>NC_046294.1:14543451-15181993 GCF_004115265.2 Rhinolophus ferrumequinum
TCGTCCTCTCTCATTCTGGCCTTGGTGTCTGGGCACACTGGGATGAGGAGAGAAGACGGGGCACTGGAGAGGGACCCTGTCCCTACAAAGTGTGCTCGTGGCCCATGGACATCTTCCAGGTACCAGGGCCTAAGTGTCCACGCTGCCCAGAGCTGCAGCCCAGGGGCCAGGGAGAGAGTAGGAACCTGGTACTAATCCTCTTATCGCCTGATTCATTCATGAAGACTGGAACCTTTTGAGAAAACAAAGGCAATTACCACTCCTCGAGGAATTGTAGGGCTCAGCTGGAGAAAAAGTCCCCAGAAACAGCCAGAAATATGCGTGGCTGGTGACCTTTCAAAAGTCCTGGGCTCTCTTTGCTGCCAGCTCTAGCTATCCCCAGGGTTAGTGCCTTCGAAATACCAAGGAAAGAGGGTGCTAGCCTTTGGCCTGGGCCTTCCTCCTAAGGCAGCCTGTGTTCCCTCTTCCAAGAGTCTGTTTTCCTTCTGAAGGAGGATCCCAGAACAGCCCAGTGCTTTTCCTCCAAAGGGGAAATTCCAAGAGTTTAAACTGGAATCTTGTCAGCATATAGTTACAAGGAAAGAAAAGCTGGAGGAAAAGGTTTTTTACTGCTCACTGTTTGTCCCATGGATCTCAGTTAGTGGCTTTCTGAATCTAAAAAAGTCTTTGAAGGTCAGCCATTTCTATCTCCCCAGAAAGGCCCTCTTTGTTTATGGGAGTGACTGAACCAGCTGGGTTTGCAAAATTGGATGGTTTGCAGCCTCCTTTCATTGTCCCAGGCCAGTGATCTGGAGGAGAAAGGACAGGCGGGTTAACTGCCATTGGGAGGTAGCTGCAGGAGTACAGGGCTTCTCGGGTCTGCAGGCCCAGTCGAGGCCGTCCCCAGAGGCTGGCGTGGAGTCCACAGAGCTCTGTGAGGGGTGCTGTCCCGAGCCTGGCCTGAATGAATTCAGTCTGTTTTTCTCTCCCTAGGACCAGCAGAGCCACCTGGAGAACAGACAGAGACATGGGTCTGATGAATGCAATTGGGCTGCAGCCCCGGAACCCCACCACGTCAGTAACATCTCAGGGCACGCAGACTCTGGCCCTTCAGCTGCAGAATGCCGAGACACAGACAGAGAGGGAGATACAGGAGCCGGGGACAGCAGCGTCAGGTCCTGGCGAAGGTAAGCGCCCAGTAATGCTGGAGGAGAACTATGCCTGGGGGTGCACAGTGGGACCCTCCTGAAGGCTGCTAGCCCCTCCACATGGACAGATGGTGCTAAGGGAATGCTGCTCCCCAGTCAGGGGGTGTACCCCTCACCTGCCTGGGCACATCGTTTCCCTGATGGGGGTTACTGAGTCCAGCAAGCCGAGCTGCTCTTCCAGCTTGAACACCATGTACCCTGACCTCCCTCTCCTCTAAAACTTGGAGGATAGAGGCTGTTCTTCAGAGAGCGCACAGAAAGTAGCCGAGATGACAGAGGCTACGAGACATACACTGCTACAAGCTCTCATTCCAGTGACATGCACCCCAGACCCCGGGCTTCCAAGGCCACCCCACACGGTAGCTTGTCTGCCCCCTGCAAGTCTGGCAGGTTTGGGAAAGACAGGTGAGCTCCTCTTGTGCTCCTATTACACCCATGGATCAGTGCCATCTTGACTGCAGCCTGGCACACCGTCCGCCCCTTCCTCTCACCTATTTCAGGTGTGGCTCAGCCAGCCTCAGCCCTGGCTCTCTGTGCCAGCGTCACCTCTAAGAACCAATTAGCACTGCCCAGCAGTAGAGCTCGAGCCACTTTGGAGTCTGTTAGCAGCTGTGTTAAACAGGCTTGTTCTCACTCAGTCACTCTCCTTACCCCCTACCCCAGCCCTCTTGCTGGGCCGAGCTCCAAACAAGCCAGCCTCCAAACAGACATGCATTTTCTAGGTCTGTGTGGAGCCATTTGCTCTAAAGAGACCATGCGAGAAGCCGTGGTGTACATCAGGCAAAAAGTCACCAATTTGCCCATCACCCCAGGGAACAGCTTTCTATACTGCAGACCCCCCACAGGGCGCTGTCCCTCTCGCTGCCATGAACTGAAATGTTTTACAGTTAAGTCCCATGTTGCTCTGTGGCCCAGACCACCTCCTACATCTGAGGTCAGTGACACTTGGTTGGGTGGAAACCCCCATGGCATGGCCATAGCAGCTGGCAGTGCAGGCTGGAGCAGCCAGCTGCAGCTTCGGGCCTCAGGGAGGAGGAGAGAGCTGAAGCCTCCTCCCGCCATCCCCAGGCTGAAAGCTTAGTCTTAGGCGGTCTCCTCTGATTTCGTCCCATGGCCGTTTACTGATTGTCTACTCTGTCAGCCACTTGGGCTACAAAAACAAGTATGTCTTGATCCTTCCCCAAGGAAGTCAAAGTCTAGAGAGGGAGGCAAATAACTATTTGTTACGATAAGGACCTCGGGAGCTTAGAGGAGAGGCCATGCCCAGCCTGTGGGGCTCAGGGAAGACTTCCGGAAGAGGTGACCCTGAGCTGAGCCTTCAAGGATGAGGAGTTAGTGGGGGGGAGAAGGCTTTTCTGGCAGAGAGCACAGCACCTGCCAGGGCACCAGCTTCCAAAAGATCACACTACACATAGGACCACTAGCAAGTTTGTGTTCGTGGCCTGCCCGGCACATGAGAACTGAGACTGCATGTGCAGGGAGGAAAGATTGTAGGGAGCTGGTTTGGGGGTGAGGCCTTCATCCCGGAGATGAAGTACAACAGGGGTCCTGGGCGGCTGGAGCTGCCAGCGTGAGAAGGGCAGCCTTCTGGTCTTTCACCTCCCAGAGAATCCTCTCCTTTTCTTTTTTGTTTAATTTTAACTTTTCAATTACAGTTGACATTCAGTATTGTATTAGTTTCAGGTGTACAGCATAGTGACTAGACATTTCTACAACTTACAAAGTGATTCCTCTCTTTCTTTCCGGACCAGCATCAGCCCCTCTCTGACCTCCAGTCAGTGATGAGTGCCTGTCTTCCTGTCTCGGGTGGGAGCAGAAGGCTGGCAGAAAGACAGAGGCTCCCTTGCCACCAGTTTCAAAAGGCCAGGACCTCGTTCCCTCCCTGTCTCATCCCCGTAAAGGAAAGCAGATGGTGATGGGTGAACCCTTCAGAGGCCCGAGATGCTCTTCAGCAGGAATAGCCGTCAGGAGCTGGCACCTTGGTAGAAGAGGCTCTCAGCTCACTGCGTCTCCCTGGGAACTTGGCCTAGCGTTTTGGACCACCAGCTCTGCTCAGCATTACAGGCCCTTTCAGAAAGCCCCACACCACAAAGAAGTCAGGGGTGGAGAAGAGGTGTGGGTTGAGGGGAGAGACGTGGCGACTGACGGACGGTGTCACTGGCCAGCCTCGTGTCTCCTGGGGCCCAGAGTCTTGTTGTGAGGTGCTGACCCACTGACGACCACTGACCACTGCTGCTATGGTGGTGAGGCCGAAGGACCAGGAATCAAGGGTCTCTCCGGGCACACTTGTTCTCTGGCCCATCTGGTGGGCAGACACAGGGCTCTGCACACCACCACCCCACTCCCAACCCCTGCCTCTTTCCATTGGCAGACTGGTAGCCGCGTCTGTAGGAACGTGTAGAAGAAACCTCTTCTTCTGGGCTCAGCTAGAAGGCAGGGCTGGGCTGAGGGGATACCACCTGCACAGCCCACACACACACACCAGGGGCCCAGCTGTATTATGTGGGGAAGAAGCTCTGCTTGTGCTGATGACTGTTCTGTGGCCTCCCCTCCCTCAGCCGGTTTCCATCAGCTAGCACCCGGGCTGCTCCTCATTTTCTTGTTCTATAAAAAATTTGATTAAAATCCATTCAGCTCTTTCTAGAACTTCTAGGAAGAGCCCTCCACAGAGGGAATTTGCATGTGTTGGCTTTTTGCTTGTCCAGCTTTAAAGCTTCCCTACCTGTCACTGAGAAGGGCAGGGGAGCATTCCCGTGGCTCCCTGTTGCTCCCCAGCTCTGATCCAGTGCCTGCCTGACATGCAGTAGGCACCCAGGCAGTGTGTGGAAGGAAGGAATTGAGCGGAGGCAAGGCCCTGCCTCTGAGCTTAACTGTACCACACTGTTTGGGGAGCCCGTGGTTCTGCCTCTGACCACTGGGCAAGGTTCACTGGGTCTCTTTCTGGGCTGGTGAAGACGATAGTTAGACCAGCTGCTGTCGCGTGGGCCCTAGGCCAGGGAAAAGCACATGTGAAAAGGGGGCTGGAAGACCAGCATACGCCCAAGGACAGGAGAGGCATTTCCTCCTTTAACTCAGCCTCACTTCCCTCTTCTGGGCATTAAAACCCCCAGAATTAAAGTGGGGTTACAGGGCATTATGGGAAGTTGCTGATCCCACCCTGGCCCCTGCATCCAGAATGTACCTTAGAAATTGCCAAGGAAAGGATCTCTCATCAACACTAAATCAGTTTTCCTTTTTTCAAAGACAAAAAGAAAGGCTTTTGGTACAGAGAAGGAGACAGCAGAATTAACCCCTTAGCCACCACTGCTCCTGCAGCTGGTAGCTTGGATCCCTGGCCATGGCTGCCATTTCCCTCAAGCCGCATGCGCTTTCCTCCTGAAGAATTTGCTGGTTGCCTTCAGTGGTGCTTAGCCTAGAGTTCCCAAGACGAGCACAGCTCACAGCTGTCTAGGCTGAAGCTGTCTGCACCCAGCCCAGAGGAAACCATTGGTGTGTACATTTTTAATTCTTTCAGCCAGTCTTCTGAGCACTTATTTTATGTCTCGGGACCATGAATCCAAAGGTATCGCAGAGGGAACCAGATTCAGAAATGAAGCCATGTCTCTTCCCTCAAAAAGCAAGTACAGAAAGGAAAGTGCTTCTCCCACAGCAGAGGGGAACATGTGATCAGTTTTCAAAAGCCACCTTAAGTCTGGAGCACCTGTAAGCAGCTTGGGAGCCCTTTTCATTCACTCATGCATTCATCTGACCAAGTGCAAGACCATGCTAGACGCTGGACCCAAAGGTGAATAAAACTTAGTCTGAGGCCTTCAGGAACTTACAGCCCCGAAGGCTGACGTCACAGCCACAGATAACCTTACACAGAGAGGCACTGGGAGGGCTCGGAAGGAGCAGCCCTCCCAGCTGGGGACTGTGGGAGTCTGGGTGAGAGAGGTGGTGCTTGCATTGGCCCCTGAAAATCAGTGGGCCGTAGACATGAGGCGATGGGCAAGCGCAGAGCAGGGGGAGCACCCAGTGTGCGGTCATGTGTGTAGGCAGGGCGGACGGGCATATCACCGAGCTGACTCCGCTCTCCTGAGGTCACTGGGTGCAGAGGAGACAGTCAGGAAAGTGGCTAAGGCCTGACCAGAGGGCCCGTAAATCTCAGGCTAAGGAGTCTTGACTGCTTGGAGCCTCTTGGAGCTGCTAGGTTGTGAAGAGTATGGATTTAACCAGAACTCAGTGAATCAGAGCTTAATTGGAATGGTAATAGAAGCAGCATGGAGGCTGCATAGAAAGGGACAATGTGAAAAGCAAGAAGACCAGGCAGGAAATACGGCCATAGTCATGGTGAGAGGTGGCCAGGACCGGAGCCACAGGCGCAGTGGGAGAGGACAGGAGGGCTCAGGTCTGAGTGCCAGCAGCAGGGCCTCTTGAGCTGCTAGCGTGGCAGCAGCCAGCTCCTTAGGGCCCCAGTGCAGCCCTGTCCGGCCCCTAGCAGCAACGACATGAAAAGAGCTGCTAGTTCACCCGGCTCAGAGCCCAGCAGCGTGAGCTCCAATGCCAGCAGGCCGTGGGCCAGCCCGCTGTACATCCCAGGCTGGGCTGGGGAGGCCCTGAGGGCAGAGTTCTTGGAAAGCAGTGCGGGTGGCAGCGATGTCCTCATGGGCCTCTCCGGACAGCCCTTTTGGCTTGCAGGATAGAAGCTGTGCTGGTGCCGAGACCCTAGGTTGACCCACTAGCTGCCCCACTGTGGGACGGTTTGTCCCCTGAGAGAAGTACCCTGAGAACCCTGCAGGTTCTCGTTCCTTCTGCCTTGGGAGTTGGCACTGAGCTGTCTGAGGGGAAAACCTATAAGGGCAGCCGTCTTAAGGCATGGGGTGTGTGGATGGGCAGAGCTGACCAGGAGATCTGGAAAAAAGCAAGCTGCACATACGCCAAAATCCAGGCCAAGTCCCCACTGCTTAGGGCTGAGAACTGCCTCAGTAAGATCCGAGGAAGGACTGAGTGAGGCTGCCAAGTACTAACGAGGAGGGGACGGTCTAATGGGGCCTTAGACACCGATATGCTGTGCAGCTGGCTGCCTGGCAATCCAGCTCCAGCAACAAGCAGAGAGAAGGGACTGGGCAGGGAGGAGCAAGGCGAGTCTTGTAAAATTAGCTGTTGACAAGTCCCCCCAAAAAGAAAACACTCACTATCAAAGCCCCCAAATCTGCAAAATCCCAAACTGCCAGCAAGTAGCCAGAGGAAACAAACCAATAGTTCAGGCTTGGCCTGCTTATCTGCGCGATGAGCACAGGCTGGAGGGAAGGTGCCTCAGGTGGGAGCTCTGCTCCAAACCCCAGGGTCGCCACAGCCACCGCCACCACCACTGACGGTTGTCTGGCATGCCCCAGGCACTTGGCGAGCATTCGCATTTCCTCTGCCCAGAGGTTTCATCCCATTTTTATAAGCCAGGAAACTGAGGGATGTGGATAGTGAGATCACAACTATCGTGTTTCCCCGAAAATAAGACCTAGCCGGACCATCAGCTCTAATGCGTCTTTTGGAGCAAAAATTAATATAAGACCCGGTCTTATTTTACTGTAAGACTGGGTCTTTAATATAATATAGTATAATATTGTATTATAATTATAATATAATTAATATTATAATATAATACCAGGTCTTATATAATATGAGACTGGGTCTTATAGTAATTTTTGCTTCTAAAGATGCATTAGAGCTGATGGTCCGGCTAGGTCTTATTTTCGGTGAAACACGGTAGTGAGTGGCAGAACCAGATTTGAGCCAAAGCCTTGTCCACGCAAGGGAATTGCCCTGGCCTTTGAGGGAAGGACTAGAATCTTGTCTTCCTGCCTGGAGATGCAGGCTGAACCCTCACGACGGGGCCACTGTCTGTCTCCAGGGAACAGTGAGGCTATCAGGCGCCCAGTCCCAGGAGAACAGTGCGTGGGCAATACGAAAGCTGGTGGGTAAAGGGGGAAGAGAGAGGTGATGGAATGCCTTCTAGGGAACAGTTCAAAGTCCAGTCTTCCTCAGGGACTTTTAGGAAGTAACAGCAAAGCAAACCGTTTGCCTTTGAGCCACACCCGGTGGAGTGCCCTCTCTTTCCAAAGACCAGGCAACATACCTCATCCCAGGGCTACCAGTTCCCCCCCCCCCCCCACACACACACACACACACACACACACGGAGCAGGCAAGCAAAGCAAGCTGCCTGGGCCCTCAGCTGCCTTCATTCAGTTAATGACTAGCCTGCCACTGTCACTGAAAGGGTTAAAGCCGAACGTCCGCCTTCGGGTCCAGCTCTGCCTCTTAACTGGCTGGGTTGCCTTGATCACCTCATGCTGTCCTAGGCCTCAGTTTCCCCACTAGTAGAACAAAAGTATGAATTGGGATCATTCCGGAGTTTTACCACTCTCGTCCCTGACTCAGAATGAGGCAGTGGGCCTCCTGTCCCTGCTTTTAGCCTGGAATCCCCCAGCTCCTGCCAGCAGTTGCCTGCCTGGCTCAGAAGACCAGGCCAACAATGAATTCCTTCTCTCTCCTGCTTTGTACCTTCCAGGTGAGGGCTCAGAATACGGCGCCGGGGGGGAGGACGCCCTCAGCCGGATCCAGCGGCTGATGGCGGAGGGCGGCATGACGGCGGTGGTGCAGAGGGAGCAGAGCACCACCATGGCCTCCATGGGGGGCTTCGGGAACAACATCATCGTCAGTCACCGCATTCACCGCAGCTCCCAGACGGGCACGGAGCCCAGTGCTGCCCGCACCTCCTCGCCCCAGCCCTCCACCTCGCGGGGACTGCTCCCGGAACCTGTGCACCTGGCAGAGCGAGGCCTAAGCCCCCGGACAGCCTCCTGGGACCAGCCTGGGACCCCCGGGCGGGAGCCCCCACAGCCAGCCCTGCCCTCTTCCTCCCCTGTCCCCACCCCTGTTCCCCTTCCTGGCACTGAGGGACCAACCCTGCACTGCGACCTGACCAGCAACAGCCACCTTCCTGACAGTGGTGGCAGCAGCAGGGGGGAAGCTGCAGGCCCCAGTGAGGAGCCACGGAACAGGTAGAGACAAACGTGTGCACTGGTGCTTCCCCTCGAACCGCTGAGCAGAAACCGGACCTCACAGCTGACTGAGAACTGTACCCGCGGCAGAGCTGCGGCTGCATCGGAGCAGGAGCAAGAGGGTGGGGAGGTCGAGAGGAAGTCAGTCGGCGGGCATGAGGCAGGCGAATGGGCAAGGCCTGCCTCCGGGGACTAGAAGCTTCCAGGATCTGGAGCCCAGGAGAGCCACACTACTGTGCTGAGTGTGAAAGGAGGAAGAAGTGGGTCTCCCTGCCATGAACCCCCCTTTCTCCTAGAAACAGAGCTCAAGGGACTCAGCCCTGGGCAGAGAGCCCCAGAAGGTGAACAGTCTTCCAGGTCTGGGCCATCCTGGACAGTAGCCAATGGGCAGCTTTGCCCTGTCCCCCTGCTGTGTGGGCAGAGCCACTAGGAGCCCAAGAGCAGGAGGAGTGGCCTGTCCCCCAGAGACCATCTCTATTTCTGAGCCTTCCAGAGCTTCAGCCTCTTTTATCATCTTGCCCCACAGAGACCACTGTCAGGGATCAGGCCAGGCGTCCAGATTCCTGAGCACAGGGACTTCCTCCACTTGCTAATGGGGGACTAACACGGAGTGAAGGGGGCAGCCTGCTTGCCTGTTACAGGATGGGGTGAAGGGATGGCGGGCAGGTCCTCACTCAGGAGTGGGGGGTGTAGGCTGGCCAGCCCCCAGGGCTTGTCCACCAGGCCCCTCCCTCCCCACCCCCAAGGCCCTCAGAGCAGCACCTGTGGGTGTCAGTATTACCTGAGCTTAGGCCCAAGCCAGCCCAAGGCTGGGGGCGGGGATGAGACTCCAGGTCAGAATGTGAGGTCTTGGTCTGTGATTTAAGGTGTTGCATGTGGAATCTTGAACTGTACGTGTAGTTTCTAGTGGAGAAATCAAGGCTCTGATTATTTTGTTTTTAGTATGAAAATGTGATTTCTTTTCTGTTTGTAACTCATCATAGAAACATTGTGGTGGGAGGAGAGGGGATAGTCTGACTGCTAATGAGGGAAACACCAAAGATCTACATCATTAAAATGATGACATGCCCCTCACCAGGCTCCTCTCTGTTTTTATGGAGGATGAAGGGAGGGGTGGTGATTGGGGAGCAAAGTGGGGTGGGGGGCCTTGAACTGACTGAGCTGGGTCCGGCTTCTCCCAGTCACTGCCGTCCTCTAAGGGGGGAGCCCCAACTGGTGCCGCAGCAGATCCACTCAGGTAAGGGCTGCCGCCTCTGTTGCATGCCGTGTCTCTGTGTGCACCACCACTTTCTGCTTCCGGGGGGCCCTGCTAAGGGTTGGGGCAACCTAATTAGTGACAGGAGGATAGGTAGGAATGACAGGTCACTCACCTTGCTTGCTTCCCCCCAGGACTGTGGGCGTGGAGTGAAGATGTAACCTTCAAAAAGTTGGATCCCTCCAGTCCTGGGAAACCACCGTAACGGGTGTCTGGAGCTTGGTCTTGTGTCCTCATGCCCCCAAGACTCCAGGTGCTGGTGCTCAGGTCTCCCCTTACTCTGTGTCCTCAGTACAGTGAAGGGCCTACTCATGGGCCTTCGCCCACTTCCAAGTTACAAGCCAGTTAGAAATGGGGAGAAGGGTATTTGCCCCCCATGTTACAGAGGTCTACAGGAAAATCAGCCACCCAGCGCTTTTGCTACTAATGAGTACTTGAGCTTTTTTGTGTGTGTGCCCAACTCTGCCCCAGACACTATGGGACTTGCAGAATTATAGATTCTACACTAGAATTTTCTAGAGAAGGATATATAACAGTGGACTCTAGACTAAAAGACACATCAGCTAGATGTGTGACCTAGGGCAAGGCAAATCACTTAACTTTTCTCTGCTTCACTTTCCTCCCTTGTAGGATGTAGGGCTTGTACTGTACAACCTCTTTTTCTCCCCTCATTCAATTATTCCCAAGTTCTGCCAACCCTTTACCTCCTGTGCATTTCCACTGCCACCGTCTCAGTCCAGCCCCCATCATTCCTACCACGTACATCCTAAAAACGGTGTCCAAATTCGTCTTCCCGAAGCCAGATAGGTTATGTCACTGCCATGCAGAGCCATCACATCAAATGTCCTAGTCAGACATCCAGGTCTTCTGAGTGCTATGTACATTCCATATTTATCACCGTCACATACCGCCAAACTAAAGTATTTGGTATTCTCCAGGCAACAGCCTTCCCTGGTGGTTGGGCTATCTGCCTTACTTAGGCCTTTCTCCTAGGAATGCCGAATGTTGGACAGGTGACACTGGGTCAAGCAGTTAAATCCCCTTTGTAAACTTTTAGTCTTCCCAGATTCTGCCTAATCTGGATTGTCCCCAACCAGCTGGTACCTCTCTCTTCTCTAGAGTCTCTTACATTTTGTTAAAGATTTCCCTTAACCTGTTTAAACTCGAGGGATTTGTATTTGTATCTTAAATACAGTAGTTTACAATCCAGTCAAGGAAATGTGTCTTTGTGTGTCTCATAAGGCCTCATGTAGATCTTTGTCCCTGTGGTAAAAGTGTGTCAAGAGAGGGAAGGAGAGAGAGAGAGAAAGAGAGGGAGGGAGGGAGGGAGGGAGGGAGGAAGGAAGGACTAGTTTTCTAAACAAATAACTTCTAAAAGAGGCTCTTTTGATTTAAAGATAGGTGTTTTATTATAGAATCCCAGATAGATACTGTTTCCTCTTACTGGTGCCACAAGGAAATTCTTGAGGTTAGACCAGATCACAAACCTGTAAAGGGAAAATCAGAAACTGAGAGAACTAAAAGAGTTCTGCACCCAATTCTGCTGTGGGGGGTGTGGTTTTCCATGCTTTCTCAGTGCTACTCTCCCCAAATCTCTTGGTGGTCACACACCCAGAAGCTCTCTGAATCCTCTCCTCTATGCAGCCTCAAGTTACTTCCATCTCTGTAATCTCAAGTCATTCGAGCTCAGAGAGCACTGAAATGGTTAGGGCAGCCTTCCTTGAAAAGCTGGAACCTGAGCTATGCATTGAAGGATGGAAGGAGAAGGGCACCCCACTGCAATCGAGGAAGAATTCCTTGGTGGGGACTAGACTGAATTTGTTGAGTGTAAATCCTGTTCCAAGGACTCAGTGTATTACCTCTTAATCCTCATCACAAAAACCCTCAGACGAGGGTACTGGTATTACCCCCAGACCACACAACTAGTGGAGCCATGGTTTGAACCCAGATGGAACCCTGACTTGCTCTGTTATTTTGGAAAAGGGGGTATGAGGCCTTGTGGATGAGGTGACCCAAATTTGGCCCTGCCAGGCCTCACCTTTGCCCTCTGCGGCAAGAATGAACCCAGCCCCATCTGTTGGAGGCCCCTGTCAATACCTTCCATTCTCCACACCAACCCCTTTAAAAGCCCGTGCCGGGTGGATAGAGCGCCCCCAGGAGTAAAAGCGTTGCGTGTCATCACAAGGTTGTGGGGTCAGCAGGACAGCTTGGCAGTGCCATTTGAAGATGAGGAAATAGGTCCAGAAAAGTTCTATGGACCCAGTTGTCTGTGGACCCAGTTGGATCAAAGGCAGAGAACAAAGACTAATCCAGGTCTCTGGTTCCCAACTCAGCTCTCCACAGTTCCACTGTGGGTTCTGGGATTGGGGGAGGCCAAAGGCCCCACCCCATAATAGGGATTTCAGAGAACCTGGAGCAGCTTTGCCTGACAGCTTCTGGAAGAATTCAAGACAGTGTTTGGAGACATTTCTGGTTTCTGTGGCCTCCTGTCCTCGGTCTTGCTTGTCTCCCCGTCTGTTTTATCTGGCCTCTCCCCTCCAGTCGGTGCACAAACACATCCCGCAAGACTGGTGTCCAACTGTCATATGAACCAACTGAGCCTGATTCCTCATCTGTGAAGTGGGACAAGGACAATGGCTTCTCTCTTTAGTCCGGGCAGCCAACTCCCGCCCTTGCCCTCAGAGCGCTGAGGACCCGACCCTCCACCTCCGTGTTCAGCTTGGAGAACTCCACACCAAGAGCCCCGCAACGCTGGCCCTTGCCTGCGTTCCCGCACCTTTTCTGGCTTCCGCAGAAAGAGCTCCTGCCGTCCTCTCCTCCACTGCGTACCCACCTCCATCGCCCCCACACCTCACGTATAGCTTCCCCACCCCACTCCGCCTCTCTGTCCATCCTTTGGGTGAGGGCGAAGGAGGGGCGGGATTTGAATTGTTTTTCCAGGAAAGGAACCAGCCGTTTTATGGTTAATCGGGTGTTTGTGCTCAGAGAATTTGGGGAGACAGGCCTCGGGGCTGGGGTGTAGGGGGCGATTCCGACCCTGGCCGGGTCCAGAAACGGCAGTCTCCGAGCAAGGCAGAAGCGCGAGTGCCTGGTAGCGCAGAGCAGAGCCTGCAGGGTCAGGGAAGGGGCGGAGCTCTCCGAGGTGCTGAAACCGCCCGGCTCTCGGTCCTTCGGGCGCCCCATCCAGGGACCCCGGGGCCCTCCCGCTCAGCGCAGGCAAGGCTCCAAGTCCGAGATGCCGGCCCGTGCGGTTCCCGGAGACCTCGAGAGACCGGCGGCTCGCCTTCTGGGGTCTGGTTCTGGGCTCCACCCCAGGTGACCTTGGACACGACTTTCCCTCACAGGCATCCGTGAACTTGCCTTTCAGGCCTCGGCTGCGCATCCCACCTCGGGGCCAGAGAGAGGGTGCGCACCCCATCCCCTGCATAGAATGTGGAAACAGGGAGCTGGGCGGCGGGGTTTGGGGGCAGGAGGGGGTTGTGTGCTATGGGCGGGCTCCTCTCTCCCTGGCGGACCGTCGCCGGTCTCTCTCCAGCTCCCTCCCCAGCCTCGACGGCGGCGCCCCTCTTCTCTGGCTACCCGGCGACCAACACGCAGCCCCGAGTTTGGAAACAGCCGGCCCTCGGCTCTCTGACTGAACGAAACCGTGGCTGCAGAGCCGACCCCACCCACCCATAACCTCCTATTGGTGTCAAACACTCGCGCCTCCGCGGTCCAACTGCGCGCGGGGCCATATAGGGAGTGAGGTCCCCGCGGGGCGCGAGACAACCTCCTGGTCCCAGCGCCTGGTCAGAGCGGAGGCGGGGAGCGCAGCCTGACCCGGCTGCCAGCTCTCTCCCCAGCCCGCGAGGGGGCGCCGCGTCCCCATGACAACGCGGACACCCCACCCCACCCCACCCCCCAGCCTCTGGGAGCACAGAGCCCCCAGCTGAGCAACACTTTCGACCGTGGGTGGTGCCCCCACAGTGCCCGAGCGAGGAGCTGCCGGCCGGCTTCAGTCAGGGGAGCGCGTAGCTGGGGTCCCGGGTGCCCCAGGTGGCCCCCCGCGCGTCCTCGTTGGGTGGCCGGCCCGAGGCGGGCGGCGCGGCCCCACCAGGATTGGCTGCTTCCCCGTGACATCACGCGGCTCGGGGAAAAGTGCGAGCGTGAGCGCGAGTCGGAGCCACAGCGCCGGGAACTGCGGGCGGAGCAGGGGCCGCCCCTCGGCACCCCGTCCCCGCCCCCGGCCCGCGGCCCCGCTGCCTGCCCCGCCCGCTGGCCCGCGGGGCCGCCCTCCTATCCCGCCGTCTGTCAGGTGCGAGGGGAACGGGGCGGAGGTGTCTGGTAAGTGACTCTGCGGCGGCGCGGGGGCGGAGGACTCGTTGGGGGAGGACGCAGGGCTCCCGGACACTGTGGGGCTGCTCAGAGACGGGTCCGACTGGGACAGGGCCCCAGGCTTCTTCGGGGGCGAACGCGGTGCTGGTAGCTGCCGAGGGCCCCGCTGGAAGACAGGCCCAGTGTCTGTCGGAGGCTCCTCCAGGTACGCCTCTGGGAAGGAATGGACATTCAGGAGGTCGGTAGGGCGTGCCCACCCACACCCCCAAGGAGCGAGGGGCAGCCGTCTGGAGCGGGACGCCTCACTCCAGCCTTCCCACTGGCAGCTCTGCAGGGCGCCGGGCACTGGAGCCCCAAAGAGCCTTTTTCCCGCCCGTCTCCCTGCCCCGCGGCACTGCCAGCCTGCTCCTAGCCATGGAGTCCTCCATCAGCGACCTTGAACCCCGACGGAAAGCACCTCTGCCCTCTCCTGGAGCCCCTCCCCCACTCCAGGGCTCCCCCGACCCTTCCCCGGGCTGTTGCCCAGGCTCAGAGCTGCGGGAATCCAGCGCTAAACCCCGAGCCCCGTGGTTCAAGTGTCAGGCGCAATGTCGGTGCCAAATCCCCGGCGCCCCTTCTCCTTAACTCCTGCGTTTCCTCTCCCGCCCCAGGGATACATCCAGGTTCCACAGCCTTCCCGGAGCTGTAGAGTGAAAGCCTAAGAACCTACCCCACCCCCCACGACGTCCAGAGCACGCGCTCCGTTTTGGTCCAGGAAAGGGGTGGAGGGGGAGCTCAAGGACCCAGCAAAGCACGGTGCCCACGCCCAGCGGCTGCAGGAACTGCGTGCTAAGGGGTTGGGGGAGGACGGGGCACTAGAGAGACAGGGCCCCATCGACAACCACGGTGACGTGGAGGAGCCTCCAGATGGGCCCAGTAATAACGCCCAACCCGGCCTTCGAGGCTCGCCTAGCCCCTGGATTTGAGGAACCAGGTGCCCACTCTAGCCGCTTGGGGCCAGACGGCACTTCTCCGGCGGGCAGGGTTAGAAGTGTGGGAAGCAAAGACTCTTACACTCCCCTAACCCAAGCCTCGGCTGGGCCTCGGGGTTATGCGGGTGCTGCTTGCACCCTCTCGCCGGAGCCCTTTGACGATTACACGTAGCGGGCACGCTGAACCGAGCCTGGTGTCCTGCAAGGCCGCGTGGGGAGACTCTTGCAGCGGCTTCTCCACAGAAGTCAGCCCGAGGTTGGGGAAGTCAGATTATGCACTGAAGCGTCGGGGACAAGACACCACTGAGTACTCGGCTAACACGATGCCCCAAGCTCAGGAGGCCCTCGCAAACCAGTGTAGTCTGGCCCTGCCATCCTTCCCCTGGACCTTTCTCCACCCACAGGGGGGCGTTATCCAGATGCCGGCTCTTGGTCCGACTTTCTCCGCCCTCAGACAGCCAAGGTCTGGATTGAGTCTCCAGGCGGAGGCGTTTGGATGTGGCGGGTCACTTACTGTCGGCCCTGCATTTACTCGTGACACAAGCGCATTGAGTCTCCAGGCGGTTATGCACATGCACGTGTCCAAATGGCACGGGCATGCTCACGCGCACACCGGGCGCACTGGTATCCAGGCGTAGCTGAGCGCGCATACACGCACATGAAAGCAGCTACTAGCTTCTACTCCTCTCCCCAGTAATCACACATAAACAAAACTCGCACTCGCCTTCCCGCCCACACGTTCCTCGCCGTGTGCCGGGTGGAATCCGGGTGCCCTTAACTTTCCCACTATTGAACCCCAAGTGGAGCTTCGGGCAGCTCCCGGGAGGGACCTGGCGAGGGGCCCCACCTCCCTTCCCTGGGAGGCCCTGCCTGAGGCCGCCTCTGTTCGCGGTCTTGGAGTTGGGGACGGTGGCCAACAGAGGCCCCCCGCTCTAGGTCCGGAGCAGGCACCCAGGGACCGACATTGCCATCTAGCGGTGCGCACAGCTCTGGGCTGGGCGGGGCTGCACGCCTCCCCAGATCCCAGGCCCGCCTGGATCCCAGAGAAACGCGCGGGAGGGGGTGGAGGTCAGAAAGTCTGCTGAAGACCCCAAGGGGTCCAGAAGGACAACAAGGGTGGGGGGCGGAGAGACACTGCCCTCCGCCCTGTCTGCAGCTGGCAGCTTCCCCAAGCCGTCCCAGAACAGGACTAAACCACTCCTTACCTATGGGGACAAGATGTCCCCATAGAAGACAGAGATCTCGTCTGTTCTGGGAAAGCTAAGTGGAGGACCCGGCAGGGAATGGGAGGAGACCCTACCCAGGCCTCCCGTGACCCAACCCTAGATGTGTGGTTTGGAAGGGGGAAAGAACAGGGGCAGGAAAACAACTCTGAAGCAGTAGGACCGTGGAGTTGAGAAGGTAGCTCCTGGATTCTAATCCTGCCCCCACCCCTACTTACACACTGGGTGACTTTGGGCAAGTGAATTAACATTGTCTTCACCTATGAGTAGATACTTACATGTGTAAGATGAGGATACTAACAGCACCTCCCCTTTCATGCTGCTGTAAGGATTAAATCAGATAATCTATAGAAAAAGCTCAGAGGGACTCCTGACTCATTGTTAACACTCAATAAACAAGAGCTATTATGTTTTTCCCTATTTGGCACCTCCAGCCCTGTTCTGATCTGGCTGGGCCGTGTCCTGGCCTCGGGAGGCTGGCTAAAGCGATGGTTTCCTTCCTGCTGGCTGACAGATCACTCCTGCCCACCCTACGCCTGCCTGTAGGTACCAGCGATGGGCAGCCTCTCTGCTTATGTCCTCCCAGCTCAGAGGGTGATGCCTGAGGTGTTATTTCAGAGGCTCTCAGAGCTGAAAGGGGCTGTCAGACATCTGAGGAGGGGGTGGTATCTGGTCTTTGTCCTTGACTCATTGGTGACCTTGGGAGGTGGTACCACCCCCTCTTAGCCTTTCCTCCGATGAACCAAGGATCTGGGCAAGCGAATTTGAACTGCCAGGCCAGGACGCTGGGTCTGTGTCTTCGATGGTGGATGAGAAGGGCTGAGGCCAGGCTTGGCAAATGGCTCCAGCCTCCAGTACATTTTCATGCTAAAGATGGAGTTTAGTTGCTGATCTTCCCCCAAAACCCTCAGAGCTGCTCAGTGAGAGGTCCCAGGACGAATCCTCTCTATTTCACAAATGAGAGAGGTGCAGAAAGGTGAGGTGTATTGTCTAAGGTCACAGCTAGACCCCCGTTGCCCTTGGAGCCAGGGCTGCAGGATGAGTGCTCCTCCCTTCCTGCCTCCCTCCCTCCAGACCTTCTGCCTTTCCCTCTCTGTTTCTCTCTCAACATAGACACACAGAACTGCGTATATGACAGTGCCCTGCAGGGCTGTGATGGGGCCGTGTGTGTGTGTGTGTGTGTGTGTGTGTGTGTGTAATGGTGCGTGTGTTGGCGGGTGTGAAGGAGCTGGGCTCAGCGGCTGCCCTGGCACCGCACACTGGGCGTGGGCCTCCCTCACATGTATGGAAGAGGAAGAGGGGGAGGAGAGGTGAAGAGCAGCCCGGGTGGAAGGGAGTGCAGGCTCTGGGGAGGGCCCTGTGCTTGGGGACCCCAGCTGGTATACTGGTGGGCCAACCCACAGGCTCCCCTGCAGCAGTCCCTCTCTTCCTTCTGGGACACTCTCTCACCCTTTGGGTTCTCCTGGAGACCTTGGGGCTGCCCTTGCCCCTGGGAAGCCATATTTCCTCAGCTGATGGGCCCTTTAAGCTTCTGATTGTTGAGGGGCTCAGCCCCTAGCTGCTGACCCCAGCTACCCTGCACTGCACCCCTGTGCTCTGGAGTGGGGATGAGGGCTCTGAAAGGGGAGGCCACAGTGGTATGTAACTCCCTGAGCCTCTCTGCATGGCACTCCCCCTCATCCTCAAAGCTCCCAGCTCCATGCCACCTTCTCTGGTCCTCTGGTAGGCCTTCCCCCAGGTGAGATCACTGGCTCTTGTGATTGGGCCTCTCTCTACCAGAACTCTTAGCGCTGGGACAGCAATGTGATGCTGAGCAGCTGTGGAACCTTGGTCACGCTAACACCTCTGTGTCTCAGTTTCCTCATCTGTAAGTAGTGAAAAATAATGGTTTCTATCTCATAGGTTTGTTGTGAGGATGAAATGAGTTAATACATGGTAACAACAACAAAAAAGAATGTGCCTGGCACTGAGAGGACAATAAATGTTAGCTGCTAATACAGAGGGTGCCCAAAAGTGGGTACACATTTTAAGAAAGGAAAAAACTGTATTAAAATTGTAATACTCAATATATACTGGTAACAAAAGATGAATACAAGTCATGTGTTTACATGGCACCCCTGGTACATACTCTTGCCTTTGTCCCCAGTACCTTTTTTTGCCCCCGCTCCCTGTTTTGTTTTTGTTTGTTTTTTGTTTGTTTTTTTTTTTTAAAGATTTTATTGGGGAAGGGGAACAGGATTTTATTGGGGAACAGTGTGTACTTCCCAGACTTTTCCAAGTCAAGCTGTTGTCTTTTCAATCTTAGTTGTGGAGGGTGCTGTTCAGCTTCAAGTTGTTGTCCTTTCAGTCTTAGTTGTGGAGGGTACAGCTCATCTCTAGGTCCAGTTGCTGTTGCTAGTTACAGGGGGCGCAGCCCACCATCCCTTGCGGGATTCGGAGGAGTTGAACCGGCAACCTTGTGGTTGAGAGCCCACTGGCCCATGTGGGAATCAAACTGGCAGCCTTTGGCGTTAGGAGCTCTGAGCTCCAACCGCCTGAGCCACCCGGCTGGCCCCTTGTTTTTTTTGTTGTTGTTGCTTTTTTTTTAAGCCATTGTTTCTCAGTCTAGTTGTGGGGCGTAGCTCCCTGGCCCATGCTGATATTATGAGCCTTGCGCCCCCCCCCTCCCCCAGGCAGTTGGTTGGCAGCTTGTGGCTGCCGGCCGCTCATGGTAACACACGTCAGCACACGCCAAGCTCCGGCTGCTCATAGCAGCCCAGCTCCAGGGCGAGGCGTTGTTCACAATCTTAGCTGTAGAGGGCGCTGCTCACTGGCCCATGTGGGAATCAAACCGGCCACCTCGGCTTTAGGAGCAAGGCGCTCCAACCACCTGAGCCACCTGGCCGGCCCTCCCCAGTACTTTCTGTAGGGATTGGAGAGCGGCAGGTCCCCAGGTAATGTTTGCTTAAGAAATGACCAAAGGGGTGAATAAATGAACACTTCTGACCAGGGTCACATGCTGACATCTGAGACCACTCATTCCCTCCCTGCTAGCTTCCTGGGGCCCCACACACACTGGCCCCCTGGCCTTGTCTCAAACGTGCCTCAGGGCCTTTGCTCTTGCCATTGTCCTTGACTAAGCCACTTTCCACAGCTCTTCATTTGGCTGCTTCCTTGTCACCATCCAGGTCACCTCCTTGGAGAGGACTTCACTGGCCACCCAGCAGGGGACATCCCTGTCTGTCCTCTGATTCATTTACTGCACCATTGTCGCGCCTTGTTTTTTGTTACTGACATGTTTGTATGTCTCCCCTTATTGGATTGTAAACTCCGTGACAGTGGGGGCCGTGTGTCTCATCCACTGCTGGAACTGCAGCACCTGGTGCTGGCATTCAGTGGGCACTCAGTGTTGAGGAGGTGATGAGACAGTTCTCTAAGGTTCTGTAGGATGATGTTCCTCTGTCACCTTGACTCTAGCTCACTCCGCATTACCCCACCGTTCACCCCTTTTCTCTCTCCTTCCTCCTCCAGACACTGCTCTCCCACCACTGCTCTCCAAAATGGCGAACTTCACACCAGTCAATGGCAGCTCGGGCAACCAGTCTGTGCGCCTGCTCACATCAACCCATAACCGCTATGAGACAGTGGAGATGGTTTTCATCGCCACGGTGACAGGCTCGCTGAGCCTGGTGACTGTCGTGGGCAACATCCTGGTGATGCTCTCCATCAAGGTCAACAGACAGCTGCAGACAGTCAACAACTACTTCCTCTTCAGCCTGGCCTGTGCGGATCTCATCATAGGCGCTTTCTCCATGAACCTCTACACCGTGTACATCATCAAGGGCTACTGGCCCCTGGGCGCCGTGGTCTGTGACCTGTGGCTGGCCCTAGACTATGTGGTGAGCAATGCCTCTGTCATGAACCTTCTCATTATCAGCTTTGACCGGTACTTCTGCGTCACCAAGCCCCTCACCTACCCAGCCCGGCGCACCACCAAGATGGCAGGCCTCATGATTGCTGCCGCCTGGGTCCTGTCTTTTGTGCTCTGGGCGCCTGCCATCTTGTTCTGGCAGTTTGTGGTGGGCAAGCGGACGGTGCCGGACAATCAGTGCTTCATCCAGTTCCTGTCCAACCCGGCAGTGACCTTCGGCACAGCCATCGCGGCCTTCTACTTGCCCGTGGTCATCATGACGGTGCTCTACATTCACATATCCCTGGCCAGCCGCAGCCGAGTTCACAAGCACCGGCCCGAAGGAGCTAAGGACAAGAAGGCCAAGACTCTGGCCTTCCTCAGGAGCCCCCTGATGAAACAGAGTGCCAAGAAGCCCCCACCAGGAGAAGCTGCTCGAGAGGAGCTGCGCAACGGGAAGCTAGAGGAGGCGCCTCCACCAGTCCTGCCTCCCCCGCCACGCCTGATGGCTGACAAGGACACTTCCAATGAGTCCAGCTCGGGGAGTGCCACCCAGAACACCAAGGAACGACCACCCACAGAGCTGTCGACCACAGAGGCCACCACACCTGCCACGCCCGCCCGTCCCCTACAGCCTCGGGCCCTCAACCCAGCCTCCAAATGGTCCAAGATCCAGATTGTGACGAAGCAGACAGGCAACGAGTGTGTGACAGCCATTGAGATTGTGCCTGCCACACCAGCTGGCATGCGTCCGGCAGCCAACGTGGCCCGCAAATTTGCCAGCATTGCCCGCAACCAGGTGCGAAAGAAGCGGCAGATGGCAGCCCGGGAACGCAAGGTGACACGGACCATCTTTGCCATTCTGTTGGCCTTCATCATCACCTGGACGCCCTACAACGTCATGGTCCTGGTGAACACCTTCTGCCAGAGCTGCATCCCCGACACAGTGTGGTCCATCGGCTACTGGCTCTGCTACGTCAACAGCACCATCAACCCTGCCTGTTATGCCCTCTGCAATGCCACTTTTAAAAAGACATTTAGGCACCTGCTGCTATGCCAGTATCGGAACATTGGCACTGCCAGGTAGGCAGGCAGGGGTGGCACAGGAGGTGCTGCTGG
This sequence comes from Rhinolophus ferrumequinum, assembly GCF_004115265.2. Classification (NCBI taxonomy): domain Eukaryota; kingdom Metazoa; phylum Chordata; class Mammalia; order Chiroptera; family Rhinolophidae; genus Rhinolophus; species Rhinolophus ferrumequinum. The sequence continues at coordinate 14,564,449 of NC_046294.1, forward strand.
TCGCATGTGTGTGCTGGGGGACCACATGGCTCAGCTTCTGTGGGGCAAGATTTCAAGGCACCTCTCCATGTTCATGTTTGCTGAAGAGAACCGAGGTCTCCAAGACCCTGCGAGGCTCAGGAAGAGGCTCTGGATTTAGAGAGACCAGCTCTCTGCTCGGGCTGAGAAGGGTCAGCCCTAGGAAGTGTCAGAATTGGAACTGCCAGGCCTATCTCTGTTGCCCTGCCTTAGGGAGCTGGGGTCACTGGCCTAGGTGGGCACCTGCCCCCCTGACCAACCAGCATAGCTGAAAGAATGGACATCTGGAAGGGAGCAGAAGCCCAGGACCCTCTTGGGAGGAGCAGAGGCCAATGCTTGGGAGAGGCTCGGTAAGGGAATGGAAGAGTAGAGTCCCCCATTCTGTTGTGATCGGTGCTTTCTGCCCCCCTGCACCCCGCATGTAGGCTCAGCCCCCTCCTCCCAAATCCCACTCTAGGGGTAGAAATCTCCCCTTGCTGCAGCTGCTCAGCCAGGTTCTGGTGGGATGGATGGGTGGGCTGGCTGGAGGTCAGGCAAAGTGGGCTCTGAGGCACCCCCCAGCCCCCCCCCCCCCACACACACACAGTCAAGTCCAGGATCGGCCAGCTGGGAGGTCAGGGTCTCACTCACCATCCTGTGGCCCCAGCTTGAGCAGGGAGTGGTTCGCAGGATTCTGACTCCTCCCACCTCCCCAAGGAGGGCTTATCCCAGGTCACCAACATGAAGGTGGGGCTGTGGTGGGCAGTGTTCCCCGCTGGCCTCTGCAGAGTTCGAGGGAGGCCTGGGTCACCACAGAGAGAATAGGGATGGACTTTACCCACACAAGCTCCAGTGCCAATAGAGGCCTAGATTGTAAGGCTTGCAAGCAACCCCCATCTCTACTCTCCTAATGGATAGAACCTTCCTGATTGGTAGAACCAAAAGACCTTTGCCTGGGTGAGGCTGAGATGGGAGTGTCAGCTCTCCGTGAGTCTTCCGGGTTGGTTCCCTCCCCCAGCCCTGGTGTGCCCCAGGAGAAACAAGGACTGAAAGGCTCAGGGGACTTGACGGGGACACCCTTTCATGGGAGCCGAGGGCCCTGGGATACATTTTCAGAACCATTTTGCTTTTTCTGTGTGCTCTTTCCATGAGCTCTGTGGAGCACCAGGCCCCCAAGAAAGCTACTGTTCTCTCCAGCCTTTTCTTCCCTCCACACTCTCCCATCCCCAACAAATTACCACAGCAAACTCCCCAGGAAGGGGCTTTTATATATTAAAAAAAAAAAAAAGCTTTTATTGGGAAAAAAAATGAGCTTGTTTCTTAGTAATGGCATCATTGTGGGGAAGAACAAAAGGGGAACGGGAATCAAATCCCTTGAGGGGAGGCTCAAGCTGCCCAGAATCCCTTGTCCCTACCCACTGTGGGCACTTGGGAGTGGGGGCGGGGAGGGAAAGGGAAGAGGCAGGGCAGGATTGATAAAGCTGATGAGTAACAAGGCACTGGTGGGTTACATCTTGGGCCTGTGGGAAGAAGGGCATGGGCCAGGAGCTCTCTGGCATTCAGACCTGGCTGCTAGTCCTTTCCCTTCCCTTTCTTGGCTGTAAAACAAGAAAGAAATACCGTGTTAGAAAAGTTCAGGTGACCCAGTCAAGATCCCCCTACACATCAAGGAGAAGAAAATTCTGCCCCCTAGTGGTTCTTAATCAACGGACCTGAAAGCCAGTGGGATAGGGCAGCCATTATGGGGCTGGGCTTTCCCCACACCCCCAACTTAAACTTTCTCTGGGGATCAGATCACCTTCAAATTCCTGGTCCCAGGAGCCCTGGACAAGAGCCTGGGCCTCTTCATCTGAGAGTGGGCATTTGACCTCTGCCCCGTTGGCCTCCCTGGGCTGCTGGGAACCAGGAATGAGCTAAGGGAGGAAGCATGGACAGTGAAGTCCTTCCCATACTAGAGGGGGCAGAGTTGACTAAATGCACCCTATGGTGGGAGAGGTGACAAAGCCACGCCCTTCCAGGACTATTTCCTGGGTCCTAAACCAGATACCCCAACAGAACAGTGTGACTGTTCTTACTGGGGCCAGAAGGATTTACTGTCTCCTGAGCACGGGTGTGGGCCAACCTCTGCAGGCACCCACCTAACGTATCTCTACAGAAGGGGAAATGAAGTGCAGAGATGTCAAGTCACTCACCAGGGCCCAAACCCTCAGGCTTAACTATTCCCCTGGGAAAGGGGGGGCAGACCCCTGCCACGACCCCCCACCCCGGTCACCCCTTGGTTGACCTTTGGCCTTGGCTTTGGTCTTGGGGGTGCAGGGCTTGGTCACACGGATGGTCTCCTGGCACTGGGCATTGTACCGCGCCTTCTTCAGGGTGCCTTGGCGGGCTTTGGTGCCTGAGCCCCCATCACAGGATCCCCAGTTCTCAAACTTGTACTTGCAGTCGGCTGGCGGGAGAGTGAGTGCCCAGGGTCAGAGCTGGGCGGCCTGTGGCCTCCCTCCACAGGCCTACTCAGGTTTCGTTGTGGCTGTGTCCTACCCCTTTCGTGCCCTCCGCCTGCGCCCCACCTCACCTCCAAACTCCTTCTTCCAGTTGCACGGCACCCTGCACCGGATGCGCTGAGTCTGGGCCCCGCAGGTACCTTCGCGGAAACCGGCGCCACAGTCCTTGCTGCTAGGGGTGCAGGGACCCCAGGTCCACTCCGAGCACTCGCTCCCCGGGCTGCCCTTCTTCACTTTGTCTAAAACGCACGGGGAACAGAGCTCAGGACCCCGGGCACGGAGAGACTCACTCGGGGATCCCTTCCTGGGGTGCGGACTTCGGAACCCAGGCGGCCCACTAGTCCTGAGGTTGCCGGCCTCACCTGCCGGTCTCCAGCCCTCCTTCAAACCCCCAAACCCCGTATCACCTTTCTTTTTGGCCACCGCGGAGGTGAGCGCCAGCAGGGTGAGGAGGGCGAGGAGGAGGACGCCTCGGTGCTGCATCCTGGGGGGAGAGCACGGGTCAGAGTCCCCGCCTGTCCCTTTCCCCACTGGGGGGCCGCGTGCGTGGACCTCCCACCCACTTTCCCATTTTCCAGGCCCAGAGGGTCGGGCTGCTTATGCGGCGGCGGCGGCGGGAGGACTTGAGGGACCGGTCCCGCGCCGCTAGCCGGGGCGTACAGCCGGGAGGCATCTCCCGGGGGGAGTGCCTAGAGCCCAGCACGCAGCTCAGGCCCCCACCCGCCTCCAGCCCCCAGGTGGGCAGTGGCCCCACCGGGACCCGCGCACTCACTCGCTCGCTGCCTGCGCTGCTTCGCTCCCTCCCGTGCCGGGCCCGTCCCGCTCCGGCCGCCGCGGCCCCTTTTGTCTCCAGAACCGGTCTGAGCCGGTCACATGGGCCCCCGCCCCCTCACCGAGGAGGGACCCGCCCCGCCCCCTCCCCTGAAACCCGCGCCGCCCCCAGACCCCGGCGTCCCCGCCTCCGCTCCCGCCCTGCGCCCCCGGCGCCTCTACCCTGGCTTCCCACTGCCGGTTCCCGAATCCTCGCTTCGCCCGGCTGGTGTCTTCCGCCCTCAGACGCCGGGCTCTCCTGGCCCCCCCATCTTGCGAGCGCAGGGTCTCCTGGCCCCAGGCCCAGCTTTCCTCCCCCTCCCAGGGGCTGTCCCTGTTCCCTGAAGGACGCCAGCCTCCCTGGCCGGCGGCGGAGCCTTCGATGGAGACTAGGAAGGAGTACGGAGTCCGGGTGTGTCACTGGGCCCGGCGCGGGGCCCGCGTTCCAGCCTGTGTGCGTGCGGCTCAGTCCCCCGAGCCCCGGCTTCCCAGTTACCCCGTCGAGGCCCCACTCCGCCTCCCAGAGCCTGTTAGGCCCCCAGCGCCCACCTAGCTGCCGTAACCGCGTACCAGCCCCTGCTCGGGCCGAGTCACCAAGTGTTCAGGGAGGTGCTCTGCTCAGTCTTGGGGAGCGTGGGACGGGAACCCCAGAGAAAGCGAATGGGTCGGAGGGCGCTGCGCCTTTCCGGGAGCACAGGTTTGCGGGGCAGAGGTGGGAGAATTGGAGGAGGAGGGACCCGCATTTGGTAAGACTGGAGCTGACAAGAGCAGGCTAAGAAGTTCCAGACCCGCCTCGGCGGTGGCTGCGGTTAACCCACCCCTTCTGACCCCGGGAGCTCCGGGATCACCTCACCCGATTCCCTAAAAAGCGAGCGCAGCTGAAGCCTGGGGGAGGGGGCTTACCCTAGGCCACAGGGCAAATGGGCCAAAGAATCCAGGGCTCGCCCCCGCCCCACCTCTCTTTCACTTCCATTGTTATCATCCCTGCGGGAAGCGGGAAGCTGGAGGAACTTAGCTCCTCCCTCCGCCCCGAAGAGCTAGGCAACCTGGCAGAGGTCAGGTCCCGGGCAGGCCCTGGGACCCGACCCCCTAACGAAGAAATAGGACCCCCATAAAAGGGTCTGCGTTCACGGTGTCCAGTTCCCCTCCCCCACATAACCCAGCAGACCCGGCTACTTCTGGAAGACCTCTCCCACAAAAAAAGGAAAGCAGAAAGGAAAAAAATCCACTTTACTGAGTCACACCCAGCTGTAAACATGTCACCGTGAAGCCCCACCCCAACCCCAGGCCACACAGTCTGCAATGAAATGACTGGGGAGGGTCCGTGGGGTAGGCGCCAAGCAGGGCAGCGGGCAGGCAAATGCAGCAGGCTCCGGATTTCTGGGAGGAAGCACTGGGGAAGGTGGGGTCAGGTCAGGGGAGGGGGCTGAGCTCTCAGGGGCCTCAGAGCAGGGGCCCTAAAGGACCAGGTGGCTTAGGGAAGGCTCCCTGATAGGGCTTCAGGCCCCTCTGCCCTCCTCTGGCCCCTAAACTCCCGGGAGGGCACCCACTGCAGTGGGTGAGGGCCAGTCTGCAGGTCATAGCCTCAGCCCGCCAGCCCACTGCAGGGGTGTAGCCTCAGCCCGCCATCCCACTCTGCAGGGGTGTAGCCTCAGCCCGCCAAAGTCTCGCCCAGTCCAGTCCAGTTTCCTGCTCCTGTGAGCCTCCAGGTCAGGCCGAGGCTCGGGGCGGGGGGGGGCAGGTGAGTGCCCAGCTCCTCAGAGTCCAGCCCTAGGTCTGGGTAGCTCCTCAGGGGGCAGCACGGGGCTCCTTCCCTGGGGCATGGGTCCCCCCGTGGCTGTCCCACTGGAATGTGGCAGTGAGGTGGGCGAGGAGGGGTTCTGGCCCCTCTTCCGCAGCGAGGGCCTCAGCTACACGGCTGTCTCCTGGTCCTCCCGTTGGATCATCTGGTAGTGCTGCCGGTTCTCCAGGTAGGCGGCCAGCTCCGTGTCCTGAGCCTTCTCTGCCCGCTGCCGGGGGGTGTCACCCTGGAGGAGGGAGGGGCTGCCATCAGGCTTAGGAAAGGGCAGGGGCTCCCCTTGGCTTCCGGGGGGGAAGGGAAGGCCTCCTGGGCCAGGCCAGCCCCCCCCCTGCTGGCTCAGGTTTCTCAAGGTTGAGGAACAGCTTCAAATCCCCAGAGGTGGACCTTCCCGGTCGCCCTTCTCACTAGGGCAGCAAGTTTGCTAGAATAGGTGCCTCCCGCCCCCCTGGCTGATCTGCTCACCTGCTGGTCTGTCTTCATGAGCGAGGCCCCAGCCTCCACGATGTAGTGGCAGATGGTGCGCTGGCCCAGGGCTGCCGCCTGGTGCAGACAGGTCTCCCCACTGGGGGCACAGGAGCTGGCTGTGAACCCTGTCCAGTCCTCCGGCCCCTCCCATCTGTCTCCCAAGGGCCGTCAGAAAGGGCAGGAAGTTCAGGGCCCTGGGGCAAGGGGGGTGGCCTAGAGGGTGAGATGTGGCCTGGAAGGGTTCATGGGCTCCCACCGGACCAAATGGGAGGGGCTGGATAGAGACAGGGTGGTTTCCAGGGTGACGGGGCCCAGCACTGCCCAGACACTCACTTTTCCTCTACAGCATCAAGGATCTCTGGGGGGGCTGGCAGAGAGGGGAGAGGGAGGTCAGAGAGGCCCGGCAGCCTCTCCTCCTCCCCTCTTGGCTGGGCCCAGGAGCCCCAGCCGCACAGCTTACCGTGGTCCAGCAGGTAGCGGACCACTTCCTTGCTGCCAGTGCTGACCGCGTGGTGCAGGAGCGTGCGACTCCGATCGTCCCGGTGCATGAGGTCACCCCCGGCTCGGTGCAGCTCCTGGAGCTGAGGGTAGGAGGCAGAGCAGGGCTGGGGTTCCTCTGGGCTGCCCTCATTCCCGTCGTCACAGAAATGCCCCCAAACTCACACAAAGGACACAGGCCTCACACACATCATTCCCTAGGAGCCACTGGGGGGCTTTCTGGAGGGTCAGGGGAGACAGTTGGCTTCTCTCACCCCAGCTGCCCATGGACTCCCCAGAAGCACTGACAACCAGGCCCTGGGGCCTGCAGTTCCTCTGAGACTTGCTCCTTTCTGATCGCAGGGACGTGGAGACTGAGCTAGGAAGCTCCCATGGATGGAGCAGGACACTGATTGTGAGCAGGGCAGGGACAGGGGCGAGGCAGAAAGGGGCAATCACCGTGGAGACCGTGCTGAGGGCAAGACGATGACGGGTAACGCCTGAAGGTGAGCTCCTGGCTCACCCAGAGGCCCCACGCCCCAGTGCCCTAGGGGGCTGCCCAGGGGCCGAAGCGGGAGCCCGGGCACCTGTACCTTACAGAAGTCGTTCCTCTTGGCAGCCTCAACCAGCTCTTCACCTGCAGGACACCTGCCTGTTACACTCTGGGGCTGGAGGCCTGGGCTCGTGTTGGGGCGTGCACACACACGTGATGTGCAGAGAAGGGGGCCTGTGGGGCCTGCGCGCTGTGCATGGGACTGGTGGTGAATGCGATCACGGGGCCCTCAACAGTTACGTGTGTGTGAGGCTGTGTAAGGGCCCCCTGCCCCACCCACCTCACTCCTCAGACCAGGGAGAAAGGAGGGGCCCTGCAGGGAGCGGCCTCACCTTTAGGGGGTACAGCATCCCCTGGCAGTGACCTACAAACAGAGCAGGATGAGATGTCACATGGCTACAGCAGCGGCCCCGCTTGTCGCCCTCCCCTGCCCCAAACAGGGGCGCCCTTCATTCTTTGAACAGTTTATTGAGTGCCTGCTACGTATCAAGCGCTGCTGTGTCAGGCACTGGCGATACAGCAGTGAACATGGCGGATGGAGAACTGGCTCTCAGGGAGCTTACATTCTAGCCAGGCAGACAGGTACACAAATAAATAAAGTATTTTCAGAGCAGGAAGTGCTATGAAGAATACAAGAGGGGGTAGTGTAATTGAACAGCAACTTCAGGTGGGGTTCCTGGTAAGACTTCTCCCGGGAGGAAACCCCCACGTGTGCATGGAGGGCCAGCGCTGTGAAGGACAGGAGGTGTCGGGGCAGTAAGGACAAGTCCGGAGGTGGGCAAACCTGAGGCCTCAAAGAACTGAGAGCTGAGTGGGGCTGGACTGTGGTAGTGACGGAGGGGAGAGGGCAGGCTGAGGCTGCACATGAGGAAGCGACCTGACATGACCAGGTATACAGGGAGGGTACATGACCGCAGGCAGCTGGGAGAGGAGGTTCTAGGCTGGAGAGAGAGCTGGAGGCCCGGGGCACGGTGGCTTAGATGGGTGGTGTGATCAGATGCTGGGAGAGGTGACAGGACTTGCTGAGGGGTCAGACCTGGGGTGGGAGGGCAGAGGCCAGGGAGAGTTTGCTGCCAACGAGCCGGCCAGGGGAGTCAGTAGGGGCCGCAGGCAGCGAGCTGGACGTGTGGCTGGCACGCAGGGCAGTGGCTGGGACTGAAGGCAGGACTTCAGGAGCTACCAGCTTGTAGGTGGGACTCAGAGGCAGGGGACTGGAGCAGCCTTGGGACTCACCGGGGTGTGGGTGAGCAGGGGGAGGTGGGGAGAGGGGAAGTGGGGGTTGGGAGGTCAGGCCGGGCCGATGCCCCCAGCAGCTCTGGGTCCAGGATATAAATCTCGTCCTGTGCGATCTCTGTCACATAGTTGAGGTGTTCCTGTGGGTGGGGAGGCCAGGCCAGGGTCAGGGCTGAGGTTCACAGCCTTCCGGGTGGCCGATGGTGGGGTGGAGGGGCCGCACGGCCAGATGACCTGGAGAAGCCTCGCTATGGACGTAAATTGATGGGGCAGCCAGGCGAGGGGCCCTGCCAGTCCCCGTTCCCCTCACCCCTAATCACCCCTCCTTTCCCAACACTCAAAGCCCAGCCCGACCTCTGTGTACTGGGCCCACCGGCTTGCCAGCCCCTTCCCACTGCTAAGTAAGCCTTTCCCCAGGCGACCTGGCCCCTGGTCCAAAGTGCCTTTTCTCCTGTGTCTCTCTGGATGTCACCTGCACTTCAAGCCCCCCCCCCCCCCAGCAAGCCTTTTCTGGGTACACTGGCTCCCTTTTCCTGTTGATACCATCCCTGTGCACTCCAGCCCGGAGGGCAGGGCCCTGCCCTGTCCACAGAATGGACAATGTGACAGCTCTATGGAACATGAGGACAGGGTGGGCCCCCTGTGGAGGGTCAGGCTAACAAGAGATGATGCCAAGTGCCCTGGAACCAGCTGTAGATAGAGCAGGACAGCAAGTGCTCACCTGGGCCCGGTCGATCCTGTAGAAACGGCTGGCAGTGGTGGCTATGGGAGAGAAGCGAGTTGGCTGAGAATGCAGGAGGCCCTCGTCCGGGCCCAGGTCTTCTGCTGCCCCAACCCCAGACCGCCCAGGGAAGGGGGCAGGACACGGCCCGGGACTGCCAGGGTCGGGCCTTTCAGAGCCACTCACCGTCCAGAAAGCACCACTTGGGGGACAGTGTCTGGCATGTCAAGGACTTGGCTCCAGCACCTTCAGGCTCCTGTTGAGAGAAGCAAAGGCCAGGGCTGGGTGGAAACAGAACCTGGAGCAGGAGAGAGCAGCACCGGGCAGGCCCGTCCCCTCCCCTCACCTGCTGGAGCCTCTCAATGTGGGCGCGGCACAGCTCCAGGTCACTGTCTCCTGGGACCACCACAGTGCCCAGTGGCACGGCTGGAGGACAGAGCAGGTCATCAGCAGCTGCTGCACCCCAGCACCCTGCCCTCAGAGGACTCAGCGGCTCCTCAGTGCTCCCCCAGCCCTGCTGTCACTCACAGGCCTCCTTGAGCTGCTCCTTGTCGTAATGCAGGGCCTCGTAGTCATGCATGCTGACCCTGCTCACCTGGATCCGCAGCTGCTCAGGCACTGGCTGCTGGCTGAGGGCAGGAGCAGCAAGAGGGGACTCGGCAAGGGCCCAGCTCGAGCACCAAACCAAGTGTCCCCTCCCAGCTGCCCTTGGGCACAGGGACCGTTAGCCCCCTTTTCAGCTGGGGAAACCAAGGCTCAACGAGGGGCAGAGTCTGGCGTCGGGTCCAGGGCACGTGGAGGCTGCAAGGGCACGTACTCGCTGTGCAGGGGGGTGGCACTGCGCCGCTTGACCTTCTGCACCATGGTGGCCTGGTTGCGCAGGGCGATATGAATGCGCGAGGCGGCCAGTTTGCAGGGTTCGCCATCCACCTGCACCGGGATGGCCTTGGATGTGGTGAGCACCACCTCACGGCACTGTGTCAGCCGTTCGCCATGCCCGCCCACCTGCAGCGCTGCCTGTGAACACAGAAGGCTCGGGTCAGGGGCCAGGGCGGGATGCTGGGACCTCAAGCCCTGCTCCTGCCAGGGACCCTGTGGCCAGAGAACACAGAGTGACCCCGACGGAAAGCGGAGGGAAGAGGCGGCCCCAACAGAAGGGGAGGTGTGGGCAAGACCCAGACACACGCAATGAGGGTGACTCCCCAGCCAGAGGGGCTTGATGGAAGTAGCCTCCCAGACGTAGAGACTGAAAGACACTCTGAAGTCAGAGAGAGGAGGAATCCAGGAGCCCCAGTCAGAGAAGGGACGTTTGGTGACCCCCACTTCCACCTTGGAACCGTGCTTGTGAGCACTGTAGGCCCAGGCCAGGTACAAAGTGGAGCTGGGGCCTCAGGCAGGCCCCACGCCGGCCCACTCACCAGGGACGTCATGGTGAAGCCGATGACTTCGAGGTAGCCGTCATCGTGCCGCTGGGGCTCGAAGTCGTGGTGCTCCCCAGGGTGGCCCCAGGGCATGGTGCCTGCGCAGTACCTGAAGGGAGGGGAGCGGCGGGCTTCAGGGGACAGTCTCACAGGATGGGGACAGCTGGACCCACCCAGAGCCGTCCCATCCTCACCTGGGGATGTTCAGGAAAACAATGCACTGGGGTTTCAGGTCCTGAATCTTGGGGGTCAGGTCAGTTCCGTCACACTGGAGGCAGGGACAGGGGAGGGGGTTGGGGTACACGCGTGGTGCCCAGGCAGCTTCCCTCCCGGCAGGGCCTGCCGCGCTGCCTGCCGGCGCGGCCCACTCACCACCACGCGGATGTGCTTGGCCAAGTCCTTGGAACTGCCCATCAGAAAGTCGGAGAAGGCTGTCTGTGGGGGACAGGCGTCAGCAGCTGGGGACAGGGACCTTCCCTCACCACTGCCTGCCAGGGCTCCTGCGGCCTGGCAGATACCGGTGGGCTGGGGGCGTGGCTGGGGGACTAGGTGGGCGTGGGGAGGGGGTGTTGCTGGGCTGGCAGACTCCAAACTCACCCCGGCATAGAACATCTTATTCCGAAAGCGGCTATTGAATTTCTCTGGGTTGGCCTCTGAGTGGCAACGAGAAACGGGAGATAGTCAGTCACTCGGGGGCTGCTGGGGCTTCCCAGGCTGGGCTGGGGAGGGAGCACTGGGAGCGAACGCCTTTTACTGGTCGTGGTAAGGTCTGACCCTCCTGCGTCCCTCCCTCCCCAGCCTCCCAAAGCCTCAGCAAGAGCTTGCCAACCTCGAGACTCATGAAACTCCAGGGTGACGTGGGCATCAAAGCCCAGACTGAAGTAGTTGTTGAAGACGTCCAACGGTAGCTGGAAAAACATCAAGGGACCAGCATGAGCGTTGGGCCTCATGGACACCTCCCCGATCCAGGCCCAGGGGCACGGTGCTTGCTCAGCCCACGTGTTTTCAGAGGCCTTTCCCACACACTTAACACGATCCCCCAGAAAGCTCTTCCCCAGCTTCCCTGCCCACCTCAGGATCTGACCTCTCGGCTCCTCTAAGTGTCCTGTACACAAGAGCACCCCCCACTCTGCTCATTTCCTCGGCTTTCCTTCCCCCACAATGCTTCCCCGATGTGCTATATTCTGTAGGAGTCCACAAGTGGGGGCTTTGTCGCGTTCACTGCTGGCAGGAGCCTGGCAGGTAGCAGGTAGCAGGTACTCAGCAAGTATTTGCCGAGCGGCTGAATAACTACTATCCCGTGAGGCTCTGAGGACCACTATTCCCACCATATAGAGGAAGAAGCCAAAGTTTGAAGAGATGAACAGACTCCCCATGATCCCAGAACCAGCAAGTGTGCAAGTGGGGCCCAGCCCCGGTCTCCTGGGAATGCCAGACACTGAAGTGTGGCGCGGCACCCGGTACATGGCCCCGGCCGACCTACCCGGTCCGTGGCGCCCTCGTCACGCTCCTCAGGCCCTGCTTCCGGGTTGGGCTCTACGTGGAGATCCCAGCGGTCCAGCTGCACCACGTTCCCCTCCTCCACGTGGGACAGGATCTTAGACACGGGCTCATCAGTGTAGCCCTGGTGGAAGGAAGCAGGAAGTGAGCCCCTACCCCACAACACAGCCCACCCCTGCGGCCCCACCTCCGGTGGGCTCTTACCCCACCCCAGTTGAGGGTGCGGGCCAAGTCATTGCCAGTGCCCAGGGGCAGGATGGCAACAGGCGGTGGCGGTTTTAAGCGCAGCTGGTCCAGGGTAGAGAGGATCCAGCCGACCTGGAGAGGGCATGGCAGAAGAGGCCAGGTCAGGCCAGCCAGGCCCAGGCGCAGGTCCGGGCAGGCTGGGGAGAGGAGGGGGACCTCACCGTGCCATCGCCCCCGCACGCCAGGATCCGCAGGTTGTGCACTTTGCGGTACATCTCCAGCCTGGGTGGGAAGACAGGGAGGGGGTAAGGGTATATGGGACGGGCCCTGAGCGCCAAGCAGACCCTCGCCACTGTCCCCACAGACACGTGGCAGGTACTTACGCCTCCTTGGGGCCTCCCTGGCTCAGGTCAAAGACTTGTCGGGGATTGAGATACCAGAGGAATGACTGGATGATTTTAGCGCCCTGTGAGGGTCGGGGAAGAGGCAGTCAGGGGTGGTGGGCTGAGGTGGGGAGCAGGCAGGGAGAAGGCTGTGGCTGTGGGAACCAGGCCTAATAGGGGTGAGGGGCAGAGACAGGATTAGATTTTCCTCAGGATCCCTGGGAAAGAGGGATGGGGCAGAAGCCTGAAATGGAACCTGGAACAGCTGAGGGGTGGGGGTGGGGTGGGAGAGCCTGACCCCGTGCCTCCCCTCAGGCTCTCTGTGGAGCAGGGAGGCTGTGCACACCTGGTTGCCCCCACTCTTGGGGTTCACAAACACCAGCAGGGGCTTCATGAGGGGGGATGGGGTGGGCCTGATGATGAAGGGTCTCCAGCGGCCCTCCTAGGAGACAGAAATCCCGTAAGGCTCCTTCCTGTCCTGGAGGACCCTACCCCATGCTCAGCGGTGCCCCTGGGGGCCCCTCACGTACCACCTCTGGATCAGACCTTAGGGTGGGCCTGGCCATAGTAAAGCAAGTTGGGTCTGACCTCCCACCCTCCTCAGGGCTCTAGAGCCCAAAGTGACCCAACAAAGGCGGAACCAGCCTGTTTCTTCCTGTCCCCTCCCGCTGTCCACCTGGCCCCAGGTCGAACCTCGGGCCCTTTCTTGCTGGATTTCCTCTTGAAGGATGCTCTCTTTTTCTTCTTGCTGGCCTTGAGGGTGTTCTGCACGGGAAGCAGGGGGGTTAGTGACAAGGTGGGTGGCGTGGGGTGGCTGGCAGGCCCCAAGTGCGTAGGAGGTGTCAAGGGTACAGGCAGGACTCACCTGGGGCCTGCGGGCACGGAGGATCCAGGTGGGCGGGATGACCACGGCAGCGTGGACCCCCAGGGAGCAGGGTTCCTCGATCTGCTGCAGCATGAAGCAGGATACCTTGCTGTGGTACTGGTGGGAGGGGGTTGTGGCTGAGCTGGGCCGAGCTGTGGCCTGGGACCCCAGCCCGGCCCAGCACAGCATGGGGGATGGCCTTAGGGGGCAGGGTGAGCGCCACTCACTGCTTGCTTGCACCAGGAGCAGCTGATGGCCACAATCTCCTTGCTGTGGAAGGTGAACTTCTGCTGGAAGCCCTAGGGTAGAGAGGGTGGTTGGGGCACCAGGGGCCAGGTCCGGAGCGGTACTCTTAGCCCCTCTTGTGTTGCCAACCTCTCTCCGCCCAGGAAAATTGGGCACATTTTTAAAAATTAAGGAAAAAATCTATCAGAAAGCCCCTAGAGCAGGAAGGCTGAGGCAGGGGCCTGTGACTCTGAAGTTAATTGCAAAGTTTTGGGTGTGCACACGTGACCTGCTGGAGAGCAGCCACAGCTAAATCCGGCTTGACTCAGATCCCCTCCTTCCTGACCCCAAACCCGGCCAGGCCCCCTGGGCTGTTCTGTCCCAAAGTCCTTTGTGCTTTTTAATAGTACCTGTCACCGTCCTTCCCTTGTGCATCCACAGACATTTATCGAGGGCCCACCCCCTACGTGCCAGAAGCTGTGCCAAACACTGAGAGTCAATGGAGGAAAGGGGGACAGGGGTCCCTAGTCCTCTCAGAGCCTACACTTACTGAGGGAGACAGACAAGAAGCAGACAATCAATGAGTGAACAAAACCACCACGGCCCATGCTCAGGAAGACCGCTGTGGTCTGTCTTCGAGCTGTACCCTCCTCCAGGAGGGCAGGAACCCAATGCCCAGCTCAGCGCTCGGCACCCAACAGGCGCTCAATGAACACCTGCTGAGTTAACAACTGAGTAAGGCTACATGAGTCTCAGAGGGTGTGCTCACGACCTCAAAGCTGTCAGGACACACTGCACTACAAGAAACCCTTCCTCTGTGCTGTCCTGCTCAGCCCGGAGACCGAGGTGTTTTGGAACTGACTGGGCACCGCAGCCGGGCTTAGAGGGAGCCCTGGGACTCTGCATTCTGGGGACACAGGCAGTGATGGTCAGGCCACACTGGACACACAGTATAGGACTTGGGGGCCGCAGGGCCCAGGTCGTGGGCAGCAGGCTGGTTGATATCCTTGGGCAGGGCCTCTCACCTTCCCACAGTGCCGACACTTGCCATCTTGGCGTCGCCTGTGTACCCAGTGATGCCGCACGAAGGTTGGCTGGTGGAAGAGGAGAGAAGCATCATTGGAGTTAGTGAGAGGTGGAGGGAACAAAATCCCCGAGCATGGCCTGCGTCCCTCGATACATCAGTGATGAAGGTGGGGGCTGCAGGAAGGTCTCTGAGGTCTTGTGTGTGAGGGGAAGGGGCTGAAGACTTCTTTTTGTGTCCTGGAGCACAGCTACGTGTCCAAGGAGGGACAGTGCTAGGAGGCATGTGGTGCCTCACCCCGCCTGCAGTCAGGGCCAGCCAGGCTTGCCCCTGGGACCTTCTCAGAGTCTCATCCTTTGCACCTCCCTGGGCCCCAGAGCAGCCTCGAAGGTGCTGAGCCCCCTAGTGGCAGTTGGGGGACACTGCAGAGAGGTCCACTTGGGGTCTCCTTGCCCCTAAACTACCTTAGGCACGTACCTCACGGACATTCCTGGAGCCTGATTCACGGAAGGACGGCTTACAGCGGAAATTTATCTGTGAAAGATTGCAATGACCACAAAACGTCAGAATGTCCCCTTGGGGTCAGGCATATGGCCGATCCCTGCAGGAAAGGGTCACTCAGAGTCATCCCACAAGGTAGGGAGGGATAGCCCCAACTCATCCCGGGGGGCCCTCAGAACATGAGATGCAGCCTCTCAGAAGCCCTCCTGAGAGCCCGAAGGAAGCTTTCCTTTCTCTGCCCAGTATTTTGGGTTTGGGAGACTGGGACTTTACTGTCCATCTCGCCCACCAGGACGGCACCATGGTTTCCTTCTCCTGTATTTTTCCTCAACCTCCAACATTCCCAACTTAGGCACCTGCAGGCACCCCGGTCCTGGCCGCAGACTTGTGCTGACTGGTCTCTGGAGAGAGACCTCTAGCTAATTTGTGGAACCCTGGTTTGAATTTCACTTTAGAGGATGGTGATGGGTCTATAACGCCTGGGGCTGCATTTGTTTCTCTTTTCCTAACTGTCCCCTTTAGACTTAGCAAAGTCATAGAGAATCCTTATCCTACGAATCTGGCGCTGGGAAGCCTGGTCTGTGCCATTCCTAGTCCAGGTGCTTTCCTGTATGCTACGCTGCTACCTGGGGGCGCTGACTGGCTATGGCAGCCCTCCCAGCCTCTGCCTGGATCCTCCCACCAGCATTCCTGCTACCTCGCTCTAGAAGCACGGGGCCCAGACATGCCCCCAGCTG
This sequence comes from Rhinolophus ferrumequinum, assembly GCF_004115265.2. Lineage (NCBI taxonomy): Eukaryota > Metazoa > Chordata > Mammalia > Chiroptera > Rhinolophidae > Rhinolophus > Rhinolophus ferrumequinum. The sequence continues at coordinate 14,579,849 of NC_046294.1, forward strand.
CAAACACACCATGGACAATGGACTTTGGGGAAAGGTCTCCACAGTAGGAGTGTGTAGGGGACAGAGCCTGGTTTTGGGGTTACACAAAACTGAGCCAGCCACAGCTGAGTTATGAAGCTTCAGCAAGGCAACGAATGCCCCCTTCTAAGTGTTAGATTAGATACTGATAAAATGGTGTCATGGGATCATTCATTAATTCATCCTATCAACTAACAGTCAATGCACCCCACTCTGCCAGGCTTGTTCTGGGCAGTGGGGATATAGCAGCTACTATACAGGGAAGCAAGGATTCAAATGCAGGCATTTCAGCTCCAGGGTCCTTGGCTCTTCACCACCACAGACACTGGGCTATCGCTGGCAGGCAATGCTTGTGTAACACGACTATGCATGTGCAGACACACACGTGTGTGCTCTGAGGGCTTCAGCACCTGCAGGGCAGGGGCAGGAAAGGCTGAGCAACTACACTCACCTTCTCCAGCTGTTCAATGCAGGGGGTGTGCACCACGATCTTGCAGGCTGCACACTTTCTCCGGGACACTGACTTCTGCTATAGGAAAGAGAGAACCCCTGAGGCACCAGGTAACTCCACCCTGAATGCTGCTCCAGGGCAGGCAGAGAATCCTTGCATTTTCCCCAGCACAACTGCCCTCTGTGTGCACCGGGAACCCCCACTATTGGCTCCTGGCATCAGGACACAGCTCCCATTCCTCTCACCATCCTTGCGCAGCCCACAGCAGGGGCGCTCAGGTTCCCACCTTCCCCTGTAAGGGCTACAGCCCTCCAGCCAGCAGGGGTCGGCCTACAGGCGCCTAGAGCCGGATCCACCGCCAGGGGGCAGCATGCCGCACACAGCGCACTCACCAGCATCTTAGCTACACAGTACTGCTCTCCAACATAGCAGAAGTCCCCCGACACGTTGGTCTCGAACCAGATGTGCTCCCCATACGTCGCGGACTCCTAGACCGTGGGACGAACATGCTTAGTGCACACCTGCCACCCACCTCACCAGTCAGGCCCCGCCCTGACCTACCAACCCTCTCTCCCCCAAGATAAACTTGCTCCAGCCACCATGATCTACTTTGCTCCATCCTGTTTTCCCCATTGTCCCTACTATTGAAGGCTTGGTGCAAACATGGCCACCCCAGGAGGTCTGCCCTGACCCCACAGGCTCCTCTCGCATCTGCCCACAGTACCTCCACCCCCAACTGCTGCCGTGGCCCACAGCCCAGCAGAGGCTGGTACCCATGTGCCCTTCAGCACCCAGCCACTCACACTCCAGTCCACAATGCTCCGGATATGCCGCTCTGGCTCGCTGCACGGGGCCCCTGGAGCCGGAGGAGGCGGTGCCAGGTGCTGGAGGCCAGACTTGGTGATGGCTTTCCTACAGAAAAGGAGACAGCTGAGGCCAGCTGAGCACTTGGACACTCTGCTCCTTACCCCATCACTTGGGACCTCTGCCCTCACTGTGACCCCAACCCAAGGCCAAGACAGGGATAGCAATAGGGAGGGAGGGTAGAGGGCCCCTTCCAGCAGCCCTGAGACTCAGAGGATTCCTGCAGGAAGCTCAGCCCTCCTCACAGCCCTTCCCGAGTGTGCTGCTCTGGTGCAGGGAGCCCTCAGGCCAAGCAGAGTCTCAAGGCCTTTCCTCTCGGCCAGCTCCCTTGGAGGCCACACCACTCGCCCCGCCGGCCACAGCTATACCTACGCAAGCAGGGCGCTCCAGGCCTGGGGTCCGGCCGACTTGCGCCGTAGGGCTACCTGGCGCCTGCGGGACAGTGGGCGCACACGGGCGGGCATCATGGGGCCAGCTGAGGCGCCTGAGGTTCTTCTGCCCCCAGGGCCAGGATGCTGGCCTGAGGGCCGCTGCTGGCTGAGGCGCCGATAGTAACCCTGCAGGCCCCAGAGGGCGCAGTCATACACCCTGTCAGCAGGGAGCAGGTGGGAGGAGGCTCGACGCAGGCAACGGGGCACGGGCAGCAGGGGCCGTGTGCCCAGGTGTGGGGTTGGCCCTGGTCTACTGGTGCTTCGCTGGATGGCACTCAATGCTGCAACTGTCACATCCTCCTCTTGGACCCCCTCCTCCTCCTCCTCCTCCTCCTCCTCCTCCTCACTCATGCCCACAAGCCTGGTCAACAGCAGGGGTGCACCCAGAAGCTGGGCCCCAACAGTGGCAGGCTGTGGGGTGGGCACCTCATCCACGGTGAAGCGGGGGTTGCAGGCAGGGGGCGCGGTGCTGGATCTGCGGCGGGTGCCCCGGGCCCGCATCCCACAGCCCAGGAGGCAGCCCTGGAGCTGTGCGCTGGAGCGACGCCTCTGTGTTAGCGAGGAAGAGGCCTGCCCGGCAGGGGAGCGGCGCCGCGCCTTGCCCGTGGGCAGCCCCACGCTGCTGGGCCGCCGCTGCCCCTCTCCAGGGCCTGGGGACTTCCGCTGGAAGTGTCTCCTAAAAAAAGTCTCCATGCAGGGGCGGGCTGGTGGCTGTTGGCACAGAGACCAGGGAGCTCACATTTACCACTGCTGGAAGCACTGGCACTCTCCCCAGTTATACCTCTAGGCTGCCCCAGGAGTAAAAGTGCAGGAGAGGGATTCCAGCTACCCATCCCCCGTCCCCTGTCCAGGCACCATAATCCACCAAGTCCTGGCCTAAAGGACTTCGACTCTTGCTTGAAGCTGATGGAAAAGAAAAAGGAAACTGGAAGTTGCATCCTGGGTTCCAGTTCAGAGTTGACCTAGACAGACTGAGGGGCCGAAGTCAAGGGTTTCCCTCCTCAGGCCCTTTTTTTTTATTTCCACCAACATAAGGCAGGTTAGATTTAATGTGCGTTCCTGGAACATGGCACAAACCACGCCATGGTAATAAAACAAGGCTCTCTGAAAAGAAACTCAGTCTTGATAAGAGCCCTGACTCTCTCAGTCCCATTCTTGGGACCAGGCTGAGTGGCACCTAGAAACAGAGAGGGTCTGACATATGCCTTAGGGATCAAAGGACCCTGGGGAAACAAGGCCCTCAGAGAACTGGAGAGGCAGCTGCACAGGGAGAGAAGCCACCCTAGAGGGACTTTGCATAGGAAGCGACAAGAGGCCTGAGCCAAGAGAAAAGCCTTCTGGATTCTGGTGTGCGCGTGTCTGTGTCTCGGCGGGGCCGAAGGTAAGAACTTTTCTAGGAACTAGACTGCTCTCTCTCACCCTTCTGAAGAGGTGCAGTATGGACACCATCCCACGTGTGAAAGTATTGGGTGATGTCTGAAAACCTTTCCAGCTCTGCCACTGAGGATGCCTGTGCACTGCGCTTTGACCTAGGGGCCAGTGCTACCGGTAGAAGCCCCAACTCTCACAATTCCAAATACTGAGTTGCCCTGACTGAGCCGCCTCCAGGGAGGCAGGGCCCTTGGAGACCAGCCTTGCTCAAATCATTCTCCCATGACCTGTTCTAAACACATGTTCCCCTTCCTTCACCAGCTCACCTGCTCCTGCCACCTCTTCTTCACAGGCCACTGGGATCACCTGCACTTTTTCTCTCCCCAACAGTAGGAAAAGGGCAGAAAGACTGGCATGCTGGTCAGTTTAGAGTCATTTCTACCTGAAGGCAAAGCCTACACTCCAGAGATGAGCTGGGGAGTCGGGTCTTTCCTCTTGGACTAGGAGGCTGGGCTTAAGGTGGGATGGGTAGGGAAGGTGACCATCATAAGAACCGTAACGGTTCTATTTACTGAACACCTACTATGCGACAGGCCCTGGGCTAAGCACTTTCATTTACCATCTTGTCTGATTCCCTCTATAACCCTGTGAGGCAAAAAGAATGAATGGCTCTATTACAGAGAAGACAAAACTGGGGCTTCGAGAGGCGCAGTAATATGCCCAAGGTCACACGGCCGGTCAGTGGCAGAACCGGGACCTGAACCCTGGTCGGCTGACGTGGGGTCTGCTCTGCACCCAGGAAGAGGAGCTTGAAGGCCCAGCTGCCCACTGCTGCCAGGGTATTGGCTTGCCAGCACGCCCCCAGGGTGTCAGCTTTCTCTGCCAGTCTGGTCAGGCTGCCCTGTGACAGCTGCCTAGCCTGGAGAAGATTAGTCACCCGGACACACCGCCTGATGCTAGTGTCACCCAGAAAACAAAAGGCCACAGTCAGTGGTGGGGGGAGGTGCTGCAGGCACTTCGTGGGTGGCGCTGAGGGCTGGGCCCGGCCTGCTGCCCCAGACCCACACTGACAAGAGAGGCCAGGAGGGAGCAGTCACCTGCACAGCCCGCTTCACAACAGGGGGCAGCTTCCAGCGCTCCCACGGTGCTCTGGCCCACATACTGCCAGCAGCCCAAGTCCACATCTGCCCAGAGTATCCTCCGCTGCCTGTAGGTGCAGTCACTCCAAGTCGGGAACAAAGCAGGCCGGGGGGGGGGGGCCCAATGTGCTACGCTGTCCTTTCACAGGCCTCAGTTTCCTTATTTGTCCAAGGAGGCTGATTTGACATTTTATTATAAGCTCTCCGGCCAGGAACCCAAGCCTCTGTGTTTCCAACGTCCCCTCCCCCCAGTCGCTGTGCTTCCTGTTCCTCTGGTCTCCATAGAAACCTCTGTCCTCTGGTCAGCAATTGCCTGACTCCTGACTTCCTATCTCTGCTGGCTTCTCCTGAGTCTGGTCAGAGCCCAGCCTGGCCTCAGGCCTGTCCCAGCCTTCCCCGTGCTTGGACCCGGAGCCTTTTCCCACAGCACAGCTCTGAGCAGCAGCTTCTTTTCACCTCACACTGTGTTACCTTCTACATACTACCACAAACTACGAGTATGTGTAAAGGTCACTGGAGGAGGCCCCACCGGGTTCTCACACCAACCACAGAGCAAACGGGCTGCCCTCAGCCTCCTGGTGGGGGGCCTGGGGAAGCCTGTCACACCCAGAGGGAACAGGATGGGAAAAAACTCACGGGCCCCATCAACCTCTGGCTGGCTGCTGGGGGCCCAGGGAGGACAAAGGATACTCGGGAGAGACATGCAGGCTAGTGCTGGCCACATACCCGCAGCTGCCAGTGTGGGTGAGCAGCCTGAGTGCCCCAGCTAGGACGGACAGGACGCCTGACCCCGCAGCCCGGACTCTCTCACTCTATGTTAGTTTCGAGTAGAAAAGCCCAAAGGGTTTGAAATCCTGCGTCTACCATTGCTTTCCTGGGCTGATCAACTAACATTGAGTCTCGATGCTCTCATTTGCAAAATGGGGATGATACCACCTCGTTCAGAAGGTTGGCATAAGGAACATTCTGATGAGATGATGGCATAAAGTACCTGACGCTATGATACCTGACAGAAAGTAAGGGCATGGCGGGCCCTATGCCCACAGCAGACACCAGGCGTGTGGATCATGCCACGTCCTGAGGTTTGACTCTGCCCATGGCGGGACTGGGAACCCAGAAAGGGAAGCAGGAGTACCTAGAGTGGCCACCACCCACTCATGAGGAACAGAGCCTGGCAGCCAGAGCCACCTGGGTGTCTGCTCATGCCGTGAGGAATGTCCTCTGCCCCTCGTACCAGGCCTAGCCCACAGGGACACCTCTGCCTCCAGAGGTGCTCACCCAGGATTCCCTGTGGGATTCGGCCAGAGTTGCCAATCCATGCGGTAGTCAGGGCCCCACTCCCAGCAGCTCCAGAGCGAGGGCCTGGAGCTGCCTCCCCTGGAGGCTGCTGCTTAGAAGCCATGTCTGGCTGCTCTGCTCCCAGGCGGGGACATTGGAATGGAGGCCTGCCTGAGGGCTCGTGAGGCAGGGTCCCATCTTCCCCATGGTCTTTAGTCACTAAGGTGGATCCTACCCTAACAAAACAAACAAACAAAAATGCACAGTGGGGAGCAGATGGGCCTGCATGGTAAAGGAGGTGACCAGGCCAGTAATGTTTACCTCCACTGGGTCTGCCCTGGCTCGGGGCAGGTGGTCCACCTACCCTTTGCTTTTCCCTTTCCCTTTCCTTTTCTATCAGCTTCAGGAACCTCTTCTAGGGATGGTGGTGCCTGGGCCCTCCCCATCCACCCCTTCCCAGACCCACCCAGACAGACACAGGAGGGAGGAAGCAGAAGGCAAGGAAGGGTGGGGGAGCCCCCTTTGACCTGATCTGGAAGGCAGGATTGCAGGCAGGAGGTGGGTGAGCAGATGGGGGCTGGAGACCCTGTGGGCAGGCGAGCCCCAGGGTCTGGCTCCAGCTCCAGGCTGCCGGCCTCTGGCTGAGCAACTCCTAGTTTGGAGAGTGAGCTGCTGTGGCTGCTCCTCTGCCCCCTCCCCCTCCCCGCCCTCCCCCCCCCAGCCTGAGACAGCCGTTATGAAAATAACCTGATTGGTAACCGACTACACTTCCTCTCCCAGTGGCCGCTCCTGGCCCTGCAGCAAGCAGGCGGGTAAGTGCACACGCGCATACATGCACCCATGCACACAAGTACACACCACACGCACGAGCCTTGCCTTCTGGCTCCTCTTCACAAAGTCCCAGAGCCAAGCTGAGCGATAGCCCACTAGCCTTCCCTCCACCTGGCACCCATTACAGGGCAGCCCCTGCCTCAGCGCTGGGACGGTGTGTGGGGGGAAGGTCTGGGGCGGGAGAAGTGAAGGTCAGGCCCGCTCCTCTTCTGGCCATCTAACGCCTTGTCACGCCCACTGAACAGGTTTTTTGGGGTCTGGGGAAAGCATCTGAGATAGCTAACCACTGGCTCCAGACAAAACAACCACAAAAATAAACATCTATCGAAGGTTTCACAACTTATAAAGCACTTTTTACAAGCATTATCAGACAGGAGGCTTAGAATTCCCCTGGCACTGGCTACCCCAACAGGGCGTCAGCGGCTCGTGGAGACTGTGGACTAGTGACAGCCCACAGCTCAGAAGTGGCTGAATCCGGACTCCCGATCCTGGGTGTCCCAGCCCTGCCGAGGGGGCCTGTCACAGCTGCCCTGGCTTGTGTCCAGGACAGACCAGCTCATGTCACACCCATCTTGCCCCAATGCCACCGCAACCCCCCAATCCCCACCCCCCTCGTGACACACCTGGCTCCCCAGGGTCTAGATAGCAGCTCCCAAACTTCCTGGTCCCAGGACCCCTTTATATACTCTTAAAATTATTGAAGAACTCAAGAAGGTTTTGTTTATGCAGGTTATAGCTATTAAATATACCATATTAGAAATTAAAACCGAGAAATGTTTAAAATATTCGTTTAAAAACAATCAGACGATTGCATGTTAATATAAATAACATACTTTTATGAAAAATAAACTATATTTTCTAAAACAAAAAAACAGTGAGAAGGGTGCCTTGCTTTAATTTTTGCGAATCTCTTTAATGTCTGCCTCAACAGAAGACGGCTAGATTATCCTATCTGCCTCTGCCGTCGGTCTGTTGACATGTTATTTTGGTTGAAGTATATGAAGAAAATTCTGCCTCACACTGACATGTAGTTAGAAAAGGAAGGAGTATTTTCATAGCCTTTCCAGGCAATTATGGATATTCTTCTTTGCTACTACACCAAAATATGACAAGTAGTAGTTTCTTAAAGGTTAGTGGCTATGTAGAATCTGAAACCACACCAGTAAGTGACCTTTTCACTGGTCTATCGTGAATTTTGCATTTTGTAACATGAGGCATAGGTCATTGGAAAATCAAATTGGTTTACTGAGTTATGCTGATGTTCCAAATGCTGACACATTTCATTATGTAGTATCAAAAAAAAAAAATCACACTTGCTAACATCCCTACTGATCTCATTAGAAAACTCATTTTAAGTTCTGGGAAGCTGTCAGCTTCTAGGCAGTGGATATAAGGTTTCAAAAATTATAATTTTCCCTCAAAAGCTCAAATTTTACCATTAGCAACAAACACTGCTACTGTTTTTGAAGTGACAATCTCCCTTCATTCCTTTTGAGCAAATGTCTGCCAAATACCAAAGTCGGAAGAGTTTTGTCTGTCACGTGTTCTTTCAAGTTAAAATGGTGTTCCTTCAAAAAACTGACTAGTACAGCTTGCAACTCAGTTGCAAAAGTGCTTTTCAGTATACCCATCATAGTTTGGGTTGCCTTACGTACAGGTATGTCACATGTAATATTTAAAAAGATATATACTCAAGGATCTAGGCTTTATAAAATGAATACTTTCTGTTGCATTTGTTGTTGTTGTGAGTATGGAGTGAAGAGTACAACGGCTACTAGTTTGTGTTGGGGTCCCTGCCTTGATCTGTGCTGAGGTTCCAGCAGTTTTACCCACCACTGCTTCCGCACCACCAGTACAAATATCAACACGGTGAAAAGGGCACACACCCAGGGAAGCTCTGAAAGTATTATTACGAAAATAGTTTTGATCTCACCAATTCCCTGAAAGGGTCTAGCCGTCCCCACCCCAGGACCATACTTTGGGAACCACTGATTCAGAATGAATTCCAATCCTCCCGCCTGGCGTATGTGGCTTCTGCAGTGTGGCACTAACACGGCCTCCCATTCCTTGACACAGGCCCTTGCTTCTAACCCAGCTAACCTAGTCTGTCCCCGTCTAGCTGTGCCCAGGCTCACTGCTGTGTCCCTGCACATGGCCTACCTTCTGCCTGAATACTGGCCTCCTTCCCCACCTCATAGCAAAACCCCACCTGCTCACAGCTGCTCCAGCCAAGAATACGTCCCTCCCACTGGTAATTTCACACCACCCATTTGGCTCCTCTGCCACTGGACCCATGGAAGTCCTGATTCTTTCAGATCCATATGCCTCATTCCTCCCTCCCTCCCACCAGACCACAAGCGCCCACAGGGCCAGTGGCCAGGCCTCGTGCATCTGGGCATGCCCGCCAGGGTGCCTGGCAGTGAGCCCAGTGTTTATTGCTGACCAGCTCAGGAGGAAGGAACAGGGAATTCCATGGAGGGGCCAGAGCCATAAGGAAAGAAAAGGGCTTCTTCCACCTTGGGTAGCACACCCAAGGGCTGACCACAAGGCCCAGACTGGTTCAGACCACTTCTCTTTGTTGGGCATAAGGGGATGGCAACAGCTTTTGTTTTAATAGCTACCTTCCTCTTCTCTCTGAAGGCCCCGAGGAGCGACAGCCAAGGCCCCTTTCTGAGCTGGGTGCCACTGCCGCTCCATCTCTCCATGGCTTTCCTTAGGAAACCTGGACAGCAGGATCTGGGGATGTGAAGTGAGGGCGTTGGGCAAGGAGGGGAAAGGAGGGGCTGCCCTCAGACGCCTGGGGGCTGGGCCAGGACCCAAGCTGTGAACTTGCTGAAACATCCCATTTCTCCTTCAAGTCCTGCCTCCCTGTCTCAGGGTCTGGCTCCTGGTAGGCCCTGGAGAACTGTTTGTGGAATGAATAACTGACTCATTCTTTTAGAGCAGGGGTGTCCAAATTTTTTCAACGTTTTTCACCAAGGGCCATATGCGGTAAAATACACACACAGCCGGGCCACTCACTCGAGGTGAAGTACTATTGCCTCACCTGGTTTATTTAAGTAAACTAAATATATTTTTGGAATTTGCTGTGGGCCAATTAAAAATGGACTGCGGGTCGCAGTTGGCCCGCGGGCTGCAGTTTGCACACCCCTGTTTTAGAGCCTCTCCTCCAAGCCATCCTCCCACTGCTACCAGAATTCATTCTAAAGCGTCCATTTACCCTTGATTGGCTCTCTATTGTCAGCTGAGCAAAATGCAAAGACCTGGGCCTCGGCTTCCTCTCCCATCTCCCTTTTGTACCTTTTATATTTTATTTGACAGATATATAACTCACTCTGTGCCAGACTGTTCTAAGAGTTTTACAAATATTAACTCATTTAATTTTATAAAAATAGTATTATCCCATTTTACAGATGAGGAAACCGAGGCACAAGAGATAAAATAACTTGCCTGTGGTCATGCAGCTAGTAAGTGGCAGAGCTGGGATTCCAACCCAGGAGTCTGCTCCAGGTCCATGCTCTCACCTCACTCTCGAACTCTAGCTGCTTCTGTCAAACAAGCCTGTGGGTTTGTGTCTGTGCATTTGGCACCTGATAATGTCTCTACCTGCGATACCATTCCCCTGTTCCTCTCTACTGCTTAGTGACTGTGCCTTCATCTATTTCCTCTCATCTTTTCAGAACTGGCTCAGACGTCAGCTCTGCTGGAAAGTTCTCCCCAGCCCCCTTTCCCAAAGGGTTAGCTGCTCCCACGCTCCCGGCTCTGGCCCTCTTAGTTATTCTGGGCCATCAGTGCGCTGGTTTACAAGTCTATATCCCCCACCAGACTGGGAGCCCCTGGAGGCTGTTTATTGCTGGTAATTGCATCCCCAAGGTCTAGGAACGCCAGAAGTAGTTTGAAGAGTGAATAGAGGGAAAAGTGAATGGTCCAGGCTCAGCCTCGTGGATCAAGCTGAGAGCAAAGGGCTTCAGGCCAGCACAGTGACCAGCAGCTGGCCAGCTCCTGAGGCCTTCCTGCCAGCAGCGGTGGACAAGCTGCTGGTTTGGGCTGAGATCGTGTCTCAGAGGCACACTGAAACCGATCCCTGATGGGAAGGCTGATACGCCTCCCTCTGAGTCTCCCAACCCACTGCTGGGAGTGTCACAAACCCTATGCTGGCCGCCATGTCCCTCTCCTCTTGTGACCAGCCCCTCGTGTTGCCTTCTCCTGTGTCTGCAGCAGGTTCCCAGTCCCCATCTGCCACGAGCAGCATTCTCCCTCATCCCTCATACAAAATTTACTCGCCCTCTGAAACTTCTGATTACGTTGCTCCCTCCTCCACCCCCTAGAAGATCTTCTCATAATCAGCTGTCAGCCCCTGGGGCTCCACCCTGCCCCCCAAGCTTCCATGCACCCCCCAGGGGTTTTTCCTGCCGCTGAGGCAGCAACTGTGACTGAAATCTCTCTGAGTGGTCTTTCCCAAGGATTTGGACTCGAAGGTCCAGACAGGTTTTGCCTCTGATCAGTTTTATGACCTCAAGCTAAGTCTCTCTTACTTACCCTGTCTGAGCCTCAATTTCCTCATCTGATAAATGGGGGTAACCCCACTTGTCTTCCCTGTGGAAGCTTGAAAGAGAAAGTGTTTGTTCATGGTAACCAATTCCTCAGTTTACCAAAACTTTGAAGAAAGAAAATAACTCCAGTGGCCTAAAAATGAGGACCACCAAAACTGAGTTGCAGAGCAATCTGGCAACTACCTAAGCTGAAGCTACACCGCCCTGTCTGTAACCAAGCACAGGTGGAGAGAACGAGCAGGGAGGTGTGCAACAGAACCGGCTCTGAGGGGTTTGCTTGCCAGGGCAAAAGAACTGCCAACAACCTAAATGGCCATCGACAGGATATGGGCAAAATAAGCTGCTGTGCAGTTACCAAAAGGAACAGTATATGGCAGTTAAAATGGGTTCACTCGAGCTCATGTTTCAAGATGGTTAAATGTCCAAAATAATATGGATGGAAAAACCTAAACTCAGGACATGTACAGTATATCATTTAAATAAAATGCAAAAACCATACAAAGTAGTACTATACGTTGCTCCACACACATACCTGTGTAGGGAAACATTTTAAAACAGGAATGTGAATACAAACACCAGAGTCAGGACTGTGATTTCCTTTGGGGAGGGAGACGTGGGGCCTCCAGCTCTATCTAAAGCAAATACGCCGTAACGGGAAGATTTGAGCAAGCTAAGTGGTGGTGTTCCATTATTCTGTAGATTTTTCTAATTGTAAAATATTTAATGCTTTAAAACAATATCCTTTAAAACAATTTAAAAAAAAAGATTCCCAGGGGGACATTTCTCTGAGGTTGCCCTGGGTCTTCCATAGATGGCATGGAACCCCGAGTGCGTTCCTCACACTGTGTCATAGGAGGAACCCCACGTCCGTGAGACCGGAAGGAAGGTCTCCACCTAAAGGGTGCCTTCCAGAGGAGGCCGAGTGGGGAGCAGGTTGTGTCAGTGGTGTGTCTGTGTGGGCTGGGGAGCAGGAACCAGCTTGCCCCCTTTCACAACCACCCCCGCCTCAGTAAAATGTCAGCAAGCTGGGGAGGGGGTGGAGAGACAGGCAAGCTGTTAACCTGAGAGATGCTGGGGCGTAGGCGAGCAGGCCCAGGCTCCCAGACAGTTATTTTGGCGTGTGCTGTGATCGGGCTCAGCCCTGCCAGGAGAGAGGCCTCTCTGTGGGAGCTTTGCCTTGGTGCTCTGCCAGGAGCGAGGGGGAGGGGGCCTCCCCCTGTCCTCAGACCTCTCACCATGAGGTGCTGGGTCCAAATAAGGCCCAGCGTGCTGTGCTCTCCTCCTAAGCACCTCTCCCCGGGCCTCAGGCCACCCACTGAGCCCAGGGTGGTATCAGGGGCTCCTTTAAACACATCCAGTGAATCTTTTGCTCCCTGTGCTGTGACAGCAAGATAAAAGGTCACAGGCTTGCCCTCCCCTCCAGATCCAGCCAGGGAGCCACAGGTCAACTGCTTACAACCCCAGCCTCCCTACTCAAGGGTCTCCCCAGCCGAGCCTTGCCCCCCCCCTGAGGTTAGGGTCCTGGTGGCAGCTCTCCCTCGGGGTCCAGGAGCAGATTGCTTCATGGATCTTACTCCACTCCTACATGATAGAAAAATCTCTCACTCAATCGCACAGAGCCCTCAAACCCCTCTCAGGCTCCACCAGCTTGGGGATGGGAAGAAAGAAGAATGGAAGAAAAGAGTGCTAGTAAGTAGGGCAGCCTGCTGTTGTGAAAAGATCCTTGGGTTTGGGCTCCAGTGAGAGCTGTGTGATCCTGGGGCTGATCTGTGTGATCCTGGCCCCTGATCTCTCCGAGCCTTGGTTTCTCCTTTATAAAATGGGAATAAAACCAACTGCAAGGTTGTTGTGATTACATGTAAATGATGGATTTATAAGCTTCTGGCAACTATTAATTGTCAAAGAAAGATGAGCTGGTACATCCCTCACCTGGATGCAGGGGGTGCAGGGGGGCGGGTGGGAGTGCCCATCTCAGCCTCCTCCTCCTCTCCCTGGGCCACAGAGCCCTTGGTCGAACTCAAACCTGCTCTCCGCCACCTAACCTTATTTCTGGTGTGTCAGCCAAGGAAGGAGGCAAAAAGAAACGATGGCAGAATGATAACTCCTCAAGGGCATTTGGCCACTGCTCTGAAATGGCCTTCCGAGGCTCCTACCTGTAACCCAGCGCCAGCCAGGCCCTGTGCTGAGCAGCACAGGGGGTGGGGCTGACACAGGAGCAGCACTGAGTGCTTGGCACCACCCAGAAGTGCACCCTGCTAATCCCAGCCAGGAACAAAGGGAGCTGGTGAGCCTAGATGCAGGCACAGCGGTTCGCCCTTCTTACCCACACTGTCCCCGGCCCCATGCTGACTGAGAACTGCCCAACTGGCTGCAGCGCCTACGGGAGAGGCGGAGGGCAGGGTGAAAGGTGCCAGATGAGAATTTCTCAGAGAGCACGGAAGGCTTTGGGCAACCTGTGATGCGGCACAAACTGACATGAGCCTGGATGTAGGGGACCAGCACTGGAGCCCCAGATAACCCCCTAGCTAGCTGTGAGACCGTGGCGCAGTCAAGGACACCCCACTGGGCCTCAGTCTTCAGGGAGGAGGAGGGGTGGGGATGGGCGATGTGGAAGCTCACGCTCTACCTGCCTTCTGCCACATTCTGATTGGCTCCATCCACCCTGGCAGCCAGAGTATCAGGTAACTCGCCAGTAGGAGGTGTCTATGGGTCCACCCACAGCAGGTCTTCGGTGCAAGTGGACTAGCAGGAAGAATCTCTCCTCACCTGCCCTCCCCACAATGGTGCCTGTCGCCCCCTTGTGTCGGTCTAGGATACTGCAGGGCAAGTTCCCTCAGCTTCCGGACCATGCAACTCTCTTTGGCCTTCGTGGGGGTACAGGGACCCAACATCTGCTTCTCCTAGGATCCAGCGCGGGTCAAGCCTCAGGGCTAGGGTACCCACTCCCCTCCTCCTCTGCTTGGGTGGGGACTGGGGAATTGGAGGGCTCCAGGAAGCCAAGGGGGGCAGGCCTGTTTCTCTCTCTCCTCGCCACCCCAGCTTCTGACTAGGGTCATTCAGTCTTTCTTCTGTCCCTGCCTGGGAGGAACCCACCCTCGTGCTCTCTTTTTTGAGAGTCCTGGGTGGTACTGCATCCTGAAATTTGATCTTTCCGGAGCATGGCAGGGAGGGAAACTGACAAGAGTTACCCATCCCCTCCTGGACCTGTGAGCCAGAGGCTCTGGTGGGTGTGTGGCAGCAGAGGGAAGACTGAGAGAGTCCTACCCCAATTCTCAATCTTGGTCAGCTCCACACTGGCACAGGACGTCGTTTAGGAGCAGGCTGAGTTAGGTGAACTAATGCACAGCACAGCCCACTGACGTCCCTATTTCTTCCGAAACCAGTGGACACCCAGAGACTGTCTTGCACTCCCTTCCCTTGGCCACCTGGGCTGCTCCCAGTTTTAGCCTGAGCAAGACAAACCACTCAAAGAGGTTCCTTTTGTGCCAGATATGCCGGCACCATGGACAGGGATTCTCGTCTCGGAGCACCCCTCAACACATCCCTGCCAGTCATGGCAAAACCACCCCCAACCGGGGCTGCTTCTGCTCAGGCTGCCTTGTGGCACCCTCAGCCAGCCTGGAGTCTGGGACCGTGCTCACTTGGAGCCATGTGGCATCACCTCTAAATGGGACCTATTGTTTCAAACTTGTTCCACAGGTGCATTTCCTGACCTCCAGAAACTAATGACTTTGAGCACTAATGAGGGGCAGGGGTGGCAGAGCCAGCGCTCAGGCTCCCAGGGCTCTGCAGGCCGAGGTACCTTCTGTCTGGATGTGTAAAGTGCCAGGGAATTTCTGATGCCCCTGGAGTGCAACAAGGCCAAAGGATAAGTGAGTCTTCCCTCCACTCCTGATCACTTCTTAGACCAGCAGAATCTGAATGGTAAGGACAGAGGAAAAGCCAGCCGATCTGGGGATAGGGCAGGGTCTGTACATCCTCGTCCAGGAGGGGGCTGATGGATCCCAAGCGGGGACAGGTGAGGCGGAATGGAGCTGGGGGGAATCATGACTCACCTTTGTGTCTTACGGGGCTAACAACGAGGAGAAGGCAAACTGCTCCCCAGGTTCCAAAAAGGTAAAGCCAGTTGTGGAGGGCTGAGGTGGGCTTTAAGGAAAAGGCTCTTAAGGAAGATGCCAAACAGGCTGCCATTCAGAGACTGTTCTACCTGACTGGACCGTCACTCCCCTTCAAGTCCACAGCAGACTGTGCTGATTGATTACAGAACTCTCACCGAGCCAAAACCTGGGTGCAGACTTCTCAACACGGCTTCAGCAGCCATCATCAACCTATGTTATCCTGATGCTCTCTTCTAGCCACTGTCGATCCACTCATCAGGAACCCTCAGTCTCAGGGTCTGAGCTGTGTATGGGAGGGATGGGGTGCAGGGGGGGGGGGAGAAATGCAGAGGGTGGACACCCAACAAGGTTAAGAATGAACAAGGAGCCTGGGGAAAAGATGGAGGGGTGGCTTCAGCTGGAACACTGGGGACTTTTACCTGAGACTGGCAACCAGGAAAGGTGGCAGGACCAAAGAAACAGCATTAAAGGGGCAGTGCCCAGGGCAGGTGCACTGTTCCAAACGTTTGTCCCTGCTCCCTCCAATCAAAGCAAGGGGCAGGAAGGCAGCCCCAATGGCATCTGATTCTCTGAGCTCCCAGGCCTGTCAGGGGAAAGTCTTTTCCCCTATTGCCCTCTCCCTGACTCTACTGGGTTTTCCAAATATATTCTTTTCTGAACGCCCCACTGCCCCAGCACAGAGTTACTACGCAAGGGACACTCCTTACGTGCTTCCAGAGATGCTGTTTTGATTTTCTTCTCATTAAGCATCCTATCAGATCACTTAGGCTCCCCATTACACAGTGATGTAATACTATGGTTGGCAAACTTGGTAGAACATTAGAAACACTTGGAAGCTGTAGAAAACATCCAGCCCCACCTCCAGACCCGATGAGTCACACATGCCAAGGGTAAGATCTAGGAATCTGTACTTCCTAAAGCTCCACAGGTCATTGGGATGTTCTGTTTGGGAAGCTGGTATCGAGGAAGGGATGTGGGGTTTGGAATCAGACTAGAGTTCCAACTCCATCTCTGCCTCTTCCTTCTTATGTGACTCTGCGCAAACTACTTATAGTTTTTGAGCCTGTGTTTTTCTCATCTATAAAAACGGAGAAATAACACTTGTCTTGCTTATTTAGAGAATTACGTACAGGTACTTGTTGGCTCTCTTGTTTCTTGTTCTTCATCCTGAATGCGCCCGAGGTTCATCCCTACCGGCACAAACCTGTGCCTTTCAGAAGAGGCACAAGCCCAGGTCAGAATGGCCCAACACTTGGTACCCTGTGGGCAGGGACAGGAAGCCTTTGGCGGAGCCCCTCCCTCCCCCGCTGAAGCCTGTGAACACTGGAGGCTACATCCTGCAGAGCTGAGTGTAAACTGTTCCATCTTGCAGGGCTGTGGGTGACAAAACAGCCGTACTGGAAGATTTGCTCCCTGCCCTGTTTTATATGACACTGAAGCCTGTGTGGCTCACAGAGCTTACGCAGCTCCACTTGCCAGTGTGAGGACCCAAACCCCTGGGTGCGCTTGGCAGCAGTGCAGGTGCAAAGAGCAGGGCGCCGGTTAGGGTAAGGCAAGCAGAGGGCATAGGTCAGCATCACAGGAACGCCAACCGACAAAACAGGAGAAAAGCGCCCATGTTATTGGTGGCAAAGTCTACCTTGGGAAGGGACAAGGTAAAGCTCAGAGGGGCCAAATGCTAGGAAGCCTGGGCAACTGAAGGAAAGTGAGAGGGAGGCCTTGGGCAGACTCCCAAGTGGTCAGAGTCCAGTCTGAGTTGGTTCTGGGGTCCTTAGCTGATTGGCTGGCTGCAGGCTTCTCCACCACTGGAGGGCAGGAGGCAGTCAGGAGAAAGTCCAGGGAGCCAGGTGGGGTTACTCCTGGGCTCCACTTTCCCTCACCTTACACCAGGGCTGCAGTGGCAGGAAGCGGTTCCCAGCCAATTCAGCACACAGGCCATGAGCTGCCTGCACTCAATCTTTCCACACCCTCCCCCCAGTTCCTCACCAAGGTCCTGGTCAAAGCCGTGTCACAGGCACAAGATGGTGACATTTGGCGTGCTGGGGGAGGGGGCAAGATGAAGCCTGAAGAGTCAGCACAGATTCCAGACTGCAGCCCACACCATCCCTTTCCCAACAAGGGAAAGACTGGAAGGCGGGAGTGGGAGAGACGCCTACGGCCGAGAAGAGGCAGAGGTTGGGGTCTCCCTGCTAATTAAGACCACTGTCGGACAGGTGGCCAGGCAGCCCCAACCCTAGGGAGAGGCGTAAAATGCTGAGCGACTCATCAGTGACCGGTGCTCCGGGACAGGCATGTGTCCTGACAGTATCAGCCAGGCCATTGTGCAGATGTCATGCGGTGGTGGTAGGCAACGGGGACCCACCGAGGAGACCCTGTTCTATCAGTGCCCAGAAGGGATGAGTGACCAGTCCTGGGGCCCTACCTGCTGTTGCCAGGGGGCTGAGGTGATTCTGTCTTCCTGCTGGAGAGCTGAAAGCTGACCCTGCCTCGGTACCACAGAGGAGGTGCGCTCAGCTGCCGGTGCCAGGGAAGGACCCTCGCTCGGTACCAGTGCCGAGACGCTGGCGGATGACCCACACGCAGAGCCGACCTCAAGACAGCCCGAACCGCCGGTGCCCGGGGGAGACCTCCACTCTGTATCAGCACCGAGGTGGCCGAGGAATGCTCCCGGTGTCAGGCGCGGTACCCGCCCGGTGCCGCGGTGCCCGCCCCGCTCACCTGTGCCCGAAGAGCCGAAGCCCGGGGAAGCGCCGCTTGCTGAAGCGCCGCGGAGCCTTGTCCGGCTCGGGACCCGCGTAGCGTTCGGAGCCGCTGGACGAGGCGGAGGCTGACTCCGAGTCGCTGCTCCGGGCCTCGGGGCTGCCGTCCCGCGGCTCCATCCGGCCCTAGCCCCGGCCGGCGGCGGGCCCGCGGGAGACGCCCATGCCGGGCCGGCGGCTGGGGCTCAACACACCGGCTCGGCGCCGCCCGCTGCGGCCATGGCGCGCGCTCGCTCTGCCCGCCCCGCGCCGCGCGGCCCCGCGCCCCACGCCCAGGTGCCCGGGAAGCGGCCGCCACCGCTCCAGGAAGTGCCGCCAGCAGCGGCAGCAGGACCCCACATAGCTGGCCGGGCTGCTGCCTGCCCGCTGCCGAGCACGCCCCCTCGGCTGTGCGGCGGCACCGGCCCGCAGCGCCCTCTGCCGACAGCCGACCGCTCAGCAACCCGCCTCGGCTTCCTTGAGGGGACGGGACTGAGGGGCGGGGCAACCGAGGCTCCGCCTCCCCAAGCCTTGGCCGGTCCGCTTTGGAACCCACAGAATCTCTCCCGCCTGACACAGCGGCCCTGCGCACACCCAGACACATACAATATTGTCCTCCCTTAAGCCTCCCACCAACCAACCTACCTGGTCACTAGTGAACACCCGCGAGGGCGGCTGTCACCATTTCTCCCACAGCCACACGGAATAGACACCTTTCTCGCACACTCAGTGCCCGCTCACAGCCATTCATACAATGATCAGCCCTTACCCCTTTGGCTCTCCCAAATCATACCCACGGGAACCAAAGTCACACAGTGCTCCCCATACACACAGAACAAAGACGCCTCTCACACAACTACCATCATTTATTACTCAAATGAACAATTTCCACCCCAGCCTCTCACACTCAGAAATACTAATATATACCAGGACCAAAATCACTTACACCAACCAAAGTGACCCTCTCATACACCAACAAAGAACATACACGTTTCTCATATAAATTCATCTTTCCACAGCTACTCATAGTTGTTTCCAACCCTTTTGCACACTCCTGACACATAGCATTTCCCCAACACAATATCCAGTGAAACCTGCAGATCTCTTACACTACAGGAACCACCTGTACACCTCTTACACACTCATAAATACATACACATAAGGAGCACACTCATTCACCAACATATACAGGCACATAGAACATACATGCCTTTCTCCTATATACAATTACCCCCCCAGGACAATGGCTACACGTTGCCACATCCCTCTTACATACACATCACCCACCAGAAATAGGCCTCTCAGACACACACAGATACACTCCAAGGGCAGCAGAATTTGTCCCCTCTAAAGATAAGGAAAGCAATTGGAACCAGGGCAGTCGCCTGTGGTGACACAGCGAGCACTCGTGAATCAGCAGCTCGAGTAGCCTCTGATAGCCTCTGCAGGGCTGACAAAGGGAGGTCAGGAAGTTGGAGAGCACGGTCTTCTCCCTCCCGAACCCTGCCACCCTGATGCCCACATCAGCTGCCCACTGTTTCTGTTAGTGCTCCTCACTGCAAAGCCACATCCTGTGTCACCTTCACTTTCACCTTCTCCTCTGGGGTTCTGGCAGCCTGTTTTCCAGCCTTAGCCAGCCACATATAGCCAATGGTGAGGGCTTTGATCTGTGGGTAAGCCTGCCGTTTTGAGAAACAGCACCCAGAAGCTCAGAACCTTCTTCCAGCTTCCTTAAAGTTTTTCGTGGACTTGGAATTCTGACCAGGGAGATGAGGCACCAGCCCTCCAGCTAGCAGTAGGTATCAGGATGGCCAGGGGAAAAGCAGTGAAGTCCCCAAGTGGGCCTGACACTCTTCCTGGGGTGCATGGGCCCCTTTGAGGAAGTTTTCCAGTGATTCTGACACCAAGCTCTGAGCGAGGAGCTGAAGTCCCCACTGAGTTTGCACAAGGCCTTATAGCATCCAAGTCCACATTCCTTTTCCCAGATCCCCCTGCTGTTTGTGCCTTCAGCTCTTAGCCTCCTGTGAGTTCAGCTTTCCACCACACTATACCCCAATAATTCAAACATCAGAGCTCCCCTCACCCTGCCAAGAACCACTTTGCCTTTTTCTGAGCCTCTGTAGAGCTGCTGGACAATGGGTGGGTAACCCCACTTCTGCCACAATCTCCCATCCCAAATAAAAGACTCATAGAGGGCTGGAGGTGCCCATTCCCAGGCCACCCCAAGTACCTACTGTGTCTGGGGGTTCTCGGCTGGGATCTGTGGCACGTCCCAGGAGCGGTAGCGCCACATCTGCCTCAGTGCCCCCGGCCGCTCCCCTTCTTCCGTCCCCACCGCCTCCGCGGGGCCCAGAGCTGTGGCCTCATCTCAGCCTCCCCTGGTACTGTGACCAGCCCCCAGTACGCTCATCCTGCCGGCGACTCTCTTCCTCTTTTGGCACTTCCTGACCAGGGGGCCCTGCGAGAGGCCGCTGACTGCCCCAGTAGAGGACCACAGTCCTCTTAGGCGCCTTCCGCTGGCTGGGGAAGGAGGCTGGCTGAGAAGAGGAGCTGCACAGGAGAGCAAGAGGCAGGTGAGAACAAGCCCGACCAGCAACCAGGAGACAGCCCCAAGTGTCAGAGTCTGCTAGGCAGCGACCAGGCCTGCCCGGGCTGGAATCCGAACCTTGGCCCCAGCCTGGCCTTCCTCTCCACTTAACCTCTCCAATCTTCACCTCTTGGTCTAGCTGAGGTCTCCCACTGCATCACAACTACTGAGTAATGGTAGGGGAAGGGGATACGAGCGGTGCTCAGCCCACCACACACAACTCTCTCTCCTTAACACCTCTGTGAGCATTGCACCGTTTAATAAGGATCAGGCGCACAGGACGGTGTTAGAGTGGAAAAAGGAGCAAGAATGAAGCTAGAAGATGTGGGTCACGTCCTAAGTGGGTCTCTGCCACTTACCAGCTGTATGACCTGGATCAGGTCAGAGAGGTTTACCTCGCTGAGTTACCTTAAACCTTTCTGGAATAAGGTAGGACATAAACGGATAAACCAATGAATGTGTGTGTCAGGGACTTTTGTGAGCCTCCGTTTTCATATCTGTAAAATGATAGGGGAGCAATAGTAATAATTGAGCTCATGGAGTTTCATGAGGATTAAATAAGAGGTGAAAGGGTTTATAAATGAATTAATTCAATAAATATTTATTGAGTGCCTGCTATGCATCAGACGCTGTATCAGACTGCACAGCAGTGAGGAAGGAAGCAGGGCCCTAACTCTTAGAGCTTAGATTCTAGTAGGGAAGACATCTAGGAAACAAATAGTTAATATATAAAATAATGTCAGGTAATGGGATGTACTATAGAGAAAAGTGGAGCCAAAATGAAGGGGGAAGAGAATGACGTTGGGGTGCATCACTTAGGTAGCGGGGAATGGGAGAGCCTCTCTGAGGAGGTGATGTTTGAAAATAGACTTGAATGAATTGAGAGCAAACAACATTACTATCTAGGAGAATAGCATTCTAGGTGGAAAGAATGGTAAGAACAAAGGCCCCGAGGAAGGAATATACTTCATGTGTTTGAAGAACAGCAAAAAGGTTACACTGTGTTGGACTTTGAGGCCATCATAAAGATTTGGCAAATACATAGTAAGGCATACACTTATCTTTATTATTAAGGTTGGTGGTGGGATGGAAATTGTACCTTCCTTCAGCACTCTTTAATCACACTGCTCTATAATTAGTTTTTTTGTTTTGTTTTGTTTTTAGCTCTATATATTTGTTACCCCAGGAAAGCTGTAAATTTCTCGAGGACAGAAATGGTGTCAGTTCAGTTCAATAAACATTTACGTTGCAGAACCTGCAGACACTGGAATACGCATGATGCCATCCCTGCCCTGAGAAACCTCCATCTGGGGCTGTAATCACCTTTGTGTCCCTCATGACTGGAACATAATGTTTCCAAATAAATATGTGTTTAATAAATCATGCCATGCTAGGAATGATTAGTACTCAGTAATAATAAAACAATAGCTAATATTTCTTGGATACTTCTGTGCCAGAAATCTTTGGATCCTTGTAATGACTCTCTGAGGTAGATCCTATTATTTTCCTTTTACGTATGGGGAACTGAGGTATAGAACTGCTATGCTCATTTGTCCAAGGTCACCCAGCTGGTAAGTGATGGAAATAAGAATCTGTGCCCTTAAATAAGACATCCCAGTACTCCTCTACGGTTGGGGACATGGCCAGGTCATGCCCCTGAGCCTTGGCACGTCCTTTTCCATCAGCGCTCCCTCCAACCTATCATCTCTGAATCCCTCAAGGCAGGTCCTGTATGCTGTGGCCCATCAGAGGTTCTGCCAGCCAAGCCAAGGATTCTTCTAGAAGGAGGCTGTTGCAGGGCCCTGTGCTCCTCTCCCAGGGATTCTGCAAGCAGTTTGAGCAGTTAAACAGAGGAAATGGGGCTGGGCTTGTTTTCCATCAGAGGCTTCTGGCAGCCCTGGAGCAGCAGAGAGCAGGAAATGTGGCTCCTGGAGGGGAAGTGGGGCAGGCTGGAGGCTCTGACAAGCACAGCAGTCCTGACTATGGGACCAGGGTCCCCTTGGGCTTGTACTCCTTGAAGCTGTCAATATTTTCCAAGTGGGGTGGGGAGGACAAAGCTGGAAGGGACAGGTGTGTAGGGCTGGGGAGGATGCCCTTGGCAGTTCCTAGGACAACATGTGCCAGCACTGGGGAGCTGGGGACCCCTCAGAATCCACGCAGATACACACAGGAAGAGGAATCTGGGTAAGAAAATTATTCTGGGCTTTGCTGAGGCCCCAGAGGGTGACGTGTTCTACTTTCTGTGGCCTGGATGAGCCAGTGGGAGCTGGGGAAAAGAAATGTACCAGGGCACCAAACACTCAACCCACGATCTGGACAGCCTCTGCTCCCAAAACCAGCCAAGCCAGCCTCCTTGGCCTGACCTTCAAGGCTCCTTATGTTCTGGTTCCTTCCTTTCTTGCCTCTTTGCCCAGGCTTTCCCTGCAGAGATTTTCTCTCAGCTCACACCAGGCTGGTGCTTGCCTCACAGTAGGTGCTCAATAAACATTTCTTCCCTCTTTTTTCACACTTCCTTTAATATGCACCCTCACCCCTGCTATTCCATTCTGCCTATGCTGCTATCCTGGCCCTGTCTGCCCATAATGTTTGGCCAATCTAAATCTCCATCATTCAAAACTCCAGCCCAAAAAACTAAAGTGGGAAGGTGGAAAGAGGCCCAGACTAGAGTCCAATGGTTCAGATTTCAGCCCTTGCTGAGTGACTCTGGGCAAGTCACTTCACATCTCTGGGTTGGATGATGAACCAGATAATTTCTAAAATCTCCTTTAGCTCTCACAGTTTCATTTGAATCACCTTCCCAGATCTGTAGGTTTTCACTCATTTATTCGCTTGACAAATATTTTATACATACCCACTAAGTGTCAAATGCTGCCCAGAGCCAGCACTCCCACCATATTGATTTATCTCTGACACTTTTGTTCCCAACAATATTCCTATATCATGCGACCTTCTGAGTACATTAGTTTTGTCTCCTTACAGGATTCTTGAACCCTGTATTGCTCCCAGCTCCGTGCTGGGTGCAAGTATGTGCTCAGCAACTTCCTATGGAAGTTGAAATGAGCTGAATACGGTTTTCCCATAAGCTGAGCAGAGGGAGGGGAACTGGCTTCCTGTTTGCTTGAGTGGCTGCGGCGAGGCATGCAGGATTTTTTTAATCCAAGTCCCTCCCTAGTAGCTAAGTCTGCGATCCAGGTAGCTGCTGAAGCCCTTGGAGGCAACCCAGAGCCCAAGAGTACCTGCTAATCGCTGGCCCTGCCCAGGTGCTAGGCCTCTGTCCCCACAGAGGTGACAGAGGTACCTGCAGGTGCCACTGGATATTGACAGATGAAAATTTGATTAGGCTCCTTCCGGCAGCCTCATTAAAGTCAGGAGCAGGAAGAAATTGGAGGAGAGACTGGTGACTCTCTCCCACTGGGGCAAGAGAGCTGTGGGAGCTCAGCAGTCAAAGGTGGTCCCTCAAACCATGATTTCCCTTGGAAATTGTCCTTTGGCACTTCCCGGTTCCCCAGGCTGGAGGTGAGAGGAGCCTGGGGGGCTCTCCCCTCACTCTGGGTTAGCTGGATCGGCCCTAAAGAGCTTTCCTTTGCTTCCAGCCTGGACTTAGCACCAAGCCCCCGGGGCAGAATAAGCAGGACTCCTGTCCTCCAAACCTCTCACTTGTATCTGTTGGCTCATAAGCCAGGACTGCATGCAGAACCACCTTTCAGCTGCCACACCCTCTGTCCTTTTGTCCCTCCCCGGAATATGTGCACTTGGTATGGAACCAAAAGAAAACATCCATTAAGAACGAAAAGTCCAGGCCCTGGGAAACCTAATAAAGTGAAAAAGGCTTTGGAGTGAAAACTAATTGAGCTGGATCCCAGCTCTACCCATTATTGGCTGTGTGACCTTAGCAAATTGCTTACCTTCTCTGAGGCTTAGTTTCTCATCTGTAAAATGCTGCCCAATGGCCCTCATATCCCCACCTATCCTATGCACCCTACTTGTCTTCCTTCCCCAAATATCTATAGGCCAAGGGCACTAGTCAAGCACAGTGGAGCCCAGCAGAAGCCATATTTAGTCCCAATGCCTTCCCAATCCCCTTTGTGTATCTTTGAAGAGAGGTCTTCTTCAGCCTGTGCTAACACTTATCTTTGGGACTGGACTCTTGGGGGGGCCTCTCTGAATGCTCTGCCCTGAAACTGCACCAACTGAGGCAAAAGTAAGACTCCAACCCCAGCTTCCAGTTGCCTGGTCCATGGGTTGAATTCTCAGAAGCACAATAGAGAAGAACCTGTTCAAATGCCTCTGGTTTAACTGATCCTCCAAGCTCCTCTTGAAATGCCCATATGGCTTGTGTCCGCCCTGGTGCAGGTGGTGGGCAGCACGAGCTGCTGGGGGCATGTCCCAAGCACCCTGTGTCAAAATCGGGTGGATAAGACCGTGTCTCTGGGATCTCAAGCCCTGTCCTGCTGACTTCAGGACGAGCCCAGCCCCACTTCCGGGCACTGTCTTGCTTAGCCTTTGACTCACTGGTCAGTAAGAACCTCAGGTCGCTGTGGGGGAAGGAATTCCGGGCTGGGCCCGGGTCCCGCCCTTCCCAAAGGAAGAAAAATGGATAGAACCCCCAGCTTCCAGCTTCCTCTGGCAGCGGGCCCCCTCCTCCAGCTCCAGCTCAGCTTTCTGCCCCTGGTTTTTGCATTTTTAATTCAGGACAGAATGTGATCTCTTGCAGCTCCTTGCTTTATCCTGTTGCTATTTAAATTACAAATCGGCCCCATCTCCCTGTCACTCTTGGGTTATTTTTAGCTTCTGGTAAATAGCAGCAGGGAGAGTTGAATCAGGTGCCCCTCCCTGGAGGAGCTGTGTACCCGCCGCTGTATGCCTGCAGCAGGGGGCACTCTCCCCTGCCAGTTGTCACCCCCAGTTGCTTCCCCTCGGCCCTCCTGTGGGGGTGGAGGAGACAGAGGGAGGACTGCAGGCTGGGACTTTGCACACAGGCTCAGCGCATGCTCTTAGTCTCTGTTAATCTCTGCCACCCCCCAGGTCTCACCGTCAACCATTGCTCAGAGCTAATCTCCTTCAGGGGCCTTCTTGGACCCCCAAACCCACAAGGAGGTCCAGCTCTCAGGGGCAAAAGATCTTCTAACTTGTGTCTCAGCCCTGCTATGAGTCAGGAATTTTACATCACTTATCTTCCTTACTCTCCTCAGCCACACTCTTGTGCAGGTATTATTGTTCCCATTTTCCATATGAGGAAACAGGTCAGAGGTGAAAGTGACTTAGCCAGCCAGGAAGGGGCAGGGCTGGAATTGGAACCCAGGTCTCTCTGACCCCGATGCCAGCACTGCATGTGTGTTGTACTGTGTCTGTCTCTCTCTGTGGAATGCATGTGTCCTTTGCCCGATGCCCAGGTTGACCCCCAAGGCCCGCTGTCAGCTGTCTTTCCCATGTGTTTGTCCTACCCCCTCACGGGCCACATGCAGCCTGCTGCCTGTTTTTGTAGGGCTGTGAGCTAAGAATGTTTTTTACAATTTTAAATCGTTGGAAAAAAGCAAAAGAATAATATTTGTGACAGTGGAATGATATGAAATTTAAAGTTCAGCGTCTATAAATAAAGTTTTGCTGGAACCCAGCCACACTCATTCGTTAGCATATTCGTCCAATGGCAGAGCAGAGTGACAGAGAGCGTGTCACCTGCAAAGCCTAACGTATTTACTGTCTGGCCTTGTACTGAATCATACTTTTGTCAAGGAAAGGGACCATGTCCCATACTTTCATGTCATGCAGTGCCTGGCCCAGGGCCAGAACTCCAGACAGAGGAGCTGGGCCTCCTTCAAGGCCCTGCTGGGGCTACAACAGCACCCAACACAGGGAAGCGCCCTGCCAATCACACCCCAATGTTTTCAGCTCACATTTTATTCCCCCCCACCCCCTTTAGCTTCTTCACAGGTGAAACTGGTGGTTTCCAAATCTGCTTGACTATCAAAATTACCTGGGAGAGGTTTTTAAAGTTGAGATGCCCAGGCCCAACCCTAGACTCCCGATGTCAGGATTCCAGGGATAGGGCTTTAGAAATGATTTTAAAAGAGATTCCCCCCCCCCCAGGTGATCTGAGGGCTCAGAGAGCTATTTGGGAGCCACTGGGCTGAGCTCCAGAGGTCCAAGCTCTGCATCTTGTGACTGGTCCTTTCAGACCAAACCCAGTGTCCCTTGTACCCCTCTGGCTTTTCCAGGCTGGACACTACCCTCCAATGGTCTTTTGAGCCCAATCCTGATAGTTTAGAACTTCCTCAAATGTATGGGACATACCTTTACCTCACAACCAGATGCAGACACAAGATGTATCCCACAACCCGACACCCCCGAGTTCTATTGGCACAGACCTGCCATCTCTCCATTCACGTAAAGCAGATGCCAGGGCTGCTTCCAGCCCACACTGGGGCTGTGGGGTGAAGGAAACCTATTTTCCAGAAACCCCCATATCCCTACTGTCCTGCTGAAAGCCCCCGTCTTCACCTACGTCAGAGGCAGCCAGGCCTCAATCCTGCTTCCGCTTCAATCCCTCGTCTTCAAAATTTTTTTGCCCCCGCATTTCTGTCCAAAAGCCCTTCTCTGTGTGAAGGGCTTTCAACTGCTTTTCTTAGAAACTCCTTACAGCAGGGTGGGAGGTTTAGCTGTGAGCCAGAGTGGCATGGAACTGTGGCAAGTGGAGGATGTGAAAAGGGCCTGAGCTCTTGCCAGCCCTGGGAGGCCTGTGCAAAGAAGAGCTTGCATCAGTCATCAGGCCACTCAGAAATGCAGGCTCATGGGAGGGCTTAGCCAGAGAGCACGGCTTTTTCCACTGGGGTCCCCTGGGCCTGGAAAGGTTTTTGAGGGCCCAGGGCTGCTTTCTTTTTCACAGGGCTTCCTCTGCCCTCTCCCCAAGGGGCTCTCCTTGACTTGATGCCTTGTCCAGCTCTGGTCCTAAGACTGGGCTCCTGGCCTAACCCTGGTGTGAGGAGGTACCCTGCCTGATCTGTCCAGGGCTGACTGCTGGAGCCCACCCTGGTGCTATCTTCTGCAGCCTTCACACGGGGGACCCGGAGGTCTCCTGATCCCTTCACAGCCACAGAGGAGCCATCGCTTAGTTACCCTGCATCCTCAGGGAGTAGAGGCCTCAGGTTTGGCCCTGGAGGGGCCTCCATTCAGGAACCACCCTAGGAGAATCCCAGCCCTTACAGCTGCCTCCGCGTGTGTGTGTGTGTGTAGCCTCTTTCATCTCAGACCTTTAATTTTTCTATGCTTCCTGTTCTCTAAGCTTGTACTCCACTCTGGCCTCCTTTCCAGCTCCAGATGCTGTTTGTCCTTGATCCACAGACAAGGAAAATCCTGGGGTCACCCACTTCTGTTACAGGTGAAAAACTGAGACCCAGAGAAATATTGTCTACCTCAAGGACACACAGCAAATCACTGGCAGAAAAGAGAATTCAAGCCAGGTCTCCTGATTCCCAAACTACTATTTTTCCTAGGATTCTACATTCTATGGCTCTCCCACCTCCTCTTCCCTCCTCAGTCACCTCTGTACTCTCTCCTCCCCCAGGGGACTTTCAAGGGCTCTTCTATCTCCAGCCAGAAGGCATGGGATAGATAATGCCCTCCTTTCAGCATGGTGTTCTGGAGGAACTTGGTAGTGGAGCCCAGTGTACCCCTGATTCCTGATATACCCCCGAAGGTAGGACCCATGGGAAACTAACCCACTCCCCATTTATTCTGAGCATCATGGTGGAGAAGTCTCTCTGCTTCGCCATCCTCCTGTAAGTGATGGAGGCCTGATGGCTTCAGAGCTATTAAGAAAATTGGGGCCCTTGGAGCTCCCAGGGCTGGGCCGGTTTTATGAAACACCTTCCCAGAAGACCCTGGGAGAAGCAGGACAGCCTCAGACACACCCCTAGTCCTCGTGGTTATAAACAGACAGAAAAGTTGTCCTCTCTAACCAGGCTGATGGCTTCAAGAACTGCAGATGCCTCAGTGTCCCCGCTGGACCCTCCAAAGGAGGGGACTCTGGGCCAGGAGCTTTACAGGGGCAGCAAGTCTAAGTTGAGGCTGAGGTCTGGGAGAGGAAGAGGAAGGTATGGCCGCCTCCGCCCTGCCTCCAACCCCTTCACAGATTTCCTCTCTATGTAACTGACCCACACTTGTTTGAGGGGCAGCCCTCCCGTCTCAGGTCATGCAAGTGGTTTCTGGGGCCCACTCCAGGGAAGCCCTAGGCAGAGGTGGCAGGAGCAAGGAGGCTGGGAATCTTTCACAAGCAGAAGATGGTTTAATTAAGACGATGCCAGGTGGGGGTGTGAGGTTGTCTGCCACCAAGGACGCCAGTGAGGGCCTGCTGGGGCAAAGATGTCCAACAGCGGATTCCTTCCCTATCACTAGCCAGCCGGGTCTCAGCGGTGGTGGCAAGGGCATCTCAGTCCCTTCCACAAGCCAGTGCCTGGCACAGGGGCAGCCCATAGGAAAGCTCAGGTAAGGCTTATTGAATGAAAAGGGAGTCCCTCTTTCCTCCAGGAGGGCCAGGGTGTCTCCCAGCTCTCCCGGGCAGGTTGAGGTTTGTTAAGGATCATGTCTTGGTGACATCTCCCCTCACTGCCCAGTACAGTATCTGGCACCCAGTCGGCATCAGTAATTCCACGTTGAATGCATAGGGCTTTCATATAGAGAAGGGGTCCCAGAAGCTCGCCCTCTCCCATGCACACGGAGGGCAGAGACCCCTTGGTAGTCATTTCTGAATCCCCAGCATCAGGCAAACAACGGGCACTTAATGAATGTCGATTGAAAAGGGGGGTGGTCCCAGGCTCTGCGCTCCCCTCGGTGCCCATTCTCCTTACCTGTAAGACACCTGCTTTCGTAGGTGCATCTGGCGGAACCGCTCCTCCACCGGGGGCCCAGCAGCCATGCCCCAGGGTCCCTCGGGCCAGGGCTGCGAGACCTCGGCCTCCTCCCCCCGCCTGCAGCGTCGCCGCACCACCTCCTCGGCTGCCCGGCCGCAGCCAGCCCCGTCCCTGCTGGGCCCTCCGCCGCCCGGCCCCTCGGCCATCCTGTAGCTGCCTTCTTCCCGCGGCTCCTGCGGCCTTTCGGGGTTCCTGCTAAAGTTCAGTCTCCCTTCCTCTTGGGCCCAGGGACGCGAGGCAGGGAGGGAGGGGAGCGCCGGGTCCCGCACTTCCCTCTCGACGCCCGGGCTCAGACGACGCGAGCAATGAGACGCTGGGCGCTGCGCCTGGGAAAAGCGGCTGGGATCCTCCCGCGCCCTGGGGTGTTCTCGGTGGGCGTCGGGGTGCTGCGTCGTGCTTGTTGGGGCGCCCCCCGGACGGCTGGAAGCGGAGCCCGAGCGGAGCAGGAGCCGGGGTGGCGACCGCGCTTCTGCATTCGCCGCCGCTGTTACGCAGCGGAGTGTCACCTTAGAGACACCTGCCAGCCTGCGGGGTCCAGAAGGAGGGCGCCTCCCGACCCGGCCTGCTCGGTTCCGGGCACTGAAGGAGCGAGCCCCCGCACAGCAGGCGGTGGGCTAGAACACTGCCCCCGGCGCGAGGCCGGGGGTGTGGGGCGCCCGCTCGAGCCCCCGCCGCCCCCACTCCCGCTATTCCGCTGCTCAGCAGCTGCCAATCATGTCCCGTCTGTCACTCAGCGGCTGTGATACTCCCCCACCACACACTCTCGTCCCGCGCTTTCCGGCCTCGGCATTCGCAGCAGCAACGGGCAGGTGGAGGGGGAGGCGCGGGGCCGGTGACAGGAGCCAGCTTTAACCCCGTCGGCGCCGCGGGAATTTAGAGGTCCCAATTAGATTTGGCTAAAGGGCACAGGATGGGGAAGATACTCAGGGACGCCTTGAATTTGGGGATGGACCTGATTGCTGGTAACACCGCCAAGAGCTCTTCTGGACCCTGCCGGCAGGAGGACCCAGCTGGAGGTGGGTGTGGGATGGAAAACTTCCTGACCCTGGAGTCCTTAAGCCTCCTCAAGGCCTGGCTGCTTCCTATGACCGGCCTTCCGCTGAGGTTCCTGGGCCAGGGTCTCCCAGAGATTGAATCAGCCTCCTGGGTCTGGAGACGCTGATGAGAGTCCATCTTGGACTTCTTCCTTTTCCCCTCCAAATCCCATGGTTCCTCCTTGTATCACCTCCTTGTCCTTGGGGTGTTCACCACCTGAACTTTACATCTGAACAAGGGTGGGACTCTGAGAAATTATTCTCAGATCTAAGGCCTCCTGTTCACTGCCTCAGACTCATCTTTCTGAAGTTAACCTTGGACTACTCTCCCCCTGCAGATGGCTCCCCCTTGCCTATACTTTACCCCAGCATTCAAGGCCTACCTGGGTCGTCCCACACCCAGGAACACTCTGGTTCCATCCATTTCCTTCTACTCATCTGTGCCTCCTTATTCTGGGAACTGGCATCAGGCCTGTACACCATTGTTCAGGCTGTCCCCTTCATCTGAAATCTCCTTCTGCGGACGTACTTCCAATTCTGAGGCTCCACTCAAATACCTCCTCCTCTTCCAGGAAGTCTCCCTGGATGGCTCTAGTGGAAAGGCTCTCTTCTTCCTCCCAGCCCCCCTTGCCCTCAGCACCAGATGTCTAGTCAAGCCTGTGTCTTCTCTTTCCCTATTCACTCAGCCCAGGAAAGTGGGAGGGACCAGACTCACCGAGGTAGAGAACGGGCTACAAAGGGGGACAGCTGTGCCGCTCATGGCTCCTCTGACTCTCATCAGCCCTACAGTGGCCGTCCTGCTCTGTGCCACTGCCTGGAGTTGGTGCCCTTCTCTGTCCCACCTATGGAAATCCTGTCCATTGTCAAGGCCCATCTCAAGTGCCACATCCCCCGTGAA
Organism: Rhinolophus ferrumequinum; assembly: GCF_004115265.2. Classification (NCBI taxonomy): domain Eukaryota; kingdom Metazoa; phylum Chordata; class Mammalia; order Chiroptera; family Rhinolophidae; genus Rhinolophus; species Rhinolophus ferrumequinum. The sequence goes on from NC_046294.1 coordinate 14,611,066, forward strand.
CCCCTCCCTGATGCTCACTGCAAATGCTGTCTCCCTCCTTCAGCCCCATAACTATTTCCTGGGCCTCTCTCTGGGCACTCCCCCTCACACTCTAACAATAACTAACATCTCATTTGATCCTCACCACAACCTTGGGTGGTAGATATTATCATTTCCTCCATGTTACAGATGAGGACACTGAAATGTCATTCAAGTGATTTATTTGCTTAAGATGGCTCAGGTGGTGAGTGGTGGAGCCAGGATTTAAAGCCAAGCCTTCTGGCCCCAGAACTCATGCTATTTCCCATTCCCCCATGCTGGCTGCCACACAGTTGCAACCTTGAATTTTCTTGTTTCCCTCATCTGTAAGCTCCCAAAGGGCAGGAAGGGGCCTGCTTCAGCTCTGCCTCCCACCTCTCTCTGCGTCTAGCAATCCCATTGTGGCTAAATGGAATTGCATTAAACTTCTGGACCACAGGGGAGTTTCTTCCCTAAAGCCAAGTTCTAAAGATGCCCTGATGCTGGAGGAGGAGGGGCAGGGCCCTCTGGCACCCTGCCTTCTAATTGTGGCCCATCGGTTCGCCCTTGGGATTTCTAATTTCCAAGCAGCCTGGCCCAGGGTAGCCTCCTACACCATGAATTATGATAGTGCTGGCTAGGTTTGACATTCCTTCACCAGCTGCCTAGCTGCTGGGTTTCCAGGTTGGTGTTTTGTTCAGCTCTTTCCTGCTGAGCACTCCCCACTCAATCCTTTTAAAAGAGAAGCTTCTCTCCTCTGTCCTCATACCTCCCCCACTTAAGACCAGCTGCTCACTGTATTATTTTTTTATCTGTAGCTCTGCCCTTTCCCAAGAATCCAAGGGGAAAATGAAGGCCCCCTCCCCTGACTAGCCTGACCAGCTTTTGCAGCCTCTCCCAGTGGCAGCCTGCTCCTCTGAACGTCTCCAGCCTGTCAGATGCACTCAGAAAATAATTGCCAATGTCTTTTGAGTGTTTACTGCATAACTGACCTTGTGCTAAGAGCTTTACGTGCAAGCTTTCAGTTACCCCTCACAGCAGCTTTATGAGGGTGGGTACTATTTTTCAGATTAGGACACTGAGGCTTTGAGAAGTTAGGTAATGTGCTAAGGTCACACACTGAAGTGCAACGCAGATGTCAGTGCCCACGTTCTTAACTGCCACTCTGATGACAAAGCAACTCAGGCTCCTTTGGAGGTGAGTTCCCAGCCTGTCTCCTTCCCCTGTTTCACCAGTAGGTGACCCAAAGGTCACCTGCTACCTACAGCAGGTGCCAATTTGGCCTCTGGAATTGGAATTTTGCCCTGGCCCATCCCAGCTCCAGGTATTGCCCACAGCTGCTATCCTGGCTTCCAGAGTTTTGGTTTCCAGGTGTAACAAAGGGTTTATTGTGGCAATCTGAGCAGGATGACTGGCATCGTGAAAGCCATCACGTGTGTGTGTGTGTGTGTGTGTGTGTGTGTGTGACAAAGCCTGCTGCCAGGGCTGATAATAGAATGCGGAGGCTGTAGTTCCATCACTGGGGGTACATGGGGGGTGCGCCCCTCAGGGGCAGCGACACATGGCCCTGAGGAGGTGGTATGTCAACAGGTGGCTTGTGGGAGTGGATTAACCTTGCATCCTAACATAGGTGGGTCAGACTGCTTTAGATGGACAGGCATAGGCTGGTGATCACAGATGACCACACTTTGACTGGCTTGCCAAATCCTGGGCTCGCTAGGGTAGTTGCTCCAGGAAGCCCCAATGTTCCTGGACCAGGGCAAGAATACAAAACTGAGTTAGGGGGAAGGACATCTGGGGGAGAAAGGAAGGCGTGCTGGGGGGTGAGCTGGAGAGCTGGAGGGGCAGCCTGAGCTCTGGAGACAAACCAACCTGTGCTCCAATACCAACTTTATCACCACTTGCTGCATGATCTTGGTCAAGTCATTTCCCCTCTCTGAATCCCACTTTCTTCATCTGTAAAAATACTCACACTTTAAGATTATTTTGATTCCTAATTGGGACGTGTATAATTCTCAGTCCAGTGCCTGGCATGCAGTAATTAGTCAAAATGGGAGTATAAAGGGCGAGATTTCAAGTCCTTTGAATCAGGAGCTAGTTCTTGTTTGTGCTATAATGCTAGAAATGTGCTATGCAACCCCATAAATATTTGTTGAATGAATGAATGAATGGCGAGGGGTCACACCAGACGTCAATTTTGTTTCTTATTCCTCCGAATGACTATTTCAAACTTTCCCCTTTCCCCCAATTCAGCTCCTATGCCAAACCTCCCCATTGCCCCATCCTCAAACTTCACACCCATAGGGGGCTCCCTCAGTTTCCTGTCTCCCCACATTCTTCACTCACAGAATGCCTTCCCTTTCTCTCCAGGCTTCTCAGGTCCAAGGTAGACCTCTCCACCCCCTCTCTGAATCACTTCCTCACCCCCCACCCCCATCCCTTATTTTCCCTCTGTGTCGGCTCTTTATAGTCTAGGAATAACCAGTTGACTCTCTCCCATCTAAAAGAACACACCCAAACTGTCCTTGATCTTACCTACGTCCCATTTAGTCACCACCCTCTGTTTCTTCACAGCTGAGCTCTCTGAAAGAGCTCAGGTACAGCCCTCCCCCACATCTACCCCATCTTCAAATCAGTCCCTTCTGTTCTCACTTCCACCCAGGTCGTCTCACTTCTGCCCTAGACACGGCTCTAACCAAGGTCACTGGTGACCTCCTATCTTCTTCTCATCTTTCCCAAACTCTCAGATGGTATCCGACACCTGAGCATGGCTCCTGGGAGCTCTCTCCTCCATCAGAGGAGATGTTCTGGGAACACTCATCTTTCCTGGTTTTTCCTCCCCGATCATTCCTTCTCAGCCTTCTTGTTCAGGCCTCTTCCTCTACTGTCTCTTAATGTCCATCTTCCCTGCAGTTCTTCCCCCAGTTCTCTTCCCTTTATGCAGACCCCAGCCTTTAACATACCACCCGGATGCTGACAATTTCCTAATCTCCACCTGGGTTCACTTTTTCCCAAGCCCTAGACTGACTTGTTTATGTGAACATTCTACAGGCAACTCAAATGCCAGATATGCTAAAATGAATCCTCTTTCTCTCCAAACCTGCTCTTCCTCCTGCATTCCCTCTTGGTAAATGGACACACCATCCATCCAGGCCTTCTAGTCATACACCTACATGTCGTCCCCGGCTCCTCCCTCTTTTGCACAAATTTGATGTCAAAGTCTGTTGATAATTTCCTCTGTCTCCAGAATCTGGCTTATCTTCACTATACCCCCTGCAGAGCCCCAGGACAGGCAAATCTGATTACCTCACTCTCTAGGTTAAAAGTATTCAGAAGCTCCCCATCACCTTCGGGATAAAGTGTTCTGTCCTTCGATCCCTGAAAGGGCCATACTTTTCATCAGGGCCAGGACTAGGGTGAGGCAAACTGGGCGCCACGGGCAGTGAGGTCCCCAACAAGTGGTCAAGAGGAGGCTGTGGGAGGAAGGGGGATAGACGAGGCCTGATGGCCAGTTCTGAGGTTCCATAATTCTGTCTGGTCTTGTCCAGCTTTTCCCTGCGTGGGCAGCTGGTGTAGGCACCATCTCCCCACCGCAGCCCTCCTTCTCAGCATGAAAGTATCGTGCTTACATGTTCAAGTCCAAATGCCTTAGCCAGGCATTCGAGGCCCTGATCAGCCAGCCTCAGCTCTTAGCATCCTTGCCCTCTACCTTTCGGCTATTCTAAACTATTAGAATTTCCTTGAAGTTTTCCTGCCTTCTCCCATCTTGGAGGCCTTTGCCCAGGCAGTTCCCTCTTTCTGGAATTCCCCTTTTCTCTCTCCTGCCTACTTCCAAAGGCTTTGACATCACCTCTTCCAGGAAGCTCTTGCTGCTCAAGTCTGGGTGACGCACTGTCCTCTGTGCTGTGAGAGCACCCTTGCCGGCCCCTTGGTACATTGTATGGATTTTTTTAAAAATAAATTTTATTGGGGACCATTGGGGGACAGTGTGTTCTCCAGGGCCCATCAGCTCCAATTTGTTGTCCTTCCATCTAGTTGTGGAGGGCGCAGCTCAGCTCCAAGTCCACTCACCATTTTCAATCTTTAGTTGTAGGGAGCACAGCTCATCGACTCTAACAAACTGAGCCATCTGGCCACCCCTCCAGAGGCTCAGAGGGAGCTCTTCTTTTTTTTAAAGATTTTATTGGGGAAGGGGAATAGGATTTTATTGGGGAACAGTGTGTACTTCCAGGACTTTTTTCCAAGTCAAGTTGTTGTCCTTTCAGCTCCAGGTCCAGTTGCCGTTGCTAGTTGCAGGGGGCGCTGCCCACCATCCCTTGCGAGACTGGAGGAATCGAACTGGCAACCTTGTGGTTGAGAGCCCGCGCTCCAACCAACTGAGCCATCCGGGAGCTCAGCTGCAGCTCAGCTCAAAGTGCCATGTTCAATCTTAGTTGCAGGGGGCAGAGCCCATCATCCCTTGCGCGACTCGAGGATGCGACTCGAGGAGTTGAACCAGCAACCTTGTGATTGAGAGCCCAGTGGCCCATGTGGGAATCGAACCAGCAGCCTTTGGAGTTAGGAGCACGGAGCTCCAACCACTTGAGCCACCGGGCCGGCCGAGGCAACTCTTCTTTAATCTAGTTGTGGAGGCCGCAGCAACTTGGCCCACGTGGGAATTGAACAGCAACCCTGCTATTCAGAGCTTGCGCTCTAACCAACTGAGCCATCCAGCCGCCCCCATTGTGTGGATATTGCTTCTAAATGCATAGCTAATCTTTCTCGAGTCACTCTGTGTTGGGCCCTGTTCTAAGCACCTTCTATAATTTACATCATTGAATCCCCACAACAGTCTCCTGCATTGGATGTTAGTTGTATCCTGGTTTTACAAAGGGAGAAATGGATGCTCAGGGAGATTCAGGTTACGTAGTGTCTTAGTTTCCTATGCTACATAACAAATTACCACAAACATGGCAGCTTAAAACAACCTACATATAATCTCAGTTTCCATGGTGCAGAATCTGGGCAAGGCTCAGGCTCTCATCGGGCTGCAGTCCAGGTGTTGACTGGGCTGAGGTCTCATCTGGAGCGGGGGTCCTCTTTCAAGCTTGTTCAAGTGTTGCCAGAATTCAGTGCCTCGTCTGTCACTGGAGACTTAGGCCCTCAGCTCCTGGAGGCGGCCCCTCTCCATGCAGTTTACAACATGGCTCTTTGCTTCTTCAAGGCCAGCAGGAGACACTTGCTCTTCAGGAATAGCCCAGTCTCTCTTTTAAAGGCTTTTGCCTGATTAAGTCAGGCCCTCCCAGAATAAGCTCCCTTTTGAATGATTCAAAATCAGCTGACTGGGGACCCTTAATTACATCTGCAAAATCTCTTTACTTTTGCCATAAAAGGTCATCTAATTATGGGAATAACATCCCCTCATATTCACAGGTCCCCTCCATACTCTAGGGAAGGGGATTAAACAGGGCACCTACCGAGGGCTGACAATTAAGTTTGCAAACCTGTTGCAATAATGTTGCTAACCTTTTATGATATCAGAGGGATTATTCATTATGAATTTGTATCACCTGGACAGTTAACCAAGTTTATTATTTGGAAGTGCTGAAAAGGCTGCATGAAAAAGTTAGACGACCTAAACTTTCAACCAACAATTCATGGCTCTCGCATCACGACAATGCACCAGCTCACATGGCACTGTCTGTGAGGGAGTTTTTAGCCAATAAACAAATAGCTGTATTGGAACACCCTCCCTACTCACCTGATCTGGCCCCCAATGACTTTATCTTTACCCGAAGATAAGGGAAATATTGAAAGGAAGACATTTTGATGACATTCAGGACATCAAGGGTAATACGATGACAGCTCTGATGGCCATTCTAGCAAAAGAGTTCCAAAATTGCTTTAAAGGGTGGACTAGGCGCTGGCATTGGTGTATAGCTTCCCAAGGAGAGTACTTCGAAGGTGACCATAGTGGTATTCAGCAATGAGGTATGTAGCACTTTTTCTAGGATGGGTTTGCAAATTTAATTGTCAGATCGCATATGCCAGGGGCAGGAACTTTGGAGGCCATATTAGAATCGTGCCTACCACACACAGCAAGCAAGAGACAGCTCCAGGAGGCAAACACAGCTCTTCTTACTCGGAAGTCTGTGCCTTTAATCCAGTTCAGGCAAAGAATACCAGGACAAGAAACTGGCAGGTCTTAGGAGGACCCACTTGGGTACTTCGTATGAAGTACCTAGCACAGCACCTGTCCCACAGTAGGTACTCAGTACTTGCAGTTCCCATCCCTGAAGGCCAACTTGGTGGCTTATATGCCTCTCTGCTTCCGTACTCAGCAACGGGAGGTACCTGAAGAAGCCTTGGAGTGGGGCAATTGCAGCAGAATTCTTTGACCATCTAGTTTGAATTCTGTGTCTGGCTGGAAGAGGGAACCCAATAAAAAAGTCTTCCCATACCCCCACACCCCAATCCTCAGTCACCCCCTATCAAAATATAAAATAAACTTACCTTCTCACGCCCCCATCCCTCAGATCTACTTACCCCTCCTCCCCCAATGAAGAAAGGGACAAAGTCAGGAATTGATGCTGCATCTTTTTTTTTTTTACTTTTGCCTTCTTAAAGCATATGCTGAGCTGAAGGATGAAGCAGTTTGGCAATTAAAAAGGCCCAGCGGCTTGGGCAGCAGCAGGGGGAAGCCAGGTGAGGGGAGAACTCTTTCCCTGGCCGGGGAACAGCGAAGCCCGCACTAACTTCATAAAATATAAAACAAGGGAGGGGTGAAGGTAGGAGGGAGACTTGTAAAATACAATATCTTAGGGGATTGGCAATAATAAAAAATAAGGTTCATTATTTACAAACAATTTCTGTTCTTGGTCTCTGTACAGTGGGTGGGGGTGAGGGGTGGGTGTATGTGTGTGTGTGTGTGTGTGTGTATGTGTGTGTGTGTCTGTGTGTATGTGTATGTGTGCATGTTGATGTGTGTGTTTGTGTGTGTATGGGGGCCAGGGAGGAAGTGGTCGTGATGGTCATTATGAGAAAGGAGGGGGGTAGCCCAGTAAGTGGTTTATCTGAGAAGGACGGATGGTTGTGGGAGGGAGGGGGGGAGAATGGAGTGGTTGGCCCAAGGGAATAGTCCAAACGTGAGCGGGTAGAAAGGAGAGGCCCCAGTCAAGATCTGGGGTAAAGGGGGCTGGGGAGAAGTGGAACCCTTTCTCTGGGATGGGACCCCAGGGGGCAGGGGTACAAGCTGGATCCGGGTTAGTGAGCAAGACAACCCCTCTTCTGGGTGCCAGGGGGTATGTCCTATGTCCTGGGTCTTGGTACAGCCTAGGAGAGCTTGATGGTGGTGTTCGGGCCCAGATCCCTGGAGAGAGAAGAGAAGTCAGAGGTGATTTGTCCATTGAGGACACTCTTATCCCTCTGCAAGCTGGATCTGGACATGGAGGGATGAGGCCTTGGGAGGCTGTGGCCGACATGGGACCAGGGGTGGACAGAGGGCAGGAGGAGCTTGGGACTCTGGGAAGGGAAGGGGCCACCCACTCACCTTTCATGGAACCACTCCTTAGGGTGGGAGAAGTTGGGGCTGGTGCCATTTCCAACGACATCTTTTGGCCAGGCTTCACTCAGGTATTTGGTGGTCTCGTGGGTGCCGTCCAGATGGTCATGCTGCAGGTGGTCCTGGGGTCGCTGCTCCACTGGCCCCCCAGGTTTGATTTCCCAGCCATCTGGGGGCTCCACAGGCAGCAGGGCGCTGTGGCCATCCTCCCAGGACCCTGGCCCCTCATCGTAGAACAGGAGGCTTCGGGAGGGCACTAGAGAGGGAGCTTGGGGTGAGACAAGGTGCCAAGAGGCTCCCTTCCCATCCTGGCTACATTCATGGTCTAGTAGGTATGGACATGGGCCCTGGAATCTTACAGGCCTGGATTTGAATTCCAGCTGTAACAATTCCAAGCTATGTGACCTCAGACAAGTCATGCCTTTGCTTTAAACTTTCTGAGCCTCAGTTTGTTCATCTGTAAAATAGGGATACTAGGACCAACTTCATGTAGATGTGAGGTTTAAATGAGATAATAAGTGATTGATTGTGCATAGTAAGCACCCAGAGAAAGTAGATCTTCATAAGCAGAGGGTACCGGCCAGAGCATCTGAGAGTTGGGTTCTAAGTCCACTTCTATCACTCACTTTCTGTGAGACCCTGAATAAATTTCTTCCCCATTCTAGGCTCTAGAATGCTTTTCAGGGAAATGAAAGGAAAGAAAACCCATTTGTTGGAGATCTACTAGGTGCCAGCATTGTGCAAAGCCCTTTGACATGTATGAAATCATTGGCATTTCACAGAAACTTAGGAACTTGATGTTTTTAGCCCCATTTCACAGAATAGGTAATCGAGGTTCCAGGTTATCAGGTACGTTGTCCCACACTAGTTTGAGCTGAAGGTGAGAGGCAATCCCACTAGGATCCATTACCACCCTGCCAGCTCTCAAGCCCTGACCTCTGTGAAAATCTGTGTGAAAGGGGTCCCCTAGGCTTGTGCAATGCACCAGCTCTGTGCACCAGCCTGCTCCACTGTAGACGTGTCCTCCTCTTTGCCCTGCCCAGACACTGGGCCTGTAACCACTGCATTCACCTGGAATGAGGAGCTCATTCCTTCCCTGGCCAACTCTGACCCTGGCTTCATTCATCAACACAGGCCCCCCACACGCCCCCCAATCCCAACTTCCATTCCTTCCTCTCCTCAGGCTTCCCCTACCACCAAACGTACACGGCCCCTCTGGCCTTGGAAAAACATCCATGGCTCTCAAGACCTTGCATCCCCACCGCCCACATCCCTTAGCAACTGTCCTATTCTCTTCTTCTCAGGCTGTACACGTCCAGGGAGCGGTTGTCACTCCCCGCCTCCACTTCCTCTTCCCCTAACACTCCCCTTAGCCAGCCGCTTCCTCCCCTCAAGGCCTTACAGGGGAGGAAGTATCCCTCCTACAGGATCTCTCCTTCTCGAAACTGAAACGCACTCTCCCCATCTCCTTGCCACCTGACTGCTCATCCATTTCCTCTTCCTCTTCCTGCCCTGCCACATAACTCGCTCCTGGTAAATGACGAAGCACAGTCAGGAAGTTCCTCTAGAGGTCTACCTGCAGTAGCTTCTGCCTCTGGAAATCCATACTATTCTTCGCTGTGCCCTGTACCAGTTCTCCCCAGTGCCACCCATGCGTTGTATCTGTGTTGCAAGCATTCATACACACACCATGTAATTTAGTTCTCACAACAACCATGTTCAGTAAGTGCGGAACTGTAACTCTCATTTCCAGATGAAGAAATTAATGCATAGAAAGCTTAAGGCACTTGCCCAAAGTCATGCATGTAGCAAGTGGCAGTGGCAGGTATGACTGACTCTGAAGTGCCATGCTCTTCACCGCTCTAAAGATCTGAGTCCGTACCACCACGACCCTTCTGCTCCCCATGGTAGACATTACTGATAGACTATGGCACTCCTTCCTGTTCCTCCTGAGTGGTGTCTCAGAATCCTTAACGCAGTGTTTCAGGCAGCCGCCACCATCTTATTGGAAATGGCCCTGGAGCTGAAGCTCATTTGCTGTCCCAGTCATGAAATACTGATGGTGCTTAGCAGAGGCCCCATAACCACTGGCACCCTAATACGTGGGGGTTAGGGTGGGAACGTTCCTATTATCCCCTAAACCACCCTTAGGGGGGCCGGGAATCCGGGGGTCTGCATTGTAGTCTCAACTCCAAAGCGAACATTGAACAAATCATAGACCTTTTTGGGCCTCAGTTTCCCTATCTGCAAAATGAGGAGGTAGAATGAGATGATGAAGCCCAAAACTTGGCTCCTCTCGTGTCTGGCTTCTGTCCAGAAGTTGGAGCTGGGGGAGGGCAGCCCGGCTCAGGGCACTCACTCTGACTGGCTGTGTAGACGCTGTCAGTGGCCATGGGGTCTTCCTTCACAGTCTGCGAGCCGGAGGAGAACTCAGGGAGGCAGGGCACGAGGGAGCCCAGCACCAGAACGAAGCACAAGGCTGCCACCTGGTAGTGGAGAGAGAGTGGTGGTCAGAGCCGGGGCAGGGAGGGGCTACAACCCTGGCCACCTCTAATCCTCCCCCTCCAAAACCAATAGGTGCAAGAGGTTCAGTATTTTTCCAGGAAAGCAGCTCCCAGAGCCAACTACCCCCTCTCTGGAGAAGGTGGAGGAGGCTGCTCAGGCCTTCTCAGCCCATTGTAGGGGGCCAACACGGGCACTGCAGGAAAAAAAAGGAAAGTGGCTAATGCAGGTATCACCTATAGGGTGGAGGAATCAGGAAAGGAAGAAAGGGGTAGGTAGAGGTGAGGATTGGGGCTGGGACAGGGAGCAGGACACATCATCACACCAGATTCCCTGCAGGAGGGGCTAAGAGTCACAAAGCCCGAACTAAATAACCCCTGACGACATCATGGCTCTGCCACCTGACAAGAAGGTCTCAGAGGGTGCGGGGAGTGTACAGGCTATACATTTCCAGGAGAGGCTGGAAGAGGGACGAGCAGGGCATTCTCTTCCCCACCATTCATTCCAGAAACACCCAAGCGTACTTCCCTGTATCTCCCCAAGTCCTCCACTCCACAGGGTATGGAAGATACCTCCTCAAGAGACTTGCCCTGCCATTCCCTAGCTAGGTTCGCATGAGTCACTACACAGCCACACTGTGTTAGAATTGGTCAGGGAAGGTCATGTTCTAGAAGGTTCCATGGGCTTGGTGAAAGAGGCTGGAGTCTGCTGGAGCCAGCCAACCAGGCACTAGCATGATGTGGCCTGGTGATGTTGCCCACAGTATCGCTAATCCTTCAAAGCTCCTCCCCTAACCCCCACCCCCCGCCCCATCCCCAGAAAGCTAGCCTGAGGACGACGTGTCCTCCCGTGGCCCTGTGGCAAGGTAGCAGCACCTACCATGAGGCAGGTGCCAGTCTGGGTGGAGGCCATCTTGTAAGGTCTGGAGATCTTGTTGGTGACCAGAGCCTGGAGTTTCTGCAGCTGCTGGAGCAGGGTCCTGAGGAGGGCACAGCGGTCACCTGGCAGGCTCTGACCCAGCAGGCATCTCTGCCTCCTGGAGCTCTCTGGTGGGAGCATCTGGGCTGGCTCCAGACTTGGCTTCCACACCAGGTGCCCATTTCCGTCAAGACAGAAAAGGTCACCTCCTGCTTGGTTCCTCTGTGGTGTGGCTCGGACACCTGGGTCCTGCCTCATGGTGAATAGCTGGGTCACCCTATGGGAGCTCAGGGGTGAGCTCCTGGCCAACGTGGGGTTTGGAGGAGGGCCTGTCCACCTGGGCTGAGGTCACCTTCTTTTTCTTACCCTACATCAGCCATAGCTGAATGGACCTTCCCTTTTTTGCACCCCGCAACACCCTGAGCTAATAAGAAGGAAATGTCTGGCAGCTGTCTGGTACATAGTGAGTGTCCAGTAAATGGTAGCTATCATTTTTGTTAATTTTATTGCCGTTTTTGCATTTATCACAGCACCTGTCACACTTTGGTTATTTATGGATTTCCATGTCAGTCTCCTCAGCTAACTGTGGGCCCCCTGACGGTAAGGACTGGGTCCCATACAGTGTGGAATCCTGCTGGTACACACAGAGGGTGCTCATCCCACGCTTGGCGGACAAACGGTTAACGATCTCCTCCACTCAGCCTGGCGGTGGGGGTGCAGTTCCCACAATGTACAGCAGGTGGCGAAATAGGAATCTGGGCCAAAAGTAGATGGGTGAGGGTTCCCACTCCCCTTCCCTGAATGGGGGCATTCTCCAGGCCAATCAGGGGAGGAGCTGCATCCCGCTGGAGAAGCTGGGGGAGAAGGAAGGAAAGAAGGAAAAAGCCTTCTGTTGAGCACCTGCTACATGCCATCTGTTGTCTACATTATTTTAATTATCCCAGCAAATAATCATTAAAGACCTTTGGCTGGGCACTATGAAGAAGTCAGAATAACAACAATAACAAAGAAAAAAGAAAAACTATTATAACATGAACGGAGCGTTCTTAAATGCCAGCCACAGAGCCGGGTTCTTTAGTCGCACTGTTTCATCGAGTCTTCCCATGAATCCTGTGACACGGTGCTTCTATCATCTCTACTTAGATAAAGAAACCGGGACACAGAGAGGTTTAACAGTTTTCCCAGAACACTAAACTGGCAGAGTGGGATATGAATCCAGAGCTGTGACTTGACATAGCTACCTCTTACCAGGCACTGTGCTGGCTCTGCACTAATGTTTTTCAAACTTAACGGTAGAGGAGAGTCCCTCAAGGATCTTGTTGAAATGCAGATTCTAATTCAGTAAGTCTGGGAAGAGTCCTGAGGTTCTGCCTTTCTAACTAGCTCCCAGGTAATGCTGATGCTGTTTGTCGGAGAAACTGGCTTTGAGTGGCAAACATCTACACCTGTAGTTCTAACTTCAGGGTGCGTCAGAGTGACCCAGAGGGCTGATTCACAGGTTGCTGAGACCTCTCCCTGGAGTTCCTGGTTCATTAGCCCTGGCATGAGGCCTGAAAGTAAGCATTTCTAACACGTTCCCAGGGGATGCTGCTGCTGCTGCTGCTGGTCTAAGGACCACACTTTGAAAACTACTGCTCTGTACCTTCTCATGTAAGCATCTCTCCAGCCCTGCAGGTATCTAGAGCTCTGTACAGATAAAGAAGGATGGGAAGCTGGAGGCCCCAGGCTGCAGGGTCTGTTTCTGGGGTTCCTGTCATCCTGAACTCAGTTGCCTCTTCTCTCTCCTGCCTCCCAGAGCTATGCCAGAGCCAGGCATTGGGTACAGAAGGCAGGGGGCAGGGCGGGAGGCAGGTGGCACCACCCACCTGTTGGCATTCTCCAGGGTCTCTACCTTCTTCCACAGTTCATTGTTCTCTGATGTAAATGTCTCCACCCTGCAGGGGCCAAGTAGTCACAGGCTCAGGGGCAGCCCCCAGACTCACGGCTGCCCCCTCAGCTCTGCCCACCATCATCCCATCCCCTGTCCCCCTGCCCCTGGCGCCCTGTGAGACAGACTAGGGAGAACAGGGCAGGCTGGGGAGTAGGGCCCAGGCCCCCCACCGCACCCAGCACGCTTACTTCTTTTCTAGACACTCCACGTATTCCTTCTTCTTACGGCGGCTCTCCTGGGCTGAGATCTAGAGGGGGAAGACCCCAAAAGAGGGGTTACCATGGCCTCGTATCCACCTCCTGCCCCCCAATTTAAAGGATGGCATTGTCAAAGGAGCAGAGGCCCCCATGCACCAAGGAGGCCTCAGGGCAGGGTCTGGGTCCTGCTTTACCTTGTTCTTGATTTTTCTCCGGACCCTCTTCAAGGCCTTCTCCTCGGCTTTGGTGAGGGGGAGTTTCGTGGGGATGGGGTAGCCCTCTGCAATCAGGGTGCGCTTCTCCTCCTCGGTCAGGAGCAGTGGCCCTGATGTCCCCTGTAATTTCTATGGGAAACAGGACATGTAACCATGTCTGGTTATAAACCAGACAGCCCTTGGTTCAACTTCAAGCTCTGCCATTTACTCTTTGTATGATCCGGGCAAAGCACTCAACTCTCTAAGCCTCAGCTCCCTCATCTGAAAAAGGGACAGATCTGAATTAAACTCAGTAACATGTACCAAGTGCTTAGGACAGTGCCGGGATGCCAGCATGTTAGGCACTCAGTACATTGTCGGGGGGCTTCCCAGATCCCATCCTGGAATCCATCACCTGAAAGCCCACTTCTCCAGGGCCCCCTAAACAGTACACTCCTCATCTCCCTACAGTCTTGACTTGGAAGGCTCCACACCCATCCCAGGGCTCAGTGCCTAGCTCCATGTTTCCTGGGGGACTCCGGGCCTCTTGAGCACTGCTCCCCAACCAGTGCTTCTTGGAGAGAGCCTGGGCCGTCCTCCCGGAGGTCAGGAACGTCAAGTTTTAGTCCTGGCTCTGCAACAGCGTGGGTTCAGCAGGCCTCTTGGACCTCTCTACTTGTTTCCTATTCACCACAAGGCAGCATTGAAAGATCCTCCCTCCCAACTGCCAGGCAGGCATCTCTCTGAATTCTGATGCGGGTGGCAATCCAGACTCTTCCCCACTGGTGGTGTGTCAGGGTGGATTTACTCAATTCTTTGCCCCACACCACCCCCAGCTGCTTACGTGAGGGGCGGTGAGGAGGGGGGAGGTGGAGATGGCTGTAGAGGAGCGGGCCATCGGCCGGACAGGGCTCGAAGGGGGCAGAGATCGGGGACTCTGGGAGCCGTCGCTGTCGCTGCCATGGCTGCTGGGGGGCGTCGGAGGCATTTGCACCAGGTCCTCTGGGGAGAGCAGAGGAAGCCAGGTTAGCAGACTTGCACCCCAGCTGTGCTGGGACCTCAGAGTTCAGCAGAGCATGGCTCTAAGCCAGCCTGATGGTGTGCTCAAGGCTGCTGGGGCTTGAGCGGCTGTAAGAGCAGAGGGCCCTCTGAGGCATCAGAAAGATGGGCGCACACAGCCCAGAAGCTGATTCCTGGGTTCTACGTCATGGCTCCTTTAAGCCGGGTCCTTGGTGTGGATATCACAGAGGCTGGGTCCTTGAAGTCCCTCCCCCATCTCTGACTTCAGGAGCCTCCAGCTTGGCAATCCCCGGAAGTGCCTGGAGTCAGCCCACAGCCAGACCCATGGGGATCGGGCTGTGGGGTGAGCAGCAGCCTGTCCCTTCCTTCCTGTCACCTCAAAATGTCCAGCCGTAACTAACCCAGAATTTCCATTTCCAGCTTTAGGGTAACAAGACGCAGGCACCCGGCTTTCCGCAGGACAGCCAGGGGCACTGTTCTCCCCAGCACCCCACTCCGTGCTGCCCCTCTGTGGCCATAGCCCCAGGAAGACTGACGTTCTGCAAATGGTCAGGAAGAGGCCTGGGCAGAAAGCAGGAGAACCAAGAGTCTCGCTGCAGGGAGAGCTCCCAGGGTAGGAAAGAATGCCCAGATTTATGGATGGATGGATGGATGGATGGATGGATGGCAAAACAGTGGGCTTCAGTTAGTGAATTATGGGAGGGGGATTAGGAAAGAGGGTGAGAGGTTGTTGACAATAGCGATGACAGTCAGAGATTGGGTAAGAAGGGCACCGGAGGGATGGAAAGTGGGCAAGGCAGGGAGGAGAGGCTATTCGGGAGAGACGTGTGGCGGTCAAGAGAGATGGGTGGGCTGGGTCATGGGAGCAGGGATGCTGTCTCCTAACACTGGAGAGGAAAAGAGTCCCTCCCTGGACACACTTACCTGGTGTCACTTTGAGGAACTGGTTCACCTCCTGGGGCTCTGCTTTGATCACTGGCAGCTGAGTCATCTCTCCCGGGGCCTAAGGAAGAGACAGGTCCAGCTCCATCAGCTGCCCCCGGGGCTGTCCCCACCATGTCATCCACCCCACTTCCCTCCATGAGGCTGGTGGTCTGTCCTCCACAATCGGGAAGGTGACTGGGCATAGCCCAGAGGGAGCAGAGACAAGTTCTTGTGCTTGGAGAAGCCATGTCAGATGTAAGAGAGGAGCATGGTGGCCAAGTAGTATAGTTCAGGCCTTAAGTTCAGAGACGGAGGGCTTCTTGTGGCCTCTAAGGCCAGTGCCGTCTTCTCGGGGGAGTGCTGACTGAGAAAGCCAGGAAGCCTTGGCATACGGGTTGCCATGAGAACGAGAAGTAACGTCTGGCGTATCGTGGCTCTTCAATGAATGGTAGCAACAGCAGAGATGAAGGAGGCACTAACTGGCTGGGGGCTGAGAAAGCTCCCTGAGCAGTTGAAGTTTGAAGTGAGTCCTGAAGTGTACATAGGAGTATTCCAGATAAAGGATGGGGCAGGCGGTGAGTGAGAGGAAAGGCATTCCAGCAGAAGGCAAACACCTGCAAAGGCACAGAGGCCAGACAGTGCATGGCTGGTTCTGGAAACTGCAAGTATTCAGGGTGTCCAGAATGTAGGGGTGTGTGTCAGGGGTGGAGTTGTAGCAAATAACACAAGAAGATTGGGGTGGGGGACTAGAATCCAGATAAAGAAGTTTGACGCAGGGAGGAGCCCCAATGGGTTTTAAGTGAGGGACTGACATAATTCAATTTATACTTTAAACAAATATACATTCCTGTTTCTTTCTATTCCAACTTTCTGTCCCAGAAAGGACTGCCAACACACACGTGACTGGTATTCTCTTTGAGGAAGGCACTGTGGTGGGTGGATGAGTGCTGGATTCTTGGACTCTCTCCCCTCAGGGTCCAAAGCCAACAGAGAGAGGTCATGAGGTTGTGGATGGGACACCGACTCCCAAATTTAGGCAGATGAGTAAGAATCCCAAAAGATTCAAGTTGGTGGGGACCTGGGAGGTTCCCTGGTTCTGTATCCCAGCTCAGCCCCCAAGTGACAGATGAGGAGACTGTGGTGCAGGAGGGTGATGGCACTTATGTGACAGGTCACACAGCTCATGCCTAACCATGCAGACTCCTGATTCCTGTGCTACTAGGGTGTCGAGACCTCACTGGAAGGAAGGTGTGGGCTTTGGGGTCTGGCAACTGAATCTGCAGTGCGTCTCCAGTGTTTCTGACGGTGTGGTTTGAGGCAAGTTGCTTAACTCTTTGAGCCTCGGTTTCCTTCTCTGAGGCAAGTGCCCAACCTCTAAGACCCTGCCTGCTGCTGCTATCCCACCTTCCCTTCCAAAGCAGGAAGGGAAGACCTGAGGAGTCGCTGAGCCAGTCTTGGAGATGGGTCACAAAAGCTCCTCCACATATGCAGCCAACCCTTGATCCCTGCGGACAGTAGTGGGGAAGGGAAGGGCTTGGGAGGGGCTGACCCATCTATTATACATTCTGGAGGACCCGTGGCTACATTCTGATCAGGTGAGCTGTGTGGCCAGCAGGGGGCAGGGCCAGCCTGGCCCAACTCAGACTGGGGATTTAAGATTACCCTCGTAGACTCAGGGCCAGAAGCTCCTTAGAGGTAGCTCATGCTGCCATTTTATAGAGAAGGAGGCTGAGGAAGAAAGAGGGAATGCAACACGACCAGAGCACAATGAGAGCCGAGCTGGGACCCAGGCAGGGCCTCTCCCTGGGGCCAGGCCTCTGGGTCTCACATTCCCAGAAGGGTCTTCAGACATCAACTTTGGATCTGTCGCTTAATGCTGCTATCTCTACATTCATGGGGCGCAGAGGGCGGGGGTGGTGGCATGACAGTTTGGGTTAAAAATATTAATCTCAAGAATGTAAACAACTGAAATATAGCACACATGTTATATCCCCATTTTGGTCTTTTTTCTTTTGTAAAATGCTGTCACTTTGAGAAAATTAAGACATCATCCCTTTTGCTGATGGGCCCACAGTCCTCCACCCCAAGTCAGCCCTGCTCATGGTGGCCCTGTCACCTGGTAGCCAAATAAGCAGTGATGAGGCAGGGGTCTGGGGAGCCAGTTTGCCGGGGAAGGGCTAGAGGGCACTCTGGCCTTTGGGGTCCACTGTGGCCCGGAGAGGGCTGTCTCCATCTCTGGGACTCTGGACCTGGCCCCTGACACCCAGCCTTGCCTGGGTCCCTATAAGCCTTTTTCTGCACAGTGAGGCCCCCAGCTTATTCTGAGAGTTCTGTGGTTTGTGCCCATCCCAAGAGGGAGTCAGAGGCTGTGTCTGGGAGTTCCAAGCCTCAGCCCTGAGGGTCACATTGCGCCCTGTTCACAGAACCCTGGGGTGCATAGGGCTTTGGATGCTTCTTCCCACAAAGACCCACTACCCGTCCTCCCTCCCTCAGCCCCTTACAAACCGTCCCCAGACTCACCTGGTGGGGGATGGGCAGCCTGGACAGGGGGCTGAGTCCCAGAAGCGGGGTGGTGGCCATGGCAGCAGCAGCAGCCATGGCAGAGGAGGCAGCCAGAGGGTCCATGGGCAGCTCCGGGCTCTGCTCCTGCTTCACCATGACGGAGCACAGTTTGTGTCCCAGCACCCATGCTCCATGTTCCACGTCTGGGGGGAGGGAGCAGGACCCAGGCTCAGGGGACTTCCAGAGAAGAGGGCTCACCCCCCCCACCCCATCCCCTGGGAGCTGCTCTGGACTGGGTGGGGGAGGGATACTAGGGTATAGTGGGAGGCAGGCAGGAAAGGGGTGGAAGGCGCTTGTGAGGTGGACGGGTGGAAGGGGCTGGGGCCAGAAGGAGTGGGGGCATCTTTTTCATATAGCAGCTTACAAAGTGGGCTTAGACAACAGACCTGGACCCCTCCAGACTGTAAGGCTATATGACCTTAGGCAAGTTGCTCAACCTATCGGAAGCCTTAAATTGTTCATCTGTAAAAGTGCCCGAGGAGAAGTAAATGTTCAATGAACAGTAGCTATGGTTAATACAATTACTGTAATTTAGCAAACATTTGCTGAGCACTGTGCTAGGTGCTGGGGATCTAATGAGAGTCATAAGCAGTTTAGTGCCGTTGGAATGGAAAACAAAGGGAAGATGGGGTCAGAGAGGCCAGCAGAGGTGGCATGGCCTTGGAGGCTGGGCTCAGAGCTGTGATTTTGTACTAAAGGTAATAAGATGGCACTGGAGAGTTTTAAGTATGCTCAGATCTATAATGTGAAAAAAGATCACTCTGCCTCCATGTGGACACGGGACTGGGGGCGGGAAGATGGAGGCAGGGACCTGCAGAAGTCTATTGAAATCATCCAGCAGGAGAAGATGAGGAAGGATGCACAGGACCTGGTGACTGGGGGCGTTTGGGGGGTGAGGGGTGATGCTCAGGTTTCCCAGGCAGTGTCCACCTCCTGCCCACCTAGTGGCCCTCCTGGCCTCACCTGGGCCACAGGGCTGGCAGACATTGCCCCTTTTGCTGATGGGCCCACAGTCCTCCACCCCGTCAGCCCTGCTCATGGTGGCCCCAGCACCTGGTAGCCAGAGAAGCAGTGGAGAGGCAGGGGTCTGGGGAGCCTGTTTGCCGAGGAAAGGCTAGAGGGGACTCTAGACTTTGGGGTCCACTGTGGGTGGGGATTGGGGTCAGTGGCTGCCTGATCCCACCTCAGAGGCCAGGCCCCACCCTGCTGGGAGCCTGAGTGCCCCAGCTCTGGGCCACAGGCTGCCTCTCGGCTCGAGGAACACCCACAATCTTCCCAAATTACAGGGCCAGCCTGCTGGCCTCCGGGAAGCTGCCCCCTGCAAACGGCCCACAAATTACTCTAAAAATAGACTTGGGGTGTCCAAGGAGTTGCTGGGCTGGCCCTGTGGGGGTGGATGGAGACTCTGCCATGGGAAGGAGTCACCCACACCCTGCCCTTCCCCAGGCTGGGGCCTGAGGCCTCACTGAGGTGACTTCAGAGGCTTGGCTGAGGCCAGGGCATGAAGGGAAGCTGAGACCTCAGCAACCACAAGCCCTAGAGCCATTTAAAACCCCGGTAGGTGTCCCTGCCCTTGGGGTGAGGTTAGGGAGGGGGGTACAAAGGCCTTTCTCTCCCCCTGGGGAATCTCAAAGATCCTCAGAAGCAGCTCACACTTCCTGTGCTGAGAATAGCTCTAAGCCCTGGACACACATGAACTGAGGCAGTCCTCTCAACAATCCTACAGGGCAGGCACATATTTCCTCCATTTAATAGATAAGAATATTAAGAAAATCACTCAAGACCATTGTCCTCTAATGAGAAAGAGGAATAAGAACCACTACAGTATTAATAGGACTTTTATAGGCACAATGAAAATAGCCACTAATTATTGATATATGTTATGTGCTGGGTACTTTATGTATATACTTTTTAATCCTGTCTAGAATTCTCAAGACACATGTTCTCTTCATTTTATAATTAAGGAAACAGAAGCCCAGGGAGGTTAAGTAACTTGCCCAGATCACCCTGCAGCTGGTGGAGGCAGCCGGACACACACCAAAGTCTGTTTGGTTCCAAACCCAGTACCCCTTGCTGCCCCTCGAGGCTGGCAAATGTGGTGGTGGCACGGGTGTGAGGGTTAGAATCAGGGGCTTCCTTGCTTCCCAAGTCCCTCCCTGGCATTTTACTGTCTGAGTGACCTAGACGGCTCAGCTTTCCTAGAGTCTCATTTTTCTTACCAGTTAAATGGGGATTATGAGAAAAGTGATTCCTACCTCACCTATGAATTGTGAGAGATACATGAGATAATTAGCATGAAAGCACTTTGTAAACGAGAGTACTATCGAAATATTTATTGCTATTTCCATTTGTAAATGAAGGAACTGAGGCTTATGGAGTCTAAGAGATGTGTCCATGATAACCCAGACAAATACGATGGGACCAGGCCCGCCTGTATTTGAGGAAATGCCTGAAGGGGCCATTTCTAGGTGGGGCACTGTCTGGAGTTCTTGACATTGATTACCTGAGAGAAAAAACTCAAAGCATCCTTTGCTTAAAAGCAGGAGAGATGGGGAGAGAGGAGAGCTTTAGAGAAGTCTCCCTTCAGGAATAAAAGTAGGTACAGGAGTCTTTCCAAGGTAGCATCTCAGAGGACATCACAGTGTGAGGAGGTGGGAAGGTTCCAGAGTCTTGAGAACTTGTCCACATTTATGGTTTATTCCCCTCCCCCATACTCCAAACCCTGTTTCCTCTAAGTCAGTGGCTCTCAGACTCAAGTGTGCTTCAGAATCACCTAGAAAGCTAGGCCATACCCACAGGATTTCTGATCTAGCCGGTCTGGGTGGGGCCTGAGAATTTGCATTTCTAACAAGTTCCCAGGTGATGCAGGGCACGCGGCTAGTCTGGGAACCACCCTTTGCACACCACTGACCGAAGCCAGCAGCAAAGTCTTTTGAGAAGTGCCCATATGGGTTTGATATGAAGGAAAACAAAAAGGAAGGAGGCAGCCCCCCTGAGAGATGTTGTGGGTGGCTCCTCTGAGAGCCTCTGGGAGTCTTAGCCTGCAGTGCTCCGCTCCGGTCACTCAAAAACTTCCTCCCCTCCTGGGCCTCTGGGCCCTTCCACCCTTTCTTACCTTGGGTAGTGTCCTCCATCTTGATGGGCACAAGAGGGCTCTGAGGCGCCGAGTCACCACTCAGGGAGTAGCTGTGCTCGGCCTGGATGCCTGGTGTGGGGGAGTCCAGTTCCATGTCCAGTAGAGGACTCTTCTCGTCCAGCACGGGGTCATCAAAGAAACTGCTAAACAGGTCGTTGGAGAAGTCCTCCATGTTCTCCCCAAAATGGTCCAGGTGCTCAGGGAAGTGCTACGGAAAGAGGAGGGGAGTCACCTTAGCTTGAGAAGGGGGTGCAGACACTGCTGTGGTGGTCCCCCCAACCCTGCCATCACCACCACTGTCCCTGCAAGCTCCCATCACTCTTCCCGCCGTCATTAATACCACCACCAGCACCACCAACCTCGCCACTATCTGCATCACCAGGACCAGCTATCATTTCTATCATTACCAGCACCACTGTCATCACGTGACCTCCACCACCACCTCCACCTCCAGTTTCACTATCATTATCCTCAAGGATGAGCTCTGGATGGCGTGAAAGGATTCCTGGACCAGGCAACAGGACACGGGGCTCGAGTTCTGGCACTGTGACCTTGGTCACATTATTTAGATTGCCCAAGTCTGTCTCTCAGTCCACTTTACTTCCTTCATAGGAAGACTGAAATTGTGTCTATGCCAGCAAGTTTGCACTCCAAAGCAGTATTAGTGACTTTTGTATCACCTTTTGCTGCGATGCAAGGTGGTGGGATTACTGAGGCCTCCACTTCCCTCATCAGCTCAGCCTGCACCTATCTTCATGCCTCTAGCATGTCCCTTTTCCAAGCCATTCTTTATCCCAAGAGGTTAGGCTCTGGCACCATATTACTTGGGTTGAAATCCTGGCTTCCATGCTTCTAGCTATGACTCAGTGCCGTTCAAACTGTGAGTGGTGACTCATTAATGGGTTGTGAAATCAATTTAGTAGGTCATGACCAGAATTTAAGAAAAAGTAAAGCGGAACAAAACAGAGTAGAAAATATCAGAGCGCACGGTACTCAGAAAAGTTCAATACCTGGTGTAATTTTTAAATCTCCATTATGTGTCTGTGTATGTTCTTGGTAATGATGTAAAATATATTTCTTAGAAGCAAAAATGTCTGAAATATACCGTGTTGCCCCGAAAATAAGACCTAACTGGAAAATAAGCCCTAGCATGATTTTTCAGGATGACATCCCCTGAGCATAAGCCCTAATGCGTCTTTTGGAGCAAAGATTAATATAAGACCCGGTCTTATTTTCGGGGAAATATGGTATTGGTCTCCATGATCCTGGGAAAGTTGATTAACTTTTCTATGTTTCATTTCTTCCTCTGTGTAGGGGGCATGATGATAATAGTTCCTCTGCTAGGTTTATTGTGAGAATTAAACAAGTTAATACAGGTGATGCTTGAACAACATGGGTTCAAACTGCACAGTCCACAATCTGTGGATTTTTTTCATCTTGTAAACAGATGACGTAAACCTACAGTATTGATAAATATGTATAGTACAGTACTGTAAATGTATTTTCTCTTCCTTATGATTTTTAAAATAACATTTCTTTACCTTACTTTATTGTAAGAATACAGTATACAATACATATAGCATACAAAATATGTGTTAATCAACTGTTTATATTATCACTAAGCTTCCCGGTCACCAGTAGGCTATTAGTAGTTAACTTTTTGGGGAGTCAAAAGTTATACGCAGATCGTCAACAGTGTAGGAAGTCAGTGCCCCTAACCCCTGTGTTGTTCAAGGGTCAACTATACATGTAAAGCACTTATAACAGTCCCTGGTACACATTAATTACTTAACAAATGTTACCTCTTATTGTTAATAAAGCACCCAGTGGCTGGTACATAGGAGGCGTTTATTTTTCTCTCTAAAGAATTATAAATATGTAAGGAAATATTACTGTTTTTCATTCATTACTTACTGACTGAATAAATTTGCTGGTGGGTTGGAAGAGATGGTGATGGGGAGATTGCTTCCGGCCCTGGGGTCCCACCTGGTGAGTGGTAGAGGACTGGTCATGGGGGATTGATTTGAGGTCTGAAGTTGTTGGTTCTTTCTAGCTTGGCATACTTGGAGCCTGTCCCAGTCCAGAAGGAATGAGCAGAAAAACCCTGTCTGAGAATAACGTTCAAAGCCTCAGGAGCATCTGTCTGTGGGGAGCAGGGGAGGAGCAGAAGCTCCGCAGTCAGATAGCATTCCTTTTGACTCCTTGCTCCACTGCTTACTAAGTTACGTCACTTCTCTGCGCCTCAGTTTCCTCATCTGTAAGGAGGAGTAATAGTTCCTACCTCATAGTGTCGTTGTTGTCATGAGGATCAAATGTTTGTTAGGTGCTTAATACTCACCTCAGAATTATGAGGATAAAATGAATAAATACATAAATGCATATACATATCAGGGGGTGCCAAAAAAATGTATATAAGTGGACTCTTTGGTCAACGTTGCTCAAGCTCAAGTAGTTCACCGTAATCAGAAGTGTCTAAATGCTGATGGTAACCACTTTGAGCACCTCTTGTAATTGCAGAAGTCAAACATGACTTGTATTCATCTTTTGTTATCGGTATATATCGAGTATTTCAATTTTAATACAGTTTTCCTTTCTTAAACTGTGTATACATATTTTTTGGCACCCTCTGTATAGGCAGTAAATACATCTAACATTTAGAACAGTGCCTAGTATGTACTTGTTAGCCATTATTATGAAAAGCCTAACTCTGGGCCCAAGGTGAGCTGAGCTTAGCGCTCAGGTGGTTTGGTCTTTCCACCAAAAAATGCATGATCAGAGAATCCAAGAGAAAATGAGTTCAGAAACCCCATTGACTGAGGTACTCCCCCTCTTCCCACTTTGCCAGAACTTATCACCACTATCTTACATTTTTG
Organism: Rhinolophus ferrumequinum; assembly: GCF_004115265.2. NCBI lineage: Eukaryota > Metazoa > Chordata > Mammalia > Chiroptera > Rhinolophidae > Rhinolophus > Rhinolophus ferrumequinum. The sequence goes on from NC_046294.1 coordinate 14,634,859, forward strand.
TTGCGCTTTCACATACGTCATTTTATTCAGCCCTCACAATTACCCAATGAGATAAGGAAATTACATATCTGCATTTGACAGATAGGGAAACTGAGGCCCAAGGAGCCAAGCAGAACTGGGAAACATGCACAACTCCTCACTGCCCAGTCCTTCCCCAACTGCAGCAGACATTCCCGTTTGCCCGACAGTAAACTCCCTGAGGCAAGGTCTGTATCTTGTTCACCTGCTGGAGAGACAAGGCCTTGTACTCCAGAGGGCAATGCCATCAGTATGTCAATTGTCCGTCAATGCCTGGGAGGGAGGCAGTACCAGGAGGTAGAGGCCTCAGCTGAACAGGTCTCTAAGAATAACTGTGATCCTAGATGAAGCCATTTACAGGGTCAACCCTCTTTCCCCACCCCCAACCACCCAGCCAGGGACAGGCAGGACTGTGCTAGCCACAGCCTCTGCAGAGCCTGGGCCAGCCCAGCTGGGGGCGCATTGCCCCTGCTCAGGGTCTCTCAAAGGCCTGGTGTGGGGACCAGGGGGAGGGAGTTGTGAAGACTGCAGGGAGCAGTGAGTCAGCTGCTAAGGTATTTCTCCAGCAGCTGCTCTTCAAACGATAAGGGTTTGCCAAGCCCATTCCTGGGGCCTGGGAGAGGAAAAGAGGAAAGACACTTCCTCTAGTCTGGGCTGGGGTCCCTGAAGGCCTTGGCTCCAGGCAGATGAGCTGGGTCCTTTTCAGAGATCCCTTTTGGGGTGCCCATAGGAACATGTGGAGGAAGCTCAGTTGGTTCCCTTTTGTGAGTAGCCCCCACCCCACATGCTGGAAACAGCAGCCAAGGCCCAGAAGGATGGAGCTTCCAGAGGGTGGGAGCCAAGTGGAAGAAGAGGGCGGCCAAGGGGCTGGCAGGGTGGGGGGTGGAAGACACTCAGAAAAGCCAGTCGTTGCTCAGGGGTTCCTTGTGCGCTGGGCCCACCTCTGGTGGCAACAATTGTTGTGTACCATCACCGGCAGGCCCACTTCCTGCTCATGGGAGCATTGCCAGAGGGGACTCCCTTTACAGAACTTTGTAGCCCTACTTCTATCGGGTGTCTGGTTTATCAGAGCAGCTCAGTTATGGTTGGTTTACAACATCAAGCTGGAGACAAGGGACCTGAGAAAGCTCGTAGTCCACGCCCTCCTCTCCCATTTGCTAACGAGGAAACAGATCCAGAGGGGGAAAGCCACCTACCTATCCAGGGTCACAGTGAGCTGGTAATGTTGAGGGAGGGGTTCTTCGCAGCCCTGGGGCTGACAAGGCGTGGGGCACGTTCTCCTTGTTGTCCTCTCACTTCTTCCTGTTTATCCACCCTCCCCACGACCCTGGAAAGCCAACTCTGGACATCTCAGGCCTCCTCAGCCCCGGCAGGGCCCCTTGTTCCCCGGTAACCACACTCAGCTCTCCCTCCTGTTCACACACACAAAGTTCGGGTTTCAGACTATCCGATGGAAGAAATTATTGGGGGTGGGAGACAGGAATCGATAAACGGCAGGGGGTTTTTGGGCCATCGTTCTGAGGGGGATAAGGTTCTACTGGCGATGAGCAGTCTTTGGAGGTGCCTTTCCAGGCAAGGGTTGGGGAGAAGTGGGTGGGTGGGAAGCCAGAGAAGGAAATACTGGATTATGATTTGTTTCCCTCCTCGTTAAAGACTTTTTCCTACAGTCATGCCAACACAAGCTCCTTCTCGGCTGCCACGCGCAGCCAGCGCCAACTCCACTATCTTGGAGGACAGGTCCGGGGCTCTCCTGCGCCGATCCCCCGCCCCTCGGCTGCAGTCCCTCCCTAAGCCGGTCTCTATCGCCGACCCTTTAAATTTAAAATAGGACCAGGGTCCTGCCTGCTGGGCGCGGCCCACAGGAGGTTAACGCTGCGCGCTTGGACCGCCCGGCGCCGGAATCCGGCCTGCTCATTGGCGGAATCTGCGGAGTTCCTGGCCAATGGGAGGAGGCAGCGAGAAGCCCGCTGCAGTAGCAGCTGCGGCCGCGGGGGCCTGGGAGCGGGAGGCGGGCAGGGCTCGCGTGGAGGAAGTTCCCGGGCCCCGCAGACCGCCGGGGCACCAAAAGGACAGAGTATACTGGGTCCGAACTGTGTCTCCTTTTGTGCCTGGGACAGAGGCAGAAATGGCCCCTTTTAGCTTCCAGGTGGGCCCGCAAGTCCTACAATGTACTAAGCCCACATCAGTAGCACCGTCTCGACCCCCCACCGCGAGCAGGGGAAGTGGAGAGGGAGGGTCTTCTGGAAGGTCCCCAGCTCCAAGGGGAGGCTGGGCCCCAATTCTTAAGTCCCTGTGCAGCTTTTCCAGCTAAGCTGCTTCCGCCCCTCCTTGAATAATCCTACCACGGGCGCATTGATGGGGCAGCGGGGTCTTGGTCCTTGGTGGGGGTAGGGGGAAACTCCTGGGCGGGCAATAGGACCACCTGAAGTTCCTGTCAGTTCTCTCCCCTAATTCTTCCATTGGGGTCAATGCAGAGAGACGGAAAAGCTGTCTGCCGAGGGTGTGTGTGGGAGAAGGGTCTCCCCGCTACCTGAGGTGGCCTCAGAGCGCCACCTTCCCTCATGCCTCTAGCCCCTCGACGCCTGCACCCCCATCCCTGGTTTCTGCCCCTCCCCGGAACCAGGCTGATTCAGTTTCTCGGGAAAGGAGGGAGGAGACCAGAATGGGTACAGGCTGAGCTGTGGGATAAGGAGTGGGGAGGGGAATTCTGGGCCACGACATTCCTTCCAAGAAAGTGAGCTCTGGGAGAGATGTAAGGAGAGTCCTCTTACACTTCTCTCCTTCCCTTTCCCCATGGGCTGGGCCCCCACTCCTCACCCCCCATAGACACACTGACCCATACATTCCTGGATGGTTACTTTCCTCATGGTCACTAGAAAATTGCCCCTATTTCATGCTGGAGGTCCACCAGTCTGAGTCACTGCTGTGCCCAGTGTGTGTATGTGTGTGGGATAGAGGAGGGGAGGTGGGCCTCTGGGTACCCAGTTGTCAGACAGGCCCTTCTTGTCCTTAAGCATCACCATCCAGGCATTGGGGTTGCCTTCCCAGAGCTAGACTTGAAGGCTGTCTTGTGAAGGGGAAAAGGCCTTGGACTCAGACTCAGGAGACCCCGGGGCAGGTGCGTTTCCTCTCCAAGTCTCAGTTTCCCATTGGTTATAGTCTGTGCTCCTATTGAGGCAGGGGTGGCAGGGACAAGGTGAGGGAAACTAATCCTCAGAAAGTGGGCTCTTTTCCTCTGCCTTGGCCTCTCTGGGCACTGGGAAGGGGTGGAGCCAGTTCTCCCTGTCCCAGGAGCCAGCTCCTCCCAGAGCCTTCCTGGCAGGACATGGGGGTTAAAGGGAGCACATAGTTCCAACCTCCAACCTCACTCATCCCCCATTCCCCACAGGCGCAGGGAAGGCGGCTGCTGAGGTTTCAGATTTTCCCCCTAGAGAACTATTTACCACAGAGCCCAAGTCCAAATAAGCAGAAATGCTTCTTTGTGCATGTGTGTGTGTGCGCGCGAGCACACACACACTCTTGTACACACACTATACAGACGAGCTGTGAGGTTCCTACTTACACAGGGAAACACCACCCAGCGTAAGATCCACATCCATGGACCAATTCAGACAGTTCCATAGGCAGCGCAGCACAGGTGCTATGGCACATACTCGTACACTCATGGGCTCACACAGGCGGACACTGCAGGCACTAACCCAGACCCAGTGAGGACACACTCCTCAGATGTGATCGGATACAGACTCACATACGCGCACACACGTGCAGTCACCCCAGACACAGCCACAAATGTGGTCATGCACACTCTCACGTGAACATGCTCAAAATCTCACACGACCACAGAACTAAATGCTGACTGTGCCAAGCCATGTGCCTGAGATGAGTGAGTCATGTGACCCCCCAGCAAGGGAATTTTGGGAGTCCCAGGTTTGCCTGAGGCTGAGATAGTGAGGGCTGGGACTGGAGGAGGGGGCAATATGGGCAACCGAGCTTTTCTGTGCGTGGGCACTGGAGAAAGGAAGGGACAGAGGAAAGGGCAGGCTGGCACCCATCAGAGGCTGCTTCTATGCAGAGCAGGGTCCTGGGGAGGGTGTGCATTCTCTCCAGCCCCCAGCCCTGTTGGTCTGGCACTCCAGTTTCCCCTCCTGACACTGGTAACCCTTCCCTGGCCAGGATATGGGTCCCTCAGGAAAGTGGAGAGCTGGCCTGCAAGCTCCCGGCCAGCCCATGTGCTGTGGCCCAACCCTGGGGTGGGTGCCAGTTACTGTCTGGGCAGGAGGAAGCGATGGCAGTGAGTGCCACAGCCCAGGGCTGGGATTAGCTATGACTGGCACCATTAAGGGCACAGCAGCCCACGGTTTGGCTGCTGGAGATGTTGGTCCATAGGCAGTAGCCAGAGGATCCCTGTAGGACAGCTCAGGACACTGGAGACTCAATGCCAGGGCTGCCACTAGGGGCCTCTGGAGAATAAGGACATCCAATCATATCCATTTATTCATCACTCACACATTTGTTCAGTATTTACTGAGTACCTACTGTGTACCCAGCCCTATGGATACAAAGATGAACAAAGCCCAATTACTGCTCGCAAAAGGCTTTCAGACTAGTGGTGTGACTACCCCATTTATGAAGGTAGGTCCAAGGCTTGAACTCTGATCTGTGTCCAAAGCATTCTCCACCTTGTATCAAGAGGGATCTTCAACACAAATATGACTATGGGACTCCCTGCTCAATATCCACTGATGACTCCCTACGGCCCTTATGGTAGTTTTCCAGGTCCTTAAGGGAGCTTGAAATGATCCAGCCATGTTGCCTCTATGTCTTGATGTGTCCAATTCTCATTCATATCTCTAAAGCCTAGCATTGGTCCCAGTACACTGGAGATGCTCAGGTGTTTGCTGAGTGACTGACTGACTGAATGAGTGAGTGAATGAAGGAGTGTGCCAGTGAGTTGATGGACTGAGGCCTTTTTTCTGCAGCTGAGCCTCCAGGAATGGCTGTCCTGAATTCCACTCTGATGCCAGCTTGCTCCTGCTCCAGGCAGTTTCCATGCACCTGGACTCTTTCCCATGGCTCCTCCTTATTGGGGCTTGTTGTACCCATTCTCCAGGTTGTTATTCCTCAAGGCCTTAAGCCTTGGCCAGACCAGGTACCTGGGGACCACCGCCCTCTACTCAGTGCTGGAGGAGCTACCCCAGGCTTAGGCCAGGCCCAAGAGTATAAACAGAGCCCAGTGGCCAACCAGCTAAGCTGCTCTCCCAGCCCTTGGCCAGCTGGAAGGCCCTCCTTGGCTGGAGCCTGCCATCCAGCTCTGGCTGGAATTCCCTTGGCCTCTTCCCTCTCCTCAGTGCACTCAGCGTTCGGCCTTTGGCTTCCTCAGCGTCCCGGCCTGTCTGAGTTGTCCTCAGGTTTTATTTTTGGAAGAAGCTGCATTCCCTCTCCTTATTTACTCCCTTCCTTTAGGGAAGGTATGGGACCCCTGGGCTCGGCTGGGGATCAGGCTGTGACTCCAGCCCCTGGGGTCTGGATCTCTCTGGGGCCCCAGGGGAGGGGACTTCCAAAGATTCCTGACCCATGTGATGCTTCACAGCCAGATGTGTCTGCCCTCCTTCCCCCGCTTAGTGTGTGACTAATGCCTGCCCCTGCCCTTCTTGAAGAGCCCCACGATAGCCAAAAGAAATCATTACAATTTCAGAGCTCAAAGGCATTCTGGCATCATTAGGTCCATCTCCGCTTATTTGTAGAGGCAATGCCGCTCAATGGTTATGAGCGAGGGAGGCAGACAGACCTGGTCCTAATCCTTGCTCTGCTACCCACTGTGTAGTGTTGGACACGTTACTTAACCAATTGGAGCCTCCGTTTCATCTATAAACTAGGGGAACTTATAGCTGTCTCACCAGGTTGCTATGAGGATGAAATAACATTTGTAAACTGCTTTCGTCAATGCAGGACACATAGAAAGCTCTCATTAAATGTAGCTGTTATTATTACTACAGAGAGGAAAACTGAGAGCTGGAGGAGGGAGTGGACTTGCCCAGGATCACACAGCTCAAGGTAAGCAGCCATTTCCAGAGTCTTTCCTCTGTCTCTATCTCCCTTCCAAGGAGAAGGGAGGGGGCTGGCATCTGCCCAAAGGAGGAATCTCCTTGAGTCAGTCGCATGGGCAAATCCCTGGCTCTTCCGGGTCTGCCTTGTATCACTAGCTCAGGCCCTCCTCTGGGGCAGGCATTTCCTCCGTTGCCCCAGGAGCCTCTTTCTTGCTCACTGAGGGTAAGGGGTCCTGAGAGGAGACCCCAGCACTCAGCCCCAAGGTGGACCCCTCACCAGTGGGACTCAGAGGAGGGGGAGTGCTGGGTCCTGACATCACAGAACAGAGAATCTGGAGCCACAGCCATGCAGGCCAGCTGGGGCCCTTCCAGCACCGTCCAGATGTCTCAGGAATGTGCTGAGCTGGGAACTACCTCGCTCCTTCCCTCACCACCCCCCAACCCTTCATCCCCTCATATGCTTGCTCAAGCTCTGCCTTCGCCCCACCCCCTTCCTCTTTCTACCCTTCCTCTTTCATCTATCCCTGTGTCCATTGTCCTTCTGGTACCTTGTCACAGTCCAGCTCCCTCTCAGACCTCTGAAGGGGTCACTGAAGGCAGGAACCCTTCCCCTTCTGCAGACCCCATGAGCTGGCCATGTGGGGTGGGGGGAAATGGAGCCTGAGCCGACTGGGGGGGGAAGTTCTGAGCAGATGGTATATGCCAGATCCTAAATGTGGAACTGATTTGCAGCCCTGGGAGAGAAAAGGGTGAAGGCTTTGGGGCAGCAGAGGGCAGGACTGGACTTCCTCTCTGGGAGGATGATGAAAGGGGCTCCGAGCATCTTGTCCCAGCTGAGGAGTGGGAGGGCCAAGGAGGTGAGGTGCCAGGCTGGGCTGGGCTCAGGAGGACGGCTCAGATCCTTCTAGGCTCCGGGGCCCACAGGGACATGCTTTGCCTGATAGTGGAGGGTCCTCAGCTGGAGGAAGGGTAGGGAACACGATTAGTGTGCCAAGGTTGGGCCAGGAGGAAGGACATGGTTTAGGCCAGGGCTCTCAGCATTAAGAGGGACAGCCTGTCCCTCTGCAAGGGTGGGGTTGCCTTGGACCTCCCCAGGTCAGTCTGGCCCAAGTGCTGGGGATGAAAGAGCCAGAAGGGAACTGGTACTGCTGGCCCAGTGTGAGAGTCACATCAGGGCAGAGGGTGGAAGGCAGGGGAGAGAAGGGACCTGGGGTCAGCTGCTGCTTGGGCTACACTGGGCTCAGGGAGGGCCCACAGTTCCGTGTCCTGTGGGGGAAGGTCCCTCAGCATCCAGACAGACTGACAGCTTACAACATGCCAATGGACTCTAGATCTCCTAACACTGAGATTGTTCTGAGTTGCTGGGACCACTACTGTGTCCAGCTCAGAACTATCACTGCTTCCCTCCTGCCTGCTGATAAAACTGCCAACTCCTAAGTACTGCATTCAAGGTCTGTAGTAAATGGACCTTGACTTAGCACGATAGCTGGAGCTGCTCATCTTTGTCCCTCCAGCCTAGATGGATGACCACCCCAGCTCCTTGAACCTGCTGTAAGCTCCATCATTGCAGTACCTTTGCTTATACCATTCCGTCTGCCTGGAATGCCTTTGCCCTTCATCTCCTCATTCCAACTCCTGGCACCCTTTAAGGCCCAGTTCAAATGCGCTTCCTTCAGGACGCCTTCCTTGATCATCCCGCTGGAAGAGTCCTCTCCCTCTCGTCCCACCATAGCACCCATAGACTGTTAGGTCACTTGCTAATATCATACATTGCACTCTAACTACGCACAAGGGGGCCCATCTCTCTTTTTAAACTTTAACCTCCTTGAGGGTAGGATGTAGGATAGAGTTCATCCGTGAACCCTCTGCAGGGCCTTACACATGACCTAGCATACAGTATGCCTGATAGTAATGATAATAATACTTATCATAGCTAATGTTTAAGTCCTAGGCACTATTCTAGCTCCTTCCATGCAGTATCTATCTCATTTAAGTTTCAGAAGGTAAGGTAAGTACTATTAGTATCCCCATTTAATGGTTGAGAAAACTGAGGCACAGAGAAATTAAGTAGCTTGCCCAGGTTTATTCAGTTAGCAAGAGGTTGAGCCTGGATTTGAACCCAAGCTCTGATGCTCTTAAGCACACACAACACCGGTTGTTGAACGAATGATTGATTTCTTGCTGCCCCATCCCTACACCTAGCACAGTACTAGAAACAAAATATGGCCCCCCCCACTCCATCCACTGGGGTCCTGGGTTTGCTCATCCCTGGCCATCTGTCTCCCGATGCCCAGAAAGACAGAGCCCTGAGAAGGGGCCCGGTGTCTTTTGGCTTTGCCCAAAAGAGCTTTCCAGCTCCAGAGAGGTCAGACAGATAAGAAAATAAAGTCCCTATGATCAGGGCTTGGCACGGGGATGGGAGAAGGTGGGACATTCCTCCAAGAGCTGTCTAGTGCTGGGGACCCTCCTTTCAGGTAATGATAGTAACAATCAGAATAAAAAAAGCAGCAACAACCATACAAGGTTTACTATGTGCCAGGCACTGTGCTAGGCTTTCTACAAGAGTTATCTCATTGAATCCTCATAAGAAACCCATGTCCTACAGTCAGCTCTACTTTATGGATAAGGAAAATAAGCTGGGAGAGGTGAAGTCACCCACCTGTCCAAGCTCAAACAGATGACAAACAGTGAGAGCCGGGATTTGCTCCCGGGTCTGAGCAGCTAATGGCGATGTCACCCCACCTCAGGTACGGTCAGCTCCCCAGTGCTTTTCTAGGTATCTGCCATCTGACCTGTGGACTCACTGTCTGGGCAGGCCGGGCCTGGAAGTAGGCAGCAGGTCTCAGGACGTTCCTGTTTAGAATCTGCCCAGAGTGTGGTGGACTCAGGGTCTACAGCTCACCTCTTCCCCAGCCTCACGCAGCTTTGAGAGACCAGGATAAGCAGAGCTGGCTCTATTACTTCAGCCGGGCAGTGAGGACCCAAGTATCCATTTTATTATACTTTATAATTCATATGCATGCATTACATATATTCTTTTATGTGAACAATCTATTTCATAATAGCAAAGGCCATCACGGGAAAGTGAAGGGTAGATGTGGGATGTAGATTATCGTTCACTATTTGAATAAATAACTTCCACTTTAAAAAAAGTACCATCAAAGTTGGAAGTGTGGAAGTGTCCTTTCTTCTACTGTCCATCCACCCACCCATTCACTCCTTCTTTCCTTCTTTCCTTCCTTCCTTCCTTCCTTCCATCCATCCTTCCATTCATCCAACAAATAAACATTTTCTGAGCACTCAGTCACTACAGTTATAACTAGGTGATAGACAGAAATAACTACTGACTCTCCCTGCCCTCAAAGAACTCTTAGTCTAGTTCAGCCATGAGGAAGCGAAGGCCTGGAAAGGGTTAGTGGTGTGCCCAAGGTCACACCGCGTGTCAGGGAAACGAGAGCAGGAGAGGTGAGGACCTTCCAGGCAGAGGGGAACACAAGGGCAAAGGCTGGGGCCTGTCTGCCTCCAAAGCAAGTCCCCTTAATCACTGCTTTAGAACTGCACCCCGGCTCTCCTCAAGGGCCTGAAGAGCCTGCCTTACACCACTGCTGCTTTCATTTTTGTTATTCTTTTGGAAGGGGAAGAGGCGGACAGCTGCTGCTGTCCAGCTGTTATGTCGGACCACAGAGCCCAGCCCAGATGTGTCAGCCTGTCTGTGATGGGTAAAGTGGCTCCTGGGCCAAGAGCCAAGGGCCAAGGAAGCTGCAGGGAGGGCTCTGTCCCAGGAGAGTTGGGAGAGGAGCACAGGAACCCAGTAGCAGGGAAGCCTGTTATTGCCCCAGCTGTTAAGTTGGCCTTATGGATGACATGGTGTCAGAGGCCATAGGGATTAGGATCTTTGACAGTCCAAAGAAATTAGTGCTTTTCACATATTTTCTCTGATGATCACAGTTCTGGGCCATATCTTGCCTCTCCCAGCTTCTTCTGAACCAGACACCCCCACTCCTACTATCTCCCTAATCTTGGTCAAGCGTCCTGCCACTTTACTCTGGCTTCCCCTAGTGTGCCCAAGAGGGTTACATAGTGTTCCAGCCAGAGCAATGCTCGTGGTCTTGACTTAACTCCACCCAAATCTTCCTCTTCCATCCTGCCCCCTGGAGCGCTGAGACTTCCAGAAGAACAGCCTGTTCTCCAGCATCTGGAGCTGGTTTCTAGAGGGAGGTTCAGGGCAAGCCAGGTCCTTGAGAGGGATGCTCCAAGAGGACCTCCATACCAAGACTTGCAAGAGGCACATGGTACGAAGAGGGGTGTCCTTCATCTTCCTCTGTCGGCACAGCAGCCAGGCCAGACATAAACAGACCCTCCCGGGGAGTCCAGGAGCTGCAGAGAGCAAAGGTCTGAGTTCCCAGGCAGGCCAGAGAGCAGCATCCCAGAGGAAGGACGAGGAAAGGGCACTGGATGGGGTGTGGGGCCTCTCCTCTCACAGGCCAGGCGACTGCCAGCTCTGCTCCTAACGCTTTAGGCATCCCCGCTGCCCTAAGGATGGGAGTGGCTGAAGATGAAGGTGGGGCGACCCTGATATCCAACACCCTAACCTTTCCTTGCTCTAGAGAGCAAAGTTCCAACCAGGACAACAGCAGGAGAGAAGATGGTTCTCTCCCCTCCTTCACTCACTCCATGGGACGCTAGTCCCAAGAACAGAGTTAAGATGTCCCCTCCTCTCTAATGCTCAGGTTTTCATTTGCACAGGGATAATGATGCCTATACATGCTCAATGAAAAGGGACAGAGCCTCAGTCCTCCCTGCTGAAAAGCATTCCAGTAATTCCTTTGTCAATAAGGATGGGGACATTGGGGAGGGAGGGTGCAGAGGTCACCTTTTCTGAGAAACCTTCTGACCATGCTTCAGTCTGCGTGGCGCTCTGTGGTTACTGCTTCTGTCTCCCTCCCTCTCTCTCTTATGTAGGTCACTATGCATAGTGACCGGCATTGGTGCTCCTTTGGTGCCCAGTTGTGAAAGGACAGGATGCGTATATTAAGTAACAACCAAGCGAATCCCCAGCTGGTCCAGGGAAGCCGGTGGGACCTCACAGCAGATCGGGATCAGGCAGCACCTTCCTGGGATCCAGCACTGCCATCACCCTCCTGGCTGGCGAGACCAGGTTCTCAAGGACCTTTCTGGAATTATCAGTATACGTACTTCTTGAACACTCAGGCCTGTCTTTTAAAAAACATTATCCCCCTTCCCTTAAAGGGATTGCCCCAGTCTGAAATAATTTTTTCTACAAATACAGTAAATCTTTGAAATGGAGCGAAGTCCACTATATTGTGACCAAATCTTGGCTTCTGTCCTATACCTGGGGCCCATCTCAGATAAAGGTGGGCAAACTCTTCTGTGTGAGGCTGCTAAAGAAGAGTCTGCTCCTGCTCCTCGGGAACTTTCTCAGTTTGCTCTGCTGCATGCAGTAAGGTTTCACAATCTTTACTTCTATGCTTTTTGTGATAATATAGACCCACTGAAAAATAGTTTTTCATTGACCCTACAATACCATAACTCTACGTTTTATACGATTGAAAATTGTGGACTCAGCTTATTGCCTTATGGTGGAATTTTGCTATTTGTTAAGTACCTATTTTGTGCCGTGGTACTGTGCTAGGTTTATGGCAATGAACAAAATTGACAAGATCTCTCTTCTCATGGAGCTTGGTTTTTCACAGAGGAAATGGATAACAAGCCAATAGAATAACTGCCAACTGGTATAAGGGCTATGAAGAAATCAAAGGACTGAGTGGAAAATAACATTAGGTCTCACTGGAGGTAGATGGGGAAACTTTCCTAAAGAGGTGACATTTGAACTGAAGAACATGAGATGGAGAGAACTGAAGGGAACGCATTCTAGATGCCAGGAACAGCATGTGCAAAGGCCCTGAGGTAGGAATAGAAAAGACTTAGTTTTAAGTTGGTGATTGTGGATCCAGGAGGCCCAGAGCAACCCGAACAAGAAGAAACTGGGAACGATGGAAGCCCTGAAGCCAGTGCTCAAGTCTGAGTTCAAGCCGCAAGTTCAAATCTACTGTGGCTCAGCCAGCTTTAGACTATCCTGGACCAGGAGCTGTGGCGATCTGTGCCATATAGGGGACACGGATAGCAATGACAGCTCATTGGAAAGCATAGAGAGTCCTTCCTGAATCTGAGAAACAGTGTGGGCTGCAGGACTCTGGTAGCTGGGAGTAGATAAGCTTAAGTACCCTTTTTCCTCCTCGTAAAATGTGGGGTCTGGCCCGGGCCCCATTTCATTCATTCAGCAATGGTTGGTTGGGGCCTACTCTGTGCCAAGCACTGTACATGGCAGTGGAGATACAACAGTAAACCAGACAGATAAACCCCTGCTCTCACAGAGCTCATATCTCAGTAGGGGAAGCAAAAACAAAACAAAAAATCCTCTGCCCAAAACAAACTCAATGTTTTGGAGGAGGAGGTGTCTGGGGAGATCTCCCTTCCTGAATAGAAGCCCTGAGATTTGGACTCCTCCATTCGTTTTTCTCCATTAGTTCTTTTCTAGTGGATTCTACTCAGACCAGAGTGCCTTAGCCTTTGGGTCCTCCTTCCTGTTGGTGAGAATTTAAAGAGAAGCACACATGCGAGCTCACACACTCGTGCACACACAACCCTTCCCTTTTAAGGGCTGTCAAAGGCCCACACACGTACATAGGAACACCCAAATGCACATACTTCTCTAATCTCCCTAAATCCCCCAAAGCCTGGGGTGCTGGTGGTGCTGGTGGTTTTCTGCTTCCCCATTTAGCTCGGGAGTAAGCCAGTCTGGGGGCTTGGGGAGCAGCCGTCAAGCTCAGCCCCAGCACCTCCCTTCTCCCGGGCTGGTCCCTGGGTCCCGGTCATTCCCACACCTGGTCTCCCCAGCTGCTGGGAGGTAAATGACTGTGCTGGGCAAACATCCTCGAAGCTTCCTGCTGCTCCCCTTTGAGACAACAGAACTCCTCTTCCTCTTCCTCCTCCCCACACCCTCCCAGCCAGGGGCTTCTCTGGGATCCAAAGCCATTTTCCTCTAGAGAAATGAGAGTCATTCCTCCCCCTTAACCAGAGGAATGAGGCCAGAAACACAAAAACCTAATGTCTCTATCTGGTGACACGACCTGTTCTCCCTCTGGTCCTTTATCCCAGTTCTCTGAGTGGACCAGACCCTCTTATACCTGCCCCGGGGCTGAAGGATCACAGGGTACAGGGAAAAGGGCTTGAGAAGGGCCACATTAGGAACTGTGGGAGAGTGGGGAGGGGAAGGGAAGAGAAACCCCCACATCTGGCAGGAAGATCAGCCCTTCTGAGGGGTGTCCCTGAGAATAACACAGACAAGATTGCAACAGCATGAAGGTATCGTCGTAGAAGAAAAAACATAGTACCCCTGGCCATCTCCAAGCACACTTGACTTTGCATACTCATTCTCCTGTCTCTTTCCAAGCGAATGCACGTTTCTTAGTAGTATTCAGGGTGAGCATACATTTTGATGCTTGCTTTTTGCATAGAGCCATAGAGCACATACTTTCCACACGACTTTATTGCCTTTATCTGGATTTTTAAGGATAGTGAATACCCTGCTCTCCATCTTCCATACTGAGAAGCACACAGACTCCATCCCTTCCCATCTTTAACCCTGGAAACGTTTTACTATCCTCATACAGAATGAAGAGGGAGTTGAAGGTGGAGTTGGCATCGGGTCCCAGCTGGAAGGGACCTTAGACATATAAATGGAGGCACCAGAGAAGGAAAGTGATTGGCTCAAAGTCACACAGCAACTCCTACCTGAGTAGTCCTTACCGCCACCCTATCTAGTGTCTGGAGCGAGTTAACTATGGACACTTACCTGCCAGGCATTGTCCTACATTAATCTTTCATTAATTTTGTCACTAAATCTCTACCATAACACTGTGGGAAAAGTTCTATAGCTCCATTTTTCAGATGAGGAAACCGAGACCCAGAGGAAGAAAAGTCACTTATCTGAACTGCCCAGCTGGCTGGTGGCAGAAGCGCAGCTAGAACCAGATTTCCTGATTCCCAGCCCAGGAGTTCATTCGCTCTCCTCTTAGGAATCCTTTCCTCTAGCCTGCCTCACCGGAGCAGGCCTAGGCCCCAGGTTAAGAGCTTCCCCAGCAGGGCTTTCCCTCCCAGTCCGGGTGCTGGATACCACTGTCTGATCATGCCTCCTTTCCTGTGCTGGACCACCGCCCAGATGAGCAGCTGGGGACTCGAGACTGAATGGAGCAGCAGGAAGAGGCTGTAGGCTGCAGAGTTCATTCAGAAGAAAGGCCAACTCAGAGCTGCTGAGGGCTGAGGAAACCTCACAGCGAGGCTTTACTACCCTCCTTGGCTGCAAGGGTACAAGCTCCAATAACCTCCTCCCTCTGATGAGTATCTATTATCAACTCCAAGAAGGTTGTGTGGAACCCCAGATCCCTGCTACTTTATTCCTAGGATCTGTGCCAGATCATTCTTAGAAAGACTTGATCCAATCTTTGCCCATTTTATAGACAAAGAAACTGAGGCCCAGGGAGGAGAGCTGGGTGGCGTGCCCCAGGCTCACAAAGGGAGGCAGAAGCAGAAGCAGGACTAGAACTCAGCTCTCCCCACAACCAGTTTAAGCCGTCTCTCCTCCTCCACTTGGCCTGTCTGCCGAAGAGTGCTCTCTCTGACTGGGAACAGGAGCCTTCTTCAGAGAGCAGGGTGACCCAGCCTAATGAAGGACAGGGAGACCTCACACCCATGCCTCCCAGACTGAGGTTCCTGCCCCTTGGCTGCTTTCTCCACCATCAACCAGTCTAGCAGGGGGAACAATTAGGTGGAAGTCCAAGATGCCCAATTTAAGTGTCTATGCACTTAACTCTTGTCTGGCCAAGTTTATCTTAGGCCAGTAAGTAGAGGCCAGCAGGTAGAGACCCCTGAGATGATCTGTGGATGTGCATGTGTGAGCATGTGTGTACATGTGAGACTGCTGGTTCACTGCATGGGTGGATCCCACCAGATTCCCTAAGCTGCCCACCTTTCAACTGGGAAGGCTTTTCTGAACCCAAATATTTTTCCCCAGTTACTGAGCCCATGCCCCTCCCCCAGCAGGGCCTTCAGGCTGAGGCTGAGAGAGGGAGGGAGGGAGGGAAGAAGAGAGAGAAGCCACGTTTCCTTAGGGAGGGAGGGGAAGAGAGAAAGAGAAGAAAGACAAGCCCAGAGACAGAGATAGTCACGGAGAGACAGAGAAAGTCAAGGAGACATGAGCGACAGAGAAACAGACCTAGAGACACATAGATGGGGAGAAAGACCTCTCTCCTCCTGAGGGATTGCCCAGTGCTGCTCTGACCAGCTGGGCGTCAGGTCCCTGCCTGGGGAGGTCTTGCTCCTGACTTTGGGGCAGCCTCGCCAGCACCCCTAAGTTTCCAGGTCTGCCTCAGAACCTGAGTCTGGCTCTGGCCCCCACATGGGGCGTCGGGTGTCTGGCCCTCTGAACACTCCGCTGTGCGCCTCCCAGCGGAGAACCAGCTGCGGGCCCACTTTGCGCCGAATCTGGTCTTGGAACCCCGGGAGGGGGCAGGATTGGTGTCTCTTGAGCTCATATCAGAGGATCGGATGGCCCCCGACGCCTCGAGGTCCCCTTCCCCGAGAAGGCGGAGGCCAATGCATCCACGGACGGACCCCCCCCCCCCCGGGGGGGCGCGCGCTGGCGCAAGCACAGAGGCTCCGGTCCAGGCTCTGGGACTAGGGAGGTGTCGAGGGATCTTAGTCATCAAATCTCAGAGCTCTAAGCACGTGTCCCTTCGGGGGACCCTGCACCGAACCCCCTCCTCCGCTTCTGCCCAGTGATGTATAGCTCCGTCCTTCAGGGGGGCCCAGGCAAGCTGCGAAGACCGGTGCCGAGGGGTGAAAGGGGGACGCAGACCCTTCATCTTACCGCATTGTTGAGGAAATCCGACTCGTTCAGATCCCCCAAGTCCAGGAAGCTGGATCCGGGGAACAGCCTGTCGGCGGGGAAGGGCTCCAAGACCGCGTCCATCGCGGCCGGCTCCGGAGACCCTCTTCGGCTGGGCTTCCCTTACTCCAGGGCGGCGGCGCGCCTGGCCCAGAGCTCCTGCTTGAGCTCTGGCAAGCGGGCGGGGGCAGGTCCGGGGCGAAGCCCCGAGGGAGGGGCGGGCGGAGGCGGCACAACCCCGGGTAGGGGGCGCCGGGGGCGTGAGGGCCTTAGGGCAGCGGCGCGGAGCGGGCTGGGCTCAGGGGCCCCGGGCGCACCGCGGGCATGTAGCCGATTCCTCCTCCTCCTGCTCTTCCGGGGGCACAGCTGGCTTCCATGGGGAGCCCGGGAGTGGGGCTGAGGGCTTGAGGAGCCCCCGGGACAGGGTGGGAGCCAGGGACGGGGGAGCTGAGAGCTCCCCCGAGACTGGGTGGCTACCAGGCGCTCCGCTCTCTCAGCGTCCCCTCTGCTCGGCTTCTGTCACTTTCCTCTGTGAAACCGGGAACCCCGGGCTGGTTAGCCCAGCTGGCCGAGGCGCCACGCCCCCACATCAATATTCACGATAATCTCATATTAATGAGAAGAGGGAGTGGCCTGAGAAATCGTCCCTCCTCTTTTAAAGAGGCCTCTTTTAAAGAGACAAGCTAGTCTTTGCCAATCTCTTTACTGACCGCTCAGTATAGGGGGTTAAAGCAAAACCGTCCCGGAGCGAATAACTGTTCCTGGAACCTCCGCATTTTGGTAAGGCTTTGCCAACCACTCTCCTGTAACTTCACGAGGGAACTGAGTTATTTCCATTTTTTCCTGCCTTATGCTAGAACCTGAACCAAATCCAAAGCCATGGAATTCTATCTCACAGGCCCCTCCAAAAAATCTCCTCAATGGGGAGATTTTCACACGTCTCCTCCACCAGGAAGCCTTCTTTGATCCCAAGGTTGAAGCAGTTACCACCACTGTATACTCACAGGACATTGTGTGCTTATATCATTTGGGGTGAATTTACTGTCTTTGTTTGCTCAATTGTCTATGACCCTAACTGGACTCAGGGCAAGGACTGTATCCACCTTTCCTGTGTGTGAAAGGGCCAAGTGAGCAGCAAAGATGAGGCTAGGACCCCTCTCCTCATCAATCATCAAGTCCCCCTAATCGTTCTGAAGAGCAAGAAGTTGGCGAACAGTGGCCATGGAGTTTGCCTGAGCCAAGATGCTGGTTGGTTGCATGCTCTGTGGTCATGGGACACTCCCAGACCCCCAGGATCCATTACCTAAGTGGCCCGTTCCATAGTACGTCTTAATCTCTTAAAAGGGCTGATAAACAATCACCAGGCACCTGAACAAATGGAGGTGGTTCAGAAAGACACTCCCTCAGAGGGCTGGGCACACTGTTTCCTGGTCAGAAGTCATTAACAGGATTAAGTGTGTCCTTGCTGCCTGGGGCTTTTAATTAGCTCAGGAACCAAAAGGCCTTTAAGAAGCAGAGATGTCATTGCAGTTAAGCTAGGGATGTCACTGAAATGGCTCTCGCAGTGCCAGGGTGGGAAAAGGGGACACATTGAGGCTAAGGGAGCAGCTGTTTGCTTGCCTGGGGCGGGTGGGCAGGCAGGCTTTTCTGCCCGCTTTTCTGCCATCTCATGACACGGTTGACATAGTTCTGGAGAATGAAGTTCTGACCCTCCAGGCTGTCACATAACTGTTAGCTTCCATGCCTCCTGGAGGGTTTGCTCCTGAGAAGCTGGCAATAGAGTCCATGCTCTGGGGACCAGTGCACCAGCAATACAACTCTGAAAAGTTAGGCTGGACCCAAAAGAAATCAATTCACTCTCAAAACAGTGGCAGGTAGAATTAGGATACTGAGACCATAGATGCTTCTCCCAAAAGTGTCACATCTGGTCAACCGGGGAACATTCAAACACTGGGAATGAGAATGATCCTTTTCAGGGTGGGGGAGTGGTCTTGGCTGAGTGAACAAGCCAGTCTGTGGTGGGTGAGCTTGTGCTAGCAGGTGTCTGGAGTCCTGGCTCCTGAGCTGGAGTCCCTGCAGGCCCCCAGGAGGAACAAAAGTGCCCGTCTGCCTGAGGTTGGCTAGAAATTGTGCCCATGTTCCTCCCAGCTTGCTCTGTAATTAGGGACACAGGCACCATTTAAGTGATTGGAGAAGATTATACAGTTTTAGATAAATAGGATTAGCGTGTCCTCTCTTTCCTGATTCTTACCCAGGTGAACACCCCAGGAAACTGTTGAAAATAATCCTGGGGAGACATTCTGGTTCCAGTACCTCCTGTGCAGTCTGAGACACAGGATCTTCCAAGAAAAGTCCTGAGGGTGAAGGGGTGGGAAGAGGAAGGAAAAAGAAATGGGCACTGCAGAACCTGGGACATAGTAGGAGCATGTTTCTCTGCGATGGCAAAGTCCTGCAAAGATGAGAATGGCAGAGGATTTATTCACATATTCTACAAGTGTTATTGAGCACCTATGAACACTGGAGACACAGTGATGATTAAGAAGTTATGTTTAGGGTGAATGAGGAGAGCCTGGGGGATAAAATGAAGAAGATGATTTCAGATAGTGATAAAGACGATGAAGGAAATAGAATGGTGAGAGATGGCTATGTGGATAAGGAAGGCCTCCCTGAAGATGGACCTGTGAGCTGAGAGCTGAATTATGAACTGGAACCATTGTGGGGTAAAATGGAAAGAAAAGCATTCCAGGCAGAGGGAACAGCAAGTAGAAGAGAAAGAAAGAAAGCCTGGGAGGGGCACGGGAGGAAGATGATGAATGTAAACCCCCAATGTCCTGCATAAACCCCCTACTTATGGTTATATTGAGGCTCAAGGCTTTGTTCTATTTAAGTACTGAAAAGAAGTGCATCAGTTCAAAGGCCTGCCTGAAGCCTTCTGTAGCAGCACATCCCTTCTGTATAGTCTCTTAAAGGTTTTTCAGGACAGGCAATTAGACAGCTGAAATTAGGTCTGAAATCACGGTTCTGACTCAACAGGGAGGGTCTGCTTTCTCCCTCAAGTCCTGGGCATGGTCCACAAGCCAGCCCCTCTCAGGCCCCTTCTCTGCCTCTGAAGGGTTGGGGAAGGAGGCCAAGACTGGTTCTGTAAACACCCCCAAACACTCCAGGTCAAGAAAAGCATAGACCGAGGCCCCTCCTGTTATGGGCTCGAGAACATCTGGTGGTTGCTCTCCAGCAGCTGCTCCAGCTGTGAAGCAAAATGCATAGACATCCCAACCCAGGCAGTGAAGCACAGGAGAGAAAGGATGGAGATAAGCTTCCTGCCTGTCCCAGACACTGAAGGGCAGGTAGAGAGAGAGGCTCCTGCCAGGCGGAGCTGTAAGAAGGGATGGCGTATGAGAGAGTATGTGTGCATGCATGTTCGTGCATGCGTGCATGTGTGAGTGTGTGTGTGTGTGTGTGTGTGTGGGTGGGTGGGTGTGTGTGTATGTGAGAGAGAGAGAGAATGGGGGGCTTGGCTGGGGACTGTCACACTTTGACACCCCTGGATAGTCTCTGCTCTTCTCTGGGTCTCAGTTTTCCCATCTATAAAATGGGAGAGGTTTTAATGACCCCTAGGATCCTGTTCTCTCCAAGTACCTTCCAGATGTTCCCTTACCAGGATACGGCCTGCAGGGAGTGGGGGATGGGGTCAGGACCTGCCTCCTCAGGAGGACTGGCACTCCCATTTTCTAGGCTCCCACCTGGAGCCTCCAGGAGGGAGCAAGGGTGGGTGTTTACACTCAGCAGGCCAGCCCCGGTGGTGGTAGTGAGAAGGTCACCCAAAGTAAACCTGCTTTGTTTGCCTGGCTTGTAAAGGGAAAAAGGCTTTGGTGCACTCTAACAGGAACTTCTGAGAAATGAAAACATATTCATCCTGGAGATTAGGCTGACTTCCGGGGCACAGATGGGAACTTTGTTCTTTTGTGGCTCCCCTAAAATGGGCTGCATGGCTGCTCTCCCTGTGCCCTAGGCTGGGGCTAGATACAGAGTCCCTGGGGTGACACCCTTTCAGGAGGGTGGGGGTGGGCTTCAGACCCCAGCTCTCACTCTTCTCCATCCCCTTGGTATGTGGTTCCTTCCCAGCTCCACCCTGAACCATAAAAATATCTGACCTTTATCGAGTACTTGCTTTGTGCTGGGCACGAAATACTTTATTTACATTATCTCCTTTAATTCTTAGAACAAGCTTGTAAGATAAGTAAGATAGTCACTGATTCTGAGATGCATATTTTAAAATCTCTGAAGTCAGAATATGTCTTATAATCAATGGTATGTTGTAGTTGAATGGACAGTGTTCTTTCCTTCTTAATGTACAAAAAATAATGGTGCATAATACAACTGATGACATTGTAGATTCAATGAAACACGATATTATTATTATTAGCCCCAACCTGCAGGTGAGAAAAGCAAGACTCAGAGAGTTTATATTCCTTTATTTCACGGGAAACCAAGGCCTGGGGCTACAAGAGGCTTGCCTTTGATTGCTTAGCTTCGATGGGACAAAGACAACACTGAAATCTGGGCCTCCGGGCTCCTCACCCAGGGCCTTTTCCACTCACCCCAGATGAACTGGGTTTGCTCACTAGGCAGAGGCAGTAGCAGAGGGGAGGGACCTTCCAGGACCTTCCTCAGCAGCTAGTGAATCACCAGCCACCTTGCCTTGGAGAAGGGCCTTAAAAATAGATATTTTCCCCTTTCCAAATTCTCTGAAGACTGAAGTTCCTTAAGGACTAGGAAAACACTTGCCTCCCTTCCAGCTCCTTTTCCTGGTAATTATTTTAGCTTCTCTTTCCCTGAATTTTTGCTCTACTGTCCCATCTTCAGACTGGAGGCAGGCCCACACCTTGGCCCTCTGTCTGCCTGCTGCCCGAGGAACAGCTCCACCCTCTTCCTGCTTTGCTCTCAGTCTTGCTCTGTATTCACCCTTCTCTCTACCTTACACCACCTGCACCAACACTGCTTCTAAAGACTCTATAACCCAGACCATGGGCTCCCACCCTGAAGACATACACTCAGGCATACAGCCCTCCATCTCCCTTGCTCTCTATGTGCAAAGTCAAGGGAGAAAAAATTAACAAAGCCACTCTTGCCTTTGGTGAGTTCTCATGTTGTTGGGGACACCCCCCTGCAAATCCTGCCCCACCTGGGGCTGGCAGAGCTAGAAATAGGGGACTACGAGGAAAGGCAGGGGCATGGAAAGTCAGTGGCTGGACTCTGCCTGTGATGTACTGACTTGCCAAGTCCTTCTCCAGCCCTACTTCCTGTGCCTCGGTTTCCCCAACCTCCAGTGCTGGTGAGGCTGAAGTGGCTCCTCCTCACCAGGAAGCAGAGAGGCAGCCTCCGGCATCCAAAGCCTTTGCTAAAATGCAACTGGGCATAGTTCAGTCCAGCAGAGACTGATCACAGTCAAGGTTAAGCCAGGGCCTCAGATTCTTCCCAATACAGTGAGGGCTTTGGATAAGATGGTCTCTCAGATTCCATTCTACCAGCTCTGAAGCGCTATGACTCTGTCTCTCTCTGCCCAGAAAGCAAATGTGGGCCTTGTGGGTGAGGTTTCCATGTGCTCTCTGAGCATCAACTGGCCAGGAGCTGAGGGGAGTGACCGTGCGTGCACACACTTGGGTGGATGATCCTGTGTCTAGAGGTGTAGACGTACATGTGGGGCTTCTGTCCTTTGTACACGTGTGTGAGCCTCTGGAGGAGAACGTGCCAACTCTCTTCTAGGAGCGGGCCCACCCCTCTGTGCACTTCCACGCCAGCGCGTGCGGCTGCAAATCTGGTTTCCATCTTCTTCCAATAGGCAGCAGGGCTGGGGGAGACTGAGTGGAATATTAATTGTGCTCTTGCACGTGGCTGAGCTCCATGAATGTGGTGGTCTGAGGGAGCAGCCTGAAGCTATGTGGGGAATGAGGGAGACCACAGGAGTGGGGTTCCCTGGAGTTTATAGGCATGCTGGGGAGGAGGCAAAGCCCCGAGACCCAAAAGGGTGGGTGGCGGAGGGAGGGAGAGAGCTTCTGAAGCTGAGGATCTGGAGACAACGGGAAAGACACTAACTAGGTTTAGGGCCATTGCCATGTTTGCCTCACCCAAGGCCTGGCACATGGTAGGTGTTCAATAAGTATTTGCTGAGTGATTAAATAGCTGACTGCTCACATGCATGGCAGATCTCATAGGTACGCCTTACCTGAGAGAAGTTGGAAGACCGTATCGGAGGAAGGAAGGACGTGGGCACATATTAAGCACTTACCATGTACTGGCCACTCTGAGGGTCACAGTCAGGCATTTTATTTTATTTCAAATACACAAAGGCCCTAGGAGATAGTATCATTCTCACTGCACACACATTCTCCCCTACTTGCCCCTATGGGAAGGTCCAGGGAAGAAATTTTTCTTTGACTTGAGGGCCCAGGAAAGCTGGCTGCTTGTGAGCGGTGGGTCTATTTTTAATCTAATGGGCACTCTGGATTTTGTAGCTCACTGCATTTCCTTCTTTACTTGAGCTGTCAGGACACTCAGAGATGAGTTTGCTGGGTTTCACCTCTTGCAACAGGATCTCATAGGGATGCATTTCACAAACGAACTGCATCCCTGGCTTCATCTTAGCTTTTTATCCCCCCCTTTCTCCATATCCTTTTCCCTCTATTAAACGCCATTTAATTGCATTGTCTGTAGGATTTCTCAAATACCTTCAATACAGCCTGAAGTGAGACAAGGTGTAACTACAAAAATATTTTTACTTTTATAGGGCTCAGAGAGGTTGTTATTTGTCCAAGATCACACAGCTGTTAAGCAAGAAAGTTGGGAATTTGAGCTTGGGTCTGTTTGACCCAAGTCTAATCTTTCCACTGAACCAGACTCTAGGACTGGACAAGTTGCACAGTAATCAAGGGGCTTTCTGGGGAGTAAGGAGCAGCCTGGAGTCTGCAGACACAGCCTTTAACTCTCACCCACCCTCAGGCAGTGTCCCCTCCTGGAAAAGCAGGTGACGGTGGAGGCTCCCATCCCATGTCATCCACAAAGAGGCAACTCTGGGGACGCTGGGCATCCCCCATCCTCAAGGACCAGCTCCAGCCCCTGGGACTCAACTGAACAAATAGGAAAGCAGCAGAGCTGGCTTTGGCAATCATCGGTTAAAGCAAATATATATTCCAGATGCTCCGAGGAACGTTTCTGGAGCTTCCAGAGCTGAAGGGCGGACCAATTCCCTGGAGAAAATGAATGGATGTGGGTTCAGGGGAGCCATATTTTTTTTCTCAGCTCTATGGCAAGCAAGGATCCAAAGATCAGGATGAAGGGCCCCAATGGTGCATATTCTGTGCTTCATTCCCTCGCTATATGCCTTCAGACATGCCCACCCAGAATCTGTCTCCCCTAGAGAGACCCTGGATGAAGACTTAGGGGTTCCCAGTGTAGGCCTTACACCTACCTATTAGTGAATTCATTCCTTAAGGGAGCTGGCACCACACATGTGCTCCAAACCCGGGACCCTGGGCGGAAAGCACAGAGAATGAGTCCAGTCCAGAATGGAAGGGGTGTTCTGAGAGCTGCCATGGAGAATGACACTCTCTGACAACCCAGGGGACACTGGCAGAGAGGCACAATGACACAGAGCCAAAGCATAAAGACTCCATTCCTTGGGACTGTCCAGATGAGCCTGGGCTCTGCAATGTGGGATGCTTTTAGACACCAGTATGCCTGGACTGGAGGAGAAATAATCATAGAAACAACGATTTTCACAAACTGCCATTTACTGTGGCCCCATTGTGCTTCAGAGCTCTGCCAGTTTGCAATGCAGATCTCAATCTTCTGACTCTATAAAGAGCTCCTATAAATCAATGAGACAAAGACCCACAATCCAATAAAAATATTGGCAAAGAATAAGAAGCGTGAGTCTGATCCATTCATACAATAACATTTATCAAGTCCCAGATTCTATGCTAAGCATTTCCTATGTGTTTTCTCACCACAACCCTTCAAGGTAGATACCATGATTACCCTGTTTTCCTGAGGCTCAGAGAGGTCAAATCACTTGCCCAAGATCACACAGTTGACTTGGTGTCTGACTTCATAGTCCATGTTCATAAGGTAGGAGTTGGGGGGACAGACAACCACCATTTCCTGGGACCCAATGCCTTAGGAAAACCTGCCAGGGACTGGGGAGAGAAAGTGAGGGAGGAACAGCCAGCTGAGGTAGAATCCTCTCTACCAGACAATTTGGGAAGAAGCCTAGAATTCCCAATGTCTAGGTAGAGGGTGTTTTTTTCTTTTTAATTTGTTAAATCCATAATGCATCTCATGACTCAAAAAAATAAAAATGGAATAGAATGAAAAGCAATCCTCCCTATATCCTATATCCTAACCACTATGTTCCCACCCTTACGCTAACATATAATCAATTTTATTACTTTCTTGGGTATCCTTCTATGGTGTGTGTGTGTGTGTGTGTGTGTGTGTGTGTGTGTGTGTGTGTGTGTGTGTATTTTTCTGTCTTTTTTCCAACTGAAAAGGAGCATATTATATACATTGTTTTATACCTCCTGCCGCCCCTTAATCTGTTTCAGAGATCTTCTGATAGTAGTACATAGAGAACTTCCTTATTCTTTTTTTAAAAAAAACTTTCCATAGCTCCCTATTGTATCACTCACTGTACCATTATTTATTTACCTGTCCCCAATTGAAGGACATTAGAATTGTTTCCAATTTTTACTATAACAAACAATAGAACAAGCCTCTAACGATAGCCTGGTTTAAGCACTGTGTATCCGTAGGCTAAATTCTCAGAAGTGGGAAAGCTAGGTCAAAGAGAATGTGTGTTTGTACCGTGGATAAATACTGTCAAGTATTTCACATCAATTTACACCTCCACCAGCATTCTGTGACATTGCCAGTTACTCTACAGACTCTCAAACAGGACATTATCAAACTTTTGAATCGTTTTTGGTTTGCTTTTCTCTTATTATTAGTGAGTTTGAGAGTCTTTTTAGATGTCCTAGAACACTTTATGTTTCGTTTTCTGCCACCATTTCATATTCTGCCACCATTTTAAAAGTGGTGGTTGGTCTTGTCCATCTTGTCCTGTTGATTTCTAGAAGGTCTTTCTGTGTCAGGGAGATTGTGATACGATTTGCAGGGGCAGTGGGGCCACAACTGGCAACCTCTGGGAAAGACTATAGAGGTAGATTCTTCCCCACGCCTCCACCCCCTCACCCAAGCCCAGTCATTTATTCAACGAGCATTTATTGAGTATCTCTTGAGTGCCAGACTCAGTGCTTAGGCATCTGAGACCAAAGGTGAATAGATAAAGCCCTCCGGTTGCTCGAAGTCCAGTGCGGGTTCCAGATCTGTAATCAGACAGGTTGCAGTCCATGTGAGATAAACTGTAGTTCGGGGATTCAGAACGAATGCTTCAGGAGCATGGGAGAGGAAGCCACAGCCCCTGCCTGTCCCAATAGAGTCTGACATCTGTCTCCACCTGGCGCTGGCTCAGAGCTGCAGAGGCTTTGCCTGCCTCCCCTCTCCCTGGGGGTTCAGCCCTCAGATTCCAATTACAGAAATGCTCTGATCCAGGAAGATGGCTCCCTTAGTACATATTTACGGAGTGCTTACCACATGTCAGTCCATGCGCCCCTCTCGTCCACTCTGCCTCCATGCGGCTCCTTCCCTGTCCTGAGCTGGTCCTCTCTGTCTGATTTGACCCTGCCCTACATTGCTTGTCACCTGTTGTCACTAGTGCACATTCCTCCACTGCTCAGAGGATTGAAATTTCCTTGATGGCAAGATGGGAGATTTTCCCCTCCCCTTGGTGCTTAGCATCTGGTGACACTCTGTGAAGTCTTGTTGGATGATTGATGTTAAATGGTTTGTTGGATGTTAGGGAAGTTGGAAACCATGGCTCATCTGAATTGGGGTGCGTGTGGGGGGAGGCGCGAAAAGCACCCATTAGACATGGGAATGGGTGGTATATTAAGCTGAAACCCCAGCATCAGGGCCCAGCCAGGAAAGGGTTAAGCTTGCCAGGGTTTTGTGTATGAAATGGCACCAGAAAAAAATGTGCAGACTAGCAATTGAGCCCTGTGTCATCCTGGTTCAAATGACATTGTCTGAGCTTCCCCAGCCTCGCCTCCTGCACTAATTACAGACCTTTCCTGGGGAGGAAGGCTGGGGCCAGGAGGTCCTCATTACAGGCTCCCTCTCTGAAGGGAGCAAACCCCAATGACCGAACCCGATGACCAAACAAATTCTCCTGAAGAGACACCCAGGGGTTCCTCTGATGAGCCTCCCTGCTGTTACCAGGCTGGGGAAAGGTTAAGTAGGCATGGACTAGAGTGACAGGCCACAATGTAATAGTGGGGGGCCGGGCTCAGGCTAAGGTACGACCCCGTCACCGGCTCCACTCGCCCAAGCCGGGGCCCTTTCTCATCTCTTGCCCCCCAAGATGGCTGCTACCAGGGCTGTGTCAAGGCTTCCCTCTGTGGTTGACTCCCGGCTGCCTCTCCCTGTGGCCTGTGCAGACCTCGCCTTCTTTAATCTTCCATTTATCTCAAGGCCTCACCCCTCTGAGATTGGCTTTGATGTGGGGCCTGCTCTCAGGGGGGGAAATCGAGGGTTTCTGAGGCCTGGTTTGGACTCTGCCCACTGCCCCCAACCCGGGAGGGCCCAGAGGTCTCCCAGCCATCAGGGCCAGACCCCAAGGGTAACCTCAGCAGACAAGGCAAGAACTGTGGGCCCTGATCTTTAGGCAAATGGAAGGCCTGCTGCCTGGACCCTAAAGTGGAGGAGAAGGCTCAGAAGTAAGAAGTTTGTTATCACATTGTGTCATTTATTTGTATACCTGCCTCCCCCATGAGACTGTGAGCACGACAATAGCATTATTATGTGCTAACTAAATGCCAGGCACCAAGCTAAGCATCTTTCACTTAAACATCATTTAATCCTTATAACTGTGTGCAGTAGATATCATTTTAAAAGGGAGGAAAGTGAGGGTTATTGATTCATTCACGTTCATACAAATATATTGAGTTTCTACTATGTGCCAGGCACTGTTTTAGGCACTGAGGGTGTGAACGAAATGGGCACGTTCCCACCCTTCTGTACCTGTTGGGGAGACAAATCATTAAAAATGGTCAAATACACATAGAATCATGTCGTATAATATAAAGCTAGTGTCTTGAAGACAAGTACTGTCCAGAGTGACGGGCCCTTTGTTTTGGACTCAGTGGTGTTTTCCTGAGTGGACAGAGGGAGTTAGTTAGCTGTGTGACTTCCTGGAGAAAGTGTCCAGGAGAGGGAAGAGAAGGGACAAAGGTCACAGGGTAGAGGTACTCGTGTTGCTCCAGGCACAGCCAGGAGGCCAGTGGGACAGTGATAAGAAGTGAATGGGTGAGGGAGCAGGAACTGGGTCATGTGGGACGCTGCTGAGGAATTCAGATTCTTTTTCTGAGGGCAAGGGCAGTGACTGGATGGTTTCAGCATGAGACGGACTTAATCTAGTTCATGTTGAATCAGAGACTCAAAATGTAAGGTGCAGAGGCTAACAACTAGCTCAGGCTCACACAGGTGGTCAGTGGTGACACCGAGATTCAAGCCCAGATTCTGTCTGACTTGAGGTGAGCCTTTGTGCTGCTGTCTCCCACAAGGGGCAGGGACTGTTTCCCATTTGCCCGGGTGTCCCCTGTGCCCAGCAGAGGGTCTGCCACAGACAGACTCAACGGCCCGTAAATGCTTGGG
Source organism: Rhinolophus ferrumequinum (assembly GCF_004115265.2). NCBI lineage: Eukaryota > Metazoa > Chordata > Mammalia > Chiroptera > Rhinolophidae > Rhinolophus > Rhinolophus ferrumequinum. The sequence continues at coordinate 14,662,657 of NC_046294.1, forward strand.
GAGTGACAGATCAGTTCCCGCACTTTTGCTAACCTGTCCGTGGGATTGGGCAAGTCATTTGCATCTCTCTGAGTCTCAGTTTGTCCATTTGGAGTTGGAGGAGTAGCTGTCTTATCTCTAGGACCCCACCTGGTGGGGATCCAACAAGAACTGGTGTGCAGAAGGGCTTTGTGCAAATTGTCAGAATATGCTCTGCTGTCTGTGTCTGTCCTGGCTCCCATGACAGCTCTTGACATGACTACTGAGGGGCACAAATGTGTCCTGCTTCTTGGGGCAAGACATGCCCGAGTCACCTGTCTTGAGTATGTATGTACTTGTATATATCTGTTCACCTGTGTTGACAGCACCTAGAGAGCAGCTGCCTTGGCCTGGTGGTCTGTGGGAACTTGACATCTAGAGTCTGGGGAGAGGGAGCGGGAGACATAGAAATAGTGGCTTCCCTCCACCCCCATCCATACTGAGGCTCCTTGAATTCCATAGCTTCTTCAACATCCTCTGTTCCAGCTCGTAGCGAAAGGTGTAGGGATTGACTGTATGCTCGTCATTCTATTCCACCTGCTTGTGGGCTCCTAAGGGCTGGGACTACTCCTTGTTCTTTGTACCCCACGGAGCACCCCAGGGAGTGTCTGGTATCTGATTGGTGCTTAGTAAATGATGGATGGATGAATGAATGGTCCATAGTCCCTGGAATCAAAGGGGCCTGGAGGTCTAGGGCTACTGGAATCTATTGTAGCTAAGTCACTACTTCTATCTGGGCCTCAGTTTCCTCTTCCATAAACAGGGCTTTTGTCTGAGTGAGTTTATTTATTCGTTCATTCACAGTCATCTTTTGTGAATGTTATGTTGCTGTGATATGTTCTGAGGATATGGACATTAATTAGAATCAGTGCTGTTCTCAAGAAGCTGAAAGGTGTCACAGGCAGAGATCACAATAATTGCAATGTAAAGGGATGAATGTCTTTTTGGAGGGCACCAAAGTGACTCAAAGTGACTTGCCCAATCATTTGCATCTCTCAGGTCTGCTCTGCATTTGAGAGGGGATGGGAAGATTTCACAGTATAGGAGAGTCTTGTGTGGGTCTTGGCGGAGGAGTTGGTGTTTGCTAGGTGGACAAAAAGAGCAAAAGGCATTCCAGGCAAAGGAAACAGTATAGAAAAGTTTGGGGAAGTATGGCAGAGCCTGCACCTTGGGGACACTGTTGACAGTTGAATATGGCTAAAAGTTATCAAGGTGGGGAGGGTACAGAGGGGTATAGGGCTGGAGAGGGCAGCCAAGAGCTAGATTGTGCGACACCTTGGAGGCCCCTCAAAGGAATTCCAAGAGCCATCCGGAACACAAATGGAAGCCACTGCAGATTTTATGGAGGAAAATAGCATGATCAGGATTGTGTTTTTGGATAAACCACTTGGCTGTGGTGTGGATAATAGATTGGAGGCGAGCAAGACTAGATTCCGCAGGTGGAGTTACGAGGCTGCTGCTGTTATCCAGGTGGGATATGATAAGGGCCTGAACAAAGTTAACAACGACTAACAGTTGTCCAGCAGGTATGATGTGCCAGCCACGCTCTCTGTTAAACATTTGCAAATACTATCGCATTTCACCCTCATAGCTGCCCTGTGAGTAGGTTCTATTGTGATTATCACCCTTGCATGACAGATGGGGGAATACTCAGTCACAAGGCTAACAAGTGGCAGAAGCAGGACTTAAATCCACCCACTGTGGCTTCAGGACCCAATATTCTTTTAACTGATGAAGGCAGTGGGTGGAGACAGGGCTTGGAGTCCAGAACTGGTTAGGAGCTAGACTCAGCAGGACATGGGTCAGTGGGATCAACAGTGAACGCTAACAGCTGAGCACATTTGAGGGCCCCTCCCATGACAGGGGATTCTGGGATAGTGTCTCAGCTCAGGAAGAAGATTCCAGTATGTCACTGTGGGCCTCCCCATGGGGTGCTGACATGATGCCGCAGCTGAGGTCTCTGCTGCAGCTGGAGCTATCTTTACCTTTTCCCCTGCAGGAGTTCTGGGGAAAGCCCCCTTCGCCCCAGTTCAGGCCCTGACAGAACAGTTTTGCAGTTTCACACTGCTATTGTGTGCACACTAGTGGGCGAGTCAGCTAGCACTGCTCACCTCAGGGCCAGGCTCTGGCCCTCACTTACCTGAGGGTGGGCCAGGGCATGCCCACCTCCTTGGGCCCTGCGGACCCCCCCACACCAGAGTGGAGCAGTCTCCTGAAGGAGTCTGACCCTTGGGCCAGAGCTGAGAAAATGGGATCTGCTTCCTACTACGTCGTTCTCAACTAGTAGTGTGGCTTCTGTTTGTACTTCCTCTGCTGGCCCACAGTTTGAGATGCTGGCTCCCTGCTTACCTCTGTGGACTTTTCCAGGCCCCAGAGCCAGCTGGGCCACCTGAAGTCAGGAGACCGATGGACTGTGAGCATGATGATTCGCCTCCCAGCAGTGGACACCGTGGCCTCCACCTGGAGCTTCGCTTTGTCCTTCATTGGTCAGGGCACTGGCTTTATTTTTTAATAAATAAAGGTGAACCTGACTCACAACTCAAGAGAAGCCGCAGCTTGCTCAGAGCCATCAGCATCACCATGGCAACATGGCCATCCTCGAGCTCTTGAAAATGTAATTATCAACAGCAACCCTGCCTCTTCTCACCTCATAACAGCTCCTGGCCTCCACAGCTCCCTGACCCTCAGGGCTGGGTGAATGGCCCAGGGCAAGGCCTGGGCTCCCTCAAAAGTAGGAGTTGAAAGTAGGGACACAAGGTTCTCATTCATGCTCATCTTATCTGCCTGACACTTGCACATCCCTCCGGAAGGAGCTGAGAAAATCTTCTTTCATGCTGGGGCAGGCACTAGCGGGTAGATGTTAAGTCCACATTTTGGAGCCCTGAAATCCATGATTTCTCTTGGGAGGATAAAATTGTGTGGTGGGGGCAGCTGCAAAGGTGATAAGATCTCTAATTAAAATGTATGTGAGGATGTTAATAATAACAACCACTTAATGAATGCCTACCACCATAAGTCCAGGGTGTATGGGATGCTTTATATACCTCGTCTCGAGTCCCTTGCTGTAATTACTTACTTAGAGGATATTTTAATTAATACATTAATTTTAATTAATTTAATAATAATATCTACCGTTGACTGTCAGACACTCTGCTAAGCACTAATGTTTATGTTCACCGGGGAAACACTATGATTATTCCCTATTCATAGATGAGAAAACAGAGGCTTGGAGAGGTTAACTAATTTGCCTGAGGTCACTCAGTTTACCAAAGGCAGGAGCTGAGATTTGGACGCAGGTGTGGCTGACACATGTCCTTATTATTTGGTTATAGCCTAAGGCTTAGTCGAAGTTCAAAGCTACCTAGTGAGCCGATAGAGGCTCCAGGGTAGCCTGGTTTCGATTTTCTCCAGGAGACTTGCCTGAGTTCCCCACCCCCCAAACAGCTCCTGACCACCCTCACCAGGGTCACCTGGGGAGATTGAACGAAATGCAGATTCTCGGCCCACCAACATCTGTGGCCTCAGACTTTTGGGTGTGGGCCCTAGGATTCTGCATTTTAGGCAACTCTCCAGGTTGAACTCTAACATTTGCGAATTTAGATTTGACTGAGCTCCTGGAGAGGAGAGAACATGTCTTTTCTGAGACATGCCCAGGGCCTCGCCAGGCATGTCCTCGAGTAGGGGCTCAAAGCATTTGTTGAACCTGAATGAAGAAAGAATTGGCCTCATGGAGTCCCCCAAGCCTCTCCAGGGCCAGGCTCCCTCGGGCTCCTGAGAGCCTATGGTCTTCACATTCACTCGCTCCGCCCCCCCATCTTCCCACCCACCACACCCCTGCCCCTGGGCAGAACTGCCCACCAGGCTCTGCCCACTCCTGTGACTTTCCCTGCAATGGGAGCAACAGGCTACACCTGTTGTTAAAAAGCTCCATTTGTTAGTAAAACCAACTCAGTACTGTAACCTAGCTTTTAAGGAACATAGTACCCTGACTCCCCAGCAAAATGTCATATATGGGCACCCACAGGGTATAGAGGAAAGCTTGGGCTCTCTTCTTCTGACAAATTTTACTCACAAAAGAGGCATATTTCTCAGAGCAAAATACCTAAATATCAAGTAATAAGGCACTGACTGGGTCTGTAAACAGGGGTACATGTGCATCATGGAGTATCAAGCAAGTATTAAAAATGAAGAATTTTGGAGTATTTAATGATGTTGTAAAATGTTCACCAAAAAAGGAGAGAAATAAACAGGATAGCTAACTATACACCTGGAAAGATGTTTGTGATATATGGCAGAGAAGCCAATTGTCCCCCCATATCTGTTCTCCTCTTTTGCCATAGTAATAGAATCCCTACTTAGGTAAAAGTGATGCACAAAGCCCAGGAAATGTCCTTTGAGATAAGCGGCTCTGTTCTTTGCTTCTTCCTTCAGCTGCCTTGGGTCACGAGTGGACAGCACCAGCGAAGGATGGAGAACCCCAGTTGGATAGAGCCTGGGTCCCTGAAGGTCAGGGAGCTGCCGTACTAGCCTGGGCTACTTACTTCTGGCGTCATTTACTAGAGAAAGAAATGAACAGGTTTAAGCCACTGCCACTTTGGGTTTTCTGAAAGTAGCATATACATTGAAAGTAGCTATACATTGAGTATAGCTGAAATGTCTATTCAATGTAAACTATATTGTTAAATGAACAAAAAAATAGAAATTAAAAACATTATGAACCGATTACGTATGGCGTCTGATGGGTTCTAGACTTAGCAGGGTGATCACTTCATAAGGTATGTTAAATGTCTAATCATTATGTTGTATATCTGAAATTAATATAATATGGTATGTCAACTGTAATAGAAAAATAAATTTAAAAACAATTAGCACCTCCCACAAGCCTAGCATCTAAAGTAAATACAGGGCAGCCGGTTTGCTCAGTGCTTAGAGTGCAGTGCTCATAACACCAAGGTCACCAGTTCAATTCTCACATGGGCCAGTGACCTGCACCCTCCACAACTAGGTTGAAAACGACTTGACTTGGAGCTGATGGGTCCTGGAAAAACACACTGTTCCCCAATATTCCCCAGTTAAAAAAAAAAAAAGTGAATACAAAATGGGGGAAAAATAAACAGCTTTGATCAAACTTAAAAATAAAAGTATGAACTCTATGATTCCAATTTTATTTTAAAATGTGTATATATATAGTTACGTATGTACATAGAAAAGTGGACAGGAAGATTTAAAACTAAAATGTTAGCAGAGGTTATTTCAGGGTGGGAAGGCTACAAGGATTTTACATGGTTTTTTGTTGCTTATCTGTATTTTCTCACTTTTCTACAACAAAAGTGTAGCACCTTTATAAATAAGAAAAATAATAGAAGGCATAAATGATATGATCCTAAAGGAATCCCTATAGATCCCAATCATATAAAATATTCTTTATTCATTATTACATGGAAAAAGATGGAAAAAAGTTTACTAGGTAAATATTAACATTTAAAAGCATGGGAAATTATTCAAAATGTATTGTTAAGAAGAAAAAATGTTATTAAACAATATGATCCCTTTTATTGTAAAAAGATGAAAACAAACCTAAAACTTATACAATGTTATCGGTCAATTATATCTCAATTTAAAAAAAGAGAATAAAGTGACATAAATGTATGCTAGGAAAAGGAACAGAAGGAGATAGCTCTATATAAATGGTCCAAAGGAGAGATTCTGCTGGTTCTTATTTTCCTCTTTATACTTTTTGGTATTTTCAAAAATCTTTCCCAGTAAACCTGTATTAATCTTATTTATTTAAAAATGTTTCTACTTAGAGAAAGAAAAGGATGTTACAAAGAATAATAAAACATGCATTCCCACTACCTAGAATTAAAATGATTAGTATTTTGTTATAATTTAATCCCTACCTTTATTTTTCAGAAACAAGGAGTAACAATAAAGTCCTCTTTATGTATGTCTATCACAATCATTAAAAAATTAAATTAGAGAGAACTTGCCCCGTCTGGGACAGCCCTGGGTGGTGCTATGAAAGGGCAAGAGAGAAGCACTCGGGGACTTTTAACTTCCTTCCACCTTCAGCCAAATGTTTGGCTCTAAGTGACTATTTCCAGGACGGAGGCGGCCTGGGTACAAGGGTGCCAGATTTGCCTGGCGCTTCCCCTGGAACATACAGCGGAGGGTAGGGCTGGAAGAGGAGGGTCCCAGTGGAGCACTTTCCTCATGAGGTCAGTTGGTGCCCAACTGGTGTTTACAAAGAGGGTGGGGCCCCGAGTCTCCTAGTTCTGAGGCCTTTGCTCTCAGGGGAGCTGGCCCCTGGCAGGCCACAAGCAAAGGGTGGCAAAACCACTGTCTCCTTCGAGGCTCGGAGGCCAGGCTGCAGCGGGGAGGATTTTGGGAAACGAGGGCTCTGCAGCAAGGATGGTAAAGTGGTCAGTGGAGGTTAAGGAGATCCAAAGGAGGAAGGAAAAAGGGGAAGAGGTGGGAGCACTCCCATTTATTAGACCTTCCATGGGTTGTTATGACCTCCACTTCATAGGAGAGGAATCTGAGGCTCAGAAGGGTTGGGGCAGTTGCCCGAGGCCTCACAGCTAGCAGTCCAGGCTGAGGTTCAGAGCACTGCAAGGCTCACGCTCCTCCTCGTGTTGGCACACCAGGCTGTGTCCCGTGGGGGTGATTATGAGGGAGACGTTCTGCATTGCTCACAGCCTGGAGCAAGGCTCGGGGTCATTTGGAGGCTGAGTTCCAGGAGGTGATGAGGTGTTCTGAGGCAGCCTGTCTTCACTTGAGCATTGGCTACCGCCTGGCTTAGAGGCTCAGAGAGCCTAGTAAAGTCTGAACTGATTTTGGAAAAGTTTCCCAGTGTCCTTTCTTCTTGACATTGTGGAGGGCAAGGGCCCCTGGGCCCATAGTCAGCTCTCCAGGAAAACATCAGAGCGTCTCCCAGAAACTGAGCGGGGGATGAGAGTGAAGCCTCTCAGCCCTTCCCACCTCATCTGCCAAACACAGCCCTTCACTCTCCTCTCCTGGGCCAAGGTGGGGGGCAGGCTGGTATATCCACATGAGCCTCTGTGCTGTGGGTGCATTCACACATGGGGACAAACACACATACGTGCACGAGGATGGGCGGGGGGCGGGAGGGGGGCAACATCCTGGTGAACTACACTTTCCAGGCCTGCCCCTTGTCTCCAACATCTGACACACATCCCAAAGGTGGAACAGGCCTGGGATCCACGGGGTTCTGCTCAGAACTGTTGACCGTCACCCAACCAGGCACCCTGGTGGCCTGGCTGCAGGGTGGGTCTTCTGCCCACCCTCATGCTTGGGAGTTTCCTGCCTGCCGTGTTCTGAAAGTTTGTGTCCCCCCCGCCCCCCAGGTACATACGTTGAAATCTTAGTGCCCAAGGTGATAATAGGAGGTAGGGCCTTTGGAAGGTACTTAGGTCATGGAGGTGGAATCCTAAACATGGGATTAGTGCTCTTATAAAAGGGACCCCACAGTGCTCCTTGGCCTCTTCCACCCTCTTGCTTTGCGGATTCAGCAGTCAGTGGGCCATGTGCAACCTGGAAGACAGCTCGCACCAGAACCCAACCATGCTGGACGTCTGGTCTCCAGAACTGTGAGAAATAAATTTGTGTGTTTATAAGCCACCCAGGCTTTGGTATTTTATTATAGCAGCCTGAAGGGAGTAAGATATTGTTGCTCTGCCCAGGGAGACCCTGCCCCCATCCACAGCTGGAGTAGGCGGCGGGGACCCTGACTGCCTCTTTCCAGCTGGACTGGGCAAGGTCCAGTCCGGAGTACAGAAGCCATGTTCAGCAGTGGGAAAGGTTGGAAGTGCCGAAAGAGCACACAGGGAGTGGGTGGCAAAATAATTACCAGCAGCAGGAAATTGCCCCTACCTTTGAGGCTGGCAAAACAAAGGGAGAAGGGGGTGGTAGCCCAGGAGCTGGGGCTGCCCACTAGGAGCTGGAGCCATGGAGGGGAGGGAGTCATGGCCAGAGATGCCACCCACAACGGAGGGGGGTGTTGGAATAAATATAGACTTCTCTCCTTCTCTCGGCCCCCGTCTTCCTCCAGTACCTGTCATTGGGTAAACCAAGTCAGAAGCCAGCTGTCAGGGGAGTCTGGAGTGTGTCATTTGTTCTCCAAGATGTTAAGCAAAACAGAGACAGGTAAGGAACAGATGTGACAACACACAAACCAAAACGCATGACCAAGACACAGCCTCTTCTAGGTGGCCTCCTGCTCCCTTAGCTATTCCCCACCTGCTGTAGGGCTCCTGCTGGGTAGGGGGTAGACAGACCCCTGATATTGATGTCTGCACTTATGAAGAGGACCTCTGCTCACTCCTAGTTGGGTCCAATAGACCCTAACTGACAGACCTGGCCACTCCCCTTCTACTTGACTTGGACTGCCTGTGGTCTTTGCCTGCTTTGTCATTCACTCCAGCAACCATGTTTCTTTGGTCCTAACTTCCTCCCCATCACCACTGACCTCACAGGCCTGGGGCCTCACGATGCCCTTTCCCCATGCCTGCCCGAGTTATAAGACCAGAGTCTTGTAACTCTGGTCTTATAATTTGGCAGAGTAGAAGCTGCCAAATTCCAAAGGTCTCCCACCAAGCACTCTGGTTAAGAACTTGAGTTCAAATCTAGCTCTGTCGCTTATTAACTCCAGCCAGTAATTTCACCTTTCTAAGCCTCAGTTTGCTTATCTATAAAATGGGACAAGCAATGATACATACCTGCAGGGTTGTTGTGAAGACACAATAAGCTAATGTAGGTAGAGTGTTGAGCACAGTACATAGACTTAGCATATAGTGTCCCATAAATGGTCACTTCAAAAGGCACAGAGGGAAAGCCTGGAGTCACTGCAGACTCAGGAGGAAGTACCTCTGGACCCTCACGGTCCTGGCTGATCAAGGTCCAGTCACTGGTCATTTCCCCTGAGATCTAATTCTCCCACATTCCGGTTGGCTGAGGAATGAGGCAGCCTTTTCCCCAGTCTGCATGAGTGGAGTTTTCAAGGCTGGAAGAAGGAAATGTTTTGACTGGAACTGTATGCCCTCCATTTGGCCACCGCCAATGGCAGTCTGGATGGTTGAGTGATGGGCACGAGGAACCTGAGTGTCCTTGCAGCAGGACCTGCTGGATGTCTGAGCATTGCAAGGCCCCCGCCTGCCTGTTCTCAGCAGGGCCAACCTCTGGCCACATTTGGAAGGACACCATTGTGTCCAGGCCCTCCCCAGAGCCTTCTCTTCTGTGTGTGGAGCAGGAGTTCTATTTAGCATGTATTACAGAATCTTGGGACTTTGGAGCTTGAAAAGATGTCAAACAGAATGCCAGACAGTTAGTGCTGGAAGAGGCCTCCTGGAAAACCACAGGGAGTTGGGGCAGGAGCCCAGAGGGACCCCTCAATAAACTGTGCATTGTTAACACTAGACGGGTCTTCTGTCTGAACACAGAATGATTCCTTCAGAGAGAGCCTCAGGTAGTGCCATGGGACAGTAGAGCTGGAAGGGGCTCAGGGGCTTCTGCTGGAAGGTGCACTAGAGTGTATTTAATCCAACCCTCTGATTTTATAGCTGAAACTTCAGCTCTCTGTATAAGTAGCCTGTGGTGGTGGTTGGGGCGGGGGGTCTCAGAAGAATTTTCTAGAGATGAGGTCCATGTGATTACTTTAGGTGTTTAGGCTGGGGCAGAGATAAGGAGAAACGCTTATAGCTTATCTGTGAGGTAGGGAAACACTGTAGGGTAAGATGTGACAGAAAACCAACTCCTTAAACAAACTCAACTGGCTTAAACAAAAGGACACTTATTGGCTCACATAACTGGAAACCCAGAGGTAGCATGGGTGCTATGGACTGAATTGTGCACCCCCCTCCCAAGGTCATATGTTGACGCTTTAACTTTCGATGTGACTGTATTTGGAGATAGTGTCTTTAAGGAGGCAATTAAGGTTAAATGAGGTCATAAAAGTGGAGCCCTGATCCAATACGACTGGTGTCTTTATAAGAAGAGGAAGAGACACCAGAGTTCTCTCTCTCTCCTCGAACACATAGAAAAGAGGCTGTGTGAGGACACAGTGAGAAGGTGGTAGTCTGCAAGCCGGGAAGAGGCCTCACCAGAAACCAACCCCATGGCACCTTCATCTTGGACTTCTGGCTCTTCAGAACTGTGAGAAAATAAACTTCTGTTGTGTAAGCACCCCATTCTATGGCAGCCTGAGCAGACTAATATAGTGGGCTTCAGAGTTTAATCCAGAAACTCTGACTCCATTTCCCCGCGATTTTCTCAGCTCTGTCCTCCTTGAGTGCAGCCCTATTCTTAGGCTGGTAGCAAGGGGACTGCCATAGTTCCAGGCCTGGCAATGTCCTGAGGAAGAGAGAAGGTTGCTCCACAAAGCGCTCTCTTAAAAACAATACAGTTCTTTCTCAGCTCCTGCCATCAAACCTCTCCTTGTATCTCACAGGCCTAACTAGGTCACCTGCCCAGTCCTGAAACAGTCCCTGAGTCCTGGGGACGCCAGGCACTGCGTATTTTATAGTGTACAGGAAAAGTTGCTCTAAGGAAGAGACTCTAAATACAGAATTGTGAGCAAAATAGAAATTTATGCCTATTTCATACCATGTAAGAGTTCAGAAAACAAGCCTTCTAAGACTGCTAGGCGGGCCCCACCATCCTCCAGATGTGGCTTCCCTCTCTAGGACCAGGGAGACTGCTTCAGTTTTTATCATCTCCCAGTCAGGGGGAAGGGTCAGAGAGGCACATGCACAGTCCTTTTGAGGACACAGCTTAGAAGTGGTACAATCATTTCTGCTCACAGTCTGTTGGTGAGAACTTAGATTCACAGCCACATCAAACTGCAAGGGAGGCTGGGAAATGTAGTCCTTACAAGGCAGCCATTTGCTTGGTCAAAAATCAAGAGTTCTGTTATTAAAGAAGGGAAGAGTGAGTATGAGGGAACCAGGGAAGTCTCTACTGCACAATGATTAGCTTAGGGACAGGTTCCTGAAACAATTCTTGGGATGCGTGGTGGGCCCACCCGTGGAGCTCGCCAAGAAGTCAGCTTCTACTGAGGCACTTGGGTTTGCTTAAGCCTCTGTACTCTGGGTCTGTTACAACAGCTTAGCTTGTACACTAAATAATACACTGTGCCTTTCATTTCTTCGGCTTCTCTTAGGAAGCTGGAAGGGGGAGAATGGGTGTTGGGTAATCAACCAACAGTGTCTACTACATTATCTGCCCTTGAAGCCCTCCTACTCTGGGGCGAGGGACAGGTCTAAACAGATTGCTATGAGTCAACATGACAAATGGTAAGCGAGCAGCAATATTATAAATCCCAATGAAAACAGAGGGAAGAATTATGAGAAGGCTTCTAAGAAGGGACAGAAGAGAATCATGAGTTCAGTTTGTCTGGGTCTTAAAGGATATGTGAGGATTTCCCAAATGATTTTGGTTGGTGACGAGTCCAGCAAAGTCACAGAGGTGTGAAGGCCCATAGGGAATGGCTAGTGGTCCAGTATAGCTAGAGAGTGGGAGGGGTGGGAGGTACTTGGGAACAGTTACTGAAGGGCCCCTAAAAGCCATGGGAGGCAGCAGCGGGTCTGATGGGCCTCTGAAGCCATGCAGGCTTTTTTTAAAGCCAGCAGAGACACGGTCAGAGCTATGTCTTTCTCTGAGGTACAGACTGGAAGATGACTCGTTGGGAAGCTATTTCACAAATTCGTCTGAGTAATGAAGAGAGCCTGCATCTGGGCTGTGGTGGTGGGACTAGAGACAAGGAGACAGTCTGCAGAGAGATTCTGGTGGTAGAACTGACAAAACTTGATAACTGGGTAACTAAGGGGGTGGGGATGGAGGGGTGTTGAGTAAGGACAAGGGAGGGTAGAAATATGGTTTAATATGATCCTAAGTTTATATGCCTGTGCTAGAAACCCAGAGAAGGAATACAGGAAAAGCAAGCTTTGGGGTGAGAGGAGAAAACGATTTCCCACCATCCTGAGCCTGGTCCACGACAGACTTCTCTGGGTTACTTGAATGTATGACATCCTCTCCCAACTCAGGGCTTCTGGACACTCTGTTCCTGCTCCACAGAACACTCCCTCACCCTCAAATCTCCAACTGGTTAATTCCTTATTTCCTCCAAGAGCCTTTCTTGACACCCCCCAACCTAGGTGAGAAACCCTCTTTGATTTGCTTATTGTACCCCATTTCTTTACATGCTTCTCACTCAGGGTTGTCTTCCCCCACTCAGCCTGTCATTTCCATGAGGGCAGGGACATGTCTGTCTTGTTTGCCACTTGATTCTCAATACCTTGTATAGTGCCTGGCACACAGTAGGCATTCATGCTGGGTTTGAGGTATTCGATGGTTGTCATTGGAAATGGGAGTTGGCCCATAGTTTTTATCAGGGCCCATTCACATGTGATGCAAAGTAGTGAGGTCACTATAGAGATAGTTGACGTGACCCTTTTAGAGGCCTGGATTACTCTAGACCAGTGGTTCTCAACCAGGGGCGATTTTGCCTCCCAGAACATTTGGCATGTCTGACATTTTTGATAGTCATGACTCTGTGTGTGTGTGTGTGTGTGTGTGTGTGTGTGTGTGTGTGCACGTGCAGTACTGGCATTTAGAAGGTAGAGGCCAGGGATATTCCTAAACATTCTATAATGCACAAGACAGCCCTCCACAATAAGAAAGATCCAGCCCAACATGCCAATATTGCCGAGGTTGAGAAACCCTGGTCTAGAGATGGGTGAGCCACCTGGATGGCTAAGTTTCTGTCTGGCTGCTATGGCCCAACTGAATAGGAGCAAGAGCAGCTCAGTGGCTGTCACAGGAAATATGGAGTTATGATGTGCAGCCAGGAACCACCTTGGATTGGGCCTCAGTCAAAGGCCCCAACACCTTGGGCAGTTTCCCCTTAACTGAACTCCCAGCAGTAAGCTCAGCAGGGCCAGCCTGGCCTTCGCCTCTCTCTGACTCATCCATTGGGTTTCTCTTGCTCTTTGGTGGAAGCGCCACCACACTCTTCCCACCCCATCTGCCTCACTGATTATTTTCAGCTTGGCTTGCAGAGGCCCAACGCTGCAATTACACCCCAACCTCAATGGCTCCTTCTGAAAATAACATTTGGGTCGAAGAAAACCTCAGTCTGGTGGGCTGGATTTTATACTAAACAGTTAAGGAGTGGGTGCGGGCATGGGGTGGGGGAGCAAGGGAGTGGCACAATGGTACAATTAAATGAAGACTCTGGAAGAAGGGAAGGAAAAAGGAAGTGAAGAGAGGAAAGGGGTGGTGGTGGTAAGGACTGTTGCAGAAAGAAAATCTATCTACCAGACAGGGCTCAGCCATCTTGTAGAAGTATTAGGCCACGTTTTCATTTATGTCTCTAATTGAAGGTTTTGTTTGCTGAAATGCCTCCCCCCCCCCCATACACCCAATCACTGAGGCCTGGGAAATTCATGTTTGTCTTGCACCAGAAGAATTAGTCTATGGGCATACCAATCTTTATCCAAGCTAGTGACCAGATTTTCCGACCCCAAAATAGGAGCCACATGGTTTGACATAGGATTTTTGTTCTCTTTCCAGGTGACAATGGCAATCTGGGAAACGTAGTTTAGCGATGCTCTTAGCTGGAATTTCTAAGCAGTTGCACAGTCAATGAAGGGGAGTAGATAAGACCTTCACAGTAGGGATTCTCACGGAAATCAGAGAATTATGGGTTACTTTAGCTCAGAAAAGAGAAGGAAACGCTAGAAATGAGAAGTTTTGTCTCATCTAGGGGAAGGGGGAATGGGAGATGTTGAGGGTAAGGAGGGAAATACTTGGAAGCACCTTTTGGATTCTAAGGAGGCAGAGATTAAAAGGCTGTACGAGCTGAGATTTGGGAAAATAGGCAGGAAGGAGTTCCACACATGAGTTAGGAGCTCAGTTCTGGAGTCAGCCAGACTTGGGTTCACACGTGGACTGACTAAACACCTGGGTGATGTCTAGCAGTAACTTAGCCTCTTTGGCCAGGCCAGCAGTGTAGGCTCTAGAGTGAGGCTAGCAGAGTTTGTATCCTGACTCAGTGATCTTAACCTCTCTGTGCCCCACTTTTTTGCTCTGTAAAATATAAAGAACATCCACCTTCTAAGGTGTCATAGGGGCTTAGAATAGTTAAAGTGCTTAGAACAGTGCTTGGGACATTGGCAATCACTCAACATATGTTAGCTATTATTATTATTACCTCTGGAATTTTTCTCCAAATGTAACAGGCAAGAAACTTTTAGCTAACATATACATTTTTTTTTATTTGGATAGTTATGAATTTATTTTCAAGTGTATTAAAATATGTGACTAGCACATCAAGCCGTGGTTTCACTAATGTTAGTGCTTAGGGCAAGACTATGTAGAAAAAGGGAATAGATTTAAAGTTAACTTAAAGAATAAGGAAAGTTAATAAAAGTGAATTGAAAATATACAGTATAGGTGGAATGTGGGTATAGAAGAAAGTCATGCAGGCAATACCTGAATGGCTGAAAATTTTGGAAAACAATCCATGATGCCATGTTTCCTTCAGCTAATAAAACCTTCTAAGGCACGTGGGTGGAGAAAGCAGGCAGGGAAGGAACGGAACAAGACCCTATCAAAACTTTGTTTCTTTTCCCCTGTGTAACCACTGTGCTTCCCTTTTTGAGAAATCGGTAGGAAGGCCCAGGCAAGCCAGGCCTGACGCTCTAATGAGCTTTTGAGGATTGGGGGCGCTCGGGGAAGTGAGGTTGAATTCCAAGGACCAGCGCTGGAAACCGAAAGCCAACTCCCCAACTTCGCTCTCCTGTAGCGTTGAAGGCGATTCAGGCCTCTGATTTTTTTGGAGCACTGGGTCAATCAGTCAGCCAATGCCTCGGGAGAAGTTTAATTAAGCTCAGATCGCCGGCGCGAGCTGCCAAAGGTCTCCCTGCCCGCCCCGCCCCCAGCACACTGGTGCAACGCGGTTCTCGGCAGGGCCCGCAGGCCCGCAACCCGCGCATGCGCGGCGGCAGGGCGCCCAGCGCCCAGCGGCAGGCTCGGCTCCCAGAACAGCGTTGCAAACTGTTGCATCAGACAGCAAGCAACTGGCCGGGCCGCCGGGGTTTCTAGGAAGATAGGAAGGGTTTGAGAGCCTCTGTGGTCGTTTGGGAGCGCTGGCCGTCATTCACGCTGTTTACACGCTGGTAACACGATCCCCTGAAATCTCAAGCTTGTTTCTGAGTCCGGGAAGGGCCTTAGCCACAGGTGAAATTCTCTGAACTGCACTGCTCCTGCCCCACCCCACGGCCTCAGGCTGGACCAACTGAACTGAACTTCAGTTGGCTTTATTAATGGCATGGGCCCTGAAGGAATGAGCTGGGTTTGATTTCTCATCCCAAGTACAAGAATGCCTCTGAGGAATTTCTCACTCTGTGAAAGTGCAAAACTAATTTCCCCAGACAAGCGCTGTTGCCGGTTCCCAAAAGGGCTTGGAAAGATCCCAGCAGAAATGTTTGGTGGTTTCCAAATCACTTCACCCCAGCAGCTGGACACGCAGACAGTGACCACCAAGAACTTCTTGGTGGGTGGACACATGTCTTCCACAGATAGGCCTTCTTTTTGGCATATTGTAGGCCCCCATGTTATGGAGACTTTGGACATGAGCCAGGAATGCACAACCACAAACTTATGCAGACACCACACATACAAGGAGTTTTCTAGATTCAAATGGTTCTGCAACTCAGGTAAGGAAAAGTTGTTCTCCTTACTCTCCATCATTCTTTTTGTCTCTGGGCCACTGCCTTCCTCAAGAGGAGAGAAAATATGTTGGATCTAGAAGGGATGGGACAATCTTGGGGGGTGGGATATTTAAGAAGAATAAGAGTACTGATTTGGAATCTACTTTCTAAAGAGATTTACAGGGACATAATCTAAATCTTATGGTTCAATTCTCACTTTGTTTATTTGTTTTTTGAATGGGTCAAGACCAAGGTCATTCAGTATTAATAAATTTCCAAAAAGACAAAAATTGGCAATTTATCTTAAGCATTCTGTTTTTACTATGGTGTTGATGGTAAAAATTACTCCATTTGAACAATCGTGAAAGCCTAAACAGGTCTAGTGTTCTTCCTTCCCCCCATTATTAGGAATCACTCAGTCCCAAGATTCAGTTTAAAAATGACCTGAAAAACTGGTAAGCATTATCCGACACATCCCTTTGTAAGACAGTCACTGTTTAAATCAACATTTTCCTTTGAACAGTGGGGTATTATGGTACTATGTGATTTTTCATTGTAGTAGATGCTTCATGAATACAGCCCAAGTTATATCAGTCATCAACAGTGATCTTGTAAACTGAAAGAGTGACAATTAGAAAAGGATGGAAAGGAATGTGAGCAAGTGCTGGAGTTGGAGCATTTCTGGGTCCTGCTTCTGAGGAAATATCAGGCCCAGACCTCTGCCAAATGGGTGTCATCAAGGAAGTGTATGGGGTCAGAGTGTGTGGTCTCAGGGAGATGCCAGGAACTGGTAGGATGTCAGATATGTCTGAGCAATGGTCCTCACCTGGAGAAGCTAATCATTTACTATTGTGGATTCTCTGCAGGCATGAAATTTGGAGCCAGGTGGGAACAGGAGAAAGTGAGCTCATAAGCTCACGTTACATTCCCTGCTGTACCTCCAGCACATACAAAGAGTGAGCTCTCAGTGCATGTTGGTAGAATAAATACACTGAAAGAATGAGGGATGTAGCAGAGAGAGGAAAGGTCAAAGAAGTCCAAGGATATTTAAGAGGCAGCTTGGGATGCCCAGGGCTCTCTTGTGTTGGGTAAGAGGGGACTCCTTCTAGTTCAAGGTCATAGGGCACGGGATTGAGAACTGTTAAGTGACAAGTCTCATGAGGCCCCTTCTACCATGGTGTCCCTGTGTGGAAAAGCATCCAGTTGGTGATTCCAGAGTGTGCAGTCATTCTGTTTAACTAAGCCTAGTGACATCATCAATGACTGCCTCACCTTGACTGTATTCCCAGAGCAAACTTCTGGAAAAGTGAGGGGTCTGAGGGAGGGTGTGTGACTGAGATCCAGAGGACAGGAAAATCCCCCAGAAGCCACACTTTAAAACTATAAGCACAATGGTGGCCCAGATGGTTAGATGATGCAGACAGAGACTAAAAGTGTGATGTGTTTTCCATATTTATTGGGCACTCACAGATTCTAGACACTATACCGAGCCCAAACCCAGACAAAGCTCCCGTTCTAAGAGCTTATGATCTAAATTCCTTGTGGAAAGTCTGTCTTTGAAATGTTTAAGGCACCTCATTTAATCCGCATTTCCACTTCAAGTCATGTACCTCCTTCCTGAGAAACCCACCACATTTGAAGTTTGTAGCTGGCCTCCCTTCTGTTTTTGCTGTTTACGTGCCAATTTAAAGGGTGGAGAGAGCCACATTAGTTTTAAAATAAAACACAAATAGCAGAATGAGGCTTGGATAAAGTAAAAACCACAGAAGGGATTTTTTTTTTCCCTCTCATACTTTTCAGATTTTCCTAGAACCACCTTTATTTCCTAAGAGCCCAGACATAGAAAGTGAGTGGGCCTCTCCGGATGCTCTTCCAAGAGAAGCTAAAGCCTCATGCTTATTCTCTCATTGCACCTTTAGGTTTTGTTTTTCTTTTTAGACAACTGAGTCCCAAATGGGGGTTCAGAAAGCTATGGAAGCCCTAAATTCACATGTGGTATTTCTAAGCACTCTTAGAGTAGATTTTGGTTTGTTTTTGCATGGTTTGTATCTTACCTCTTCTGTTCAGTTGTATCAGCTTGTACTTTCTGGGTGATGGGAACATGGCTTTAAAGTCAGATTCTCCTGGTGGATTCCCAGCATTGCCACTTACCAGCCTTGCGACCTCATCTCTCAGGTGAAAATAATAGTGCACACCTCTTAGGGCTGCAGTAACAATTAAGGAGTCAAGACACAGAGAGGGCTCACACAAGACAGGCACTCAATGCACTGTAGGTATTATGAAAATAGATTCTTTCGTCTATCTGCTCCTTCCTTAACCATCCCCTTAATTTTGGAGAAAATTAATGATCTATTCCAAGTGGATGATTTATCCTCATTTTACATCACCAAAGGGCCTGTGAGGAGAGAGAAGGCTGAGTGTGACCTGCAAACACATGGGCTTTTTAATGGGATGGGATCAGTGTTCTTGCAGCTCAGCAAGAGGCGATTAAATCAGCAGTGCAGGGCCTGGGGAAGCCTCAAAAGCTGATGGTGGGGTGGCTGGAGCACAGAAGATGGGGAAGAGTGGTTAGGAAAGCAGGCCTAGAGCTGAGGTTAGGGGTTAGAGGGGCGCCAGCCACCGGGATATACCGCTTCGGGGTTCTGATTCTATGAGTCTGCAGGTGGAGGCGTCCGCCCAGGGGTCTGGTGACCGTGGGACCCGAGGCGCGTGCGGCAGCGCCCTCTGCTGGCCGCATGGGGCAAATCTTCAGCCCCGCGCCGGCCCCGCCGCTCGGCAGGTGGGACCTGGGATCCCTCCCGCCTTCTCCGCCCCCGCTCCATTCCTTCTGAGGACCGCGCTGCCGGGTCCCGGACCGGATCCCGGAGACGCGTTTCTATCTGACGCCTGCGGGCTGAGCAGAGACGATGCTCGGAAACATTCCATTCACCTGGGGATCGGAGGCCGCAGGAACCCACCCAAACCCCGCAGAGGCTAAGCCTCTTGGGAACCGGGGCCAAAGCCTGATGGGCTGTCGGAGGCAGTTTGGAAGTGGCATCGCCTATGGCCAAGACCGCGGGTTCTGCGGACAGAGAGGAGCCCTGGGTTCGCTTTCTGCCTCATCCATTTTCCAGCTAGGTGACCTTGGGCAAGGTACTTAAATTTACATGTGCCTTAGTTTCCTCATCTTTAAGATGCACAGAATCATCCCGACCTTAGAGGGTTGACAGGAGGAGTACGTGATATCAGACAGACTGGGTTGGAATTTTGGCGCTGACATCAGCTAGCTGTGTGCCTGGGGCAAGTTACTTAACCTCTCTGTGCCTCGGTTTCCTGCAAAATAGGGATGATAACGGTACTTACCTCCGAGGGTTGTTGCCTGCAAAGCGCTTAACACAGTGCCTGGCACAGAGTAAGCGCTCAATAAATGGTGGCTATTAGGGTTGTTGTCCTAATTATTGTTCTTAAGACTGCTGAGCACACCCGCAGAACTCAAGCTGGCGGCTATTATTAGTCTCTTTCTTGGGTCCGGCTATTTCTTTCCGGGCATTGTTAAAATCTTTTACCATGCGCTCGCGTCCTTATCAGTGGCCGAAGGACAGCCGGCCTTCCCGACTTTGGAAAATCGAGGTTCCCCTGGAGGAGGGCCAAGGACACGGCCGCTGGCTGCCAGGACCGGGACCTCCCGGGAGGACGCCCTCGCCACGCCGCCTCCGCCCGTGCCTCCATGAGCGCGCGTCAGAGCCGCAGTGACGTCGCCAGGTCCGCGGGAGGCGGGAGGCGCGGCCTGGACACGCGGGGAACCTGGGGTGGTGAGGGTGGCTGAGGTGGCCCGGACGCGCAGGTGCCCTGCTGTCCCCGGCGACTGCGGCCGAGGCAACCCGAGGAGCTGCGGGAAGGCCCCTCTCTGGGCTGGGTCTGCAGCGCCTGCCAGAGCCGGGCACGCTCGGGCTCCGCCTGCAGCCCCCAGGGAAGGCGGGAGATGCCTATATGTGCCCCCTGCCCTGGGCCCCCCAGTCGGATGCGGAGCTGACCTCCCGGCCCGTCGCTCAGCGTCTGCGTGGTCCTTGCCCTCCTGTTGTCTAACCCCTACCCGCCCCAATCCCGTTCCTTGACGTCCCTCAGCGACCCGCTCAGCTTCTTTCTTTACTCTCCTTCTGGACCAACTCATTTGCTGTGAGTGGTTAGTAACCACCCACAGGCGGTGCCTCCCACTCCCAGCCTTCCGTCTGCAGCCCTGGCGCGCCCATCCCATTGCTTGCGGGACAGTTCCACTTGGCTTGCACTGCATGAACCTCCAACTCACCCTGTCTTGCCCCTGTTGTTGTCCATCTCAGTGATGGCGCTACCGACCCACCCCATCATCCTAGATGCCTTGCCTTCCCTCCTAATTGCCTTCCCTTCTGAATATCTCTCCAGGCACTCTCCATCCTTCTTCCTAATTCCCGGCGGCCTGGTTTAGGCTATTAACATTCCCCTCAAAGATCTCCTTGTCTGCGCTCCTGCCGCCTTCACATCCATCCTCCACGCACTGCTTGAGCAGCCATCAACAACCTATGTCTGGCCATGCCTCTCTTGGCTTAAGGCTGCCCAGCCTGGGACCCTAGGCTCTCCCCTCCTCTTCTATTTTCTAACACCTTTCAAGCGAATCCTGTGTAGGAGGACCCCACTGGGACCACGGTTTTGAAGGTCGTCGTGTCTTTATTGTTGGGCCCTATCCAGGGAATTTGCATCTCACTCCCCTTCCTCCCCTAACTGGCTTCCTCTTACTCATTCTCCAACATGCAAGACTGTGAGTCACCTCTTTAAGAATGCCTTCCCTGTTCCACTATCCTGTTGAGTGAAGTGTCTCTGGGCCCCCAAAGCTTTCCATCCCTGTTGCTTTAATCATGTTGGGGATAAAGATATGACCCTTCAAGATGGCCTGTGAGGCACTGCATGGTCTGTGCACCATCCCCCAATCCCCACCTCCAGCCCCTTGCTCCCTCTGCTCTGGCCATACTGGGTGTCTTAGTTCCTAGTCTCCTTGTCCCCACCTTCCCACCCCGGGGTCTTTGCACGGCCTGTTCCCTCTGCCTGGTTCACCTTTCTGCCCTTCCTCACCTACTCAATTTTTGGCTCTCATCCTAAGTAAGCATCATTTCCTCAGAGACACCTTCCCTGCCCCCTCCCATGTCCACCCCCAATTCAGTCAAATCCTCCTTTAATAGATCAGAGCATATAAACAACTACAGAGAATAATATCATTAATACTTCTTTATTCTCTGCCCCTCCCCTACCATCTCCTCCTTTTGCCAAAGCTTAATATTTGCTATATTTTCTTCAAAAAAATTTTTAAGGAGTTAAAACTACAGATCTAAGTGGAGCCCTCTGAAGCCATTTCTGTCCTTTCCCTGAGGGAAACACTCTCCTGTATTTGGGATTCATCATTCCTGTGCACACTTTTGTATTTTTACTACCTATATTTGTGCCTATAAACACTTTTTAGAATTGTTTGGCATGCTTGTAAACTTTGAAGAAATCGCTTTATACTGAAAATATTATGCAACTTCCTTTTTACACTCAGCATTATGATTTTGAAATGCATCCACATTGATGCATGTACTTCTAGATCAGACATTCTCACTGCTGATGAGGGTCCCATTGTACTAGTTCACCGCACTTTACTTACCCATCTCTTTCTGGAAGACATTCAGCTAATTTTCAAAAACTTTTTGTTGTTAGAAGCAATGATGCAATTAATATATATTTTTTATAACCATCCCCCACCCCCTTGTGTGAAAATGAGCCATCTGGGTAGATACTTGAGTGTGGAATTGCTGGGCTCAGGTCATATGACTTGGCAGCTTCACTCAGCATGGCTGAAACGTTTTTCAAAGTGGTTGAACCAATTTACTCTTTGATAGCAATATGTAAGAGTCCCCATGCTTTGGCATCTTAAACAATAATTGGTAATGTCAGACTTAAATTTTTGCCAAGCTGATGAGTGTGAAATGGTATTTCAATGTTTTAATTTGCAATTCCCTGTTTACAAGAGAGACTGAGTATACTTTCATTTGCTTATTGGCCATTTGCCTTCTGTGTTTTTTAAATTGCCTGTTGGTTTATTTGACAGTTCTTCTATTGGATTATCTCTTATTATGTGTAGGAGTTCTTAATATATTCTGGATACTAATCCTTTGTCAGGCTGTGTAGCCTACCTAGTGTCTTTTACTCCACTCAATTGTAATTTTAAGTCTATGTGATTATTTGATTAATGCCTGACTTTCCCACTAGACTATAAGCTCCATGAGAAGAGGGACCATCCCCTGCAACTAATACAGTGTCTAACACATACCAGGAACTCAATAAATACTTCTGAGCTGAATTGTATTGACATTATTGTCTTTTTACATGCTTGCTTCCTCAGCCCTCGTCTTCAATGACCCACAGGTCATTGAGAACAGGGACTTGGTGCTATTTTATTCATTGTTGTATCTATCACAACACAACACCTCTGGCACAGAGTATATATCTAATCTTTTGCTTAATTAATTTCCTTTGAACTTTCTTTCCTTTCTCCTCAACCCATCTTCTATCTCTAAGCCCAGTTATGTTATCTGTAAAAATGAATGAATGATGAAAACCTCCTTGGCTATTTGTGAGACACACAATGTAATGTATGCAATTAAGTAGAGCAGTGCTTAGCAAACAGTTGGTACTCAATAAGTGGTGACTTTTGTTGTTCCCACAACAATCAGTTTTAGTGACTAAAGATATACGCTGTTTAATTTTAACAGACAGAGTTCTTTCCGAGAGAGAATATAAGTGAACTTCCTGAAGTGAGCGGGGATTTTTTTTCCCCTGTATTGGCATTTGACCCTCTACTACATAAGGCTTAGTCCCCACATGATCTCTGAAAAGCATCAAATGTCATTCTCCTTTTCTTTTATAAATTCCAGACATATCAAAGGCACATGAACCATACATAGAATTCAAACCTTTAAGTGGAAACATATAAAGGCCAATTCCATGTCTTTAGTCAGAAGTCAGACAGCAGAAAGGAGGTCTGCCGGTGATACCAGGGGTGGGGGCTAGTGGCTGCAGCCAGGGACAAAAGCAGAAATCTAACATCTGCTTCCTACATCTGCCATTGATTGTGTTGACCTTTGATCTATTTATAAAATGAAGATAATAATTCTTGCTTTTTCTGGAGGTTGAACTTCATTAATTACTCATTTTTAAATGCTTTGAGATCCTCAACATGAAAGGCAGTTTGGCTTTATTTAAACAGCTCTCCCGATAGGTAAATGGCTCAGCAATATCTGTCAATACAACACAGGAATCTGATCTCCATTTTACCAGAAAGTGAGGCCCAGGAAGACGGATGTGTTCACCCGGAGTTGTAAGTTGCCAACAGACAGTTGCCCCTTCATCTCTGGCTTCAAGCTTGCAGGAATGAGAAATCTCAGGGCAGCCTTGTTTCATCAAGATGTAACACTACACGAAGGCTCCTCATCTCTGGGGTTTCAGCTCTGCCTGAGGAAAGCAGGTGGCTGCACTGTGCCCACTGCAACGTGAGCCCACCAGAGAGAACAGTTAGAGCCACAGTGAACGCTGGCAGTGGCCTCTCCCCGGAAGGCCCAAAAGGAACTTTGCTGGGAGATGTAATAGAAGAAGGTGGGCTGAACGAGAAAGCAGTATCCCCGCGGCCCCTCTGGAGGCTCACCTCCTCAACCCGGAGATCTGGGAAAGCCCAAATGGGATAGAGAGGGCTGAGATCTCCGTGTGACAGGTCGGTAATGCAGCATCTGAGGGTTAAGTTGACCCTGACTGTGGCTACAGGAACCAGCAATAGCATGTGGTGGTTCGAGGAGCCAGAAGACCAGGCTTTAAAATCCAACTGCAAAACATACCAGTTGTGCAATTTGGTCACTAAACCTCTCTGAGCCTCAGCGCCTCAACCGTGGGTGGGGATAATAATAACACCAACCTGTCAGAGTTGTTAGGCAGATTAAAGGACAAAAGGCATGTGACAGTGTGCCACTGGTGGAAGAGGTTCAATCAATACTCATTCAAAAGATTAAAACACTAAAAACTCATTTAAGACTGAGCAGAGCTCATCCCCTTTACTTTTTAAAGCATGTTTCCCTCTTTATTCTCAAAGTAATACTTGTACATGATAAAAACAAACAAACAAACAAACAAGAAAACCACAACAGCATGAAAGAGGATACCGTGGAAAAGGAGCATCTCTGCCATTGGGACCTAATGTCACCCATTTCTCCTCCCCTGGTGGCAATGAATATTTCCAGGTTCTGGGGTATCTTTCCAGAGATAGTCTATGAAGGCATAAGGATTTTGTGGATTTTAAACTGTGACTCCCTTTTCATACTGATAACATGCTATGTACATTCTACTTATACTTTGTATTTTTTCACTAAACAATGTATCTTGAAATTGTCTCTCAGTATATAGAGGTACCTCATTCTTTTTAAGCCTGCATAGTATTACACTGCATTTATTTAGCCAGTCCTCTGTGGATAGACATTTAGGTTTGTGTTAGTTTTCTATGGCTGCTGTAACAAATTACTATGAATTTAATGGCTTAAAAAACAACACAAATCTATTGCCTTACAGTTCAGAACTCCGCAATGGGTCTTGATGAGCTAAAATCAAGGTGTGGCAGGATTGTGTTCCTTTGGACATTCTAGGGCAGAATCTGTTTCCTGGCCTTTCTAGCTTCCAGAGACCTCCTGCATGCCTTGGCATGTGTCCCTTTCCTTCATCTTGAAAGCCAGCAACTGTAGGTAGAGTTTTTCTGACACCACATCATTCTGACTCTCCTTTTCTGCTTCCTTCTTTCACTTTTAAGGACCCTTGTGATTACAATGAGCTGACTGGGATAATCTAGGATAATCTCCCTATTTTAAGATCAGCTGTTTAGTAATCCTAATTCCATCTGCAACTTTAATTCCCCCGGCCATGCATAAGCACCGGTTCTGAGGAGTAGAATGTGGACATTTTTTTTTGGGGGGGGAGGCGGGTATTCTGCCTACCACAAGGTATTTCCTATCTTTTGCTGTTACAAACAGTACTGATAAATGTCCTTGCATAAGTGTCACTTCTTACCTGTGAGTATATATGTAAGATAAAGTCTGAGAAGTGGGCTGTCGTCTGTGTAAAAGGGCATATGTTTTCATTTGGGGGGAAGGTATTGTCAAATTTTGCTCCAAAGGGATGGTACCAATTTACACACCTACCACCAATGTGTTAGTTCAAATTAAAAAAAATGAATAGCCTTTATATTTTTAGAGCAATAGTAGGTTTACAGAAAAATTGATCAGAAAGTAGAGTTCCCACAGACCTCCCTGCCCTTCCATAGTTTCTGTATTATTTACACGATGTATTATGTGGTATATTTGTTATAATTGATGAACCAGTGTTGATACATTGCACACAGTTTACATTAGGGCTCACTCATGGTGGTATGTATTCTATGGGTTTTAACAAATGTATAATAACATGTATCCACCATTGTATGTCACACAGTGTAGTTTCACAGCCCTAAAAATCTGTGCTCTGCTTGTTTATCCCCCCTCTCCCCTACCTCAAGCCCTTAGCACAGTGATATTTTACTGTCTCCATACAGTTGGAATCATACAGCATATAGCCTTTGCAGATGGTGAAGGCTATATCACTTAGTAATATGCATTTAAGATCCCTTCATGTCTTTTTGTGGCTCGATAGCTCATTTCTTTAAATTGCTAAATAATATTCCATTGTATGGAAGCACCAGATTATTTATCCATTCACCTATTGAAGAATATCTTGGTTGCTTCCAAATTACAGCAAGTGTGAGCAAAGCTTCTCCAAACATCTGTGTGTAGGGTTTTGTGTGGACATAAGTTTTCAACTGTACCAGTTTTTTCCACACCTTTGAACATGCTGTATTTTAGCAAACTTTTTCATCTTGGCTAGTTTGATAGATGAAAAATGGTAACTAATTGTTGTTTTAATGTACATTTCTTTAATTAAGAGTGAAATTTGACATCTTCATATTTATATTTTTATTTCTGGAAATGGTCTGTTCATATTTATTTTTCTATCGGCTTGCTTTTTTTCATAATGATACATGCCACCTTCTTATATAACAAGGAAAATTGGAAACATGTTATGTTTTTACAAGTATTTTTATTTGTTTATTAGTTACCTTTTGAATTTTTCCATGTAGAAATTTAAAATATTTATAATTCAATTTTATACCGTTGTTTTTTTTCTTCCCTTTGGGGGCCTTTGTGTTTGTGTCTTGCCTTTCCCACTCTGAGATTTAAAAAATTTCCCTGTTTAATTTTCACGTTTTTATGGTTTTACTTTTTTATATTTCAGTCTTTGATACATCTGGGTACATTTAGGTGAAAGGAACAAGGTTAGATTCCAAGTGCTGCCCTCCCCCGCCATTGTTAACCCATCAGGGAATGTTGTTCCAGTATCATTTTCCGAATAATCCATCTTTCGTCTTATTTTATTTTATTTTTTTAAAACTTTATTGGGGAAGGGGAACAGGACTTTATTGGGGAACAGTGTGTACTTCCAGGATTTTTTCCAAGTCAAATTGTTGTCCTTTCAATCATAGTTGTCGAGGGCGCACTTCAGCTTCAGGTCCAGTTGCCATTGTTAGTTGCAGGGGGCACAGCCCACCCACCATCCCTTGCGGGAGTCAAACTGGTCACCTTGTGGTTGAGAGCCCACACTCCAACCAACTGAGCCATCAGGGAGCTCAGCTCCTCTTTCCTCTTATTGGAAACACCATCTTGATTATATACTGAACTCTAGTCGGTCATTGTATCTATTCCGGTCTTTTGAACCAAGTGTTTTGCTTACCAAAGTTTTACATTATTTTTTTTAGTAACAACTTTATTGAAACATAATTCACATACTATAAAAACTCACCCCTTTAAGTATACAATTCAGTATTTTTGAGCATATTCACAGAGTTGTATAACCATAACTGTTATCTAATTTCACATTTTCATCACCCCACAAAGAAACCCTGCACCCATTAGCAATCTCTCTACTCCCTGCTGTTCCCAGCTCCTGGCAATCACTAATCTACTTTTGGTTTCTATGGATTCGCCTATTCTGTACATTTCATATACATAGAATTATATGGTATGCAGCATTTTATGACTGACTTCTTTCACTTAACCTAGTGTTTTCAAGGTTCATCCATGTTATAGCATCTATCAGTATGTCTTTTGATAACACTGTGTAACATTTTGAAGAACTGCCAGACTATTTTCCAAAGTGGCTGCACCATTTTACATTCTTTTACCCAGCTTTGTCCACCTCCCCCCCCCACTCCAGTTCAAGCCGTTGTTTCTCAGTCTAGTTGTGTAGATCCTCCCCACACCCCGCAGTCTGGTCGCTGCTCACAGCAGCCTACACAGCTCATGCCGACCTCCGGCCCAGCAGCCCAGGGAGAGCCATTGTTCACAATCTTAGTTGTAGAGGGTGCAGCTCACTGGCCTATGTGGGAATCGAGCTGGTGACATCAGTGTTAGGTGCACAGCGCTTCAACCGCCTGAACCACTGGGCCGGCCCCATTTTACAGTGTATAGAGTTTCAATTTCTCCACATCCTCACCAACACTTATTAATGTTTGTCTTTTTTATTATAGCCATCCTCATGGAAGTGAAGTGTATCTTGTTACGGTTTTGATTTGCATTTTCCTAATGACTAATGACATAGGGCATCTTGTCCTGTGCTTATTGGCCATTTGTGTAGCTTGTTTGGATAAATGTTTATTCAAATCCTTTGTCTGTTGAAAAATTAGGTTACTTGTCTTTTTAAAATTGAATTGTAAAAGCTATTTATATATTCTGGACACTATAGTGTCACTTATCAGATAAACATGATTTGAAAATATTTTATTCCATTCTGGGAGTTGTGTTATCACTTAAAAACAAAATAAAACAAAACTTTTATTTATTTTAAGTGTGCTTTTCCAGGACCCATTGGCTCCAAGTTCAATCTAGTTGTGGAGGGCGCAGCTCACGTGGCCCATGTGGGGATCAAACCAGCAACTTTTTAAACAGCACCGCGCTCTGACAAACTGAACTAACCGGCCGCCCGTATTTTCACTTTCTTAATGGTGTCCTTTTGAGGCACAAATTTTTTTCATTTTGATGAAGTCCAGTTTACCTATTTTTTTTTCCCTTTTGTTGTTGGTAGGTTTTGGTGTCATATCTAAGAAACTACATTATGTTTTAATATCTGTGAAGGAGTCTATCCTTACTGTCTTATTTTTCCCTCCAGGCTGTTTTTGCATGATTATTTTTCCATGTAGAATCAGCCCATCTTGTTCCAAAAGCAATTCTTTTAGTATCTTTTAAAAATTAGAGTCACTATAAATGTAATGATTTGTGAGAACTGACATCTTTACAGTACTACATCTTCCGATTCAAAAACAGGAAATGTGTTTACATTTATTCAGACTATTAAGTCCTTCGGTAGCATTCTGTAGCATTCTTCTTATAGATTAGGTACATATGTAATAGTTGTGTTTCATGTTGTTGCTCATCTGAATGGAATCATTTCTTATATTTTCTAACAGGTTGCTGATTGAATATAAGAAAGCTACTGACTTTTGTATATCAGTTATATAACCAGTCATCTTATTTTATTGATAATGAGTAATTTGATTGCTAATTCCTGAGTGAGTTATCTAGGCGTACAGTATATCATCTAAAAATAATGATAATTTTGCTTTCTTCTTTCCATTTGGGTACTTCTTGCTTTTTTTCTGTTGTATAATTATATAGGCCAGCACTTCTAGAACAATGTTAAATAATGATGGTGTTAGTGGAAATCTTTATTTTGTTCCTGACTCTATGGGAAATGCTTCTAGTGTTTACAGACTTTGCAGAGAGGCAGCTTCCAACATCTCTTTCTGAATCTTTCTTTTATTGTCCCTCTGTTAGGTTTCTTACATCATTATGCTGGCTTCGGAAAAAGAATTGGGAAGTTTTCCTGTTTTCTCTTTGCTCTGGAACAATTTAAATAGCAGGTAGAATTCACCCATGAAACCATCTGTATCTGATACTTTTTTTGGGTCTAGCTCTTTGAAAAAATTGTCAATGTATTCTACAGTATTTAGTATGTTTCAGGATTTTTTGAGTGTATTTTAAAAAACTCTTCCGGAATTAGTTGTAATATTTTCTATTTTCCTAGAAAATTATCTATGTTACCCAGGGTTTGAAACTTTGGCCTAGGTTAACCAAGATAAAAGCCTTATGATTCTATTAATTAGCTCCGGGTCTGTGATGATGTTCCAACTCTTCATTTTTTATTTTATGTATTTGATCTTTGAAAAGCTGGTTGGAAGTTTTCTGCAGTTGGTATGCCTCTTTATATGGCCTGTCTGAGGCTGAGGGCTCCCCATGATGAGATCCCCCAATACCCAGCCCGTTTGGTTTTGTTGGAGATGACGTAGGACAGACATTCCTTCCTGTACATGGCTTTAGCTGTGATCGATTGTTTGCCAGGTGCTGACACTGTGCTGAGCGCTTTACTTTCACTTTCTCATTTAATTCTCACATCATCCCATGAGATAGGTAGTATTACATTATTCCCATTTTACCAACAAGGAAACAGAGACTCAGAGAGATTAAATAACTCGCCCAAGGTCCGAGAAGCTGGCAAAGCTGGGATTCCGACCAGGTCTGTCTGCCTCAGGACCCATTCTAAGTACAGGGCCTCCCATCCCCCCTGCCCCCTCTCCCCCCGCCCCCACCTGCGCTTTTATCTCCCCTGGTGTCAGCGGCAAAGAAATGGCTGCCGCTGGCGGACTTCTAACTCAGACCTGTGCTTTCTGGACTTCTGAGGTGCCTCCTAGTGTGACACCCCCGCCCCCTCCGTTCTCTTAGATATTATTTGAAGCTTTACTATTGGCCAGCCACAGTGCTTGATGCTGGGAAAACACTCTCAAACGTAGCGTTTATAATTCAGTGAGGAAGGAGCTGTGTCACCAGCTAAATTAAGATTCTCATTTAAATAGCAGAAAAGAAAAACAACAAACCAGCCGTCAAATGATGGTGCCTTGAGGTACAATTGTAGAGAGAACGCAGGACGACTTGGACTCCCACAGCCGACCTTAGCCGCTGTGTGACCAGGACTTGCCACTTCATGCCTCCGGGCCTCTGTTTTCACATCTGTGAAATGTGGATAACATCACGCGTTTTTCACAAGATAAGGTTGCATCTGACAGCTGAGTGTCTCTCAAGGAGACTCGGCCAGGTTTTGTTGTTTTAATTTTCTTGTTACATAAATAGTGGTGTATCCTGCTGATGGTCTTAGATTTGACCACATATGATAACAATCATGTGGTTGTTATGAGAATGAAATGAGATGATATAAAGTGGAAAGCCCCATAAAATTCAGGTAAAACAGTGCAAGAAGCATTGTTCAGGATTCTAATCCAGAGTCTGTCATCACTACCTTGCTGGGTACTCCAGGCAAGTTACCCCCCTAGGCGGTCCCCACATTTCCTTCCCTGGTCTTCCTTCTCAGCAGAAGGAGAGATTTATTTAATGTATTCATTCAGCCAACATGTCTGAGCACGTTTTCTGGGCCCGGCACGGTGCCCCTGGAGGATGTGAATGCCTGGCCCAACAGGACGCCTGCAGGGAACCAGACTTTCCTTGAGAGCTGTGCCGTGATCAAGATAGAGAGGAAGGGTGAGCCAATCTCACAGGGCTCTTCCAGCTTTAAATTCCATCCTTCTGGAGCTAGGCAGGAGGGCCAGGTAGGTCATGTGTATTTGGGGAGGCCATCTGGTGTAAGGGTTAATGTGCAGACCATGGAGTTGGACAGTCTTCAGCCCCCTTGGTAACTTTTTAGCTGTGTGACCTTAGGCCAGTGACTTAAGCTCTCTGAGTCTCAGGAGCCTTATCTGTAACATGAGAGTGACAATAGTCCCATTTCATAGATCTGTTGTGTCTGTTGAATGAAATGCTGTATGTAAAGCACTCAGCTCAGTGCATGGTGAAAATAATGGAGACTTCCTACCCTGCCTCCTTTCTGCTTGCCTCCTTCCCTCCCTTCCTCCTTCGCTCCCTCCCTCCTCCCTTCCTTTCTTTCTTCTCCTACTCCTCCTTCTCTGCCTCCTTCCCTTCCTCCTTCTCCCCTGTTTATTTGCTCTGCTTGAGAAGCAATAACCTACTGCTACAGGGACCCCTTGCCCAAACCTTCCCACTTTGTGTTTGGAGGTTGGCACAGAAAGAACAACTCTGCTGAATAAACTGGCCTCTCCCATTGCTGGCCTCCCACCCTTGTTGGAAGTTTCTGCTGTCTGTCTGCCATGACTGCCCAGCAGCCGAAGGGGCTCAGGCAGGGTATTTTCTTCTGTGAAGCAGGGCCTAGGAAAAAGTTTGAGATCTGAAAAAGGTTATTGGCATCAAAATATGAAAAAGAAACAATAAAACCAAGAAATGTTTAATTAAAACTCTGTAAAATATAACATTGTGTTAACTTCATTAATTGTTAAAATTTGG
This sequence comes from Rhinolophus ferrumequinum, assembly GCF_004115265.2. Lineage (NCBI taxonomy): Eukaryota > Metazoa > Chordata > Mammalia > Chiroptera > Rhinolophidae > Rhinolophus > Rhinolophus ferrumequinum. The sequence goes on from NC_046294.1 coordinate 14,693,915, forward strand.
TGTTTCTTTATATTTGAAAACGATTTATAGATTGGAGTTTTTTACTTTGCAAGAGTTCCCAAATATGTACTACAGTGACTGAGAAATTATAGCCAATTGTAAATTAAGTGAGTTGTTCACCAGTTGTAAATTAAATGGGTATGTTTAGCCAAATTCAGTAGCAAAAGTATAAAAAGCCCTTTTAAAAATTTTACAGTTAAAATTGTTAATATGAAATATTTTAAAGTATTTTAAACAATATAAGACTTCTCTAGGGCCTAGGAAAGTCTTTAATGTGCCTTGTACTGTACTTGGGAAGCAATTAACGCTGTTTTGATTTCTTGTATTTTTTTCCCTACGATAGCTGATTTTTCTAACCCTTTGTAAGACATCTAATATTTAGAATTTGTAATAATTTTTGAAAATATTCACAATGTAATAAAAATTGTAGGATATTAAACTATAGATCAGTTTGATCTCAAGTAGTTTAAAGAATTTATACATGATTTAAAAAAATGACTAGAAAGAAATATACTAGAATGTTAATAGACTCTTGGTAGAATAAATGCATAATTATCTTTTCTTTTTTATAGTTTACAGACTTTCCAGATTTTCTACAATGAAAATGCATTATAATCAGAAAAACAATTTTTGGTAGTTAAAAAAAATTTTTTTTCCTTACTATAAACGTAATTTATGCTCATTATAAAAAAAAATCACAAAATCTATATAAGCATAAGGAAGGAAAAGAAACATGCAAATTCCACCCACCCAGAGACAACCACTGGGTCCTTCCAGACCTTTTTTATGCATACATAAACATTTATTTTTTTATCACAACTCGGGATCATTCTGTACATAGTATTGTTTTGAAACCTGCTTCTTTCCCTCACAATGTATATTGAGAACATTTTTTAAAATGTCAACAGCATATTTCCATAAGATGATTTTAATGGCAGCATACCCCCACATTTTGAGGATGAACCATGATTTAGTTAATTCCTAATTACTAGACATATCTGTCGCTTCCTAGTTTTCTCTAGTACAAATAGTACTGTAATGAAAATATTTTAAAGCACCTATGAATCCTTCAGTTTTACAAGGAAATCTTTGAGCACTACCCAACAGATTTATTTTTGAATAATGCCAGGTTCTAAGGATCCAAAGATGTTTAAGTAATGATTCCTACTCTTGAGGAGACCCCAGTGCAAGTGGCAGGAGCCATGAACTCTGCCTGAGAAAGCCAGGAAAGGCTTCTCCAGGAGGGAGACACTGAGCTAAGACTTGAAAATTGAGTCGGAATTCACCAGGAAGATAGGGTGGGGCAAGCAGGGAGCCAGCCCTTCATGGGCACAGAGAGCAGGACAGGAGAAAATGGGAAGGTGGCATTTAATCTAGAGCTGTGGTGTGCTCGGTACTTGCACATAAATTTCCTCATTTACTCCCCATGTCAACTCCGAAAAGGAACCATTATTATTCCAATTTTCCAGCCCAAGAAACTGAGGGTACGTGCTTGTTTAGCTAGAGATAGAGCCAGATTTGGGCACAAGTCTTATTTATTCTAAAGTCCAAGCTCTTTCTTTCTTTTTTTTCTTCTCTTTCCACAGATGGTAGCAAGGTTCTATGCTCCCAGGGAAGGTAAGCCTAGCGAAGGTCTAATTCTTTCCTTTTCATGTGACTTTTCTTGGTAGCCAACATCCCTAGCCATTTTAAGGCCTGTGCTACCCCTTGCCATAAAGTAGTACTTAAGTATCAGCTCTCATTGGTCTCTTTCTCACAGAGCCTGAAAGAAAGGTGGGAGCACCCAGCCGCCACCTTGGGTGCTGTCTTTTGCCGCCACTATTACAAACTTATACTCTTTCCACTGTACCTCATTTGTGTTGGCACAAAGACATGGAGTTAGGCTCGAACTGGTGTGTTTTGGGTGAGACATTCAGTGGAGTAGGAGCAGGTGGATGAGGACAAGTGGAGGCTGAGGGCCCGAGAGGTGAACTGAGGAGGTGGGCCGCGCTAAGGCACGTGTTACTGATGTTTGTGAGGGGAATGACAAGTCAATGTTTCCTTAGGAAGAAGAGTCAGACTGCTCTGGAAAGAATGGTTTGGCCCAGAGAGAGAGGTAGGTGTTGGAAAAAATATGACATGGACCAAAAATAATAATTGCCAACATTTTTTGATTGCCAGACAGTGTTCTGAGCATTCAACATATTTTAACTCTTTTAATCCTTATGGGTTAGGTGCTATTATGATCCTGTTTTCCAGATGAGACCTGCGAAGCACAGAGAGGTTAAGTAACTTGTCCAAGGTCACACAGTAAGCGGAAAGCCGAGATTTAGACTCTAGCAGTCTACTCTTAACCTTTAACCTAGTTTAGCTCTTGTGAAGCTGAATGAAGACCCGTAAGTCTGATCACCAGTGCAGAGCTCAACTTCTGAAACATAATGTACTGTCAATACATTTTATTTATTAATATGTATGATTATAATAGTATAATTATATATATTTAATGTATGTGATGATGGTGATATAAAATATTATAATAATATTAATGATTAAATGTGGAAGAGATGAATCTGAACTAGAACAGCAGCATGGGGGTGGGAGGGAAGAAATGTTTCTCAGTTAGAATTGCAGGATTTGGTGACAAGATGTGGCGTGAGGAGAGGAAAGGGAGGATGCTGTGCAAATGACTTGGTTTCCAGGTTGAGGAGGATGGTGGGGTCATTAACGAGGCCACCGCTAAGCTAAGGAGAAGGGGGTTGTGGAAGAGCCTTGTGCTTGGGCCGCATTAACTTCAGGGGCCCCTGGGCCCTGGCCCTGGCCCTGAAGAGCTCCTCCTGGGGGAATCACAGGAAGCTTGCTCTTCTGATTTTGATAGCAAAACTAACAGGTTTACAAACTTCTCACATGCTAATTAAGAAACTAATTAAAACCCATCAGTTCTAAAAGGCATATGGTTTATTGAAGGTTGATCCAAGATTGATATTTGGTTAAACAATGTTTTAATAAATCATAAAATGAGTTGGCTCTAATCGTACTAGTATGGTTTTCCAATTTACTGGATATGTTTCACATGTGTTTTTTCTTTCCCAGTTGAAAGAAATCAAATGAGATAGTGTAGATAAAAATGCCTAATGCCTCATGATCATTTAAATTAGTTTCCTTCTCCTCGAAACCCACAGCAACTCTATGAGGTAGGTAAGGTCTTTATCTCTAATTTACAGAGGAGGAAACGGCATAATTAAGAGAGGTGAAGGGACACATACAAGATGCTTTTGCAAGGAAGTAGAAAAGTCAGAACTCATAGCTAGGTCTCCCCCACTATTGTTATAAAATAAATTGTCCCCAAATTAGCAGCTTAAAACAGTAAATATTTATTATCTCACACAATTGATGAAGGTCAGGCATCCGGGAGTAGCTTAGCTGGGTGGGCTGCCTCAGGCTCTCTCATGAGATTGCTCTCAAGCTGGCAGAGGGGTCTTCCGTGTCTGAAGGCTTGACCAGTGCTGGAGGTGCCACGTCCAAGCTCACTCACATGGCTTTTGGCAGAAGGCTTCATTCAGTTCCTTGGCATGTGGGCCTCCTGATTAGGATGTTTATGACAAAGTTTTCCCCAGACTGAGTGGTCTGAGAGGGGAAAACAGAGAAAGAGAGGGAGGGAGAGGGAGAAAGTGAGAGAGGGTGCCCAAGATGAAAGTCTTCTTATAACCTAATCTTAGAAATGACATCCCATCAATTCTGCCACATTCTACTCTTTAAAAGGGAGTCACTAGGTCAGCCTACACTCCAGGGGAGGGACCTTCACACAGGTGTGAATGGCAAGAAGCAGGGACCACTGGGGACCATGTTAGAAGATGCCTACCAAAAGCACCTTTTCCACTCAATTGTATCTTATCTTGTTTTCAGCTACTCCCCACACTCCACCCTCAACAGAAGTATTTTATGAACTTCATAAAGTTGCAGTGCAACAAGTTTGGGGCGATTTATGTTTTCTGTAGACAACAGCCTCGATTGACTTAGCAAACCAGGAAGTGGAAAATGGTTATAAAGGGATCCAATTACTTTCATTGCCAAGGGAGTGTAAAATGCAACATGTAAAAATGGACTTAATTGGTGAAAAATTAATTAGACAATTAAGCTTATTTCTGCTTAAATACATTTAGGTGTTAATTGGTAATCCGACTTGAGGTTTATTTTAAGGTGGGTTTGTTATCCTGACTCTGTCCTTTAAGGAATGATCTCTGTTTAATATGCCGGGAACATTCCTGGTCTTGCTGAGAAACAATGTCTAGTTCATTGTCATGGTTCTTCTCCAGATGGGACTGATCAAGGTCAGACTGGCCCAGAGGGCAAAAAGGCATTTGCTTTGGAAGCCCCATCCAGAAGGAAATCTTCCTACTGCCTGAGGGGCTTTTCTGGGGAGGCCAGAAAGGTAGCAGGAGAGACACAGGATTTCACAAATGGAAAATACAGGGACTCCTTACATTTTTCTGCTGTGACTTTGGGCAAGACTCATGCTATCTCGGTTTCGTTTTCTATATCTATAAAGTGAGGTGGGAGACTAGGTAGTGTCTGAGGTCACTGCATCCATAAAATTCCATGATTGTCAAGTACAGTGAATCAAGATTGTCTCACTACAGGAGGGAACCCCTCTAATGGTTTTCCTTTTCTTAAAAAAAAAAAAAAAAATCTTAGCTTGATCTGTTTACTAGATTTTATTTCACAGATTGTCTTACGTTCTACTTGAACATAGTTGAAGACATGTTTACCTGCATGTTCTTTTAAAATCAGGACAAAGAGAATGGGCAAAGGGGGATATCAACGGACAAGAGATAGGATGGAAGAAGCAGAAACTGTAGGGCCTGCAGAGGGAGAGGTCCATGAGAAGCCAAAAACACTTGTCCTGCAGAATCCCAGAAAGGCCAGGAATTTCAGGGAATCACTGAAGGCTAAAGGAGGAGAATGAAGTGAAATTTAATTTAATTGAAATTCACTATTAATAGATGAATGAAGGGTGATGTCCTGTACTCCCCCCAGATTTCCTCTCTCACCACTTCCAGGCAGGAGACTGAAAGATTCTTCTCTGGAAAAACTAAGTAATCTCAGAGGAAGGAGCTCCCCAGAGAAAAAGCCAAGGTGCTACGTACCAGTGAATTGCACTAGTTAACAAGACCCAGACACACAGACGGAGCTTCCCGTGGTTTTTAGTGCCTCCCAGTCAGTGTGAACCCTCAGCCAAAGATCACCAGGCATGTGAGCAAAGCTTCCTGACAGGAGAGATAAACCAAAAAAGATGGACAAAAGACGCTGACAAGAAAAAGAGACAATGCAAGGAACAAAAGAAAAGTGTAATAATTTTCCTCCCATAGGTAAGAAGATACTCATTCAGGTTTCTGCTCAAATGACATTTCACCAGGGAGACGTCCCCCTGGCCACTCTGCCCAAAACAATACTTTCCATTATGCTCTACCCCCTCACTCTGCCTAATTTCAGAAAGAGAGGGTAGAGAAACGGTGGGGAGAAAATTATTAACGTAAGTAAAATGAAACATTTTTCCAGTGCTGAAGGATCTGAGTTTCCAGTGTGACGGGATTCACTGGGTGCCACGCACAATGGCGGACAAAAGACCCCACTGAGGCACATCATTGTGAAATTTCAGAACCCTGAAGATAAAAAAAATCCTAAAAGCTTCCTGAGACACAAACAAAGTAGGCTTTTACAAAGGATCAGCAATGAAAATTGCCTCAGACTGCTCAATAAAATATCAGACGCTAGAAGAAAATAGAGCAAGGTATCAAAATCCTGAGGCAAAATGATTCCAACCTAGAATTCTGTATTCAGTTCAATTATCAATTAAGTGTTGAAGGGAAGTAAAGACATGTTTAGACATAAAGATTTATTTTTCTTGGCATAAACTAAACTGAGAAGCAGGATGATACGAGATTCAGGGGGTTCAAATCAGGAGAGTGGCAAAGGAAGCTCTCTCAGGATGATGAAAAATGGAAGCACCCCATCCAAATGGAGGGTTCCCAGAGGGAGGTCTGCGAGAAGAAATGAAACGAGTAGAGTATCCAAATTGCTTGCTGTGTGGAAATAGTAAAAGGCTGTTAGAAGTTCTAAGAAAAGTTATTGTTAGGTATCCAGAATATTAAACAATGAAAGAAAAAGATAATTATTAACTTCAGGGTAAGCAAAAAGTTGTCCAAGAAGAGAAGCATATCTTGGTACACTAGCTAGAGTGAATAAAAATCATATAATCAGAATAAAGTAAACATTAAGTGTCAATCATTCATCAGGCTGGCCAACAGATGATGGGGAAACTTGACAATTGGAGACACGGCATCTAAACTTGTTCTTTAGATAAACGAAGGTTACATACCAGAAAAAGTGTACAAAGGAGTTGCCTCTGGGGCGCAGAGGAGCTGTTTTTTGTTAAAGGTGTGTTAGGTACAGTTCGACTTCTTAAACTAAGAGCAATCATTACTTTGAGAAAAATAAAGACGAAGTTTATAAAGTCTGTATCTCATGTATGAAGAGTTCACATTATCCCTTCAAGCCAGTGTGAACAGAATAAAATTGCTGCTGGAGGTTAAGACCTGGCTTATGCTTGCACTGTTCCCTGAGTTTGATGTGAAGAGGCCTGAAAAGATTGTCCTGCTCGCAGATCTAACTCCTATTGATGACAGATACCCCACCATTCTGTGGGGAAAAGAGAGTAATGGGCTGGACTGAAAGGATTTGGGCTCAAATTTAGTTTCTGCCACATACAATTAAGTTCGCGAACTCATCCTAGAATAAGTGCTACATACCTTATTGCAGAATACCACTATGGTCACCTTCTAAGTACTGCCCTCTGGAAGCTATGTACCGACACCAGCACCTAGTCCACCTTTCAAAGCAATTTTGGAACTTTTTCTGGAATGGCCATCAGAGATGCCATCGTATTACCCTTGATGTCCTGAATGTCATCAAAATGTCTTCCTTTCAGTATTTCCTTTATCTTCAGGTAAAGAAAGAAGTCGTTGGGTGCCAGATCAGGTGAGTAGGGAGGGTGTTCCAATACAGTTATTTGTTCACTGGCTGAAAACTCCCTCACAGACAGTGCCGTGTGAGCGGGTACATTGTTGTGATGCAAGAGCCATAAATTGTTGGCGAAAAGTTCTGGTTGTTTTCATCTAACCTTTTCATGCAGCCTTTTCAGCACATCCAGATAGTAAACTTGGTTAACTGTTTGTCCAGTTGGTACAAATTCATAATGAATAATCCCTCTGATATCAAAAAAGGTTAGCGACATCGTTGCAACATCTTTGCAAACTTAATTGTCCGACCTGAGCAGTGTTAGGAAATAATAAATCTCCAGTATTCCCTGAGCATCCACAGCACTGTCGTTAGACATTGGGGATACACATCCCTGTCTCTTCAAGGAGATTCAGGAGGGGGATGGGTTAGTTGCTTCATTGGAATTCATCTAATCTGTGCAGGAGCCTGGCTTTGAGGGTAGCAGTGGCAGTGACTGAGGCTTGGGCTCTGGGTGGGCAGATGCGCAGAGCACACAGTGGACCGTGGGAAACAGAGAGGCCAGGCTGCAGCATCATAGGGCACAGGCCCAAACGCAAAGCCCTTGCACCAGGGGGAGGGGCTGGGTGGAGCTGTGGTGCCTGATCCACCCCCCACCCCCCACCCCCAATGGCTGAGCTGTGCCATTATGTTTTCCTTCTTGGGACTATCTTCAGGGAGCTGAGATTTTAGGATTTGAGAGGTTAGAGCCCAAAAAAATATCTAGGCCACTCAGTCCTGTATTTTAGCAATTCATCCATCAGTAACGTTCCCCAACTGACTTGGTGAGCTACAGAGTTACCTTCTTCTTATTTGCTAAATAAAGACATGAAAAAGAAACACCAGGGGAAAATCCCCAGCTACCGTCTACCACCATGTCACAAAAAGAGGAATGGCTCACCATCAGAAAAGTAGGAAAGACACAAAGGCAACTTCACTCGTGGAAAACGCACAATTGTGGCTTTATGTTTCTCATTTCACTGTAGTCATGTGAAACCTTGGTTGTGAACCAACATTGAACCAAGGCCAGCTTCAGGCTCCCTTTTACTCACCGACTCCTTGTGTTATAGGTAAAGAGATCGAAGGTTGAAATCAGATGTCCAAGATGACAGCAGAGCCAGCATCCAGAGCCAGGCCTCCCAGCCGCCTCCTCGGCTTTCAGTCGCACTACCTGTGAACACGGGTGTGCAGGACAGAGTGGGGTCCCTGACTAGCTCTTGCCACAATGAAAGGATAGAAAAACTTGAGGAGATGACTTCTCATTGAGGCTAGTGCCCTCTTTCACACTGTCTCAACATCCCCAAAAGGCCCATAAGGTTACATCCTCCGATTTCACATCCTCTTTCTAGTGCCCTTCTCAGCCTCTCCCAGGATTCCTTTCCCAAGAACTCTCCATCTTCGCCCTCCATGAATCCTGTAAGCATTGGAAGCTTTTGACACTGTTGACCATTCTTCCTCCTTATCCCTTGACGTTTGGCTCCAGTGTCTGTTGGTCCCCCTCCTGCTTTCGAAGCAACTCTTTTTGCTTCATTCATTCCTCTTCTGCCTTACAAATGTAGATTTCCCTGAGAAGTTATTTCTCATCCCCGTCAGCGATCTCATTTGTTGCCACGTACATACAGGCAATTCCCAAACGTTTAGCCCCAGTGCTATTCTCTCTTCCAAGCTTCAGACTCATGTTGTTAATGGATATGTTGACATCTATCTCCACCTGGAACTCTGGAAGGTACCTGCAGTAACATGTTGCAAACAGGAAGCTTGGGTCTCAGTTTTCCTGGGTCTCTCCCATGTAAACAGGAGGCATACATGTTATTAAACTTCTGTTGATTTTTCTCCTATTTAAGGAAAAAAAAAGGAAGCTTTGTTTTCCTTCTAAGCTTGCTCCTCCTTCCCTCTTTCCTGTCTCGGCTAATGATGTCACCCTCCATTCTACCTCCAAAGCTAGACACTTTGGAGTCAAACTTGATACCTCTCCCTTCCTTCCTGACAGTTTCGGATCAGTCACAAATCCAAGCCATCCTTTCTTAGAAATGTCTTTCTGATCTTAAATCCTCACTGCCTGGCTGTGTCATTTCTTTCCTGCACTCCTGCAGCATTTTCCTAATTGGTTTCCACACTAGCACTCTCTCACTTCTGTTCAGCCCCGTCTCTCTATCACCTAAAAAGTAAACCTGAGTATGCTGCTCTCTTTCTTATGAAACCTCCATGAAAATGAAAATAAAAACAAGGAGAATTTTTTAAAGTATAATTGTCAGTGCTGCTGAGCATGCTATAAAACAGGCAAACTCATTTACTGCTAGTGGAACCACTTGAGAATGCATCATAAGAGCTTAAATATATCCAGTCTTTGACCCAGTAATTCCATTTCTGAGAAGCTAAGGAAATAACGTAATATATGAAAAACATTCACACACAAAAATATTTATTACATCATTACTTACATAGAGAAAATTTGGAAATAACCTAACTATATTACAATAGAAGTAATGTATTGTATGTATTACAATAGAAGTAATGGATGGCCTATTATACTGCCATTAAAAATGACATGTACTCATAGAAAAAAAAGACAAAATAAAATACACGAAAGTGTCAGTAATAATTACTTCTAACTGGTGGGATGATGGATGATTTTAATTTTCTTCTTTATAATTTTCTATATTTTCCAAACTTTCTACCATAAATATCATAATTAAATAAATTTATTTAAAAATAAGTCTAGAATAAGTTTGTGGTAACTGAAAAAAAAACCATACCAAATTGTACATAAACATTATCTCAGTACAAACACAAACAAAAGTGTAAGGAAAAACAAAACTGTTTATATTGATTGCCTGTAGGTGACAGCACCGTGGGGGGGATGTTGTGTCGATTTCACCTTCCTGAAAAGCACATGCATATGAGTGCACTTTGGACATGCGTGTGCCTGCGTGCGCACACACGACACTAAGAAACTCTCCATTGCGTGCAGGACTTAATTCACATCCCTTAGTATGGCCTCCATGCCACAGGGACCCCAAGTGGCATTGTAAAATATTGAGCTATAATTCACATGCCATAAAATTCACCCTTTTCATTTGTTCAACTCAGTGGTGTTTAGTACATTCGCAGAGTTGTACATCCCTCACCGCTATCTAATTCCAGAACATTTTTTCACCCCCAAAAGCAGTCACTCCCACATCCCCCTTTCTCCAGCCTCTGTCAATCACTAATCTACTTTCAGTTTCTATGAATTTGCCTATTTGAGATACGTCATATGAATGGACTCATACAATTTGTGGGCTTTTGTGTCTGGTTCTTTCACTTAGCATAATATTTTGAGGTTTATCTATGTTATGGTTTCTATCAGTACTGCATTCCTTTTTATTGCTGAATAATATTCCCTTGTATGGATATACCACATTTTGTTTATTCAATTGATGGAAATTGGATTTTCACTTTTTGGCTATTGTGATTTATGCTGCTATGAACTCAGATGTAACCTTTTTTGAGGACATATATTTTCAATTCTCTTGGATCTATCATGTATGTATGTATGTATCTATCCTATGAATGGAATTGCTGAGTCGTATGGTAACTCTGTATTTAACTTTCTGAGGACTGTTTTCCAAGGCAGCTACACTATTTTACATTCCTGCCAGCAAAGCATGAGGGTTCCAATTTTTCCACATCCTCACCAACACTTGTTGATGCCTCTCTTTTTGATCATAGCCATCCTTGTTGGTGTGAAGTGCTATCTCACTGTGGTTTTGGCTGCATTTCCCTAACGACTGATAATCTCTGGCATCCTTTCCTGTGCTTATTGGCCATTAGCTTATCTTCTTTGGAAAAATATCTATTTAAATCCTTTGCCAATTTAAAAATTAGGTTATTTGTCTCTTCATTGTTAAGTTGTAAGGGTTCTTTATATTTTCTGGACACTAGTCCCTTATCAGATATATAATTTGTAAATATTTTCTCCCATTTTGTCAGTTATCTTTTTACTTTCTTGATGGTCTCCTTTAAAACACAAAAGTTTTGGGGTGACTGAGAAAGGGGACGGGATTAAGAAATACAAACTGTTGTTGTACAATAGTCATGGGGCAGTAGGGCATAGCATAAGGGATATAGTCAATAATATTGTAATAACTATGTATGGTGTCATATTGGTACTAGATTTGTTGGGGTGATAGATGGGAAGGGGATTGGGGGGCAGGGTGAAAACGGTGAAGGGATTAGGAAGTACAAATTGGTAGTTACAAAATAGTCATGGGGATGTAAAGTAAAGCATAGGGAATATAGTCAATAATATGGTAATAACTATGTATAGTGCCAGGTGGGTACTAGACTAGTCAGGGGGATCACTTCTTAAATTATATAAATGTCTAACCATTATGCTGTACACCTGAAATTAATATGAAATAATATCGAATATCAAAATAAATAAAGTGTAAAAAAAAACACAAAAGTTTCAATTTGATGAAGTCCAGTTTATCTGTTTTTTCTTTTATTATTTATGCTTTTGGTGTCACAACTAATCAACCATTGCCTCAGTCTAGGTCATGAAGATCTACACCTATGTTTTCTTGTAAGAACTTTGTAGTTTTAACATTTATATTTCGATCTTTGATCCATTTTGAATTACTTTGTGTATTGGGTGTGAAGTAGGAGCCCCACTTCATTCTTTTCCATGTGGACATCCAGTTGTCCCAGCACCATTTGCTAAAAAGACTATTCTTTCTCCATTGAATTATTGTAGCAAACCAATTGACCATAAAGGGCAAGGCGACATTTTTAGCTGAATATCTAGCCTCATCAGACTTCTCAATTTGTGAAGCTTTTCCCATCCTTGATACCTTTAACAGGCTGGTCCTTTGCCTGACTTCTGCTCATCCTTATTCTCCAGATATCGTCTGTACCCACAGTCTTCCCCTTCCCCCCAGGCAGTCAGGTTCAGTGCTCTTGGAGCTTCTTGCTCACGCCTCTATCTGTCATTGCTCCGTTCACATTGTATTAAAGTTATTTATTCATGAGTGGATATACTTTGAGATCTCCAAGAGCTGCAGCCAGACCTTGTTTGAGCACGTAGTGCGGTACCTGGCACTTAGGTATTACGGGAATGTTAGTTGAGTGACCACTGACTACAATTTCTGAAAATTAGGCAAATTATTGGATCAATGCCTCTCACCCTCTCTTTTTCTCCAATTCCAGAGAATAGTATTTATTCATTTGTTTGCTTGTTTAAGAAGTTTTTATTAAGTACTTATTATGTGCTAGGCATTGGGCTAGAAGCTGCAGATAACATGGTGAACGCAGATGTGGCCCCTACCCTTATAAGTGACATTAATAATTGATATTAAATCACATAAACATGAAAAATGTGAGCATGTGTCATCCAACCACCGTTGTGCTCCCTACCTACCTACGGCTCACGTGTTTATTGACAATTTGGTCACCCCGTTTCTTGACTTTCTCTCTACTTCTACTCCTGCCATTGTCCATGGTGACTTTAAGATCCACGTTGATGACCATCCATCACCCTGCCTCTCCTTTCTTGATGCCTCAGTGTCATGCCCCCTTCCTCCACTCCAGGGCAGCCATTGAGTCACACATAGGCCTCTATCTGTCATAACTAGATAGATAGAGCAGCTTGTCATAACTAGAGCACCTCTGAAGCTTCCATTCCAACCAGCCCAGTCAGACCATCACCACGTATCTTCCCAGCACAGTTCTCTTAGGATTCCCATTCCCCAAACTCTCTGATCCTGTTGAGATCTTTAATCCACCACTTGTTTCACTGTCCTTCACAACCCGTGACCCAGGCCCTTATTTTCCTCCTCACCCAAGTCGGATTCCATGACCTAGTACGATAATTGCTCTGTAACTCATTTGCTCTGTTGTATCCACCTGCCCAAACCCCAACCTCAGTTAAACCCAATGGAGCACCTCCTTTGTGTCTGGGCACAGCATCATGGCAGGAGGAAACACCCACAATTGCCCACACAGGTCTTGTTTTACGTGTAAGTCCACAAATAAATGGACTGCCTCGGCACAGCCTAACAATCCTGACAGTCCTCAGTCACTCTGCTCCTCTCCAAGGTGGCTGTTTGTACCTTCTCCTCTTTTCTCCAGTGACCTTCTGAACCTGCCTGGTTCTCAGCTGATGATCTCATCTTCGTATTCACTGAGAAAATAGAGGCCATCAGAACGCTCATTACCCACCACTGAACTTGCCAACCTCTAGCATCAATACATGGATGCTCTGCCCTCCTTCCTGTTGCAAATTACAAGCTGTCCCAGTGCCTGTGTAATGCCAAGCCCTCCGTTTGGGCCCTGGATCTCATTCTCCCTCACCTACTCAAGGACTTGACTGCAGTGATCTCCTCTCTCATGAATCACCGATGTCTCCCTCTCTACTAGAGCATTCCTTTCAGCATACAAATATGCTGTAATACTTCCCATCTTAAAACAAAATACAAAAAGCAGAAACACCCTGAGCAGAGCTCATGTGTTCCCCTGGCTCCTGCCCAATTTCTCTGCTCCTTGTTGTAGTAAAATTCCTCAGAAGAGTTGTCTCCATGTCCTCCAGTCTCATTTAGTACTTTTTCAGGTTGCTCTTTCAGCTCCAGCCACATTGGCCTTCTGCTGATCTTTGGAATTAGCAAGTTTGTTCCTGCCCCCGGGCCTTTGCCGTTGCAGTTCTGTCTGTCTGCACTCATCTTTCCACACACCTTTGCATGGTTTGCTCCCTCATTTCATTGAGGTCTCTATTTAATGTCATCTGCTCAGAAAGGCTTTCTCGCTGCCCTTACCTGAGATGGTCACCCCCACCCCCTGCCACCACACTATTCCTTACGCAGTTTTATTTTCCTCCGTAGTACTTATCACTGCCTGACGTTCTATTATACAGCTACGTGTTTATTTGGTTATTGTCTCCTCTTAGAATGGAAGCTCCTAAGGGACTTCTTTTGTTCACTGTTATATGTCCGGCCCCCCCAGAATACTGTCTGACACATGGTCGACACTCAATAATCATCAATTAATGAACGGATAGATGGCCGTACATGATTTACGAGAATGTAGAAGGGAAGGATTCCCTCAGTTACAAAGGTGGAGAAAGCTTCCTTGAAGAAGAGTGATGACTCTGAGACTGGAACAAAAAGGAGGTTAACCAGGTGAGGTAGGGAGAGATGAGCATTCCAGAGAAAAGAAGCGTGCAAAGGTCCTGGGGCTGGAAGGAGTATGGCGAATTAGACAAGCTGAGAGAAGGCCTGTGTGGGTGCACAGGGAATGAGGGAGCCAGTATGAGGCAGGCAGGAGCCAGGCCACGCAGGGCCTGAAGACTGTGGTACAGCGTTGGCTTCTGTCCTCTGAGCAGTGGGAGGCCTTGGACGAAAGGCACAGTGTGATTAGATTTGCATTTGAAAAGATTTCCTCTGATCCACTTATTATTGCTAATAATGGTGATATGATGATGATGATGGTAAATGCTTACATCTGTATAGTGAAAGGTCTTTTCAAAGTATTTTCACATCCTCCAGCCCAGTCTCCGCTTCTTGAATCCATCAACAAAAGCTGCCCGACTTGAGGATGCAGTGTTCTCCTGTTATGGGGATCATGTTTTCTGAATCCCAAATCAGAGCACATGGGCTGACAAAGGACCTTCTTTCTTTTTAGGATATGCAAAGCTATACATTTCAATTACATTTAATTACACTTAACAAACCACCTAATTTAAAAATATGCCCAGCCATTGAGACTGTTCCAGAAAGGTAGGGGGAAACTATTAGAGTAAGGTAGCCCCCCCATTTTCACCAAGACACAAACACACTTTTAGATGACGTGTCCTAACATTGTCGGACCGTCAGTTCAATATATTATGACAATGATTTAAAAGTCATCCAAAGTTATTCTCCCTCCTCCCCTCAAAAAAAGAGCAAGTGCTTTTGTGAGTTCAGAGTCTTACTCTTATTTTGGGGGATGGACAGGAAGGCACAGGGAAGGCTGAGGCCAACGGCTCACAGGGCCAGTTCTGAGTAGCAGGTCCCTTCAGTGACATATCCCAGGCTGATATGCTTCT
This sequence comes from Rhinolophus ferrumequinum, assembly GCF_004115265.2. Lineage (NCBI taxonomy): Eukaryota > Metazoa > Chordata > Mammalia > Chiroptera > Rhinolophidae > Rhinolophus > Rhinolophus ferrumequinum. The sequence continues at coordinate 14,709,006 of NC_046294.1, forward strand.
ACCTGTTGCTGTTGTGTGCTTTGAATGATGACAAAAGAGCAAGAAACTCCACCGAGTTTATGAATGGGAGACCCAACCCTGGGGGAGGCCGGGGCGGGGGCGGGGGGGTGGCGGTCGTGGGTAGGACCAGGGACGGAGGAGGATGGACAAAGGCTCTGTTTAATAGATTCTAGAAATAAATGTGCTGGTAGATACGGAAATACACATGAGGTCACTAAAATCAAGTCCTTTCCTGAGTCTGGCGGGGAGGTGAGCAAAGGCTTTGTGTGACCTGGCAAATGGACCGGTGGGCCTTGGTAAGTCCTTCTAGAAGTCTCCTGGAGAAAAGCAAGAACAGAGGGTGTCTTTCTGGGTGATGACTGTAGAGAACCGTCAGAAAGGAGAAGGCGGAGTGAACTCTAGGGACCAGGGAATTTATGGCAATCAGCCTTCAGAACTGGGAACATCAATGAGTCACGTTCCTTCCCTTTGGTGTTAGTAATTGGCATCATTTGCCTGGGAAATAAAAGACTGAGATGTGATTTTATAACTGCTTTCAAGTAGGGAGAAGGTTTTCTTTTGGAAGATGGGCATGAGCTGTTCCCAGCTCATTCCCATGCTGGGTGTAGATTTTTAAGAGCTTTTCAGCTTGAATATAAGAACGACCAGACCTTGGGGCCGGCTCTGGGTGAGGTGTCAGGAAGGCTCAAAGTGTTCTGCAGCCTGAACACTGGACTTCTCAGTGGGGGATCCCTAGGGAGGTGTCTTATCTCATTCCCCAAAGAGTCCTCTTCCAGGTGTGGGGGCAGCGGTGGGTGGGACTACCCCAGCACCTGCCCACAGCCCTCAGCACCCTGGAGATGGCGAACTCAACCACCGCCCCCAAGAGGACCTTCCGTCCTTTGCTCTGCTCCCTTTCTCCTAATGTGGTTACTGACAGTCCTTCAACAATTTTTTTAGGGTGGGGGCAAGAGAGAAGGGAGGCAGGTTGGCATTTTAACGCTTCTTGTGGTACAGGCTGTAGCTCTCCAGCAGTCCTTTAATCCACTCGGCGGGACACTGGGAGAGAGGCAAAGATGCCCAGTTACGACCACAGTGGCTGCCGCTGTGGACCAGGAAGGGTGGGTTCAAGTTTTGTGAGGCCTGAAGCTTACGCACTTGGGAGGGACCCTCTTTAAAAAGATTACAGAATTATGACGATCAAAGGCCCCTGTCCTCTCCAGTGCCATTTGACATGAGGCGGAGTATGACAGGAGGGAAGTCATAGTGGGAAGAGACAGCAGTCTTAACTGATTCCTGTAACATATTTTATAGAAACACATGACCATGTAAACTCACTGCTAGGGCTGCTCTGAGGGCATGGGAAGGGGCTCATGTAGGTGTGTGTGCGGGGCGGGGGTGTTGATGTTTCATTAGCTTCAGGGTAAATCCACCTTTGGTGCCCAACACTGTACATTCATGATTTCACTGAACCTTCCTAATATTGCTAGGAAATAAATGCTATTCTTTATTTTCCAGAAGAAGAGACTGACACTTGGAGAAGTTAGGAATTTGTCTTACAACTAGGGTGTGGTAGGGCAGGGATTTGAACCAGGTCATCCCGACTCCAGAGCTTGCATCTCTAACCACTACTCTCCACTGCCTCCTCTTACCCTCCAGGAGCTTATATCGTTTCCCAGAGAAGCGAGGCACATATAAGTAGTCCCCTCACTTCCTTCCAGTTTCTGCTCAAATGTCACGTCATCAAAAAGGGGGCGTTAACAAGGTGACATAGGGAGGGATAAGTGTTTCAACAAAAGGTGTGTGCAAAGGTCCTGGGGCACAAAGGAGTGTGGTGAATTCGACAAGCTGAGAGAAAGTCTGTGTGAGGGCACAGGGAATGAGAAGGAACTGGTGTGAGGCAGGCAGGAGCCAGGCCTTGCCGTTCCTCCTACATGGAACTGCCACCTGCCCTGTCCTGTTCGCATTTCCTTTAGTGCACGTTTGATCAACAGGCATAACATACACTTAATTCCTGTCCCCCTTCCCTCTGCTAGAATGTGAGTTTCATGAGGGCCGGGACCTCATCTGTTTTAGTCATTGCTCTATGCCCAGTGCCTAGGACACAGTAGAAGTGTCTAGGCAATGTATAAGGCATTGAATTACCTAATCAGGTAATTAAACTAGTTATAGTACCAGCCTGTTTTTGATACATGCTTGAAGAATGTTACAGCCAACAAGTGTTATGGTGGTTAGAAGACCGAAAACATTTTGAACCAGGGGATCATCAGAGAGGATTTCCAAGAGGAGGTTGGCCTGTGAAGGATGGCTAAGCTAATATATATATTTAGGAGGCAATGGCGGGGGAAGGGATAGGATGGGTAGCAGTCCAGCAAGCTGCTTGGCAGGCCTCCCAGCCTCCGCCAGCCTCCTTGGATGTGGGCCTCTGTGCTATATTCACACATCATCTAAGTGGGTTGTGAAACACAAGCACTAGCTACCAAGGGATGCTATGGTTTCTCCTTCCTTTGAGATCTTTAAAAATAGGAATAAGCGATCAACTGTCCTAAATTCTTTAGGAAATGAAGCATTGGCTTTGTTGGCTTCTCTGGTGTATCAGGCAGTTTCACTTTGTCATCTGATACACGCATCCCTACAACTGTGAGGTGGGTACTATTATGATTCTCATTTTACAGATGAGGAAACTGAGGCTCAGGGAAGGTAAACGGTTGTCCAAGGTCACACACCTGGTATGTCCGTCTGACTGTGAAGCCTGTGGTCTTCTCACCACCCTCAGGGGCTCTGAGGCTGTTTCTTCCGGTCTGTCTTTTTAGGATTTACACATTCTGATTTTAGAATAGCACATGGTGCTTCGTGAGGCTGGCAGTAATCAGTAGACTTGTGACAACAGTGATGGCAAAAGGGACTCCTGTCACATGACTGAATTCTATTGATTCTAGGGCAGCATTTCTTTGAGGCAGGAGATTAAACCGGATGACCTGTTCATGCCTGCCCTTCAGTGTTGTTCTGTTAACAAAGAGATGGTGTGAGTAGCAGTGATAGCTTATTAGTCTAGGGGAATATGGATTAAAGCGATCACTAAATTCAACACTGGGTACCCAGTGTGCAGGTGTAGTTACATTAGTGCAGCAATGTATTTTTACACGCCTGTAGGTAGAGAATAGAAGTGAGTGTATAAGAATTTTATAGGGAAGAATCAGATGGCAAGGAAAGGGAAAGTCAGGACTTGGAAGTAGCATGAACTTGATCCCTTATGCATGTCCTTTGAGAACATCAGACAGCCCTGGGTTCAAATCCTCACTCTGCCGTTTACTAGTATCGCAGTCTGGGGCGAGTCAGATATTTCTCGGTCAGTTACCAGTCTTTGGTTGTGTGCAATAGAAACCAACGATGGCTGCCTCGAACAGGGTCAGCTCAGAATGGACAGAAAAGCCACAGCTCCCAATCTCAGAAAGGGCTGATGGATGAGCTCTTCAGAGCATCCACCATTGCTGGTCTGAGTATTATTCCACGCAGGCTAAGGATTACAGGAGCGGCCTGGGTCCCACACCATTCTCTGGGCAGGAGGACAGGGTGATTTGACTGTTGGTTTCATCATGGCCATATCCAATGGAGGAGGGTTTGCCCTGAAGCACAACTGGGGCAGAAACATTGGATGGTCACCACTGCCTCTGAGCCTCAGTTTATTCATCTGTAAAATGGGGATAATGATACCTGTCCTGCGGAGTTTGCTGTGAAGATTCGAGTAGATATATCTAAACTGGTTTGCACAAAAACTTCCAGTAAATAGTAGTTATTGCTATAATATAGTCAAATTTTTATTATCTCTTTAGCGGATGGTCCATGGTAACTTTTCTTTATTTGTTAATTTCAGTGCATATTTTTTTAAAAAGGAACATATCCCTACATAGCTAATATAATATTGATATCACACTTAATGCATCAATAATAATTCCTTTATATCATTTAATACGTTCACATTCAAACTTCTTTGGTGACTTTAAAATCTAGCCCAATAACTGCCTTGCATAGCAGGTTCTATCTCTGGGCTCATGGAGGGTAAGCTCATTGTAATATTTGCCTAAGCCAGACAGAATTGGAAAGGTACATCTGTTACAGGGGAAAAAAAGAAAAAAAAAAAAACAACCCATGGACTGCATTTCAAGACTCAATAGAGCTGATCTGGGATTTCCCTCTGTTTTGGCGTATTCAGGTCACCACTCCCCCTCATTAGTACCGACGGTATTTAACACTGCCATAGTTAATGAAAGCTTTAGTAGTTAAACACGTACATGAAATCCCCTATTACTCCAGAGTACGTGTCCAAGTCTTCCAGTGCAATTCAACAAACATTTATTGGGTGCCTACTGTATGCAAGAAATTTGTCCTTATAACTACTCTCGTGGAGTTCTTGAGCCAAACTTAAGTTGGTTTTTCTTTTTCCCAGTATATTTTATATATCAGGAGCCAGATTTGGCTATCTAAAGTGGGAGAGAAGGAGCAGTCACATCACGGAATTCTTGTCTATGAATTTTAAGATCTACTAAAAGGAACCCTCTCAGTTCCTTTGGGGACAAACATTTCATAATATAAATGTTTAAAAAGCAACCAAGGTTTTTTAGAAAAGGTTAACCTGTTTGTTTCTTCCCACCCAGTGATGCTTTTCTTACCAAAGACAAGGGCAAAGAAGGGTCTTCTGCCAAATCTAGGAAACCACAGGCTTTGGGGCTTTACTGAAGCAGGAAAAGGCGGCAGTTCCCAATGTGGGGTCTTCCCCAAAGACTGCTTTTTCTAGTTTCTTGAGCCAGAAATTGCTGCCTCCAAGACAGCAAAAAGAGAAAGAAAAGTTCTGAGCCAGGGTTAAAATGGTACAAAATATAGTGTTTTATAAGACCAGATGTGAGCAATGATGTAGGGAAATGGGCCCTCTTAGACACTGCTGGTGGGAGTGTAAATAGAAACAAACCTTTCTAGAGGGCAATTTGGAAATACTATCGAAAGCCTTAAAAGTGATTGTGCTGTTGTAATTGATCCCAAGGAGATCAATAGGGCTATCCTCAAAGATTTATCCATAAGAATAGTCATCGCAACATTGTTATCATAGTGGAAAATTGGAAATAATCTAAGTGTCCAACCATAGGGGACTAATTTAGGTTGGTTCAATAACTTATAGGGCATCCTTCCGTGATGGAATATTACTCAGGCATTAGAAATGATATTGTAGAACTGAGGCTCTCAGTTAGGATCTATGGTTCAGGGACTGTCTGAAATTATATGCAAAATTGTGTATGTGTACGTGTATGTGTACACATTTTGGATGGAAGGGAAGAATCTTATGGATTATGGATTCTCAAATAGGTACATGATCCAAGACAGTAAAAAATCACCACTGTAGAAAATATTTAAAGCAGAAAGATGTTGACAACATATTATAAGTGAGAAAGTGAAGGACAGGTTAAAAGCAAACATAATATCTCATTTTTGTAAAAAATGTTATACATGCGTGTGTGTGTGTGTGTGTGTGTGTGTGTGTGTTTATAGGAAAAAGATTAAAAGGTCATCCACCAAAATGATAATAATGATTATCTCAGAATGGTAGAATTATAGTGATTTTTTTCTTTGTTGTATTTTGTAAAATTGTTACCATATATTATTATTATATTAAAAAAAAAAAAACCACCCTTTTTTTTTTTTAACACAAGTATGGATGGACCCTGCAACCTAGAACCACACTTTCGGGGTCTCAACTAACTAACTGAGGGTCTACAGTAAGTCTCTTAACTTCTCTAAGCCGTAATTTCCTCATCTCATCTGTGAAATGGAGATGATAATAGTTCATATGAATACTTCATTTAAAACACCGGGGCCTGGCATGAGGTAAGCACTCAGTGAAGCTTTGTTAGCACAACAAAGGTGACGCAGTGTGGCATGTGCATGAGCTTTGGAGACATATAGGCTTGGGTTCGAACTCAGGTTCATGATTCCTTAGCTAGTGATATCCTTGTATAAGCCTTACTTTTTCCATCTGTAAAATGGACACAATGATATCTTCCTTGCTGGGTTATTTCAGCACTACAGAAATATATGTGCCTAATGCATAGTAGGGGCTCAAAAATGATAGGAATATTCCAACTAAAGTAGAATGGTATTCTTTGGGAATTGATCTTTTTGCTTTTCTTCCCACCTTAACTCAAATGTCCTCATTTACCTCCTACTAAAAGCCCTGCAGTGTAGAGGCTGGCCTAACACAGGTCTTCAAAAAATAGAATATTCCACCTGTCTAGCTAATATTGCCACTGTGATGACTCATTGTTAACTGTGGAATTCTTATGTAGTGGTCCGAGGACAAATCATTCTTGTTTTTCTCTGTTCCTAATCCACTTTTCTCCCCTTTCCAGAACTGAGCTGCAGACCACAAGAAAATATGCATATAAAAGAGGACTTACTAGAGTTGACTGGAGCTTTGCCCTCCTCTTCTTTTGACTTCCTTGTTTGTCCCGAACTCCACCCCCACGAGTTATCTAATTAAGATATTACCTTGCTGAAGACCATCATCTTTTCTGAAATTTCATGAGATTTTGGTGTTTGCTGAATATCTAATATGTACTTGGCGTTGTGTGAATTCTTTGTCATATGTCGTCAGCTGTAGGCCGAATCTTTTCTTGCGCTCATGCTCCACATCCAATCCACTGACAATTCTGTTGGCTCTTCTTTCAAAATATATCCATGTGGGGACAGAGCCCCAAAAAGCAGTTTCCAGGCTCTCGGCCTCACATAGAAAGGTGCTGGCCCAGGTAGTAAATGGCCATCGACTGTGATCAAATGGCCAGCAGCTGTGGCTAGTTGGCCGTCAGCTGTAACCAGTGAGCCATTAGCCATGAATATAATGGCCATGGCTAGGCTAGTAGCAAAAAAAGAAAAAGGGGGAGCTAGCAAGAAGATGGTGGCTGAGTCTGCAAGCGGCACAGTGAGTGTTGAGAATTGTGTTGCTCCTGGTTCCTGTGTCTCCAACCCAGCCGCCAGTGAGAGTATAGTGGTATGACTCCCCTACCTATGGCTCCGTGGGTGTTCCTTTTTGGCCTCACCATGTCCTGCGTTCTTGTGTGGGGAGCGGGAGCAGAGACCCCACAGACCCCGCCTGACACCCTGCACGACACATGGCGTAGTCGGCAGGATCCCCTGCACTACAATCCAGAATCCAACCACTTCTTCCCACCTCTACAGCGATGGCCCTTGTCCAAGCCACCTCATCTCTTACCTGGAGTTTTAAAGAATAGACTTTATTTTTTAGACCAGTTTTAGGCATGAAGCAAAACTGGGTGGAAAGTTTAGAGAGTTCCCACATGCCTCCTGCCTTCTCCCCATTTGTTACAATCAATGAACCTATACTGACACATCATCACCCCAAATCCATAGTTTCCATTAGGGTTCACTCTTGGTGGTGTATATTTTATTGGTTTTGACAAGTATATAATGACGTGTGTCCCATTAGAGTATCATACAGAATAGAGTATCATACAGAAACTATTATATCTGTGCTCTGCCTATTCATCCCTTCCTCCCCCCAGCCTCTGGCAACCACTGATATTTTTACTCTTTCCATAGTTTTGCCTTTTCCAGAATGTCATATAGTTGGAATCATACAGGATGTAGCCTATTCAAATTGGCTTCTTTCACTTAGTCATATGCATTTAAAGTTCCTCCATGTCTTTTCATGGCTAAATAGAAATTTCTTTTTAGTGCAAAATAACAATATTCCATTGTCTGGATGTATCAGTTTATTTATCCTCTCACCTACTGAAGAACATGTTGATTGCATCCAAGTTTTGGCAATTATGAATAAAGCTGCTCCAAACATCTGTGTGTAGGGTTATGTGTGGACATACGTTTTCATCTCCTTTGGGTAAATACCAACGAAAGTGATTGTTGGATCGTACTGTAAGAGTATGTTTAGTTTTGTAAGAAACCGCCAAACTGTCTTTTAACGTGGCTGCACCATTTTGTATTCCCACCAGCAATGAGAGTTCCCACCAGAATGAAACTTCTTGTTGCTTTACAACCTCGGCAGTGTTTGGTGTTGTCAGCGTTCTGGATTTTGGTCATTCTAATAGATGTGCAGTGGTATCTCACTGTTTTAATTTGTATTTCTGTGATGACATGATGTGAAGTATCTTTTCATGTGCTTGTTGCCATCTGTGTATCTTCTTTGGGGAGATAATCTGTTGAGGTCTTTGGTCCAATTTTTAGGCAGGTTGTTGATTTTCTTATCGTTGAATTTTAAGAGCTCTTTGTATATTTTAAATAACAGTTCTTTATCAAATGTGTATTTTGCAAATGTTTTCTCCCAGTCTGTGTCTTGTCTTTTTATTGTCTTCTTCACAGTGTCTTTCACAGAGCAGAAGTTTTGAATATTGATGAAGTTCAGCTCATCGATTATTTCATTCATAGATCATGCTTTTGGTGTTGTATTTAAAAAGTCATTGCCAAAACCGAGATTATCTAGATTTTTCGCCTATGTTATTTTCTAGGAGTTTTATACTTTTGCATTTTACATTTAGGTCTATGCTCTATTTTTTCCCCCTGTATCTTCAGTTATTTTATGATCCACTTTGAGTTGATGTTTGTGAGGTTGTAAGGTCTGTGTCTAGATTCATTTGCAGGTGGATGTCCTGTTATTCCAGCACCATTTGTTGAAAAGACTATCTTTTCTCCATTGTATTGCCTTTGCTCCTTTGTTAAAGATCAGTTGATTATATTTATGTGGGTCTATGTCTTGACTCTCTGTTCTGTTCTTCATATATTTACCTCATATAAATCTTGTACGTGTTTTGTTAGATTTATATCCAAGTATTTCATTTTTGGAGGGTATTAATGTAAATGGTATTAGGTTTTACATTTTGAATTCTACTTGTTCATTGCTGGTATATAGGAAAGTGATTGACTTCTGTGTATTAACCTTGTATCCTGCAAACTTGCTATACTCGCTTATTAGTTTCAGGATTTTTTTTTATGTTGTTGTTGAATCTTTCAGATTTTCTACATAGACAATCATATCATATGTGAACAAAGAGTGTTTTATTTCTTCCCTTCCAATCTGTATACCTTTTATATCCTTTTCTTGTCTTATTGCATGAGCCAGGACTTTCAGTATGATATTGAAAAGGAATAGAAAGAGAGGACATCCTTGCTGATCTTGGTGGGAAATTCCAGTGTCTGACCATTAAGTATGATATTACCTGCAGGTTTTTGGCAGATGTTCTTTATCAAATTGAGGAAATTTTCCTCTATTCCTAATTTGCTGAGAGCTTATTTTTATCATGAATGAGTGTTTGATTTTGTCAAATACTTTTTCTTCAACTATTGATATGATCATGTGAGTTTTCTTCTTTAGCTTGTTGATGTAATGGATTACTTTAATTGATTTTCCAATGTTGAACCAGCCTTGCATACCTGGGATCAATCCCACTTGGTCATGGTATATAATTCTTTTTATACATTGTTGGATTAAATTTGCTAATATTTTGTTGAAGATTTTTGCCTCTATATTTATGAGAGATACTGGTCTGTAGTTTTATTGTAATCTCTTTGGTTTTTGTATTAGGGTAATGCTAGCCTCATATAGAATGAGTAAGGAAGTATTTCCTCTGCTTCTATTCTCTGAAAGAGAATGTACAAAATTGGTGTAATTTCTTCCCTAAATGTTTGGAAGAATTCACCAGTGAATCCATCTGGGCCTGGTGCTTTCAGTTTTGGAGGGTTATGAATTATTGATTTTATTTGTTTAATACACATAGGCCTATTCAGATTGTCTATTTCTTCTTGTGTGAGTTTTGGCAGATTGTGTCTTTCAAATAATTGGTTCATTTCATCTAGGGTATCAAATTTGTGGGCACAGAGTCCCCACAAATTCCTTGATTATCCTCTTAATGCCCATGGGCTCTGTAGTGATGTTTTCTCTATCATTTTTTATCTTAGTAATTTGTATCCTCGCTCATATTCTATTCCTTGTGTTCTTACCTTCACTTGTTCCTTCTCCAAAGTTCTTTCTTTCTTTATGTAAATGTAAGTTTTTTACATATATCACTTTCATTCTCGCTAAAGAACTTCTTTTAATATTCTTGCAAGGCAAGTTGACTAGCCACAAAATCCCCATTTTTTGTTGGTCTGAGAAAGTCTTTATTTCTCCTTTACTTTGAGGGATAATTTTATAGGTCACAGAATTCTAGGTTGCTGTTTTTAATCTCACCACTTTAAATATTTCACTTTACTCTCTCCTTGCTTGTATGGATTTTTAGAAGTTGGATATATTTCTTATTTTTGCTCCTCTAGGGGTAAGGTATTTTCCCCCTCTGGCTCTTTAAAAGATTTTTTTATCTTTGATTTTTTTTTTTTAATTTTGAATATAATAAGCCTAGATTTAATTTTTTGGCATTTGTCCTGCTTGGTGTCCTCTGAGGTTTTCTGATCTGTGGTTTGGTATCTGACATTAATTTGAAGAAATTCTCAGTTGTTATTGCTTCAAATATTTCTTCTGTTCCTTTTTCTATTTTTTTCTCTTGTGGTTGTCCCACAGTTCTTGGATATTCTGTTCTTTTTTTTTCATTAGTTTTTCTCTTTACTTTTCAATTTTGGAAGTTTCTATTGAGATATCCTCAAGCTCAGTGGTTCTTTCCTTAGGTGTATCCAGTCTACTAATGAGCTCCTCAATGGCATTTTCATTTCTGTTACAGTGTTTTTGATCTCTAGCATTTCTTTTTGATTCATTCTTAGAACTTCCATCTCTCTGCTTATATTGACCATCTGTTCTTGAATGCTGTCTCCTTCATCCATTAGAGCCCTTAGCATATTAATCATAGCTGTAAATTCCCAGCCCAATAATTCCAGCATTTCTGCCATTTCTGAGTCTGGTTCTGATGCATTCTATATCTTTTCAAGCTGTTTTTTGTTTTGTTTTGTTTTGTTTTGTCTTTTTGTGCCTTTTAGTATACCTTGTAATTTTTTTTTTTTTTGATAGGTAGACATCATGTACTTGGCTAAAAGGAACCGTAGTAAATAGGTTTTTAGTAATGTAGGATAAAGTTTGGGAGGAGGGAAGTATTCTAAAGTCCGATGATTAGGTCTCAGTCTTTTAATAAGCCTGTACCTCTGGACTGTGAATTTCACAAGGGCCTCTCAGACCCTCCTCCTCTTAGGTGGGACAGGATGGCTAGAGAGGGCTAGAGTTGGATATTTTCCTTCCTCTCTGTTTGTTAGGCTCTGGAAAAAAACCCAATAGTTTAGGCTCTGGTAAAATTGTTTCTCTTGAGGGTGAGCCTTGTTAGGAAGAACAGAATGCAATAGCATATTTCAAAATGGTTTCTCTTCCTTTATCCATGCTGGAAATAGGAGGTTATTTTTCTCCACTATTCACTATGAGAACTTGGTTGACTTCCAGGAGGTAAAACTCACACAAGTGTGAGTGCCCCTTAAGGACTGGGTCCTCCTGGAGTTTTTACCTCTCAGACTTGCCTGTGCTAAGCCTCCAGCAATTCATTAATTATAGTTTAGGTTTGCCAACCCCAGCACTGCTTCCCACGGAGCTTTCTGCTGGTGGTCTCTGCTCTGGTAAGTCATGATTCGATGTATTTGCTTGCCTGTCTCTCCAAACTTTGGCAATAGTGGTTTGCCCTGAGACTGTACTTGTCTGACAGATCTAAGTAGGGTTGTTGCTTTTTCAGTTTATTTAGCTTTTTACTTGTTGTAAGGACAAAATGACAACTCCCAAGCTCCTTACATGCTGGACCCCAAACTAAAAGTCTCATCTGGATTTTTGTTACAGCCTCCTAACTGGTTTCTCTCTTTTGCTCTTGCCCACAACACAGCAGCTCAAATAAGACTTTAAAATGTAAATTAGATCATGTTATCTTCCTGTTCAAAACCCTCCAGTGGCTCCCCTTCTCACTTAGAGTAAATGCCAAAGTACTGGGCCTACCAGGCCCTCTGATTTGCCCCATCTCTAATACTCTGCCCTGCTCTCCATCTTCTCTCCAACTGCAGAATCTCCTCCAGCCATCCTAGCTGCCTTGTTCCTTGCACTTTTCAGGTGTGCTTGCAACACCAGGCTTTTCCACTTGCTGCTCCCTCTGCCTGGAATAGTCTTCTCCCAGACATCTGCCTACCCTAGTGCTTCCCTTCTTTTAGTTTTGCTTCAAATGTTGTCATCACAGTGAGGCTTTCCCTAATAGTCCTATAGATAGTAGTAACTCTTCCCCAATCACCCCACTGGCTGCCTTCCCTGCTTTCTTTTCTCCATAGTATTTATCACTATCTGATGCACCATATATTTTACTTGTTTGTTTGTTTACTTTCTTCTCCCACTCGAATGTAAAGCCCATGAGGGCAGGGGATTTCAGTCTATATTGTTCACTATTGTATCACTAGTGCTAAAATAATACCTGGTATATAATAAGTCCTCAATAAATATTTGTTGAGTGGATTATTATCGTACTTTCATAGATGAGGCAAGGGATGCAGCTAGAGTTCAAACTCAGGTCTTTGTGACTCAAAGCTCGTGTTCTGAACGACTATGCTACATTACCACTCAATTCTGTGTTGAATATTGAATATCTGATGCGTTCTTCCAAATGGCTATTTCCTACACCCTGGCAGTTTTCTATTTCTTGACGCTCACTGGAGTTGATTTTTCTGAGTTAGTAAGAACTCTCTATGAACTGCATCCTAATATTTCCTCAAGATCATTGCATTGCAAAATAGGCTGAAATAAGACTGCCCACTGCATTACCTGCAGGGCTCCCCTTCCTTCGTGTCACGTCACTGCAACCTGGCTGCCGACTAAGGTCAGAGCTGTGCTGCTTCTGGCCAAATGCAATCTCAGGTTAAGGAGTTGATTTGATGCCATCTGTAAAATTATGAAAACTCACACAGACCAATAATAGTCCCTCAAGTTTGCATGTTTCACAGCCCTTGAAGTGCCTTCAAGTACATTATCTATTTGGCTGCTTATGATGACCTGCTGGTTAGATCATTGCTTATCCCACCGCTTCAATGAAGAAATAGAGGTCACAATTATTAGGTTGGTGCAAAAGTAATTGTGGTTTTTGCAATTATTTTTAACCTTTTAAACCGCAGTTACTTTTGCACCAACCTAATAGCAACAGTGCTGGTACTAGAACTTAGGTGTTCTGACCTCAAAAGCCCAATTTCCTTTCAAAATGAGCTTCCTTCAGCTGATTGCAGTACTGTTTATCACCAGCTTTTGTTTACAGTTCTGCCAACTTTTCTTCATCCACAGCACCTGGAATCTTGGTGGTTAAAATGAATCGTGTAAGTGGGGAGACACTGTGGGTGTTTTAGACACATGTAGTCTTTGGCTGTCCAACATCCTGCACCCTTCTTTTGGTGACAACCCCAAGTTTAGCTTTGGACAATTACCTCTGCTCCACTGGTTGCAGTCTCAGTTGGGCTGTGAATCGCCATGGCAAAGGAGAGGACATTTTACTCAAGCCAAGCCAATCAGATTCAAGGACTTGGGATTCTTAACCAGAATGGCGGAAGGATAAAATAAGGTTGTGCAAGAAGCGCTGTCCTAACAAGATGGTTGACTAGCCCCTATAATAGGATATCTTGGCTGTCACTGTTCCCAACTCTTCCAGCCTCCTTCTCAGCAGTCTCTTAATTCTGTAATCTGGCCCCCTCCTCCCAACATATCCCCTTGCTTAAATTAGCCAAGGTTGTTTCTGTTGCTTGCAACCAAAGAATCCTGCCTGGAGTAGGAAAGCATCATGGGAAGGCTGGCCTCCTTCAGCAAGACTAGGACTCTCTTCCTCAAGATGAACTGGGGTGAGTGAGTGCTATGGTGCTCTCCTAGGTCGTGGACTGTTGGCTTCTCACCTGAGACCTCATGGCTTGGCATGGATGTGGGACCTGGTCAAGTCCTTAAGCTAATGAAGTGTCAGGCCGAGGAGGATGTGTGTGGAATGGGGGTTTGGGGTGCTCCTCAAGGACTCGGGGAGGAGAGAACATGGAGGCTCAGGGTGTCTTACTGTTGCTGCAGGAGTGATCCAGGCAGGGAGAATGAGACCCAAACTTGGAAAACAACTTCTGTTTGCTGAGAAAGTTTTGTGAAGACCAGGGTTTCGGTGTCACGTTGTCAGGCCCCAGTTCTCGTATCTTAGATAAATGGCAAAATTATTAGACAATTATGATGGTATGGGGAGTGGCGCTGGTAGGTTAAAGAGTGATTCATAGCTGCCAACCCCAACACACAAAGAACAGAGACTTTTCTTCTGGGTGCCCCCCCCCCATTTGCTGCTCCTTCACTGACTGGGCCTCTCCATTGGTTCCGAAGCCCACCAAACACCTTGTCTGCTGTGAATAAAGTACACGAGTTTTCCTTTGCTCATTCCCATGGGTCAGGTTTAATGCACTAAATTTTTCTTTCCAGGTACTCCTTGCTATTTGTTGGGGAATCACTGTGCTCTGAGAGCCCAGTGTGGCAGGCCTGGTGATCAGCATTTTCATGTAGAATGTATGAACTCATTTAATTCTCACAGCGACTTTGTGAGGTACAAATATTATCCCTGTTTACCAATGAGGAACTTGAACTGCTGAGAGGCTAAATCACTTCTTTAAGCTACATCACATAACTAATAAGTGGCAGAGCCTGGCCTTGAACCCAGATTTGACCAATTCCAAAGCTCTTCAGGAGTCCTGGGGTTTAGTCCTAACATTGCTACTTTCCAGGTCTGTGAGTAGCTCTGCAGGTAAATCTCTTAGGTCCTGGGTTCATGTATCAGTAAAATAATTATGGTAGAGGTTGGAGGTGGAAATTGGTTTTACATCCTGCGCCAAACCTGGTTCATTAGTTAGCGCTGTCAGGAAGGCTATGCCGAGAAAGAGTCAGAGGTTATGCTAAGTTCATTAGGAAAGAGTTCTGTGATCGCTTGGTGATGTCTGCCACGAAATGGAAGTGAGGAGAGATGGTATTTAGGCCACATGTTAGTCATCGCTGGCCTAAGTGATTGTGAGGAATTTAGGTTGTTAAATGTTATGATTCCTTGATTTAAACATCCTGAACTTTTAATAAATAAGCCCATCCTGACTATGTTCCTTCCTGTCCTCTTTCTGTTCTTCCTCTGCTTATGCCTTTTCAGTTTCCCACAACTGTCCAAAACCCATCGTGATGGACTCATTGATCCAATTGCTAAAGGATCTCCTTCCCCCGGCCTAGGCAGCATAAGTGTATCCATTATCTATTGCTAATGTAACCAACCACGCCAAAACTCAATGGCTTAAAACAGAAGTGATTTATTTCTCATAACTCAATGGCCTGGCTGGGCAGCTGTGCCCCACATTGTTGGCTGGGGTCACTAATGTGCCCACATTCAGTTGGGAACTTGATTGGGGCACTTCAGTTCTCCACACGTGGCCTTATACATCTCCATGTGGTCTCTCTCTCCAGCAGGATAGTCTGGATTTTCTTCCCACATGGCAGCTGGGTTCTAGGAGGGACATTGCAAGAGGACAAGCCCTGATGTGCAAGCACTTATCAAGCCTCCGCTTGTATCACACTTGCGAATATCCAAGGCTCTGGATAAATATAGTCAGTGTGATGTTACAGTGAAGGTACTGCTTACGGGCTTAAATACCAGGAGACATGGTTCACTGGGCTGCCAATGCGACAATCTGTCACAATAAGGAATTTCAAATAGTCTCAGGAATTCCTACCATACACTTACATAATCATGAAACACTTGTTGATGTGTTAGGTGCTGGGTTATAAGAGGTGTAAGACAGGGCCCTGTCCTTGTGAAGTTTCTAGTTTAGTAGATAATATAGAACATACTCTGAAAGAATGAAGTAATATAAGTTAGTGAGAGTGGATTCCGATATATGTTCCAAAATTTTACTGTGGATCAATTGTTTGGAATATTTTTCACCTAAACAAAATGACTGGGCCATGAAACCCTATTTAACCTATAATATAGATACATTGTCACAGGGTTTCCTAAGCTTCACACATTCATCCACCAAGTTCATGATTTTTGCCATCAACATGTCACTGGTACTGTTACTTAATATTTTCCTTTACTTCAACTTACCTTTTAAGACAGTTTATTTTAACATAAAATTTTATACCCCTTATCTAAAAGCAAAACTAGTATGATTTGCCATAAATATAAGAATAATATAAATAAATAATTAATATAAATAAAATTAAAGTTAGCTAAGATGAAAAATAGTGATAACAGCAAATGCTTGTGAGGACGTGGAGAAACTAAATCACTCATACATTGTTGGTATGAATGTAAAATGGTAGAGCCATTTTGGAAAATAGTTTGCCAGTTCCTTTCAAAGGGGACTTATAACCCAGCAATTACACTCTGGAGAATTTATTCCAGAAAAAAGGAAGACTTATTTTTATGCGTGCATTTGTACCTGAATATTCATAGCAGCTTTATTTGTAATAGCCAAAAAACTGGAAAAACACCCACATGTTCTTCGATAGGTGAATGGTTAAACTAATTGTGGTACATCCATACCATGGAATAGTTAGTACGCAGTAGTAAAAAAGGAGTGAACGATACATGTAACAATGTGGGTGACTCTGAACGGAAATTATGCTGAGTGAAAAAAGCCAATACCAAAAGATTACAAGCTATATGATTCCATTGATATGTTTTTGAAAAGACGAAATTTTAGAAATGAAGAGCAGAGTTTAAGAAAGGGAGAGAAAACATGTTATAAAGCAGTGAGATAAGGGATTCTTGAGGTGATGATGCAATTAAATACCTTGATTGTGGTGGTCGTTATACAAGGCTGTGCATATTGATAAAAGTGCACAGAACCACACATACACACACCCATACACAAATCGGTGCATATAAAACTGAAGACATTTGAGTAAGCTTTACAGATTGTACCAATGCCAATTTCTTGGTTTTTATATGGTGCAGTTGTGTAAGACGTTAACATTGGAGAAGATTGGAAGTAGGTTGCACAGGACTTCCCTGCCTGTTTCCTTGAAACCTCCTGTGAATATAAAATTATTTCAAAATAAAAAGTAAAAAAAAATAATTAGTTCAGAACAATTCAAACAAAAGAGGTTTGTCAGGATGCTACCTAAAATAGCTAAAATCACTTCAGATATCACCAGTGGTCCCACAATGGAAAATTCTGATCTATGGATGGTAGAACAAATCTAGGATTAAAGAATGAGGGCAGGACCCTACACAGTATTGGAGAGGGTGACAGCAATAAGCACTTACACATTGACTGCTATGTGTCAGGCACTGTTCCTAATCCTTTCCAGATACTAATTCATTTAATTCTTATAATGACTCTGTGTTAAACAAACATTGAGGCAGAAATTTGCATGCAGGAAGTGGTAGTACTCTCAGGGAAAGGTGAGGGACGTCAGATTAAGCAGAGGGAGTCATAACAAACTGTGAAACAGTTATAACAGAAGTCTTAATAGATTCTAAGGGGCTCTGGAGCGGGGATGGCCCCTCAGAGTTGTCCCAATTAAAGCAAGGGGACTGCATTATTTTACCTCTTCATTAACAAGTCACTGAATGCAGACTGTCTCTAGGGAGAGGACATAAACTAGGGCAAATCAGCTTCCTTTGGCTGAGGCCAATAACTAGAGAGGAATTGAACTGTGAGTTGTTGGCAAACAACCCTTCTGGAGGCTGGGGGAGTGAAAGCCTCAGCGCTGAATAAAGACGGGGCACATGAGCAGTACATCTGTGTCCACTACAGTCCACCCCTTGTGCTCCGATCCACTTGCTGAATATAGTACGTTTGCCTCATCTGGAAGCTTCTCCAGGATTCTTTTCCTGGGGAAACATAGACGAGGGAGGTAGGACAAACAATGGCCCTTATAGTTATTGCTACCTCCTTTCTCTGCATTCTAGAGTCCCTTGACTCTTGGGTACCTCTGCTGGTTTAGGCAGCTTGCGTGGCCTCAGGCTCCAGTTGCTGCATTTGGCCATTTACTGTCAATATTGGACAGAGAGTTTGAAGAGATGCCCCAGGGGATCATCTGGCATCAAATATCTTCTTCTTTGCTCCCATTTTATAACAGTAGTACCACCTCCTCCTCATGATCAGGGTCAGTCGCCCCTGCAGGGATGATGGTTCCTTTTCTTGGCTGCTGATCTCTTGGTACAAGAAACTTAAAGTAACCAGGTGGTTTAAAGCTTAATTGGATCACTGTATCCCTGGTAGAAGGAATCTTCTAGGGACCAATACCTCTAGGCCCTTAGAGCTGAAGTCACTGGGAGTACTGAGAAGCAGAGTCACTCCTACTTCTACCTCTTGGTCCCCAGACCCATGCGTTCTACCTACTTGGCACATAGCACCATATAATGGTCATTGATTCAGGATCTAAACTATGTCCTAGAGGATGGCATTCCATCTTCATAGGGCGTTAACTCCAAGCTGATACCTCAGCTGTCATTTCAAAAGACCGTTCCACTCCTTTGTGAGGCCAGCATCTTCTGGGTGGTGCAGTATCTCCTGGACCAGTGGACCCTGTGATCATATGTCCACAGCCACACCTCCTTTATGGGTCCCTTGGTTTGATACAACATTATGTGAGATTCTGTTCCAGTGTATCCAACACTCTGTAAACTGTCAGATAGTGGTGCTAGTTGAGACCTTGCAGACAGGAAAGACAAATTCATGCATGGACTATGTCTTAATTCCAGAGTAGAAGGGTTGCAATGTAATCAATTGTCCATCAGGTTCTGGTTGTTCTCCTGGAGGGATGGTGCCATGTAAGGTGTTGGTCTCTGTTGCTGGTAGGTTGATATTTGGCAGCAGCAGTAGCTAGATTGGCCTTGCTGAGTGGGAACTCATGCTGTTGGGCCCATACACAGCTTCTGTCCCCGACACTGTGGCTACTCTCTTCATGAGCCATTATGCCAGCATTGTGGTGGCTAATGACAGAGGCGAGTTGACATCAGCTACCTGCAGCATTCTATCTACTTACTTGTTGAGTGTCTCTTCCATGGTGATGACCTCTGATACCCATTAACATGCAGTAAGATCTTTACCCATCATGCACAGCCCCATAGGTTCATCCACCTACCTCTTTCTTAGATCACCTTGTCGCTAATCGTCCAATCTTTCTCCTTCCAGACCCTTGACCAACAAAGCAAGCCATCACCCCTGCCTATGCGTCTCTCTCTATTTTAATCTCAGACCATTTTTCTTTCCGCACAACGTGGATAATTAGGACCACTATCTAAAGCTCTGCTCACTGAAGGATTTCCCTTCATTGGGACCTTTCAGGACCACCACGTTCCCTGACTCCTCACTGAGTCAGGCTGGCGTGCAGCAGCAGTCCATTTTCAGTTTGCACCCACATATTGAGCTGACTCCTCTGTGACCTAAGCTCAGCCTTTTCCCTTCTTCATCAGCTGGCCATAAAGGATTCCCCATGCGGCCATGGTGTGAACTGAGGAAGTACTGGTGCAGAACTGGTGGGTGATAGGGGAGTCTGAGTCACCTGCTCATGCGTCTTACTTGTGCTTTCATGCTGTGCTCAGGCTTGATCCTGGATATACCACCTCCATCTTATGACTTGGTGAATCTGAGAGAACCCAGCTTATGATGTGTAGCGCTGGCTGCACCGTCACTTAATGTCCCATAATCAGTTGCTCTGTGTCTACCAGGGCCCAGTAGAACACAAGTTGCTGTTTTGTCAATGGGATATGCAATCCTCTATTACAGGTGGTGTGGCCTTGCTCCAGGACCTGAAGGATCTATGTTGTGATTCCTCTTGCGGCTTGCCGTAAATCCATCCGGTGTTCTTCCCTACCATCAATGCCTCTAATACCGCGGCGTCACCACGGCCTGTACCTGCCGCAGAACCCCTTCTTGCTCTGGGCCCCGCTGACAGCTGACAGCCTTCCTTGTCACTAAGTCAATGGGTTGGAACAATATCCTCAAGTGTGGACCATGCTGTTTCCAGAACCTGAAAAGGTCTGCCAGGTTGTGGCAGGCAGCCTCTGAGAGGGTCCCCGATGATCCCTGCCCCCTAGCACTCCCTCCCTCATGGATTCTCCTCTCCTTGAGTGTGGACTGGACCTAGCAGTTTGTTTCTAATGAATAGAAAATGACAGATGGGATGGCCCTTCCAAGATTAGGGCACAAAAAGACTATGGGTCTGTCTTGGGAGACTTTGGTTCTCTCTGTCTGTCTGTCTGTCTCTCCCCCCGCCCCAACCCCCATCTTTTTCTCTCATCACCAGCTACTATGTTGATAGGACAATCAGCACACATAGAGAGGTACAAAGGCCTATTGGCAATTACAGGAATAAGCTTGGGAAAGGATCAGGGAGGTCTGCAAAAGCAGCCATGAGTGTAAGCTTGAAAGCAGAGGCCCCAGTTTTAGCTGAGCTTTGAGGTGTCTGCAGTCCTGACCAATATCTTGACTGCAGCCTCATGAGAGTCTCCGGGTTCCGTTCTTTCCGATCAGGTTCCTGACCTTGGCATAGCAAATCTGCTGGAGTTGAGAATTCAATCTTCTCTGGAGTCCCGTTCCTCTTATAATTAAGTGCTGGGCCTGATCCTTAGTTTTCTCTGCCCTCCGGTATAGGAGATGAGAGTCTCTTTATATGCTGCCAAAGGTACCCTCAAGCTTTTACACTTTGCCTTATATTGGTGATTAATCACTCCGGGCCTTTCATTGTCTTTCTCCAATGAATCAGTCCTCTGCCACCCCCCCAGCAACAGCCATCTCATTCTACAGTCTTTAAAATTGTACTTACCAGAACCTCTGAAATTCTTGGTATGCGGCACCCCCAGTGCATTAACATCCACCTGTGTCCCAGTTCGCTACCAGCGAAAGTTTTAGCAATTGCACTCTAACCACATGCCAGGGGCTCTTAGTGTTCTGCCACCATTACTAATGGGGTCCTGCGTGCCAGTCAGATAGCAAGTGATACTGCTCCAAAATCCCATTTTTGAGACTGCTTTCTTAGACCAACCATCGTAGGTCAGGTTTCCTGGGAAACAGACTATGAAGCAGAGCTTTGCATGCAGGCAGTTTATTGAGGAGTAGTTTTGGGAACACCACCTGTGAGGGGAAGGAAAGGAAGCTGGATTGGGCAGAGAGAGAAGCAGGGCTCTGACGCAGTCACAATAGAAGCCGCAGCAGATTTTAGGGCCAGATCAGAAGCTGGGATGACCCTTTAGTGTTGTCCAGTCAAGGCAAGGAGGCCAGACTTTTGTAACCACTGTGGACCTGTCACTGAATAGAGGCTGCCCTAGGGGCAGGCATACTCTTGGACAATACAGCTTTCTTTGGTTGAAGGCCGTTCCTGGAAGGGACTCAGTGTGAGCAGTCAGCAGCCAACACTCCTGCAGTTGGGAGCATGAGTGTCTCAGTCTGGAAGGACGATCTGTGTGGCACACCACATCTATCCCAGAAGGTACTCTTAGTACCCCCCCTTTACCGATGAGTAACACTGAGGCACAGAGAAGATAAGTAACTTGTCCAGCTAGAAAGTAACAGCCAGAGTGCGTGCTCTTAACCACCATGCTCTAATGCCTCTCTAGAAGGAAGAGGAGGGAGAGAATCTTTCCATTCCTGGGATCATAGCCAAGTCAGGGAACAAGTTAGAAATGCAAAGTCTGTTTTTGATGTTCCCCAATCTCCATTTTCTCTCTCTTCTTTGAGTTTCTTTCTTAGACCTTGAGGGTATGGGGAGAGCATTCTGGGCTTGGTAGTGGAGGCCATGGTTTTGCCTGGGTGGGCGTAGGCATGGCCGGTGTGGAGGCAATGAATAGATTTATTTGGCTGTAAAACGCAAAGATTTTAAAGGCAGGAAGAGAAAGAAAGTGGGAGAGTGAGGCTAAGGTTGGTTATGGAGATCTTGACAGTCAAGCTAAGGAATTTGAACACGACTATGTACACAATGGCAAAGGAGTCAGAGGATTCTGAGCAGGTGGTAGGTGAGAATTATGTGCAAAGGACTGAGGAGGATTTAATGAGTCCCCAGGACCAAAGACAACTGGCAGAAACAAGAGAATGGAGGCAGGGGCATCTGTGAGGAGACTGTTACAACAGTCCGAGAAGGCTGAGGAAGCAGAGACAGTGAGAAAGTAAAAGAAGGAACTTCCGGTGGAATAGGCATTATGACGGAAGAATGCCAGGAATCCATGTATATTAAAGATGATCACCTTGGAAGGTATCAGCAAGGACAACGAGATTTCACGTGTGCTGAGCCAAGGGGCCTATAGCAAAGTTCCATAAGATAAAAACCTCTCAAGGGCTTTCCATGAAAAAGGCCACAGAAATTGTTCCCCACAGTGAAGTCCGAGTACCCACATTACAACTAACGCCAAGCGTAGACGGAAGCGGATGGTGGTACACGGGTGTGTATTTGTCAATCTAGGTAAGGATTTTATTTAACAACACTAATGGTGCTTGCTGTATGCCAGCCACCGTTCTCTTTATGAATATCAACTCACTTAATTGCTGGTTGTCATTACAACCCTATGAGGTAGGTGCTAGTCCCATTTCTATTTTACAGATGACAAAACTGAGGTACAGAGAGGTTACATAATGTGTCCATGCTTATCCAGTAAGTGGTGGAACCAGGATTCAAACCCAGACAGTGACTCCACGTTCCATGCTGTTAACCACTGTACTCGGCTCATGACACTTTGTGATTAATCATGATAAAAATGAAAGTGGGGGTAAAAAGGATAATCACCAACTTATTGGTAGGCTCGATGGGACTCAAAAATTCCCAAGATTTCTCATTTTTATTTTAAAGCCAACTGCTTCCCCACTTTTATCCTGTGACTTCATCTTACCCTCTCCCTCAGATCTTCAATTCATAAATACCTTGTGGGAAACCATGCCTATTACTACCCTGTTTTCCCAAAAATAAGACTTAGCCAGACAATCAGCTCTAAGTGTCTTTTGGAGCAAAAATTAATATAAGACCCGGCATTATATTATATTGTATTATATTGTACTTATTATATTATATTATATTATATTATATTATATTATATTATATTACATTATATTATATTATATTATATTAAAGTCCCAGTCTTATAGTAAAATAAGACTGGGTCTTATATTAATTTTTGCTCCAAAAGATGCATTAGAGCTGATTGTCTGGCTACGTCTTATTTTCGGGGAAACACTATATGTCTCAGGTTAGATCATGAGTCAGAAGAGCCCGAAATAACCTCATACATTGGCAATGGATGGATGGAAATGGTATAGTATCTTTAGCTTCATTGCAATAGTCATTTATTCTTTCATTTAAGTGCTTCATTCATTCATACAGGAAACAACTACTCAGCTCTGCACAGGAATTGGCTGCAGAGCAGAAATAAGGGGATGAATAAGACGTGGCCCTTGCCTTTGAGGGGTTTATAGTCTTCTTCTATTGCCTCCCCAAGATCCCCAACCCAGAACTCTAAGAGCAACCAACCGTTAGGGTTACAGAAGAACATTCTGTGGCTGTTGGAACTGTTAGGGGTGGGGTTTGCTGGTGGAGTGTAAGGAGGGAAATGATGATTGCCGATTTAATGCCTTGTCTTGATACCCTTCTTTCCAACCCGACCCGCAGAGGCTTATCAGCTATTTTCTCACAGTCTTGGCAGAAGCTCAGGGTACCTTGTTTTATTGCTATTTTGATATATCAATGAAAAAGACGGCTTGCTCAATGTGGGTAGAATTCTCTGTCCTCCAATTTAATCAACTTCATGTATCTTTAAAAAATGTTTGATAGATAAAAGAATATATACAATGCACATCTAAGTATAAAGCATAATAATAAAATAAACATTTGTAAACCACCCAACTTACTATTTCCAATTCTGTTAGCTACCTGTGAATTCTTCCCCAACCCTACCCCTCAGAGGTAACTATTATCCTGAATTTTGTGTTTATCGTTCCCTTGCTTTTTAGGATAGTTTTATCACATGCATGTGTCCCTAAACAATAGTGTTTAGTTTTGCTTGCTTTTTAAAAAGCTTTTAAAAGTGGTTTCGTTCAGTGTAGAGTTGACTGACTTGCTTTGTCCACTCCACAGCTGTTTTTCTAAGATTCATCCAAATTGCTCTATGTAGCGGTACTTCATTTTCACAGCTGTTTATGAATTCATTCAATAAACATTGATTGGGCCCTTGTAATATTCTATTAGGCGAATATATCACAATTTATTTGTTTAGCTTCCTATTGATGGATGTTCGTGGTGTTTTCTTTTTTTTGTTTTTATGAATATGCTATTGGGAATATTTTTTACATGGCTCCTAACACACATGTACAGGAATATCTCAAGAGCACTGGTTTTTCCAACTGGGATTAATGATCTTTAGTGGGCTGTGAAATCAATTTAATAGATTCATCCAGGATTTTTTTTTTTTTAAAAAGAAACAGAGCACTAACTACCTTAGTGCATTTCATGTGGAAATGGTTCAATATTGCTTCATGAAACTTTTGTTTCAGTTTTCAGTTATGTTTATGTGTCCTGGGCTATGATGTGAAGAGTTTTCTTACTATGATTCTTAGAAAAGTTTGGAAGCCCTTGCTCCAAGGTGGCGCTTCTTGAACTATGTGTGGGTGAATTGAAAAAAATTTCCGATCTGTTCCAGACTGATACTTTTGCAAAATACCGTAAAATGAATTACTTGGAAAATGAAAAATTTAAAAATCCAAAGACATACAAAATATAAATCTCCATTTTTAATTATTATAAACAATAGATAAATTATATTTCAACAAATATAGTGTGGCAATTATTCACAATAGACAAAAGGTGGAAGCAACCCAAGTATCCAATGATGGATGAATGGATAAACAAAATGCGGTCTATACCCATGATGGAATGTTATTCAGCCTTAAAAAGGAAGAAATGCTGATATGTGCTATAATATGGATGAACCTTGAGGACATCATGCTGAGTGAAATAAGCCAGTCACAAAGGGACAAACACTATATGATTCTGCTCATATGAGGTACTTAGAATAGTCAAATTCATAGAGAGACAAAGTAGAATGGTTGCCAGGAGCTGGGGGTGGGTGGGTGGGTGGGTGTGGGGCACGGCAGGGGAAATAGGGAGTTCTTGTTTAATTGCTTTGGAATTTCAGTTTGGGAAGATGAAAAAAGTTGTAGAGATGGATGATGGTGATGGTTGCACAACAATGTGAATGTATTTAATGCCACTGAACTATACACTTAAAAATGGTTAGAATGGTCGATTTTTATGTTATGTATATTTTTACCACTAGTTTTAAATTTTTCATTAAATTTATTGGGGTGACATTGGTTAGTAAAATTATATAGGTTT
The DNA here is from genome assembly GCF_004115265.2 of Rhinolophus ferrumequinum. Classification (NCBI taxonomy): domain Eukaryota; kingdom Metazoa; phylum Chordata; class Mammalia; order Chiroptera; family Rhinolophidae; genus Rhinolophus; species Rhinolophus ferrumequinum. The sequence goes on from NC_046294.1 coordinate 14,734,309, forward strand.
CAAGTGTATAATTCTATAATACTACCACGATTTTTTAAAAGCCTAAAAAAGTAAAAATAAATATAGGGTAGCAATTCAACCTGCTATAAAATTTTCTAAATGCTTACTTTCAGTTTTTGCACTTGTCTTATGGTATCTTGTAACGGATCATTTACATGCTGGCACGGGTCTGTGAACTGCACTTGGAGTGGTAGCGTTATTCCAGGGTATAAACCTAAGAACAGATAGACTGACATATAGGCTAGGTACATGTGTACCGTTACAAGATAGTCCCTAGTTGTTTTCTAAACAGGGAAACAATTTACACTCCCATCAGCAGGTGTATTAAGAGTTTCCTGTGTTCCTCATCCTTGCTGATACCCAGCACTGTCAGAATTCTTTTTTTTAAAAACTTTTATTTATTTTAAGTGTTTTTTTCCAGGTCCCATCATCTCCAAGTCAAGTAGTTGTTTCAATCTAGTTGTGGAGGGCGCAGCTCACAGTGGCCCATGTGGGGATCGAACTGGCAACTTTGTTGTTAAGAGCATCGTGCTCTAACCAACTGAGCTAAGCCGCTGCTCTTGTCAGAATTTTTAATGTTTGCAAATCTGATAGGTGTCGTATAGTACCTCATTCTGGTCTTCATTTGTATTTCCCTGATTATTAATAAATTTGAGTATCTTTTTATATGTTGATGAATTGTATTTTTCCTTTTTGAAATGCCTTGTTTAAGTCTTTTGCTCTTTTTTCTTTTGGTTTGTTAGTATTTTTATTATTGATTAGTGGGAGTTTGTTTAGTCAACAATGATTAATTGAGCCCCTGCTATGTGCCAGACATTCTTCTATATGCTGGGAACACAACAGTGAATAAAACAGACCCAAATTCCTGGTCTCCTTTGGGAGTTTATAGTCTATTGGGAAGAAGGGAAGATAGGAAATCAAATCATTTAGTTACATAGATAGCACACATGGTTGTGATACGTGTTACGGCTAAAAATAAGGCAGGAAAGGGCAATAGGCAGGGCAGGGAGTGGTGGTGAGCTTGTAATTTTTTAAACAGTGGCCAGGGAAGGTTTTATTAAAAACATGACATTTGAGCAAAGGCTCTGAAGGAGACAAGGAAATGAGCATGCAGACAGCTGTAGAAGTATCTTATATATTCCTTTGTCAGTTATAGGCATTACAGACATCCTCTCCCACGTTGTGGCTTGCCTTCTCACTTCCGTTAAGATATAGTTTGATGAAAGAAGTTCTTATTTTTAATGTAGTTAACATATCAGTCTTTATTTTATGGGTAGTACATTTTACCTTGTATATGAAATCAGTCTCTCTCCTGATGTCATAAACTTGTCCATGTTTTCTTCTAAAAATGTAAAAGTGTTGCCTTGTACATTTTGTTTTTAATTCACACAGAATTTACTTTTGGATATGGTGTGAGATAGGGATCCATCTACCCCACCCCCCAAATGAATAACGAATTGTAGGCACTATTTATTGGATAATCTGTCCTTTCTCTGGTGGTCTGCTGTGCTATCTCTGTCATAAATCAGATTTCCATATATGTGTAGATGTGCTTTGGGGCATTTTCTCAATTCCATTGATCAATATGTCTGTCCTTTCACCTATAGCATGCTATATTACTTATTATGGCTTTAATTATTTTTTTATATATACAGTAGAGAAGGTCTTTTCATCTTCTTTTTTTTTTCAGGAATGGCTTGGCTACTCCATATAAATTTCAGAATTAGCTTGTCAAGTTACTCAAAAACCCCTCTTGAGATAAGGACTTGCATTAAGTGTATTCTGGAGATCAATTTGAAGAGAATTGATATTATTTTCATTTTTTTTTTAAAGATTTTTATTGGGGAAGGGGAACAGGACTTTATTGGGGGAACAGTGTGTACTTCCAGGACTTTTTTCCAAGTCAAGTTGTTGTCCTTTCAGTCTTAGTTGTGGAGGGTGAAGCTCAGCTCCAGGTCTAGTTGCCATTGCTAGTTGCAGGGGGCACAGCCCACCATCCCAGGCGGGAGTCGAACCGGCAACCTTGTGGTTGAGAGGACGCGCTCCAACCAACTGAGCCATCTGGGAGCTCAGCGGCAGCTCAGCTCAAGGTGCCGTGTTCAATCTTAGTTGCAGGGGGTGCAGCCCACCATCCCTTGCGGGAGTCGAGGAATCGAACTGGCAACTTGTCACATTATGACTTTTTATCCATGAACATAGCTTAAGTCTTATGTAATGTCTTTCAAAAAAGTTAATTTTTTCTTTATAAAGGTTTTCCACATCTGACATCATGTTTATTCCTAAGTACCTTAATTTTGGTATTATAATTGGTGTCTTTTAAAATTATGCATTGTAATTATTTACTAGTATAGAAATGTAATCAATTTATATTATCCACCCACCTTGTTAAACTTTTAAAAATTAATTCCATCAAAGTGTAAAGTCTTTTGTGTTTTCTATGTGAATACTTATAATGATGCCAGTCTTGTTACTTTCTTTCCAAAACTTATGTTTTGTTTTTTTTTTTTCTTATTGCCCTGGATAGGACCTCAAGTACAATGCTGGAAAGAAGAGGTGATGTGGACATTTTCGTCTTGCTCCTGATTTTAAAGGGATGCTTCAAACATTTCACCCTGAAGAATGATGTTTGCTATAATTATTTGGTAAAAACTCTTTGTCAGGTAGGAAGTTTCGTTATGAATTGGTGGTCAATTTTAGCAGATGCTTTTTTCCTACAATTGTTTAGTAATCATATGGTTTTCCTCCTTTATCCGTTAATGTGGTGAATTATATTAATAGCTCTTCTAATGTTAAATCACTCTTGCATTCCTAGGATCAACCCAACTTGATCATGATGCATTATCTTTTTTATACGCTAATGAATTCAGTTTCTAGGATTTTTGCATCTAGGTGAATGAATGAGGTTGGCCTCTAATATTCGTGACCGAGTTAATTTCTTTATATTCCTCCAACAGATTTATCACTATGGCTAAGCATAGGTCAATTATCTCCAATTTAGAGAGAAGTCTAAATTCTATTCTGGCTTTCCCTCCTAACATCAATGCACTGAGGCCTGAGTACCAACCACAGTAGAGGTCAGACACAGCCCCTGGAGGTCAGTGGTAAGTCTGAAGCTCTTCTTGATTATCAGCCTGTGATCTATCTTGAGGGTGGAGTCCACATCTTTTCATCTCTCTATCACAGGGTCCAGCATACCGCCTGCACAGAGTAGCCGCATGTAGATATTAGTGGAACTGAAGTTTACCCAACCCAATCGTGAGCTCTTCTTGGCTCAGGTGACCTTGATTTTAAGAATCGGTTTTTCAGAATGGTCTTGAGCCTTTTTTTTTGCATGTATTATTACATGTGTATGCTCTGTCTTAGATAGACAGCGGTTGTTTTGCAGATAAGAATTGTGTCTATGCAGGAATTTCTTTTGACTTTTCGATTTCAGAGCCTGCCCTACACTCGCCAAAAGTCCTTTTAGAGTTTGTTCCATCCGTGTTTTCATCCACATTCTTCCTCACACATTGGAAGCTCTAGGTAGGCCTCACTCTTTAAGGTTCCAGGTGGGCCGTACTCCTTTGTGCTTTTATGCCACACCTTTGCTCACGCTGAGACCTTTTCCTAGCATGCCCTCTCTCTAACCCCTCTTCTTCTCATGAACTCCTGTTTTTCACGTTGTACTCAAGCGTCAAATCCTTGGAGCAGGCTTCCCTACTCTGCTCCTTCCTTTCCTCACTCTTGAGAGTCAGTCTTTTATCCTCTGTGCTCTTCAGACATTGTATAGGTGCTTTAAAAAAAACAAAAAAGTTGTTTTTTTTTTTAATCCCGAAATATTTCAGAGTCTGTTTCCTAAGATCAGGATGTTCTCTAATAGAGGTGTAGTGCAGCTGTCAAAATCAGGATATTTAACAGGGATACAAATACATTTTCTAATTCACAGTTCACTTTTACATTTGGTCCATTATCCCTCTCTTTAACTTTATTGTAACAATTGTCATATCATTTTACAGACATTTGTTCCCATTTCTCTGCCTCCTGTGAGCTCACATGCACACAACAACCCTAACCGTCTGGGCTTGCAGCTTTTATCTTTGATTCCAGTATGGTGCTGGAATCCGTTTGCTCTTCTGTGTGTATGTGTTTAATTAATTAATGAAATCATATGGCTTTTCTTTGGTTCCTCTAGTCTTCCCAGTATGGCCCTCTCCTCCTCCCCCTGGGTCCTGTCCTCTCTCATTCTGTGCACCCAGGTCCTCTTACTCTCTCTCTCTCTAAAGTCTTACACTAACCTCGTTTCTGAGCCTTTATTTATACTGAGTAGTAAATGAGTCATGGTGGCTTGCGGTGTCCCTCTTCTCAGGGGTAGATACTGAGGGATAGAAAACAATGAATAGTACACCTCTCCTGTCCTCAAGGGCCTCCATTTCTAGTGTCCTGTGTATTTTTTGTTTCGCTCCCAAAGGCTAGCACCATTCCTTGCCCACAGTCTGTGCATGATGACCACTGGTGTGATGAATGCATGCAAGCATGAAAAGGGGGCCCCTGCGATGGACGGCCCAGGATTCAAACACTCTCCAGTCAGGCCCTTTGGCCACATAATCAATGGCTGGATGCGATGGTCCAAACCGGGGGTATTATATTACTTCCCTTTAGCTTATTTAAAGCCAACAGGCTATTCTGAGAAGCATGTCAGACTAAACACTTGGACTGCCCGTTTTATGAGGGAAAAAAGTCACTAAGAGACCAAGGAGAGAAATTGAAAAAGGACTGAAACACACCTCATGGGGGTCATCACTATTTTAAAATGCTTGACTTTGTAACTGGCGTCATTTATCCCTTAAATGCTTGGAGCACCATGGGGAGAAAATTCTACAGAATTTATAGACAGATTCCCTGCCCTCAATAAGCTTATAATTTATGCATTGTGCTTTATTTAGCTACTAGCTTGCCCTCGGTGTCCCATTTTTTATGGAGCTTTTTTATTCCTTGCATTGTTCTTATGTTTATTTAATTGCACTGTCGATGATAAACCTTTGTGAAGCACCAATAATATGCATGACAATGTAAGAAACTTGGAATTGGGTCCCAGAGGGCTTATAATACAAGCTCGACTAGGTTTTTATGTTTTTCCATCTCTCTGTTGCTTTTTGTTTTTTCCTTGGTGTTCCGTGCTTTCACAAGAAGAAGCCACTGTTTATCTGTTCCCTTCAAATCTCTTTCTAGGTACTAGACTCTTCCCAAGCCAACGTTTTGAACCTTTGGCCGCCTGGGCCACCTGTCCTCTCTTCCTCACTGAAACATTTCAGGACAAGAACCCATTCTTCATGGGTTGGGCCCCATGGTCTGATCTCAGTGGAAAGCAGACAGAAACCCTGGTTTCTCTATTCTCTTCTGGGCAACAAGGCCCAGGCACACCTAAGGCATTTTCCCGGGTTCCTGAAAAACCACACACAGGCATAAGATGATTCCAGTAGCTGAAGAGGTGACAGTTCGGCCCAAATGTCACCTCCCTCTGCCTGTAGTGATAGGAACCCCTGGTGTGCGGGCAGTTAATCCTGTGACAGCTGGTTTTGGATAAATAAGCCTGGGTCACCTGATACATGCAGGGCTCCAGGGGAGAGGCCATGAGGGGCTGCTCTGTCCCCAGGATGCTTCTGCTGTGGGAGTGGTTTCTTGGGGATAATTAGCACTCTTCTGCCAGGGCCCCAAATCAAACCCAGCCAGGCTTCTGTTATGACACATTGTGATATGTGTTGACACTGTTTTCCTCCTCAAATTGTCATCTTCTTCCTGAGGTGAAGGGGAGGAGGGAGATGGACATGTGGAAGCAGTAAGAAGAAGGCAGGGAAAAGACTCAGGTCACGTCTCACTGTACCCTTGGGCCCAGAGCTGGGCTGCTCCCTACTAGGCCTTTTCTGACGTTTTGTATCTTTCCTTCAATGGCTTTGGTGTCTCAACCCCCCTGGGGTCTGGCTGCTTCCCCTTGGGAGGTGATTTTTCACAGTGAGTTTGCTTGTCCCTGACTTTCGGTTTTTAGCACTCTCTTAATTCCAGCCCTTGTTTCACTTTTAAATGCACATGAAACAGCCCATCTTTCTCTTTGAGCCTTTTCACCTTGCTGCTGTTTGTAGATGGAATGATCGTCCTTGATTTATGAATTAGCCAAGCTGTGCGTAATTATTTCTTCATCTTTCCTCATGGATTCTTCCATCCCTTAATCACTCTTGTTTTTCCCTAAACTGTCACTTTCTCTACATTTGTCTGGTAATGAGGCAGCCTCTGCCGTGTCCAGTTCCTGTTCTGGGGACTCAGTGTCTGAAGAGGACAGTTAATGTGCTCAGGACCCACCCCCGCCCCTTCGCCATATGAATCAGCTTGTCTCTGATTGTTCAGCACTTAACACTTTCATAATTTCAGCCATCGTGTTTATTGACCATGAAATGCTATAGTTCCTCTCTCTCTCTCTCTCTCTCTCTCTCTCTCTCTCTCTCTCTCTCTCTCTCGGATTACTCTTGATCTATGAATGTATTTATTCACAGCGGTTTCTGGGAGGCTCTACACCTACTTAAATTAGATGCTTTTCGGAATCTCTCGTTGTATGTGGGAATTCAGGAATAGACATTGCGAGGTGGAGGTGGGTACTCTGGATGTAGTTTCAGGCAGCCTGGGTTCAAATACCAGCCTTTCCCCTCCCTCTTCCTAGCTGAGTGACCTTGGGCAAGTCAACCTCTAGAGGCCTCACTTCCCTGATCCATCAAAAGGAAATGCCACAGCGTTGTTGTAAGGATGAGATGAAATGATTTGTCTGAGCCCAGCATGGAGCAAGTACCCAGTCTATATGCATGTCCTTTGGTTCATGCACTTGGCTCCTTTTCCAGGTGATTCCCAGACTTCGGGAGTTTGTAAACTAGGAAAATCTCAAAATATATTTTGATGCACATAAGTTGCTAGCTTTCTATTTTGCCAATTTTTAATTTTGCCAAGTAAGAACAGTATAAAAAAAAATAACACAACTAGCCTCCATCTATTTTCAGCAAATTCATAAGAGAATATTTGAAAACAAAAAAATAGGGAGGACATCATTTGAGAGTTAAAATAGAATACATTTAGCTTTATGAAAACCTCTCCGTATTGCGGGATGGCTGAAAACTTGGTCCCCAGATCAGCGAGAATGCAGAAGGGCTTCCCAGATCAGCGTTTCCTGGCTGTAGACATCTCACCCTGAGTGGGGAGCAGTCGGCAGGACGATGAGGGCGCAGCACACTTCCCAGTGTTTAATTTAAAGAACTGCTGAGGTGTGATTGCTGAGTCTGGGGACCTCGGGATGATTAGAGACGAGAACAAGTGTGGGAATGTGAAGAGAGCAGAGGCAGAACACTTCATGTCTTGAGTTCCAGGTGAAATAATGGCTGTATTTGCATTTTGTTTTGTTTTTTAAAAAGACTCAAGCAAACACTCAAAATTTGCCTCATCTATAGCTGAAGGGAGTTTGGGCACATGATGATTTCACTTTGACCTGAATTTTGACCCAAATTACTTGTGGTTTTCCTGACAACCCCCTACCCCCGCCTGGCATACACACACACACACACACACACACACACACACACACACACACACACTGGGGTTGAAACATTCCATATCTGGTCTAAGTGCAGAGGTGAACTGTTTTTTGTGAAGTTTGACTAACTCTGCTCAGCTGGTTTTGCTTAAGGGAGTGTGGAAAAATCTTTGTTTCTTTCTAGGAGAAAAACATCACACACACACACACACACACTCACACACACACACACACACCATTTGGGGTCTTTTAAAATCACACTAACTCATAACTGGGTAGGGAATCTCGGCCAGATAGGAAATCTTAGGGACAACCAGTGAGCTGTGATGACTGACCCCATGTCTGGAAGCAGGCACAGAGCAGTCGGTGCCATCTCTCTGTTCATGTGGGAGCATACTGCCCCTGTTCTAGGGGCTCCTCCTGGGCCCCAAGTACTGCTGACCTTGCAGAACAAAAATCACAACTGCTTACTGTGTGCTTGGTACTCTGCGAAAAGCCTCAATTATATTGTTGCATCTAACCCTTTGAGCTAGGAATTATTAGAAGACCCATTTTACAGATGAGAAAACCAAAGCTTAGTTGTCCAAGGTCCCACAAGAACTGATGTGTGATTGAGCTGCGATACAAATGCAAGTCTTTCTGATTGGTGTTTCAACTCCTAGGATGTTTAGCTCCTAAAATCTTAGGTCTGACGTGAGTGGGAAATGGGCTTGAACGGTTCCTTCTGAGGGGGCATTTGGAAAAAGAGACATAGCCCAACACACACACACACACACACACACACACACACACACACACACACACACACTTTTTAAACTTTCTGAAGCACTCCTAAAAACACATAGTATTTCCCCCCTTCTTTAAAAAGGCAACTTAGGAAATGTTCTGGAGAATAATTTAGCAGTATTTATCTAAAGCCTTAAAATGCTTATGCTCTTTGACCCAGAAATTGCACTGCTAGGAACTTATCCGGTAATCGGTGTGTTCTAGGCTCCTCCCCCCCATGGTATACAAAGGGCTGTACTCAAGTGTTACCTCCTCAGGGGGGCCCTGATCACCCCAACTGAAGTAGCTGTTCCCCTTCTTCCCCTTTCCTAGCCTTCCCTCAAAGCACACACCTCCAGGATGTAACTGGCATAGAAAGTCAGTCCCACGATAGCAGGGACTGCCTTGCCCCTGCTTTATCTCCCGTGACTAAAACAGCATCTGACTCATTGAAGGTCTCCAACAAAGGTTCACGAAGGAACAAATGAGCTTATGTTACATAAATGCCTTAAATCTCAAAACTCTGCTTGACTGGCAGCGGAGCTAGTCTTTTACAAATGTCCCACTCTCCCACGCTGCTAAGGCTCCCCTTGAAGTTTTGATAAATTGGTCCTGGTCTCACTCACCACTACTGCCAGCAGGTAGAGGAGGAGATTTAGTCACGTTCCTTGAAACCAAAATCCTCAAACCCTGATCTCCCCGACAGCCTCCAAGGAGCTGCTCCTGCCGTGTCACCAACCCCTGCTGTCCTCTCTAGCCCCAAATACTGCCTCCTCTTTGAGTTATCACGTTGCTGCTGGTTGTGCCAGGACTTGGGGCTCCCCTGTTGGCAAGGCAATTTCAGGCCAGCAGCCCACCCTAAGTAGCCTTGGTGTAAACCCATTTGCAGAGGCAGTGAAGTGACCCCTCTTTTGCCAAGCTCTAACTGGGAGTGTTCTGCAGCTAAGTGGTCTGGGTCCCACAAGCAGACATGTCACAAGGTACCTCCAGCCTCACGTCTGCTGGGTACAGTGGGTCCATCCTTTGTGTCTGCAACCTGCAAACCTGCATTGTCTTCAAGCCAGGCCCTGCAGCTGGGCCAATTCAGCCTGAGGGACCTCTTCTCCACGCGCATCCCCCCCCAAGTAGTGAGGAATATGGGAGTGGGGGGGACATAGCAGAATCAGAATTAGAATCTCTGGGTGGTGATGGGCTGGTGAGAGAGACAGAAGAGCCCCAACCTCCTTCCCTAACGCCTGCCCAGGTTTAGCACCTTCCTCCTGCCTCCTCAGGGTTTCTTTTTTTTTTTTCAATCGGGATTCGATTTTGTTGTTTTCTTTTAATCAACCTTATCGTGTTGTAATTTATATACAATAAAATGCACCCATTTTAAGTGTACAGATCAGAGAGTTTTGACAAATATATAAATAAATGCTTGTAATCACTACTACTTTCAAGATATAGAACATTACCATCACTCCAGAAAGTTCCCCTGAGCCCCTTTGCAGGAATCTCCCTCACTCATCTCACCCCACCCCAGGAACTGGTTTGTTTTATGTCCCTATTGATTAGTTATACCTGTTCTAGAATTTCATAGAAGTGGAATCATATTGAATGTACTCTTTTGTGTCTGACTTCTTTCACTCAGCATATTTTTGAGATGCTTTGATGTTGTTACACATATCGGTAGTTCATTTCTTTTCATTGATGAATAGTATTCCATTGTCTGGATATACTGCAACTTTTTTTACAGTCAGCTGTTGATGGATATTTTGGCTTTATAAGTAAAGCTGCTCCATTAGGTACTGGTGTTTTGGGGGACATGTTTTTATTTCTCTTGGGTAAATATCTAGGACTAGAATTATCAGTCATATGGAAAGTATATATTTAACTTGATAGAAATGGCCAAACTATTTTCCAAAGTGGCTAGACAGGAGGAGGTTTGGTTTTAATTCTTTTACTGGCCTTGTTTAAGTTCCAGCTTCTGCCCTTTTAAAACTCAAATGAAATCACCAGATAAATATACTCATTTATATAGTCTCACGATGTTCATTGCAGTCTTGTTTAGAAATAGTAAAGAAACAAAACAAAACTGGAAGTGACCTAAGTGTCAAAAGTTAGTAGACTGATGATGACTGGGGCAGGAAATATACCAGATAAGCCTGTAGCATGTAGTAGTGCCAGAAAGCAAGGAAGTGCTCAAAGAAACAAACAAAGACCAAACCCAGAAAGGTAGGACTATGTCAAAGAGAGGCAGGAGCCAAATGAGGGTGCTCCCAGTGGCTAAAAGTGGAACAATCTGAGGAAAAAAATAAGTAGCATTAGTAATATTAGATTATAACCCAAATTATAAAATAAATAAATGAATATCCACAAATCCATACTGATGTTGATTGAGTAAATAAATAAGTGGAGAAAAGACAAATCTCCCAAGTAGAAGAATTTCAAATAATCTATGTAGATACTCTGCCCTCAAGGAGGGGGAGCCTGACTCCCCATTCTGGAAGTTGTGGGCTTCACACAGAGATTTTCTTCCGAGGAGGAAGTATGGAAAAGTGAAAAGAAAGGAAGTAGTTTTATGGAAGAGAAACATGACAAACACTACCCCAGCCAGGTGATGACGGTCAACATCAACGGTGATAAGTCACCTTTGACAATATGTCCCCTTGATATGATGTAATGAAAATGGCAGCTTACTTCTGTGGTCTTTCTCCCCAAAACATAACCCCAGTCTAATCATGAAAAACATCAGACAAATCCCAATGGAGAGGCATTCTACAAAACACCTGACTAGTATGCCTCAAAACTATCGAGGTCATCAAAAACAAGGACAGTCTGTGAAACTATCACAGCCATGGGGAGCCTTAAGTGGACATGACAATTACATGTAACATGGTAGCCTAGATGGAATCTTGGAACAGAAAAAAGACATTATGTACAAACTAAGGAAATTTGAATAAAGTATGAACTTTAGTTGATAATAATGTATCAATATACATTCATTAATTGTAACAAATGTACCATACTAATGTGAGATGTTAATAATAGAAGAACTATTATTTACTTGGGTGTGAGGTATATGGGAACTCTCTTACTATATTCACAATTTTTCTGTAAGTCTAAAGTTGTTCAAATATAAAAAGTTTATTTACCCCCTCAAATAGTGGACTGCTTAAATAAATTATAGCAGCTTTATAAAATGGAGTGTTCTATATACAGCCTTTGAAGTGGATGCAATAGATATTTATGTGTGGATATAGAAAGATATATTCAAAGCATTGTTAGAGTGAAAAAAACTCAGTAACAAAATAGTATGTATACCACATCCCCATTTTAAAAAGATTCATATGGGAAAAGTGTAGAGGGCTAAATCAACACTTTAAGAGAGGTTATCTCTAGGTGGTAGCATTTCCAGTTATTTATTTTCTTTTTTGCTTACTTGTATTTTCTCATTTGTCTATGATGGCTCTGTGTAGAAATACGATGCGATAGGCAGAATTCTAAGATGACCTCCAATGACCCTTGTATAATTCTGTCCCCTTGAGTGTGAGACAGACATGAGAATTTGATGGCTGTCACTTCTTCGATGGGTTACATTATATAGCAAAAGCGAGAGGATTTTTGCAGATGTAATTCAAGTCCCTAATCAGTTGATTTTGAATTAATCAAATGGAAAATATTCCTGGTTGGGCCTGATTTAAACAGGCGAATCCTTTAAAAGAAGGCGTAGACCTTTCTTCAGATCAGAGAAGATCTTGCTGTCCTTGAAGAAGCAAGCTGCAAGGAAGTGAATTCTGCCAACAACCATGGAAACTTGGAAGAGGACCTTGAGCCTCAAATGAGACCCCAGCCCTGGCCGCCACCTGCATTGCAGCCTTGTGAGACCCTGAGCAGAGGACCCAGCCAAGCCATGCCCAGACTCCCAACCCATAGAAACTTCAAGACCAATCAATTTGTGATAATTTGTCATGCACAATAGAAAACTAATAGAAATGATAAACAACAACAGTAAACGAAGGAAAAGGCAATTTAGGACGAATAGAATGAGATAGCTTCATTTCCAAACAAACACCAAATGCCATTGTTACCCAGCTTTTGGGGCCCATTTGCTGGGCTCGCACCCCTCACTGTATTCATGGCTCCTAACTCCAAAGCCCTTCAGACAGTGTAAGTAAAGTTGTTTGTATTTTACGCCGATGGATTAATCATACCAAAGGCTATGGTGGATAAGAGAACAAGTACTCTTAAATTCTATGTAGTTGTCACCCAGTAAACTCAAAAAAAAAAAGGAAGTACGTAACTCAGCTATAAAAGATGAAGGTAGAGAAAGCTATTAGAAAGTCTGTTCCTTTTTCCCCCATGGAAAAATCTCTATTTTAAAATAACTTTAATATAATTTTTATTTTAGTATAATCTTTATTTGTACAATTTTAAATCTCTTTAATAATTTTAGACTATTTTTTATAATGATATATAATAATAATTTTTTAAAAAATCTAACAGTACAGATAAAATGAAAGGATACCCTTCTAGTCAGTTTTAAGATTAAGAAATCATTGAGAGGAGGGAGGGTGTGTGGGGAGGAACTATTTCAAGCCCCCCCGCAGAAGTACTGGGCCCTGTGTCCTGGGGCGGCCCCCATAAAAGCTGCCACCATTATTTAACATGCGCACAAGCCCTTTTATGTCCTAAACACGGTCTTGTTTGTTAAAGCGCCTGTAGGGAAGAGATGGGAGTTTGAGAGAAACGCAGTGAGAACACAGTGGTCTGGAAGACAGTTGCTTCTGTCGCTAGGGCCCACATCCATCTGGGCCTACTGGTGTTCAAGGCAGGCGGTCCCTGTGACCTAGGCAGGCCATGGGCTAGACCAGGTTGGGAGAGCCCTCCCAGGAGTCACCAAGATGGCTCGCGTGTCCTTTTGACTTTAGAAGTGGCAGCAGAGGAAGCTAGCTACCTCTGAGGTGTGATTTTAAAGTTAGGGTTAAAACTCTGGGCCCAAAATGATTTCAAAGACTACCTTTCACAGGAGCTCTAAGTTCGCTGTTAAAGATTCACTTTGAGGGATTTTGAAGGCTTTTGTCTTCAATAATAGGGAGGCTAAGCTTCAGAAAAGATTAGATAGAACCAGTAGATAAGACTAAGGGAATGGTGAAAGGTGGAAAGAAAGAAAAAGGCCAAATTCCTGGAAAAGGTGGGTGGTGGGACAGCCTCTGCCTCTTTCCAACTGCTGCACAGCATTCGATATTATGTGCCATTGTTTTCTTTCTACAGAAGGACATTTATGTTATTAGCAGTTTTGTAGTTTTAGAAACAGTACTGTAGTGAACAGTATTGTGATCGCAACCACTTGCACGTGAATATTTTCCTCGGATAGATACCTAGAAGAGAAATTGTTGGGTTAAAGATTGTGTGTAGTTTATATTTTGGTGGATGCTGTCAAGACAACCCCAAAGTTAGTGCCATTACGTTTCTACCAGCAGGATATGAGAGTAACCCTTCCCCCATCTTTGTCTACACTGGATATCATTAATCTTGAAAATCTTAACTATGTGCTGGTTGAACAGAGATATCTTGTTTTAATTTGTCTATTTTGATTATTAGTGAAATTGAGCAATAGGCTTTTTTTTTTTTTTTTTTTTTTTTTTTTAGTTCCTGCTCTCACTCTCTCAGCAGCTGTTGATACTCTCTCCCTAAAATGCTCCCTTTACTTGGCTTCTATGACAATTCATACCATACTATCTTGGCTTTGCTTTTCCACCTCTGGCCACTCTCTCTCAGTCTCCACTCCTGACTCCTTCTTCTCCAGCTGGCTTTAAATATTGACGTTCCTCAAGGCTTGGGGCTAGTCACCTTTCCTCCACGCCCCCAAACAGATCTCTCAATTTATATTCTCTCCCCAGGCAATCCCATTGAGGCCCATTCAGGCCCATTCAGGCCCATTCAGGCCCATTCAGGCCCATTCAGGCCCATTCAGGCTTCAAATATTGTCTACATATCAATGACTCTCAAATTTTATCTCCATCCTATCCTCTCCTCTTGCTCTAGACCTGTCTATTCCACACCTCTGCTTGGAGGCCTCCAGAGCATGTTAAACTCACCACTCCAAAGCTGAACTCAAAAGCTTATGCCCCCAGACTAGTGCCTCTTTCAGATTCCCAACTCCATGACTGTCTAACCAACCTTTGGTTGTCCAACAAGAGCCTTCGGAGTCATCCTTGATATTTCCTTGCCATGATTCCTGTACCCAATTCATTCCAAGTCCTACTGGCTGTATGTCCTCAATATCTCCGGAAAGTGTCCATTTCTTTCCAGCTCTACCTGCCCCATCTGTCCAAATCCTTTGCTGTGGTTTCCTAACTGGTTGAATCCATGATTGGCCTTGGCTACCCAGTGCTCTACAATACAACCAAAGTGATTTCCAAGAAACAAATCTGATCATGTCATTTCTCTACACAAAGATACAGCCACAAACTTGAAAATTGTTTCTAATTGTTGAAAAAAAGGAAGAAAAAAAAGAGAGAAAGGAATAACTTAAATATTTAGCAATAATAGATTGATTAGACACATTTAGCCCATCCATTTGATGGGACAACATGTAGTTATTTAAAAAACCAGTATAGCTCGAGCAAATATTATGGATCAGATAATTGCTATTATTTAACAATTTAGAGCCATGGTGTCAGAAATATAATGTGCGCCCCCTATATAATTAAACATTTTCTAGTAACCATATAAAAAAATTAAGAAGAAACAGGTAAAATTGACTTTAGTAATAAGTATTTATTTAATCCAATATATCAAAATATTATCATTTCAACATGTAATCATAATAAAAATTATCAATGGAATAGTTTACATTATTTTTTCACAGTAAATCTTTGAACTCCAGTGCGTATTTTACATTTACAGCACATCTCAATTCAGATGCTAAATTTTTATCAGAAATACTGATCTCTGAAGAGTGAGATTTCATGACATTTACAGTTGAAAAGTAGATTCACATATTCATGTTGTTCTAAATATGCTTAAGTTTTGCAGTAACTGAATTGAGGATCAGTTTTTAAGTTTAAATATAAGTAAATTTAAATTAACTTAAATTAGAAATTTAGGTCCTCAGTTGCAATAACCACATTTCAAATGTCCAATTGCTGTACATGGCTATTGGCTACTGGATTGGACAGCGCGGTTCTAGAGTAAGGTAAGGGCTGAAAGTTCCCTAATTCTTTTATAAACGTTGCAAGCTTTATTATAAAAATCTTGCAAAGGATAAAAATATTATAGCCCAACCTCTCTTGCGAATAAATGCTAAATAAAATATTAGCAAATTGAATCAAGTGATATTTAATAATAATCATAATCAAATAGGGTATATTTGAGGAATGCAAGAATGGTCCTGTCTTAGCTTTTCTATTGGCATAAAAATCCCATTCACAATTGGCATAAAAATAAACTTAACAAAAATGGATATTTATGAAGAAACTATAAAACCTTGCTAAAGGACATAAAAGAACACTTGAAAAAGGGAGAGGCATACTCTATGACCCTGGAAGGAAATACTAAATATTGGTAAAAGTGTGAAGTCTTCTAAAATTAATCTATAATTTTAATGTAATTCCAATGAAAATGCCAAGAAAGAACATTTGTTAGAGGGTTAGGGGACTAGTTAAACTAATTCTAAAGTTTATCTAGAAGAATAAACAAATGGAGACTAGCCAAGAAAATCATGAAAAAAGAATAACTAGCTCTACCTGATATAAAAATGACCTAATAAAACTATAGTGATTAAAACATGGTGGTACTGGCGTAGGAAAAAACAGATAATGGAGATAGGCCCATGAATATAGGGGAATTTGGTATATGATAAAGATGGTATTTCAATGTGGTGGGGGAAAGTATTGATTATTTATTAAAAATTACTGGTATCACTGCATATCCTTAGGGAAAAATGTAATCTCAAACCATACCCCAAAATAAATTCCAGATAATTTAAAGATTTGGAAATCAACAAAACAAACCCAAAACTTGAAAGTTCACAAAGATAATACTAGAGTACATTTTAAATAATTTGGGGGGTGGGGAGGAACTCTGATAATATGGTACTCAGCCACGAGTCATGGAGGAAATGATTGACGGGTTTGACTATTTTGGCAGACAGTACTGGTTACCAATGAGATGTAAATAAAAATCTGCTGGGGACCACTGGGAAAGATTTTCCTTTCTGTTGAGATGTGAGATGTTTCCTGTGAGATGGAAAACATTTTTTGTCCTTATCCTCTTCCTTCTTGAGTGGAGTATAATGATGTAGTATTTGGAGGTGTAGTAGCCATCTCATCTTACAAGGGGAGACACTGTCAACACATTGTAGATGGCAAATCTGAAAGATGTAAAGAGACATGATATCTCTGAACCACCAAACCAAATCTACCTACCTCTGGATTTCTGGTTAATTTGTTAATATTTTATGGTTTACGCCCATTACTTAACTTTCTTTTCCTACGGCTGATATAAATATATAAAAATAAAAACTTTCTATGGCAAAAGACACAATGAACTAAGTGATAAAAAATAATTTCAACATAGATGTGAAGGTCAATAGCCTTAACATATAAATTACTTTTACTAACCAACAGGGAAAAAATAGAATATTTTAATACAATAAAATGGGCAAAGAACATAAACAGATAATTCACAAATTAAATTCAAGTGACAAATAAAGATATAAAAACATGCCCGACCTCACCAATAAGTAAAGACTTACAGGTCGCAACCACAATAAAATATCACTTTTTAGCCATTGTATTGGCAAAAATAAGAAAGAGTGATAATGGCCAATGCTAGAGACAGTGTAGGGAACTGTCTTATCTCATATGTATTGGTGAAATGTAAACTGGTACAATTTTCTACAGAGCCACTTAATATGAATCAGATTTTACAAGGTGTGTCCTATTTTTCTCAGCAATTTTCCTTTTAGGAATTTTTTCTAAGGGAATAATCAGACATGTGACCAAGATGTATATACAATGATGTTTAGTACCGTATTCCTTATAATAATATAAAAATTGGAAATAACTCAAAGGTTTCCAACAATATAGGTAATTAATTGAATTAATTATGAGCATTCATTCAGTAGAATGCGATTCTATGTAGCCATTAAGAAGGATGATGGAAAGATTGACATGGAAAGATACTCATGATCTAGTGATAAGTAGGAAAAAAACAGTTTACAAGATACTAAGTGTTATGATTCTGTTTATGTAAATGTATATTTATATATATATACATAAAACTTGAAGGAGTTCTTTTTTAGTAATAGTAATTATCTTTAGGAAGTGGGATTGGGAGGGAACCTTTATTTCTCTGTATTGGTTGAATATTTTATACATCAAAAATCAACCAAAATAAAAAAATCAACAAAGTTGACTCCAGTTTAGGAAATCAACTGCTTCCAGAATAATATGCAATGATGTGAAAAGAAACATATGATATATTGCTAGGTTTAAAAATAGGATACAAGTCAATATTTTAGTAGGGTATTCTAAGAGTGGGGCTAATTTTATTGCAAATTACCTGGAAAGTTGTACACCAAAATGTTAATAGCAGTTATCACTTGGAATGGGGTGGGAGCAGGTGGGGGTGTAGAGTGGGAATCTGAAAGATTTTTATTTCATTGGTCATACTTCCCCGCTTAAAAGTATTTTTAAAAAGATATTTGTATTGCTTCTATAGAAAAACGTTACTCTTACATAAAAAGAAGGAAGACAGAAAGATGGAAGGAAGTTAGGAAGGAAGGAAGAGAGGGAGGAGGGGAGGGAGGAAAGAAGGAAGGATAGAAGAGAGGGAGGGAGAGACGGAGGCAGGGAGGAAGGAAGGAAAAAAGAAATGAGGGAGGGAGGAAGGGAGGCAAACCAAGGCTAACCTGGACGGAGCCCTCTTGGAGGACAGGTAGAATCCTGAGAAGCCTACATGAAGTGTGTTGATTTGATGACATTAACTACAAACCATGACATTATTTAATATTTTTGTCTCATGTCATGCCACAAAGGATTTTGACTCAAACGATGTGATAAAACAGTAAATTACAAGTAAAGAAAAAATATCAGGGTCAGGGAAAATGGCGACATACTAGAAAGACAAGATTGGGGAAAGCAGGGTCATACATGCAAAAGTTGAGCTGCAAGGTAAGCCCCTCTTCCCGCGGGGCCACAGTCCCTGGGGTCCTCTGCTCATCCAGCTGGAAACTTGCAGCAAGTGGGCATCTGCCTAGGGTGAGCCACCAAGAGCATAGTATAGTAGATACATTGCGGGGTGTCTGTCCAGCCCATAACGACCCCTTCTCCTCTGCCTCCAAAAGGGGGGCTCACAATATCAGTTGACTGGGCCAGGGGGAACCTCTGGCCCAAGCCGAGCAGGGCCAAGTCTGTCTCCTAGACATTTGGAACTGGGTCTGAGAGCTGGCTGTGGTCTGGCTGGCCAAGTTTGTGGCGGAGGGCACCTCCTAGTTGGAGCCTTAGAGCCCACTTGCATTTTGTGGGACTCCTGGTTCATTAAGAAACAAGGTTACAAAAATGATGGTATATTTTCAATATTTATATTGAACAAATTAATGCTTTTAACACACACACACAAATATAATGCCACAAAAATGTTCTGTTCACAAGATAATTACAGGATTTATTAAAAATATTAATTCATGTGCACTACAGGCGGTGTGGTCCAGAGCCAGAAGGGCCTGTGCCAACCTCCTGCTCCCTTCCCACCACATGCCCCCCGAGGCTGTGAACTCTGGGTTGAGCTTGGAGGAGGAGGAAGCAGGGCAGCTGGCAGCAGGCAGATACCAGGAGTCGCTGCTCCTCCTTCCACCCTTTCCAGGGCTCCCAGCCAGGTCCTTCCGTAGCCCACTGACCCAGCCCCTACAGACACCCTCCCTATGAGGTTAAGTCTGCTTGACGTGGATTTCTACCACTGTCAACCAAAAAAACAAAAACAAAAACAGACAGAACTTTTCCAGAAACAACTTGCAGGCATCGCAGATTCTTATTTTTCACAGGAGGTGTGTTTTTTTCACTTGCGATGAATTCCCCTCCCAGAGATAAAGGGAATTTTCAGCTTTCGTGGCCCTAGTCTGCAGTGAGTTCATGCGTCTTCTCCCAAGGTGGAGGAGGATTGTTTAAAAGATGCTGAGTGGCAGGGAGGAGAATGTCACCTCAACATCCCTCCGCCAAGCCAGGAGAGGTTTGGCTGAGTCTCAAGGACACAGGTTCAGACAAGGGCAGGCCTAGCTGCCTTCTGTGAGTCCGAGTCAGTTTCCTGGTGCTGGAGAATGCTGGGGAGCCTTTGGGTCCTCCTTCAGGGCCTCTCCTAGAGTGGGTTGGTCCTAAAACTGGCTTCTGAGGTGGGGGAAGGAGGTGAGGTATCTGTCCTCTAAGGGGTTGCCTGGCTGACTCTGCTCCATGGAAAAATAGAACAGCAGAGGCTGGTTACAGTCAGTGATCTTATTTCTCCACGGTTCCCATCGTGCCTAGCAGTGAGCCTTAAGTAAAGCAGACATGCAGTAGCTATTTGTGGTACCCAGTGCTGCTGGCAACATAAAAAAAGTCTCTGTCCTCTGATCTTTGCTCAGGCAGCTCCAGAATGTTCCAGACTCTTTCCCCCCCTGCCATTGCTAACCAGATTTCATTCATTTAGCCCACAGATATTTCCTGAGCACCTATTTTGTGCTAGTCTCCATCTAAGTACTGGGAATGCAGGGGTGATGAACAAGACAGCCATGGCCCTTTCTTTTTGGGAACTTACATCTTTCTATACCACACTTCACACACCCCCATACACATACCCCAATATACAAAAAATATGTACACATTTTAAGAAAGGAAAAACTGTATTAAAATTGTAATAATACATACCGATAACAAAAGATGAATACAAGTCATGTGTATACATTTTTTGACACCCCCGCGGTATTAAATAAAAACACATAAACATGAGAGAACTTGCCTCATTTCTCTTGACCCACCAAATAGTACTAAGCATGTGTTTCAGAGAGGGGAGAGAGAGGAGAGAAAGAGAGGAGAGAGACACTAGTGAGAAAACTCCCAGTCTCGTGGTAGTCGCCCAGAACAAGGGGCCCATTTTTGTCACTCCTCGTTCAAAGTTCCCATGTCCCCCACTCAATGCGCACACACACATACATATGTTACTTGCAGTTTACATTCATAACATGTACAGCTGGAGAGCAGGGAAGTCTGCCTCCCACATTATACAGAACGGATTGGCAGCTGGGACCGAAGGCGATAGAAATAAGCTATTGATCAAGGGTTATAAAAGTACTGCCATTGGGACCCTCTGATGCTTGCAAGCTAAGGCAGCCGTAAAGTGCTACACAAATGCAATAACATTTATAACCCGAGGGCAAGTGCTTTTTACATGAAAATAAAAAGCTGATCCTCTGTTTAATTCTTTCCCCCTCCTTGGGCTGGCCTGGCCTTTGACAATTGCCCGGACAGCAGCCTAAGCAGGGCCACTCTGGATGGGCTGGCCTCGTACTCTCTGGGTCGCTTTTCTCTATGCCGGTGCCTTCTGGTGGTCTGTGGAGGAACCTACACTTTTTAAGCTACTGTGGCTCGAGGGAAGGAGCAGTGTCCTGCCATCTTGAGAGGCCCAATAATGCTTTGGCCCCAATGGCCTTGCTTGGTTTGCTTTGCTTTGTGGATGTTACCTGGTCCTGTTGGGAGCTGAACTTTTCACTTGGGTGGATGCTGGAAATCACTCTTTAGAATATCATTCTGTGACATTTGTAAAAAGCAGAAGTCCTACTTTAGGGAGAAATAGAGATGAGAGACGGGGCCAGAGGTACCGCAAAATGGTAAATACATCATGATGACTGGACCTGAGGAACCCAGCCTTTTCTTCCAAAACTCACCAGACCAGTGCTTCCTAACATGTGTTCCCAAGAACACCAGTCCTGTAAGATGCTCCATAAAAAATGAGGCTATATAATCAAATAAATTGGGAAAATGCTTCCTCTTGGAGAGTCCTATTACATCTTGGCAATTTAAAGACTCTGAGAAGTCCTGCGGTAAACAGTTTAACTTTGCTTTACAGCATCTCCCAGATTTACTTGACTGCCTAACCATCCCCTCATTTTAAGTTTTACCTTTTCTCTTTTTATTACCTAATGCTTATTAACAACACACTTTGGGAAATGCTGCCAAGGTATTTGCGAAAGGATATGACATTTTGCCTGCCACATATTGTATGCCTACTATGTGCATGACACTTTACATGGATTATCTCTAACCACCAAAATAAATCCGCACGTATTATTTTCTCTATTTCACAGATAGAAAAATGTGGCTAAATAAATAACCTGTCCAAGGCCCTTCAGCTAAGGAGTAACTTAGCCAAGATTCTTACCCAGGCCGTTCTGACTCCAAATCCCCTATTTTCCATCATACCCTGTGTCTTCCTATGCGGGATAGAGACTTGCTTCTCTTTTTTGCCGAAGAGAAGGTGAGTTGCTCTTCTTCAGAAACCCTTGTCTCAGGATCCATTCATCTTTTCACCTGGCACTCCCCCACATCCTCCTGTGGCTCATGGAATTCCCATTAGAAAGCAGAACCTGAATCTGAGTAGCCATGGGCAGGAATTCATTTACTACTTATGTGACTTTAGCCAATTTACTTAACCTCTCTGTACCTCAGTTTTCTTACTACAAAAATCTAAGTCTGGGCCAAATATCTGACCCAGAATGCTTAGTAAATGGCAGTTGTTATTTTTACTGTTAATTATTAACAGTAAGTCTTCATGGGGAAAAAACACTCAGGAAAATTTTAGCGATCCCTGTTTTAAATCCCCTAACTATCCTAGTGCACTAAGATACACATATTTTCGTGTTAAAGATGAAAAAAACTAAAACCTGTTAAGCTAGTGACTTTTTCAAGTGTACAGCTAGTGAGGGGCAGAACTGGGAGCTGGATTCCCAGTTCACAGAAATTTAAGACACCCCAATGTGTCAAATAGCTAAGTGCCCCTGAAAAGGCAGAGAAATTCAGATTTCAAGCTTTGGGAGCTATTTTCAGTGGCAATCCAATCAGCAATGAGGATAAATTTCTTCTGGAATTGTAAATTTGGTAAAACAAAAAATGAGAAACTTAAATTTTAAAAATTAGATCTAGAATTCAATTGGAAGCAGGGCCCACTTGTATTACCTGCTATCTATTTTGTTTGTTTGTTTGCCTTTTCTGGTTATTCACAATTACTCAGCCCAAATGTTAGTCCTTAAAACATTTTTGTAAATTGACTTAGGGTCCAATAACAGATGAACATAAAATTGCTGCGTTAATGTTGTCAGACTCTCAGTTGGTTTTGCTCTGTGATCTTTTCGGTTTTGCCCAGACTGTTGAGGCAAGAACACTCCAGGATGACATGAGCTGTCTTTAGGCACAGTTAGTCACAAAGCATAGGTTCTAGCATTTCAGCTTGGAATGGGTCTGTTCCCATCAACCCACCGATGTTTATCAAAGGAAATGTAATATTCATCCAGATTGGAATTGGAATGAGTTTTTCTTTTCTATTAGATGAACAGCGACAACAACACAATGTACTTGGAAAAATAATAAGTTTGTGCTTATGCTAATTGAGGAAGTAGTATTAAAATAAAGTGTTTGTGACTCTGAGACTCATAACCTGTACACCTTCTGGGATTCAAAAGTCCCCAAGGGCTATTGGAAAACTGCTTCTTGTTTTTAAATTCTCACTCTCAGTATTAGAACATGTTTCAGGTTCCTACTTCTCTGTGTTATCTCCATATCCACCAATGCAATTCTTAGCCCAAAGTCCCTAACCTACTACTACCTTTGGTTTCATTCACCAACCCAGATGCTGGGATGGTAGGATTAGTGTTATTTTCAATTAAAATTTAACTATTTTCTCTTTCTTGCACGTAGAGCACCAGTTTTCGGTAGCTTCAGTCGTTTGCAACTTCAATCTCATCAGTTCTCTGCAGGCAAAGAGAGGGAAATGAGGGCATGGTGTGTCCATTTTACAGATGGGAACAACATGGACTATATGCCAAAGTTGTAAACAACCTTTCTCCCATTTCATCAACTTCATAGTGCAGAAGAGATTTGGCTTATTTATGTGTTGAAGTGTAACACACGAAACGATCAACCTCTTTCATCACGATGGCTTTCATCAAAGACAGCCATAGCTACACAAATAATGATTCAAGTCTAAAGTTTTTGAGTTCTGAGAGCCTTCAAAACATTTACTGTTTTAATAGTTCTCCTAATGTTGCCGCAATGGGAAAATACTATTCCATTTTAGAGATGAAGACAATGAAGCTAAAGAGAAAGACTGGCCAGATAGAGTTAAAGGAGGGGAAGAGATCTAGGCTTTCTGCTTGTCCACTCCCTCCACTCTGGGCTGTGGTTCTCCACGTGTTCTAGCTCGGATGCACACGGCTGATTAGTTTCACACTAATGGGTGTCAGGTTCATCCAGAGAGCACGACCTCAGTATGTAAATTATTCAGCAATGAGGTTGATGTGACTATTTATAGGTCATAAATCAGTTATAAACTCAGGAATATGAGAACAAGTCCCTAAATAGAGAGGCAATTGTTACCTATCTAGGGTTTAATTTAAATATGCAGGGTTGAATTCAGGTAAATTTCGTACCTGATACCCTTTGCATTGGACTTTGGAAGAAGTGGGTAGGATAGATAGGTGCATTAATTATAACAATGGATGAGACGTAAGTTCAGGTACGACAAAATGGATTTCTATCTTGAGCAAGCTCCAGTTGGTAATGCCTGTCTTGATGCACTGTGTTGAGAAGGATTCTGAAGCCAAGCTCAGGCTCTCAGAAACCCACAGGCCACAGATTTGCCATCCCAGGCTTGGTTATTTCATACCCTTTATCCATCAGTGACAGATGTTTCATGAAAATGAGAAAACTGGGTCATATTTATTCACCAAAATTGCCCTTCTGAATCTTATACACTGATGCATCTCCTACTACCAATCAAGGAAAAAGAAACCAAATTGCCTCCTTTCAAAGACCCTTAGAGCAATGATAACTCATTTACAAGATTGAGATAATGAAGCTGTGACAAATCCAATTGCTGGCTGGATTTGGGGTAACTTCTTGTTGCCATCATTCAGAAGGAGAGATTTCTCTGCCATGTCTAGGTTGTGAGACTCAGCCTGCCTCCATTCTTTTCTTCTTTAGCAGTTATCTCTTTGTCTTATTCAAGATCCAAGTCGATTCAAGTGCATAATTACACCTTATTTCAGTATGAAGGAATGCCAGGTCTAAAGATATACATTTGAGGTCATTCCTAAGCTCTAAGATGTTCGAGTCGCTTGGCCTTGGATAAAGCCTTAAACGAATCCCCTTCCTTCAGTGCACAGGCCTTTCAGGGCTCTGACCCCTGGAGTTATGTTTCCTATGGCTGCTTCTCTCTTTCCTCTCTCTAGGCCCAGCCCAAACAATCACTCCTAGACCTTACTCTGGTCTGTGCAAAATCAGGTCATGTCCTGTTTGGATGCTGGGCACACCCCTTTGGCTTTCTGTTTAGAACTGCACTGTCTTTACAACTTCTTGGTTCATCACCCTGCTTGCCACCTCCAGGTACCCTGCTTTCTCTCAGATTTCATTCTCTAGCCTTTACCACAGACTGGTCCCAGTGATAGCATCCCTTAGCATTTCTGATCCAGCTCCCCTTCTGTGCAAAATTGCCCTTTTTCCTAAAAGAATTCTTTAAATCTCCGTAACTTCCTTCCTGTGGTCCCTTGGGTATCATCCTAAATGGATAATAATTTACATTTATTGAGAGCCTATGTGCTAGAACTCATCCAAACCTTTGTAAGTATTATTTCATTCAATCCTAATAACAATTCTATTATCCCCATTTAACAGAGGAGAAGACTGAGGCACTTGAAGTTAATTTTCCAGAATCACATATCAAGTAGTAGACAGTGGTAGGACTTTGGGCAATTTATCATTTTGCTATTATTTTCATTTGATAATTCAAAGTCACAGCTGCACAGCAAAACCAGTTGCTGTTTTGTCTGGGAAATCTCCACTGTTTTTTCCCCCAAATTCATGATAACCTTATTTTACCCTCCTAATGATAAAAAAAACATGTTTATTACAGAATTCCCGAACCTTTAAAAACATTCAATGATTTACGTAGATGTGTTCACTTTGTGAAAATTTAATGAAATGTACAACTTGTGATTTGTGCGTTTCTCTGTATGAGTGTTACACTTTAATTAAAAAGTTTTATATGAAAGATACCCTCAGGTCCCCTTATTTATATTTTAACTTAGAAAACACCTACCTGCACCCCATTTCGGGACTGCGATGCTCTTTGCCAATGCTTTTGGGGAAGGTGAATTTTGCAACAGCACCTGGTCAGATTTAAATGTTCAGAGCTGGACATACATTGTGCTAGCTGGGCATGCTACGCCTGACCCCACGTGTTTTATGTGATACAGAGGTTGTAAAAAACTTATTAGAACATTATTTCAATAAGGGGAGGAGAACCTTATGTTGTTGGAACAAACCTGTGCCCTAACTAATTTAACTTGGAAGATAGAAGGCCGCACACTAGTTTAACGCTGCTTTTAGTTGGTTGGAATTTGGGATGTAACATGTTCATAACAGGGTTTTACTCATATAGGTGTATTAACAACTATGTTTCAATACTCACAGAAAAAAAATAACAATAAAATATGTATTTGCTCATTGTAATGCAATTTACCAAAGACCAATAATATTTATACAGCATGTATGACATACATTATCTCATTTAACCTCCATAACAGCACTATGAAATCATATGATTATTTCTGCATTTTGCACATAAGGAAACTGCAGCTTACAACCGAGTATATCATTTGCCCAGGGTCAACTCAGGACTATATGATTCCAAAGTTCCTAATTCCTCAAGAATAAACCCTGTTACTTCTCATTAACACATTGGTGGACACTCACAACAATGCACTGGATTAAGCATTATAGTTTTCCCGATTTTGGACAAGGAAATAGGCCCAAAGAGATAATGTGATTAGCTAGACATTTTCAGAGGCCAGACCCAAGCTCAGGTTCTCGGACTCCAAATCTGGGAATGCCTTCCCCTAGATAATGTCATTGCTCAGGCCCACAATACAATTTATTTATGTTGATAACAGATAAACTAAAGGTGCAAATAACAAGATGATAAAAGTCTTTTAACATCCCCAGTCTTGGAGGCTCTCCCTGTGATACTTTTAGCAGCTCAGCAGCTTTAAGGCAGACATTTCTACAGCTCTAATTGCAGCCATTTTAGATTTTAACAACAGGTCCAGCCTAAGTGCCCCCTGATCAGCTACTTTTGGAAAAGGAATTGGGATCCACTTCTGTGGAGGGCAGAGTCAAACACACACCAATACACACTGAAATCTACCTATGGTGTTTGGTCTAGTTCAGTGGTTCTCCAACCCCCCCACCCCCCAACAATTTTACCCTCCTCCCTCCTGACACACACACACACACACACACACACACACACACATCATTTGGCAATGTCTGGAGATATTTTTGGCTATCAGAAAAGTGGGGAGGTGCTACTGGCATCTATCGAGTGGGTAGAGGCCAGAGGTGCTGCTAAATATCCTACCAGCCCCCACCCAAAAAATAAAAGAAATTATCTGGCCCAAAATGTTAATAGTGTCAAGGTTGAGAAACCCTGGTCTAGTTAATTCTATTAAACACACACACACCCCTGAAGTTGTTTAGGATGAAACTGACCTTGGAGATTATGGCAAAGTAATGAAATGAAGGTATTCTCCCGAGAGTTGACTGTTTATCCCCCAATATTTATTTATTTACAAGTTACCTGACCCATTTCCAATTATGGTTTTGCCTTACCATAAATGCACACACAGGACAGTTAAAATGAAGATTTTTAAAAGATTAGAAACCATTGAGACAGTGGAGAGAAAGAACATACATTCAAGTTCTGCTAGTCACCGGGGATTTTCTGTCATAATTCTTTAAAAATCACATTGATATGTCTCCTCTACTTATTTAAGCACTTTGTTGGTACAAGCCAGGTTTTCATTTATTCCAGCCCAATAAGAATTAGAAAAGAACACTTGATTAACTCTAATAGTTACCTCCCTGCCTCAGTGAAGAAGTGGGACCATCAGGTTTTCAGAGAGAGTTCAAATCTTCTTTAGGCTGACCTTTTAAAAGATAATGGGGTTACTTGTCAGCCTGGAGTAGAAAAAAAGACAGTGGTTAAGCAAAGCACAGGCAGGGGAGCTGCATGAGAAAGCTGTTCAATTAGTTCTTTGACGGGGGGAAGTTGTTCATTACTTTGTTTGAAATACTGTCAAATTCCAGAACACCAGAGACAATGATATACAAATACAAGTACCAAAATACCTTAATATCCATGGGTATAGTGTGTACTATGCTACCACAAAACGGTAAGGAAATTTAAAAGAAACTTCTTTATTTATTCTCTATTATAATACATTAAGGCTCCATGTAATGATATAATATATAATGCCTGATGTATATTTTCCTGTATTTACAGTATCTCTGCATTGGACTGATAGTCCTTATAGAGAGCTTGCTGTTTTATCATTTTGAATGACATTTTACATTATCCAAGAGAATCCCAATATAAATTAAATATTTTCTATCAAACAAGTTAATTAGGTTCCTAGCTCCTATTTTCCACAGACACACACACACACACACACACACACACACACACACCACAATAAGGTAAATGTAAAAAATAGAAACCATAAAGATACAAGAAGAACATTGGAGGTATTTTTCTAATTATAGACTCTGGATGACGACCTCTTGAAGCAAGGAATGGAAGGCAGCAATACACAGGATAACACTGATAGATTTGACTACAAATTTATAAAAATTAAAAACTGCACTCCAGTATTTAATAACATTCAAAATTTGAGTTTTAACTTTGCTCAGCAGGGTTTTGATGGATATTAAATGGTTGGGGGGTGGGTAACTAGGTGGTAGGAGAACAATTCTAAGTTATTGTGCATTTGCTATTATTATTATTATGTCATTCATGACTAAAAGTTGAATGATTTACCTCAAAGGAGATTCTGATGGCAAACTTTCAATTTTCAGCTTATTTCTGGGATTTTCACGAACTTATACTAATCATTCTTTTTTTTTCCTTTAGCATTTATGCCATTTAGCGCTTTCAAAAATATCTCTAGGTATCTTTATTTTATGTATGAGAAATACCAGGGTTCAGAAGGCCTAAGCGTGTGTCTGAGTGCCCATGACAGGCATGTTTAGAGCTCGAGAAAGACCAAAATAAATACAAAACCAACTCCACAAACTTGAATTGCCCCACGACTCCTGGGACCCCACCTGCCACATGTGCATGGACAAGATCTTGGAACTCCACATGTTCACCTACTCCAGTTATGTTAACTCAGAAAATGAATTTAAGGGCACAGGGAAGGATGTATTATGCAGTCCCATGTGCCAGGTAATGTTAAGCACTTGACACAAATTATTTCATTCCATCTTCTCAATAGCCCTACCAAGTAAGTATGAATAGCTGCATTTTACAAGCTAGGGAAACTGAGGTTATGAGAGGTTAAGTAACTTGCCCAAGGTGCCTTACTTGAAAAAGAGTGATACTTCTTAGGTGTCAAAATCCAGGTCCTCTTGGTGCCACTCCTCTTCACCATCTTAGAGGGAAGAAAAGAGTATGTCAATGGAAATGTGATCCATGAAATTACTAGCGAGAGTATTCTTTTCTATAGTTTTTTAGTTATAGGAATGTTTAAACAATTACTTGAAATATTTTCATTAAATATAAATATCTAAAACATGATTTTGCATGACACTGATTTTTGATTGCTATACAAACATCTTCATAAACCAAGTAACATCTGGTACAAGAAGTTCAGCAGTTCAACTTTAGTCTTCCAAAGTTGGGTAAGTAAACAACAGCCCATGGGCCCAATCCTGCCCACCCCCTGGTTTTGTGAAGCCCAGGAGCTAAGAATGTTTTTACATTTTTTTCAATGGTTGAATTAAAAGAATATTTTGTAATACATGAAAAGTACATGAAATTCTAATGTCAAGGGCCACAAATAAAAGCTTTATTAGAACACAGCCAGGCTCATTTGTTTACATATTTTCTATGGGCTGCTTGTGTGCTACAGCTGCAGAGTTGAGCAGTTGTGACAGAAACTGGATGGTCTGCAAAGTCTAAGATATGTGCTCTCTGGGCTTTTATAGCAAAAAGTTTGCTGACCCCTGTTCTATGGCATTTACACATTCAGGCGCAATTTGAGCTTCTGAATTTTTTCTATGAAATTCTGAATTTTTTTTTTTTTTTTCAGAAAGAACAGTAAGGCAATCTTGCTCTGAAAAAAATTTGACAGCTTGGGCTGATTTGAAATGACACCATTAGGTTATGATTCCAGTGCCTACTCAGTCCAGCTTGAAAGTCCGCCTCCCTTAACTCATCTTCTAAATACATTAGAGTTATCTCCGGATGGTAAAGCTGGGTCTTACTACCCAAACTGTCCTTCCATTATTCATCTTGACTGTGTTATGGGTTTAGTTTCACAAACATTATGAGTTCATCCAAGCTTCTTGAATCATTTATAGGGACTTTCATTTTCGCTCTCAAACTCTTCTACAATTTCTCTGCTTTGACTTTTTTTTTTCAACATAAAGCTCAGAGTATGAAATGGCCTACACGTGTAAAACAAAGCCCATAGTTTTTTTAGCTTTATCACATCAGAATTTTAAAAAAATTGCTTATTTCTTGTGAAACTAAACTTAATTTTGCAGGTCACATAAGTAAGAAAATACCTTCATATCCAAGGATCTCAAAGCACCTCTGGTGGAGATACATAACAAGGTAAAAGAACGTCTATTTATTTTTAAATACTGTTTATTTATTGGAAGAAATATTAATTTAATGGAAAACATAAGACTAGTAACAAATAGAGTCCAAAGCTATTTGGGTTCTGCCAATGACTCAGTTTGACTTTGGGCAAATCATCTCACCACTGTTGCTCTTTATCTGCAAAAACTGGACTTCACGCCTATGGGAGTTGCATGGCTAATCAATGCCTGGAAAATGCGTAGTGGCAGATGCTACAAAAGTGCTGAGCCTTAAAAACAAAACCACCCCACCCCCCATTTGTATTCAGTTGAGGTTGAGGTTTATTGTTATTTAACATCCGAAGGCCAACACTATGTTAAGTCCAGCGTGCTGCACAGTACAGATAATATCACTGTGCAGTAGGGATTTTTTTTTTTTATCTAGAATTTTGGACTTTGTGTGTGTGTGTGTGTGTGTGTGTGTGTGTGTGTGGTTGGGGTTATTTTAGAATCCAGTAGTATATCTATACAAAAACATTAAGCTTTAAGTTGAAAATTATCGATTAATATACCTAAACCCCCTCCCCCCCAAAAAAAAAGCCTCCCCCGCCCCTCCAAGAAATCTCTCAAAACAAGAATTCTTCTGATGTTTTTTTCCTCCCTGCAGTTCTCCATGTTACAGTCCTTGAAGGTAGAATAGGCATAAAATACTTTCACTAATAAAATATGACAAACCGCCGGATTATACGTGGCCGATTCCCGGTGATTGCCCTGCTACACAAAGCATAAAAGTAAATGCCATCATCCCCCCTTAGAACAAAAGAACTTAGGAATAAAAAACATGGAGAGGGGGGAGAAAGCAGCAATAAATAAAGGTGAGCGAAGGACCCGGTCCCCGGCCCCTCCCCAAAGCGAGTGTGGGACTAAGTACAGCTAATAAAGTGGTTCAAGGGTAGTTATTTGGAAAGGGGGCGGGGTGGCGAGGGGAGGGAGCGGGCGAGCGACGGCCGGGGATTGCATGTTGCATACGACTTGAGGTTGCATCTTTCTCCTGTTGCCTGGACCACGCTCCCCCATTGCAGTGCTTCCCCGTTGCTTCTCTTCGCTCCTGCCCTCGCGGCTTGTTTCCCCCCCATAAAACTGCTGTTGCACTGGAGGGAGTTGGGGCCGCTCCGGAGCCCCTCTGCAGCTCCTGCCGGCGGGAGGGGGAGTTGGGCTCCGGCCGTGGAGTTGGGGGGGCCGCAGCGAGCTCCGGCCTCGCCTCGGCTGCAGCTGCAAGGGAGCCGAGCTGCAGCGCTGCACCGGCCCATCATTGCGGCGGCATCGGAGTTTGGCCGCCGCCGCTCGGTGCTCAGCCCCATCACCACCGCCGCCGCCGCCGCTGCACTGGAGTTTGGCTGCTGCTGCCCTACTTCACTCTAGTTTAGTTTCACTCACTTTACATCCGGGTTTTTTCCCTAGGCAATGGGGGCCGCAGCACACCCCGTTCCTTAGGCAAAGTGAAATAAATTCGCCGCACCGACACGTCAAGTAGTCCGCCCGCCCGAGCGCCGCCGCGGGCCCCCGCCGCCCTCCCCCGCCACCGCCCCGTCGCCCTCGGGGGGGGCCCGTGCGTCCCGGGAGCCGCGGGCGGAGGCGCTGGGGCCCGGGCCGGCCGCCATACAACTCCGCCCGGCGGCCCCCTCCCTCCCCGCCGTGCCCCTCTACCCCGGCGCCTCCTCTCCCCCCGCCCTCGTCCCCGCTTTCCCAGCCCCAGTCCCTCTCGCCCGGCTCTCGGGAGCGGCGGGGGCGCGCACGGCGGCGGCGGTAGCGGGCCGGCGGGGCCGCGCGGCGGGCTCCCGCGCGGGCGAGTGTGTCTGGGCCTGGGCGGAGGGATCCCCGGGCTGAGGCGGCGGAGGTGCTGCGGCCCGGGGCCGGGTGGTGAATGGGCTGGTGGTGCTCGCTGCTGCTGCTGAGAGGAGGAGGAGGATGAAGAGTTGGGCTTGTTTGTCTCCCACAGTTTCTCTCCTGCTGCTCTGATTTACCCCCTCCTATTCCGGCCCGGGGCCTGTGTGTGTCCCTCCTGGAGGAGGAGGAGAATCCAGTTCCTCCCCCCACCCCCTCCTCCCCACCCCCCCTTTGCCTGGGGAAGAGGAGGAAAGAAACAGCCCAGAGAGAGAGAGAGAGAGAGAGAGAGAGAGAGAGAGAGAGAGAGAGAGAGGAGAGAGAGAGTGAGTGAGAGAGAGAGAGAGAGGAGAGGAGGAGGAGGAGGAGGGAGAAGGGAACAACCTACCATCTTAACACACTAATATCTAAAAAGTGCGAGAGGCCCAGAGCAGCAGCAGAAGCAGCAGCAGCAGCTCCAGCTTCTTCCCTCCCTCCCCATGAAGAAGAGTTCCCTCCTCCTCCTCCTCCTGCTTCTCCTGCTCAGAGTTCCTGCCTCCAGCTGCCAGGGGGGACAGCCAGCCAGCAGCAGGAGGGTGCAGTATCCCAGCTTTTCCATTCTCTCTTCTCCTCACTCTCCTCTCTCTTTTTTTTTCTTGAGTAGCTCTATTTCCCCTCCCTCCCCCCTTCCCCCTCTCCCTCTCTCTCTGTCTTGTCTCTGGTGTTTGTCTCTGGGAGGAACAGGGGCTGCTTGCTTGGAGTTTGTTGTGGGGGGAGGTAGGGGGAGGGGAGGGGTGTGTGGGAGGGAGGAGGGAAGGGGGGGTGTTCTCGCCAGGACCCCTCAGTCAACTTGAGATTTGAGCAATAACTTCCCCTTTGGGGCGCCCCCCTGCGTGCCCTTCCTATTCCTCCCCCCTAAAAAAAAGACAATGGAAAAACCTTGTCTCCCCCCCCTTCCTCCCCTTCTGCCCTCCACCCCTCCCCAGGATAAATTGGAAGTAAGTTTATGAGCAGCCTCGGGAGCCTGGGCGCTGAGTGCTGGGCCGGAGCGGGTGACAGAGGCGGCGCACTGGGGGTGGCGGGGAGGGGGCGTCACATTGTCCCGGCGGGGGGCCGGGGAGGGGGCCGCCGGCGGGGGCGGGGGGCGCGGAGCCTTGTCCGCCCCCTTCGGCTCTCCCTCGGCCGGGGGATGGTCGCTTTGGCTTTTTCATCACCACCTCCCTCCCCGGGATGCTGTCGGGGGGAAGTTTTTATTATGATTATTTATTTAATTTTTTTTTTTTTGAAAACCATCTTGTTTGGTGACTGAGGGATCTGGTTTAAAAAAAAAAAGCTGCGGCTGCTGACGCTGCCGGGCCCGAGTGTGTGTGTGTGTGTGTGTGTGTGTGTGTGTGTTGGTGCATTTGTCTTGGGTGGCCGGAGCAGCGTTGGGGAAATTCCGCTTATTCTTCTTCTTCTGCAACTTGTTATTCCGGAGAGTCTGCCTGCACCCCTCACCCCGGGGCCGGCCCTCCCGCACTCGCCCCCGCCGCCCGCGGCCGCGGGGCGCCCCCGGGACCCCGCGCGGGCCGGGGCTGGCAGGCCGCTCTGAGAGGGGCCGCGGCCGCCCCTCCCCCGCCCGCGCCCCCGCCGGGGGGAGGGGCGCGCGGAGTGGGACTCTTTCCGTTTGGTCCAGCCCCGTCGTGCACGCAGTTCCCAACACTTCTCGTCATCTTCTCTTTGGTCTCTTTATTCTGCTGAGCGGTGCTGTTAGGATTTCTTTTTTTCCCCTGACCACGTTCGCGATGGTGGGTAGCAGCAAGGTGGCCCTGGTAGGGGAGGGGTTCATATCGAGATTGGGCACCGGGGGAAGAATGTCTCCTTTCAACTTTGTCTGTGGCTTGCACCTCGGGAGAAGGCCACACGCCGGTTGTGGGGTGCAGATGTGCCGAGAGTGATTTCTAAGTAGTTGAGTTGTTGAGATGAGGATACGACTGCTAATGGTAGGCAGGTTTTGTTTTCATTGGTGAATCTGGTGTCATCATATTCCGGTCATATGCTGAAATATTCTTTGTTTAGGTCTTGAAGTAGAGGATCACACTCTGCACGTCCACACTGTGTTGTTTTTAAATGATGTCTCTGCATGTGTGGCTTTCTAGAATTTCAAATGTGAGTTAAGGTCCGGCGGTGTGTGGGCCCCAGCACTGGCCTTGACAGTGAACTTCGTGGCTGTGTTTTGGATTTCAAAGATTTGCCCCATAGCCGGGGAGCAAGTTGTGCATTTTTGTTAGTATAGTTGTCAGGAATGATGCTTTAGCTGGGGACGTTGGAGAAGGAAGAACATTTATATATTCATAATTGATAGTTGAATATTAGAATCAGATTAATTTGGGCTGATGAAAGTTTTTTTTTTTTTTTTTTAAAGCAGTTGTGCACTCTAGGAAGGAAGCCTTTTCATAGGCACACTTTATAGGGGTTCTTTAGGGCGGAGAGCTGGAATATCTCCTTTTATAGAGGATGCTCGTCAACATCTGTAGCTTCATTGAGGGCCTGGTAAAGAGACTGAAATTGGGGCTACGACATCTAAGCGTACTTTTCAGTGTTTATGACGTTTGTTTGTATTTGGTGTTCACTTATGTTTGGGCAGTAAAAATAAATAGGTCAGCTTTTCGTTTGGTTTTGAAGACTAACCCCCTCCCCTTTTTTTTTAAGTTTCACGATTTACTTGGTTTCACAGTGTTGTAGGAAACCGTTACTACATTTTTACTGGAAATACTATTATTCATTTTCATTTTGGTAAGTTCCTATTCTTGTTTTTCTGTCTCCACTTGTGTATGGGATCTACATCGTGGGCTTAAAACGAGCTTATTAGGGGCTATTTAAAGTGTTTGAAGAATGCATTTTAAAAATCACAGGACACACCTTTTGATGGCAAAGAGGGAATTTTTGTGTGCAGTTATGCTCATATTTACTAAAAAATAAAAATCTGTACTTAAGTTCTGTAGATGTATAACTATCCCTAAATGAAGAGCATAGTAATAGTGGAGAAAATTTTCAAAACACAAACTTTTGGCTAACATGTTAAAAATATTCCAGGTGTTTTTCTTTATGTCAGACTTTTGCTTTTGTTAACATTATAGTATTTGCAGTATGACTGGCATTGCTTGGCTGGCCATAATAATCTTTTGCTTGAGTGCTTTTGAAACATAGTTTTTAGATAATTTTGCAAGCTTTGTTTAAGCATTTTACACTTTGGACTCAGGCAGGTCTTTATGGAATTGGGATAGTAATAGATTAAAAAGACTCCTACCTATGCCAGATTTTATTTTTAGGAGGTATAAGTGATGGACGGGCCCTATGTTTTTTAGCTTTGAAGGGTCCATCGTTTTCCCCATTCAGTCACTGAAGAAGCTGCCTTAGAAATACTCTTCTTCTGCTTACATGAAGAGCTCTAATTGCCATCCAGCAGGAGGTGCTACAGCAAGATAAAGCAAACTGAATTTTCAGGATCTTGCTGCTTATTACAGCTCACTTAGCTTCAACTAAGCAACAGGATTAACACCTTAAAGTTCCAGAGAGATTTGAGTAAGTCCATGTAAAAATTACGTTAATAAGTTACATTTGCTATTTGAAACTGAAATCTTTGAATGCTTTTTACCTTCTTACAATATTATACAAAGTTGATTTGTTATTGTGGATAGCTTATGGGTGCTTGCTTAGGTACAGAGTGATACAGAATTATTTTATTTTGAAGAGGAGTTGGTTTTGTGTTGGTGAGTGGGGTGTTGAACACATTTTAAAAAAATTGTGAGGAATGGCTATAAACGAAAGTATTTTGTATGACTTGGGACTTTAGGTTTTGTGGTCATCCCTATAGTATTAATACAAATAGGATATAGAGTACTTAAGATTTTAGAAAGATACTGTGTGGGGAAAATTTGAGACTTTTTGTGTTGATTTTTTTCTTGAATCTATGGATAGTGATCCTAATAGATAAATTATTAGGCACTCAACTTTATAAATATATATTGTCGATGTATTTGAGTTGGCCTCCAAAAACTGAGATTCTTGAACTATAAATAAAGTTACATCGGTGGGAATAGGTCACTGCTGATATGTCCATTAGTAACACTTAACAATACTCCATAAAAATAAAAGTAGTTTCATACTGTGTTTCCCCGAAAGTAAGACCTAGCTGGACAATCAGCTCTAATGTGTCTTTTGAAGCAAAAATTAATGTAAGACCCAGTATTATATTGTATTATATTATATTATACCTGGTCTTATACTGTATTATATAAGACGGGGTCTTATATACGACCCGGTCTTACAGGAAAATAAGACCGGGTCTTATATTAATTTTTGCTCCAAAAAACGCATTAGAGCTGATTGTCTGGCTAGGTCTTATTTTTGGGGAAACACAGTAGCATTTACAGCACATGGTTGTTTGAAACTCCTGTTAGTGTTAGGTGAATTGGTTTATCACTGGAAATATGCTACTGTGGTGGCTTGTAAAGTTTTATATCAAAGTTTAAAAACTTAGAATGTGTAGAGAGTTTGATGAACCTGCTTTGAACTTTGTCTGTTTTCTAGGCATAAGGTTGTACTTTTTACTCAGTAAGATGAAATGAGATTATAACATGTGAAAGTTCTTTGTAAATTGTCAGAAGCCATGCAGATGTTAAGTTGTTGAGATAGGGTAACCAATTAATACATGGACAGAAGCGTCTGTCTTTAAAATGCTATCTTTTGGGAAGTGAGTGCATAAAAAGTGCACCCTGAACACCTTATGATTTTTTTCTTTTTTAAATACTGCTGTGGTTACCAAAAAGCTCTTTGTTACAGTTTTGAAGCTTTGTTTAAAAATGCTGCCTAGGCAGTTTCTCATAATTCAAGAAAAAGATCATTTTTCATTTTGTAGATCTTGTGAGATGTGTATCCCCTATTAGTTTTTCTTCATTTCTCCATTGATGTGATAGTAGTTGATTTTAGTGAATATTTAAATTTCTAGATTCTTCTATAGACTCTTATTTTACACACATAGTAACAGATGTCATGGTTAAGGTTTTGATTGTTTTGATTGATTCTGCTAACTTTCTGAAAAATTCCAACTAAAGCTTTCAGACTTCTTTCAAAGTGAAGATGTATATCTGTTTGCATTAGTATTAGGTACATGTGTATATCTTTTTTTTTCTGTGTTAGAGGGATTCATGAGGAAATGACTAGTCAAATCT
This sequence comes from Rhinolophus ferrumequinum, assembly GCF_004115265.2. NCBI lineage: Eukaryota > Metazoa > Chordata > Mammalia > Chiroptera > Rhinolophidae > Rhinolophus > Rhinolophus ferrumequinum. The sequence goes on from NC_046294.1 coordinate 14,771,562, forward strand.
AGAGGAGTACACTGAAATATTTTTGTGTAAAAATAGCCCAAAAGTTTGAAACTCAGAGCCTTGAGTTGTGACTTTCTTAACAGACTCTGCTCACGATTTTAGACCAAAATAAAATACAATACAATAAAATATGTGTTTATGAGCATATCATAAGGTGTAGTATCTTAAATTTTAGAAGTGGTTGTTTTTTGTGAAATAGCCCCAATTAGTAATTAAATATAGAAACTTGCTTCTGTGAAGAGTGAGAAAAACATTTAACTGTTTAGATAAAAATGAAACCTTTCAGGGTAATACTAAGTTTTGCATCCCACAGACAGTGAATACTAAGGCTTTTCTTGAGGAAATACTGAAGTTAAGGTTATATTAATGTGCTTTTAAATTTTTTTGTATCCTTAGTATCTTATTGCTGAAGGCTTTTGTATTTAATTACTATTCAAAGGAGAAAAGGAAGAGATTAAAGTTTTAGGTCTCTAACCTTTGACAGAATTTTTTTATATCTGTATTCAGAGCTGATTTCTTGAAACATGTTTGAATCTTCATATTAATCTGTGCTGGGAAATATTAATGATTTATGTTAATGTCTCAGGAACTTTTATACATACATTTTTTTGGAGGCTCTAAATGTTCTTAAGGAGCATAGCAATATATTCTGATCACTTTAACTTTACCAGGTGTGCATTTTTGCTGCTTTGAGATTATTTTTTAAAAGAGGTAATTTGTTAACACTGCATTAAATTTATTATAGATAATTATTTCTTAAATAGCATATGTTTTCTTCTTTGTGTGTATATACTATTGTGTGGACATACTATTTTGTAGGCTTGCATGTAATACTTATTTGTGTATCAAATTTTTGAACAGTTATGTTTTGTAATTATGTTGAAATAGACTTACAAGAATAATTTTTATATTACTTGTCTATCAATTCAGCCTTAAACTAGGGTGGTGGTGAACTATTCTCTTTTAGAGATAGTATGTGAGGTTCAGTCAACCTTTGGGCTTTTCTAAAACAACTGCCTTACTTACACTAGACACTTGTTTGGCACTTTGAATGCCCCTCCACTTTTCTCCCTGCAATACACTGCAAGCCCCCTCCCACTTTTACAAACAAAAAATAGTGAGCAGGTCTTGTTGATGGAAACTATTCTTTCCTATATTTTGGGATCACCTACAGAAATGATTTTCTGCTTTTAAGTAGACAAAAAAGTGAACTGGTAATATGGAGATAGGAAGGGGATGGGCCCTAACAGGTTGATCTAGGTTTTATTTTGACTCTGTCTGTGGGCCTAGGGGAGAAAAATAACTTAAACATAGAAGCCAAAAAGATGGGTTTTGTTTTATTGTTTTGGCTGCATTGAGAATACAAACTGTCAGTACTTGAGGAGACGGAGCAGCAGAAAGGAATTGATTTTTTCTACTGCAGATCCAAGTATTGTTAACCATGTGTATCTCTAAAGCAGCACACTTACAAATCAAACTGTAGTTGATTCTTTCACTCAATTAACAGTGAAAACCCTAAACTATTTTTTTTTTAATTTTAAATAAGTGCCAAAAACTTCAGTGTAATGACAATAATTTCCTGATAAAAGTGGGTGATAGTAACCATGGCAACTGCTATCTCTGGTCTTATGGACAGTATATTGTATTGATGAAGCTTCAGACGCTGTAGTAGCCTGTCACTTTTATGCTGAAATGTAGTAGCATGTGTTGCAGGTGATTTTTAGCTGGATTGTGTTAAATTTGTTTGCCAGCTTATCTTCCCTTGTTAGGAATTTCTTGGACTGTATTCCACAGCATGTTTGTGAAGGTGCTGTTGCCTGAAAATAATCCACCACCTGTGTTAGGCCTCCTGATGCAGATTGCACATAGTTCTTTCCCAGCCTCCTCCTTCAGTCTTACAGAATCTAACAGGGGTGTGTGTAGAAACAGTATATACATAAATTGCAGCTTCAAGTTCTCTGTTTGGGTTTGGACATGTTATTGATAGCAAAAAAAAAAATCCCTGTGTTTTTGGAAGAGGTCAGTAGATGAGAGAAATGGGTCTGTAGTTGGAATACATTTTTCTAAGTGTTCTTTTCAGACATGTGTGGGGGAAACGAAAGGTAAGAGTGGAGGGCATAAATTTTGAGAAGGACTTGACAAAATAGGAACTTAAGTATTACTGTGTTTTTTTGTATGTAATGTTGTTTTGTGTATTGTATTACTATAAAAATATATTTCCTAGTGGGCAGTATTAGCGTATGGGAAATGTTTTCTTATGATAATTTTCTTTTAAAAAACTTATTTATAAAACAATTTGAAAGACTGCTAAGAGAAAAACCTGGTAAAACAATTAAAAATGTTTGAGGGGTGGGGAGGGTATGGATAGAGAGCTTTGAAACTGATCCAACCAAACTTTAAGAGAATTGTTTTTAAAATTATGTTTTTAAATACAATTTTAAAATTATATCAAATCTTTCTGCTTTCTAAGCATTTTTTATATGCTTATCCTGTATAAGTTTCTTCTAATGTGAAAATGTTGATCTAAATATTGATTCCCCCCCCCCCCCATTATGTGCTAAAGAAACTCTCCAGAGCAGACAGCAAACAAATTAGATCTGAATTTGATTATGATCTGATAATAAGACTTATTCAAATTGTGCTAGGTAGTTCAGACTTTCTTGAAACTTACAATCTGGTAGGGTGAAGTGGTTTACTTACTACAAGTCCCAGGATGCATTGTGATTTTTTTTTTTTTTTTTGCTTAACTCCAGATTGCATGCTGGGACCTGTAGTAGATTTATACAGCACAGGGAATCCTTCCCTCTTGTCTACTCCATTTTATACATAGCTTCTCAAATCTCTTAAGAACTTTCTGCTAAGTAAAGTTTGATTGCTAATATCATGATTATTATGTTCCTGATATCCTAAAGTGAATCTTCAGGAACACCTTTGTGTTTTAATTTACCTTAGATTAGTTTCTTGTGTTTTTAATCAGTTACACCAAGATTTGTATGTAAAATAACGTATGTGTGTGTATATATATTCAAAACTTGACTTAGAAATTGCAAATTTTTTGTCTGTGATGATAGAGGTCTTTTTATAATTACATCATTATTGATTGCTAGTATGGGCATTAGAAGCCTATTATTGTAGGGCTTGATACGTATATGGTGTTCTCTTTTATTTGAATGGAGATAGTTTATTCAGTGTTTAAAGTTGGATGGAAGGATTTTTTGTGTGTGTGCCAACATTTAAGTTCAGAGTGTTTTGGTTCTTCTGTAATAACTGTCAACATCTTGAATCACCGTATTCTTTAAATGGAAGATAGATTTTTGAAAATAAATTTAGTTTTAGTGTAAATTTAATACTTAAAGGTGTAGCGTGAAAGGTGGAGAAATTTAATAATTTGCTTGTATTCTCATTTATAAAATTTAAATTTCTGTCCTGAAGGTTCAGTGCTTTACTTTATTAACTAATATCAGTGTCGTTGCAGGGACTAAATGTTAAAATTTGTGACAGTGCCTCTAACAGTGCGTGGCACATAATAAAGGCTCAGTAAATGTTTAGAATTTGCAGCAGCAGCGGTAGTAGTGTTTATTGTTATTTTAAAAAATAGGATACTTCACATTTTTTCTTCTCTCTTTATTATTTAATCAGAAGCCCAGGCTGTTCTAACAAGACCTTGAGATTTCTGGCCTATGGTAATGATGTGGCAATTCCTTAGAATTTTTTGCTGTAAATAAAATATCTTTGCACATCATTTTCTCCCTAAGTGATAAATATATGCCCAAAGTAGACAACCAGCCAGTAGCAGCATTTTGACCGGATTCAGCTCTGCCTATTAATTACTCCTTGCCACTGTACCAGAGCCTTTGGTTGACTTTCGAAAGTTCAAAAGACAATGAAAATTTCTCTGTTCATGATGTTTGCACTGGTAGCATATCCAGACTAGTTGATTAATGAAAATAAGATGCTACAAAATGTTCTTTGCATCACAGGGTTTGTAAATGTGGAAAAATTCTGTTGTGTTTTGAAACATGAACCAATCTATCACCACAGTTCAGTGTTACCGGATTGATTGGAAGCCAGTGAGCAGCCCCAGAAAGAAAATGTAGTTTCAGGTCTGTGAGTTGCACTTAAAATGTTAGGTTAAAAGAAATCATAAGCCTTTACATTAGTTTTCTCTTTTAGGACACTCTAAATTCTTTTAGGCTCTAAAAAATATGTAGGGTATTTTTATCTGCATGGCTGGTCCCTTTTAGCTTTTTGAGAAGAGAAAGGGACACCTGGGAATATTGAAAAAAGTAAGCAGAAGTTGCGATGTATTAGTTTTGAGTGTATGCAGAATCAAGGAAGTGTCTTTCCTACCTTCTTGGCCAATATATACTCCAGCTTTTTCCTTTGTGCAGAGTTCCTCAGATATTATTGCTGAGGGCTGCTGTGTTTATTTAAGAAAACTCTGTCTTTAGTAGTAATTAGTTTAAGTACTTGTTTACACAACACACCAACCCACTGTAATACTAACCTTTTTTCCCTTGTAAATATGAACTGAAATTTGTTAATATTTGTATATTAGACATTAAATAGATTTTTTTTAGACCTGTCAAAATTTATGTATCTGGTCTGATGTGTTTCCACATTGTGAAAGGTTTTATTTATTTTTTATTAACTTGTGTTTTCAAGACCTAATATTAAAATGAAATAAATTCAGTAGTTACAAAGAAGTTAAATACAAAGGGCTAAATAGGAGGGGAGAATGGTTTCTGGTATTAATTGGCCAATGCAGGAAATATCAGGTTTGCATGAATTCCCCTTATCTACATTTTATAGTTACATGCATTTGTGTAATTCCTGAAATACTAAAGTTAGAAATAAGAAAAGGAAATGAGAGTAAAACTGGCAGACGTGTAATTCCCTATAGAGTCTTTTGACTCACCTAAATTACTGAGCACAATTTTCTGCCTTTTTTTTAAATGAAATGTCCCAGGCCAATATAAATGAAACAGTTGTGATGATATCAAAAGACCTGGCTGTAAGACCAGTCCTGTCACTAGCTGTGCACTCTTGGGAAATTCAGCCTTGCCGAGCTTTAGTTTTCCCAGTGGTAAAATGGGCATAATAGTAAAAGCCTGCTTGACTATGCTGTTAAAAGGAATAGATGAGGTAGTACTCATGAATGTACTTTATAGACTACAGTAGTATATAAATTGAGTTTTTAATCACTAATAGACGGCTGGGTTTTAAGATATTTGTTTATGTCATGTTAATAATGTTAATATTTCTAAAAATTTAAATATATGAGTTAGAGTCATAATTTGTGACCTGGACACCCCGTCACCACCACCACCACCATGGCAAATAGACAAGCTCTTAACATGTGTTTACAGCATAGTTCTTGATAGTATGTGCTGATGAATTTGTGTGTGTGTATATGCCTATATGTACATACAAATATCATAAATGTATTGGTGTGTTGTGGTAATGAAAAGTTTTAATTATGGGATTTCATGTTGAAAATATTTCTGTGTGTTAATGTACAAACGAGAGAAATGGCATAGACAGATATAAGACTTTAAATGTTTGGCAAGCTGTGAACAGTTTTCGTAACTTAAGGTTATCTATTGTTATAACATTAATAATAACACTAAGTTCACATTCACTGAGTATTTTATTATGTATAGTCCTAAGTATTTTTACATATAGGATCACATTTAATTTTAATCCTCACAGCAGTATTCTGAGGATTTACTATTACTGCCTTACCCCTATTTTACAGATGAAAAAATGAAGGCTTCCCTGGAATCACAAAGGTAGCAAATGATACAACCTAAATTTAAGTCCAGGTTTGATTCCAGAGCCTCTCGTATTAAGTGTCCATAATACTATGCTAAACTGTGTAATTCCATAGAAAGTGAATTACTGAAGAAGTTTTCAGTTTACTGAAATGCCCATAGCGATGAGGTATCATTTTGAGAGTGTTGCATGTTGATTTTGATTCGGGTTAGGTTGAATTATTTTGGAAATAGCAAGCATTGGAATGGAATGGAAATGAAGGCATTTGGGATATGCCCATCAGTGCCTGCCGGTGAGAGTGGGGTCTAATACCTTTTTCTTAAAGCTTGGACGTTGGGCACGTTAGCGTGGTTATTTTACACATTTTCTTAGTAGGTGCAATATGTAGTTTACATTTGCTATTTCAATTAGTCCTTATGTAGCTATCAACATTTTTGAAGATTTGATGACAAGTATCCTTTCTTTTAAAAAATACAAAGGCGGTGCATTTGAGTTATGAAAGTAATTCTAGCACTATAGATATGTATAAAGTAGAAAAGTAAAATTATCTATTCCCATTCTCCTTTTAAACTTTCCCGTGTAGTTCAATATGTATAATATATGTAAATATTTACAAAAAATAGAATTATACCATAATACCCTCTTGAAATTTACTTTTTTTTTTCCAAGTGGCTATTTTAAAAATTTGCTATTTTTAAAAATAAGGCTCAGGTGGGAAGTGGGAGTGAGGTTGGAAGGAGAGAGGTGGGTAAGATTTTTGCATTGAAATTATAAACCTAATACCCTAGAATGATTATTACCTATGGGCTAAAAGCATTCTAAGTACTTTTTACTTGTGCCTAATGCCTTAGAGATAGTCATTGTTATTTTTAAAACTTTAAAAAATGTTAACCAATTTAAAATGACAACATTGTTTTCTGTCCTGCGCAAGTAATTTAGGAGACATCATTTTCAGAATTAAATTCTGCTATTTTATTCCGGTAGCTACTTATAAAGAGATTTGGTTTCAGATAACTTTTTTTTTTTTAAACTGGTGGTCTCTCTTCTTGGTTGTTAGGAGACATTCATTCAGTATTTACAAAGTAAAAATAGGGTTTCAAACCAAGAAAATCCTTGTAACATTGTAATTAATAGAAACTCAAACCAGTATTGCTTCATCAGCATACAAGTACCCTGCATAGGAATTAGTACTGGCACATCTGCATTTGAGCAGTGTTGCCTGACCTCGCCCCGGTCCCTATCCTTACTCAATCATCACCAGACGCTGTACTGGTAACCCAGCATTTTTTAAAACAGTAAAAAAAAGAAAAGGGAAATTATTGGATGTGCCAATAATTTATCAAGGGTTGACAATTTTTTTTTCTGGCATTATATAAAAAAAGCATACTGGAGGCCTAATAGTTTACATTAAATATAATCTTTGATTCTGGCTTTGAGAGTTTTAATTTGTTGGTATAAGGTTATTAGTCATAATTCACCTTTGTAATTTTTAAATTAAAAATTTTTATTTCATAGTTAATAACTTTTTCTTTATAGAAGTTTTTTTAAAAAAAGCCTTTCTAATACTAGAATGCACTCATTGTATCTAAGGTGCTCTATGCTTCTTTAGACCCAACTTAAGTGAAGTGCTGGAGCTGGCCTTAAAATTCTAAGAATTGGATTTGGTAGCGCGTAACAGTTTATTTAAACTATAGCATAGTTAAAGTTTTAACAAGCCAAGTTAAGAGTATTTCTCGTTGGTAGCATTCATGTATGCTTTTCATTTTGTATGGCTCAGACCATGCCGTAAAGTATTTTATTATTTCTCATAATAGTCTTATAAATGTATAAAGGGCTCAGTTCATGTCATGGATGGTAAGACTGAGGCGGAGACAAGAATTTGAGTAAGTTAATGTCAGAGCCTAATTTTCCTGATTCTCTGATTTTAGTTTCTGTCTCCTTAACCTGTAGTCTCCAAATTTTTAAACATTATGGCTATCTGTCAATGTATGTTTATATATACTTTTCTGAACCTAGTATTTTATGTATGTTATAGAATGTACAGGAAATTTGAAATTTAAAAAAGGATGAGATTTTAAAATACAAGTTGTAATAATTTCTTCCCATGGCCTCCTTCCTTCCCCAGGGTAGGTGAACCCACGTAGAGACTAGTGCTTTAGATAGGCCATTTTTCTGCAGAAGAGGAAACCATGGGGACACCTGAAGGACAGTTGATTGATACAAGGTGTGGGCCTTTCAAGTTGGAGTGATCTTTCGCAGCTTTTGAATTTTAAAGATGGAGAGTAAGGGCCTTGAGAGAGGTGGGCTTAAGAGACAGAAATATAAGCCTTATGTGTTTTCTTCCGAGTTGACCAAAGGGGGAGAAATAAAGGCTGCCTACCCGGACAGCTCCTACTCCCACTATGGAGATGGCAGTGCCTTTTTCTGCTGTTGTTAGGCAGTTTATAGAATGCAGGATAGCTTGGTAAGCGTCTTCTCTGTGCCTGATATGACGTAACATTGTGGAGTATGCAGCACGCATGTTAAGTACAAGTGGTTGTATTTGGCTTTTTGCTGCAGCATTTTTGAGGATGTCTTAAAAAGCAATTATCACTCGATAGAGTTGGATATGTGAAAATGATAGAAATCATCATTTCATGGAAACCAAACTTTGTAACTTGAATTATTCTATTTAGTATTTGTTTACTTCTCTTCCTCCCCCCCTCCCCGTCTCCCCCCCTCCCCCAATACCTCAGAGCAGAATTCTTTTTCTGAAAGGAACAGATGCTGTTAACTTATCAGGACCTGATACTAAAAAGCCTACAAAAATCTTTGTGCTGCTTATTTTCTTTATTTAATCTATATGCAAAGCATATTGTAATTATTGCTGTTAGAGGGTTTTAAGCTAATGGTTCCTTCCCACCCTTTTTGTGCTTGGGGAGATAGATTAAGAATGCCAAATTGGCAAGTTGGTATAAAGAAATAATGACCACTGAAATAAAACAGGAGTTCAAATCAAAAGCAAACCAGATACAATGTAGAATGAAAATATCTTTTAGTAAAATGTTAGCATGCTGTACTTGGAACAGATGCCACATTAATTCAAAAGAGAGCCCAGAAAATGTGGCAACTTTACGATGTCAATGGAGGGAGCTGCAATAGTTCCTGTTCTCATTGTGTCAAGTTCTCAGTACCTCTAGGTCCAGTCCTGTTCTTCTGTATATTTATTTTCTGTATTTGTTACATGTTAGTATAAAACTATTAACTTTGTGCTTAATATTTTTATGTAATTAAATACATTGTTATTCTAATAGACATTAGAGTGAAAAGCCTAATGACTTGTAATACAACAGTAATGATTCTTGTTTTAAATATGCATATCAAGATATGCAGACTCTGAAGCAAAAATGGACTTTTTTCTGCACCCTTCAAGGCACATTTATGATAATAAGGTAATTTAAGAATTGAGTCTTTCAAAGAGGCCTAGTCGTTTTTGAATGTAGGATTTGGCCAGGTTACAAAACTATGAGAATTTTCCATTTTTTTCCTCATTTAAATTTGTAGTTATCATTGGACATTTGTTATGATTTTTAAGTAGCTTAGATTCATTCATTCCTTTTATGGTGGTTTTTTTTTTTTTTTAATGGTGTTTGGGAAGAAGAAGAAAGGGTGATGGAAGGGTACTATACACACTTGGATACTTCCAGAGTGACATTCATTTTATAGAAGATTGTACTGGGACATCTCTGAATGGCCTGTTTCTTGCAGTGCATGGTTAGTGTGGGTCTGAGTGTGGAGAGAGATGGGCTAGGGGCTCTTAACCAGATTTACAGTGTGCCACTTCCTGAACAGTGTAATGATCTAATCACCAGGGGCATATCCTGTGTGCCTGTAAAGTCTGGTGCGCATGCTTAGAAAAGCACTACAGTTTTCTCTCAATTAGTCAAAGTATGAAGGCTTACAATTTTAGTAATTTTGTTGAAAAGGTTAAAAGTTCTGTTTTCATGCAGTTCAGGTGAAGGAAAGTTTTTAGCATGGCAGTAGAGCACAGTATTGGCACTGGAGCTGGAGCCAGTCTGCATGGGCTCAAATCCTGCCTTTGCCCTCCCTGTATTATCTCTGACCATGGCCAAATCAGTTCACCCTTTGTGTCTCTGCCTCAGTTTCTTTATCTGTAAAATATGAATAAATCATAATGCCCATCTTCAAAGATTGTTATGAGAAATAAATTAATGTGTTAACTGTGAGAAGTTCCTGACACATTGTAAGTGCTAAATGAATGGTAGCTGTTATTAGGTGTTATTACTTACTTTTAATTCTGGACTCCTGCCTTCTCTTCTCAAGGCTTGGGGCAAATGTTGTATAGTGGGAAAAGAGCCTTAGCTTTGGCATCTGACCCCTGGATTGGAATATCAGTGCAACCACTTAAAATTTGAGTGTGTGACCTTGGACGAATTATTTATATTTAAGCTCCCTTCAACAAAAATGTCTCGTACGTGCTATATACCAAGCACTGTGCTGTTTACTTGGACTTAAGTTTCTGTATGATACGGGGATGGTGATACCAACCTCCTTGGATTGATGGGAAGATTAAAGGGGGGGTCTTAAGACATTTGATAAGCAATACCTGCTATTATCATTGTTCTCATTATTACAGTCCCAGTAAAAGTTTATGGGAAAAGAGTCAATACAGGAACAGCTTAGCTGTAAAGGAGAGTATTTTCCTGAAATATCATTGTGAGAAAAGATAATGGATGGGAAAGTGTATCTATGAGTTCTTGTTTGTGAATCCCTCTGAGAGAAATAGAAAATACATGGGAATATGTCAGATTTAACAGAGACTTTAAAGAGTATTTCAGGGCGTTTTATTAAAACCCTTAGTGATACAAGCCTTTTTTTGCACCAAGAGATGATGCAGCTTATAGTAGGTCACTTAGCGTCAAGGCAGTAGTGGACTAGTTATTGTAACTCAAAAGTCCAAAGTACTGACTCATTAGCTGGTCAGTCCATTGGGTCTACTGCTCAGGACAAATTTGTGTGTGTGTGTGTGTGTGTGTGTGTGTGTGTGTGTGTGTTTGACCCTTGAGAGCACATGCTTGGGTGTAGTAACTCATGGAAACAATTATAGAACCCCAGAGATTTAAAAAAAAAAAAAAAGTGGCACACAAGTGCTTTCTAGTAATGATGGACACAGTTTTATTTGCCTTCTGATTTGAGGCATTTTGCCTTTGTGAAATTTCCTCTCATCTGGTGCCTGGTCTTTTCTTATGGTAATTGTTATTTTCTTTCTATATGTAATCATTGTTACCTATGTTGAGTCTAGAAAATGGGCCCGAGAAATTGATTGTGATAAAAGCCACTTTTTAAGTCATGCCTTACAGTGATCTCAGAATTCAGATTTTTTTTTGGGGGGTGGGGTGGGGATAAGGAATTTGTGTTTTTAATATATGCATTAGTATGTTTGTATGTATATGTGTGAATATGTATGTATGTATGTATCTGGTGACTGAAACCAGTAATTGAGGAAAGGAGAATGATCAGTAAGCGCAAAATAGAATTAATTTTACCCTTTCACTACCAATTTGGATCAGAAGCTTTTTTGATCTTTGATCTATATAGTTTTTTTTCTGGGATTCAACAAATATATTTGTAATAGCTTATTTTAAAATATCCTGAATGTGGTGTATATTACCACTGGGGAGTATTTGAGTTAAAGTAGAATACAGTTGGCCCTTGAACGCCGGTTGGAATTGCGCAGGTTCACTAATGCGCAAATTTTTTTTCTCTCTTCTATAAGTTCAAACCCATGTTGTTCAAGGGTGAATTATAATAACTTCCATTAACTTTTTGTTCTCATGTATCCAACTGCACCATTTGATAAAGTCCTTGTAGGTGGAGAGAAGTAGTTACTATATTTTATTTTGTCTGTATTCTTAAAACATTGTTTCTGCTTTTTGAACAGAAACTCCAACAGGTTTATTTTGATAAAGTCCTGTACTTTAGCTCAACAGATATTTTAAAAATTAAGCAATTACAGCAGGATGTGTAGTTTTCTTCCAGTTAATAAAGTTGTAATGTTATTTACAATTGCCAGAATGGTCAGTAAGTAAAACTTTGCAGTTTTAGGATCAGCATAGCGTATGTACAGTGTTAAGTTTTCTTTACTTCAGCTTGTATGCAGGGTCTATACTAGTTGCTTCTCTTGGGCAAATGGAATTGTAAAAAGTTTAGAAGTTAATTTCATTTTAATAAACACAGGAGTTAGAAATACACCCTATGGAGTCTTTGGGGTTGATCTAAAGAATTCCACAACTTTGAAAATCAGTTTGCCCCTGCCTGATTTGTAAAAGGTGGGGCTGCTTGTGACAAAGCTGAACGGTTCTACTTGGTGCAGGAAACGTCTGGTTCTGTGGTGCTTTAGCTATTTCCTAGATGCTACCATCGATTGTGCCCCTCGGTAGCCTTCCCTCTCCCCTCTTCCTGACTATGCCGTCTCTTCTCAGCGCACGCTATCTCCAGTCTGCTGTTCATCACTTCTTCCAAAGCCACCACCATCTTATTCGATTTCTCTTAAAAAAAGAACAAAACACCATTGTAATCATTAGTTTTTAAAGAGAGAGAGAGCTGTTATCAAGACCCGAAGGTTTTAACAGTTTGTGGACCTCCTCATTTTGGGCCTGCAGCCAGGAGTTGGATAATAGCTAGCTGAAAATCACTTGTGAAGTAACTGAGTATTTGTGAAACAGTTTATGCTTCGACTAAGGGAGAGAATAGGAAAAGACCTTTTCACCTCAGAAGTTGCTGTATTTTCTGGTAGGGGGCGAGGGAAGGGGCATGGTGGGTAGGGGGCAGCCTTGTTACTTAAGGGAAATTTAGGAAGCACTAACTTACTAGATTGCTCACTGTTGTCCTGTGGACCTAACTGGAGAAGAAAATGGAAATGTTGGTGTTGCTGATTCTGAAATTATTTTGATTTAGTGCTAGAGAGGGCTAGTAGAATTTCTTTTAGTTTGTAATATACAAAATATGACTATGATGCCTTGTTATTATGTATTGATTGTTTACATTTCATTAATTGGTAGTTGCAAAACAGCAGACCCTTTACAGATTTCTCCTAGTTAGTAGTTTTCAACTGTTCACTGACTTGTTTTGGTAAGAAGAGTAAAACTTGGAAATGAGCTGTGGTTACAGGTTATGTTAATGGCTCTGTTGGATTTAAATTCAGTAGCTTCTAAGACCTATGCCAGGCGTTTCATTCATTATTTAATTACCCATTGAGACAAGAGCCTTAACTTAATCTATAGGATTTTTAAACACTTATTTTTGTGAAAATTTAAAAAACATATACAGAAGTAGAGTGATAGTATTAACAAACCCCGCCTACATGTTACCCAACTTTAGTTATCAGCATTCCGCCTGCCCATCTTTATGGTGTGTGAAACATACAGGGAACTTTATGGTTTTAAAACATGCAATCCGCATAGATGCACTGGTGTACAGAAAGAAGAGCGTGTGAGACACTGTCAACTCTTCATATGTTGTAAATTTAATACCGTTACCACCTTGTAAGATAATACTGCCTTCAGTTGTCTTTTAACTTAACTGAAGATGAAGGTGTCTGAGTCACCACTCACTTAGTGGAGAGCCACACCTGCTGGAAAGATTTTACTTCTCTTCCCCCTTCTTACGAGTTGCATTTGATTTCACATACACTTGCCTGTCTGCAACTTTGGACCAGCAGTAATGGTCATTTCTGGAATATGTAGGACAATATTTTAAGTCAACGTCAAGTTGGAAATCACTGAACCTTGCTCTGCACTCTCTCCTGCACGTTCACTTTGTTTTACCCGAGTGTATTGACTGACTAAAGAATACACGTTACAAACAGTGTGTTGAGGGAGTTTTGACGACCTGCTATCCCTGGACCTAGTAACAGGGGTTACGAACTTAAGTTATTTGCTCCCTTGTTCGCTCTTCTTTGGAGGAGGAGTAATTGTGTGTGTGTGTCTGCAGTTGTGGGGCCTACAACGTGATGGTAGCCCTATTTCTGAATTTCCTTGCTTTTATTGGTTTAAATTAGACCCAGAGGGGTAATTATTCCACCCCAATGCATGGGGAAGCATAGTCTTTGGGAGTTGTGCATGTAAACCCCTGTGCAGTGCATTGAAAAGGTATCTTTAACGTTATGATACTGGTTGGCATATTTAGTGCAAGAAGTGTGCTTATTTAACAAGACCTTTAATAAGCTCCCTCTACACCAAAGACATATTTTAAAAAATATACTTAAGATGACTTTGTAGTATTCTCCGGTAGAGTTCATCTAGAACAGCAAAACCTTTCTAAAATAAAACTTACTCCTTTAACCGGTATTCATTTAAGTGGATATCTCTGTACTTGGTTTCCATGGAAATAGCAAACAGCTAACGTTATTTATAAGGTGGAAGTAAAATAGGGTGCCTAATGGGACCCCATGCTGCTCTGATGAAGAGACTTAGGAAAAAAAATCCATGCTCATGGGATTTTTTTTTTAAACAAGGTTAATGGAAGCCCTGATTTCAGTCTTCTGTAACAGAACATATTTTTGGTTTTAAAGGCTAGCATTAATATCAAGCAAACTTCTTTTTTTGGTCTGTATTACTTTCACTTTCAAGTTTTAGGACCATTTACTTATCAGCACGATTGAGGCTTTATGCTTCATACTCCCGTTTCTTTGTGGGTTTTGTTTCAAAAGTTAAAATCCCCAGAATATTGTAGCTGTTTCAATTTCTCATTGACATTTCAAAGTACAGATAAAAAGCTAACTGTTCATTAATGACAGCAGTGATGATAAAGAATCAATATGTTGGACAACATTAGATGCTTACAAAAAAATGTGTATGTTATGAAACCATTTTTAGTTTTCAGGCCTTAAGTCAGGGTTCTTTTTTATTTGTGTTGTGGAGCTAAACCTGTGTACTCAGAGAGAAAAGATTCTAATTTTCTTTTGGGAATAGAAACAGGGAAAATCTTAAATTCTCTCTCTCTCTCTCAAACAAATGGATTGTTTCCAAAGCCTTTTGATTGAAATAAATGTTAATTCTTTCAGTCTTTGAATATGGATTTGGGATAAACCTTGGCTTTTTCCTCACTTCTTCGGTAAGGCCTACTCGTAGTTTTCTAGGCCTTACAGCAAAGCCTTGCATTTCTTAAGCGCCTTCACGTGAAAGAATATCATTCCCTTTGTGTTTGTGTTTGTGATTGGGTGTGTGTGTGTGTGTGTGTGTGACTAATTTTTCTATAGCCTGAAAGGCACCTGCTCATTTTCCAGCCTGGTGAGTACAGCAGTGCTATATTGAGAAGTGAGGCAGTATGGAGCACAATAAGGTGCTATAATTTTTATTTTGTTAGTTTTGGCCGTCCTTGGCAGCTTGTGATCATTATCCGTTTGTCTGGGAAGTACTGTGTGATTATTCCTGGCTATCAGTGCAGCAGGAGTTTTCTTCTGTTTTAAAAGCAAGGATGGTAGTGTACTTAGGGCTCCATCAGGGGAGGAGTTTGAGTGTGTGTGTGTGTGTGTGTGTGTGTGTGTGTGTTTCTTTGGACAAGTTTCTGGCTGTAGGTGGGTTTACTGTGCTCTAATTTTAAAAATTTGATTGTTTTACTCCTGTTGAATTTTTGTGTGAGGTATCTTATCTCCAACAGTTCACTAATTTCTTCTGTGCATATTGGTGCTATTTTATAAAATTTACTTAGTGTGTTAATTGTTCTTTCAGTTTAGCTTTCTCTTGGATATTTTTTAATCAGGTGTTTACCAGTGACCTTCCTTAGTGACTTTTACTTGAGTCATCTTGGTGCTTTAGAGACATAGGAATTTGGGTCTGTTATCCCATTTCTGAGAGAACAACTCCCAGTAGTTTCAGTTAGTGCTATAGAAAGGGTTTTCACAGATGCAGTGCTGGGTATGGAGCCTCCTCCTTGGTGCTTATGGTTTACACCCAGAACTCCCATTACTGTTAATAGGAGGCACTTGCTTAAATCCCTCTTTACCGAGATAGACCCAGACTCTTGTCATGCCTTATAGATACCTGAGTTGTTTTTTGTTGTTGTTGATGGCAAGAATTTTGGTCCTGAGGTTAACTGATTATTAAGATAAGAGTTTGAGTTGTCTTGGGATACGGGGTGATTTACTAAGTCTGATCTGTAATTAAGAAGTTTGTTTTGATGATTAGACTCAGAAAACATTTACAGCTTTGTAAATGTTTGTGGATGCTTGTGAATAAGGATTTTTGTACCTGATAGCATGATGAAGCAAGATTTATTCTTTTCGTGTTTTTTATTCCGCTAATACTTCTCAACTACAAAATAAATGATTTTACAAGTTCTTGTATCTATCGTAAGAAGACTTAGTAAAAATTATTTTTTCATTTGTAAGCCTTCCCACAATTACTCTGGCCGCTTAAGTCTTTTGTCAGCTGATGCTGCTCACATTTTTCAAGCATAGAGAAGCTAGTAATAATTTGTATTGTCCAGGAGCTTGGACATTGCCATCACTGATCAAGTATTGATAATCACTGTTTACTACGGCTATCTGTGAATTGTGGATTTTTATTAGTTTCATTTATTTATTCACAGTCTAATGAAAGATTCCTTGGTTGAGAGCCATAAATCTGGGTTTTAGGTTGGGCTTTGCCTCTTAACTATCTTTGTAGCTTTTGGCTAGTCATCTAAACTTCTTGGGCCACTGTTCCCCTGTGAAAGGAAGGTATGGATCTAGTACTCAGGGCAGCCCATTCTAGCTTTAGGCTATTTAAGGGCCTACTTTCCTAGGTGCTAAAAGAAATAGAGGACGGTAAAGCTCTGGTTCCTAATTCTGGCTATCCATCAAAACCTTCTGGGGGAACTTTTTAAAAATACAAATATCTGAGTTCCAAATCAGACATAATGAAATTCAGTCTTTAAGGGTAGAACTTGTGTATCTTTTTTTTTTTTTTTTAAGTTTTAGATTTATCCAGATCTAGTTTTGAGAACTGTTTGTACAAGGCATTATTTCTACTCTACTTGGTGTGTGTTTGTGTGTGTGTGTGTGTGTATGTGTATAGTCTAGTTAGGGAGATAAGACATATAAGTTACAATGTGAGACGTATGTGATTAAATTCTGAGATGAATGAGAAAGATGATAAATACTCTGAGAATTCAAAGAAAGGGAGATTTGGGAGTTGGGATGGTTAGGGAAGGTCTCCATTAACCAGTGAGTCTTTATCTCTACCTGGATGTCTGGGTGAGATTTGGATAGGGTGAAAGAAGATAAAGGGTATTCTTTGTGTGAGAAAGAGCATCCCCAAAGTAAAAGTTTGGGGAGAGGAACAATTCTGATAAGTTTTCGTCTTTATTTTAGTGTTCTAAATGTTTTGATGTATCTTGTATCTGCTGTAGATTTCCTAAACATTTTGAGGGAGTAAGCCATGAAGATATTTGATGGAAGAGAGTGTTCCAGCCAGAGGGAAAAGCAAGTAGGAGACCCCTGAGAAGGAAACTTGTTTGGGGTTTTTGAAGTACAGAAAAGAGGCCGTTGTGGCTGGAGCAGATTGAGCAATGGGGAGATAGGGGCCGAGATGAGGTCTCAGAGCAGCAGTGGCCCAAGTCACTTAGAGCCTTGTGGGCCACTGTAAAGGACGTTAGCTTTTTCTTTGAGTATGGTGGGAAGCCATTGGAGGATTTTAAGCCAATGAGTAAGCAGATCTCTCTTGGATTTTGAAAAGGTCACTCTGCCTGCTGAGAGGAGAGACTGTAGTAGGACAAAAATGGAAGAGGGGAGGCCGGGTAGGAGGCTGTTGAATCGTCCAGGTGAAAGGTGATGGTGTCTTTGACCTAGGAGGTGGTAGTGGCGTTCAGACAAGTGGTCCAAGTCTGTGTATTTTGAAGGTAGAAGCAAGATGGTTAGTTACTGGATTGGACGTGGGGTGTGGAGAAAAGAGGAGTTAATGATGAGTTGAAGGCTGTGGCCCGAAGGGCTGTGGTTGTCATTTCTTGAGATGGGGATGACTGAGGAGGAGGTTGGGGGATGGGTAGTCAAGAGTGTAGTTTGGACAAGTGTTGAGTGGGCAGTTGGGTAGAAGAGTTTGAAATTCAGGGGAAAGGTCTGGGCTGGAGGTACAAGTTTGGGAGTCACCAGCGTACAGATCCTTTTATAGTCATGAGACTGGGTGAGATTACCTAATGGGAAGAGTTCCAAGAATTGAGCCCTGGGGCAGTTCAACATTGTGAGGTCTTGAGAGAGGAGAAGGAATCAGCAAAAGAAACCAAGAGGAGTGGCCAGAGAGTGGGAGTGGGAGTCAAGAGAAGAAAGGGTTTCAAGAAGGAAGGTATTATCAACTGGGTCTAATAAAACTGATCAAACAAGGAAGCGAGGGCTGAGATTTTGCTATTGGATTTGGCAGCGGGGAGGTCATTGGTGATCTTACCAATGGAAGGAGGCAAAACCCCAATGGAATGGGTTCAGTATAGGATGGGAGGAGAAGAACTAGAGACAGCAGTGAGTGTGGTTAACACTTCAGGGAGTTTTCTTATAAATGGGAGCATAGATATAGGACAATAACTAGAGAAGGATATAGAGTTAAGCAAGGCTTTTTTTTTTTTTTTTTTTTTTAAGATAGAAGAAACAAAATGATCCAGTAATGATGGAAGAATTTATGCTTCTTGAAAGTGGAGGGAGAAGTACTAGAGGGCTGTCTATGGGAGAGTAAGATTAAGGGGGATCGGCGCATGAGGGATGATTATACTATTGGGGCCTAGAGGACCAAATCTCATTAAGCAGGATTCTGCTTTTCCTTCTGAGCTCTTAGTTGCATCTAAACTTATTTCAAACATACTATGCTTTCTGTTCAGAAGTTAAGAAGGGTAGATAAAACGCAATAAAACTTATTGTATATAAAATTAGTGTATCATCTTGGTGTAGTAGAGAAAGAGAAGAGATTGAGTCTTCTGTGTAAGGTGACATTTTACAGTATCTTTGAATGACAATTTTCTGTGCTATTCTAGTCCCTTGTCAAAATTTATGATTGAGCGTACACTATAAACTTAATTGCTCAAAATTTGTAGTGGGATAAATTTTAGCCTAATTTAAAACATGATCTTGTATTGAACATTTTCTCTGCAAAATTTGTTTATTTTTTAATATATATTCTTAATATACAGAAGTTTTAGATATTTCATAAAAGGTACTTAAGTAGTTATTAGTCACCTTTGATTTATTAATGATACTTTAAATTTTACAACCACATCAGAAGCCTGAACGATTCATTTCTTTACCAGCGCTAATTAAAGAATCTACCTGTGAAGCTCTGGAGAGGTGAACAATCTTCAGTTTGCAAAAAATCGTGTAAAGTTACGTTAGCAAGATAATATTCATCTCTAAAGCAAAAATAATTTCATTTACTCCAAATTATGTATTTTGAATGTATTTTTCAAGAACAAATCTGTATTTTAAAAATTTAAGCAAATGTGGTTAAAATTTTGAACTACCTTAGCTACAAGTGTGAACTGTATGAGAAACAAATTAAGTGGACTTTCAGTCAACTTAACATGAGAAAAATCAAACTTTCACTTAGGACTTTGAATAGGTTTTGTTTATGAATAGTGCCAAAAGTACAGATTTATATATAAATCTTCTTGCTGCTAATTCATTCCTGTTAATTATAGAAATAAAATATTTTCTTTTTTTAAAAAATCAATTTCCAAATAGTAGTCAATAATCAGTCTTCAGAGGAAACACTTTGATAGTTCTGATGTACAGTGTTTAAGAATCACTAAAGATAATTGACTCTTTTTGGGTATCTAAACCTGTTTGCGAATCTTGGTAAGGCTGTGTGGATCCTTTCCCCAGAATCCTCATACACACAGAAGTTAGTATATAGTATCATGGAGTTGGCAAACTCCTCTGAAGCCTACTCACAAAGATCCCTTAGGCACACGTAAAGAAGCTCAGGTTTTAAAGCCTGCCCTAGATAGCTTACTTACATGACTTTTCTTTAAAACTTTATATTCACTCTTTAAAAAAAAATATTTGACCAATATTTATTGTAGTTTGTTTCTTAGAAGAGTAACTGCTGCAGCTGATTTAGAGGAAGTGAGATCTAGTAGAAAGGCCAGCTCAGTCAAAGGAATCTCAGGGTCTGTAAGCTTTTCTCCAGCCTGGCTACCAACTCGCTGTGTGACGCTTGGGGAAGTTACTTAACCTCTCAGGCTTTCCTGTCCTGTGTGATTTCTGCAGTCCCTGCAAGCAGTTTTATGATATCATGGTAAAATTCTTTATCAATTTTGGATTGACTCTACTGTTGATTTTTGGAGACATGCTCTAGAGATAAGGTATACATCTGTTGTGCGTTTTTACTGAATGTGACTTTTCAGAGACGTTTATGTGACTGTACTTTCTCAAATGCCATGTAAGTAAAAGCTAAAACCCCAACCCTATCCTGGTCAGTGGAGTTTCACGTTTTGTTGTATGAGCCATTGTTATTACATGTGCTGCAATTACCATCTCTAATTCCGTGGCTGGCTTTTTCATTCTCTTAATTTTTTTCTTTTTCTGATGAACAGAAATTCTTAATTTTAATTTAGTTCAAATTATCAGTCCTTTCCTTTTTCATTATATTTTAAAATGGCAATATTTAACTTCCTAATCAACTGTTTTTGTCCAAAGTCATTCATTTAACAAATAATGCTGTGGGATCGATGCATAAGAAATTATTTCCGGCATGAAAAAGCTACCAAGAAATGCCTAAGAGGGAGAATAAGCCTGCAACATAGTTAAGGGTCCACTTGGAATTCATTCATTTAACAAATATTTACTGTGCATTTACTATGTGCATGATAGTGGTTTGAGTGGTACAGTGGTATCGGTAATGTTAAGAATCCACTTTTTAAAATTGAGATATTATTGACATATAACATTGTATTAGTTTTAGGTGTACAACAAAATGATTTGGTATATGTATGTATTGTGAAATGATTACCGCAGTAAGCTTAGTTAACGTCCATCACTGCACATAATTTTAAATTCTTTTTTCCTTATGAGAATCCACTTTTTAATAACCATATTCTATAGATTTTTGCATGATTTTTCTTCTGGTTGAGAGTTATTCTAATCTTGGTGATTACAATTGCCATTTATATGGACTTGAGAATTTTAAAAAGTACTGCTGCTAAAGAAAAGGCAGGATAAAACAGCAAATTCAGTTTCTTTTGGAAATGAATGTTAACTGCCTGAATAGGGGCCCTTTTAAATTATTTTACTGTATGTTGATATGACTGTACATGATTAAATAAAATTTTTTAATTTGGATGACATGAAGACTTTTTTGGAAATATCCCTTGAGGAAATGAGAACATTATTGGGGTAACATCAGTCAACACACATACTATGTTTAAAGCATAAGGAAGATATTTATAGTTTTAGAGCATTAGGGGAAAAGTTTAAATTTTTGTTCTCTAATTTTTTTTTTTTTAATTTTAGTTTTTTTAATTTATTGGGGTGACAATTGTGTTCTCTAATTTTTTTAACTGAGAAGTTTTGGTCAGGGAAGTGTTAAAAATAAATAGTGTAGTCTGACTTGACTTTTCTGACCTTGAAGTCAGCTTAGTGAAGTTTAGTTAATCTGAAGAAGACACACTGAGTGATAAAAGCGTCACTGAGCATTGGATTGGGATCCTAAAACCTTGGTTTTTTTCTGGCTCTGTCACTGATTAAATATGCGGCATAGGGAAATCACTTCTATGTTATGTGGTTTACAGTCTAAAGTGGTGAGAATGTGAATGAAAAGTTTAATTAAAATTATGACTGTACATATAAAATGATATGAATTTTAAAGTCTTATGTAAGCCAAATCCATTTCAAGATTAATTGAAAAAAGGCCTGTTAAGTAGACCAAACTAAGGGCCAATGATGTTATTTGTTAATATAAAGCAACAAACTGAAGGTGATTGGTTGGGGATGATAGCGCATTTGTGTGTTTTTTAGATTAGGTGCATTTCATTTCTGTGTGTCTCTTAGGAAAACGAAACCACCTACTTATTTTTCCTTGCCTTGAAAAAATTGGAAAAGTGAAAAAACTGGAAAATTAGAGATTTAACTGCCCTTGAATTCTTTCGTTGCTGTGAAAACTACCAATCTCTTCCTTCCTTTCTTTTGGGTTTTAGAGTTTTGGAGATTTCTCTGTGTTTTGGTTTTTTCTTCTTAAAATCAGATAGAAATCTTTCAGTCTTCAGCTTTTGATGACATGTCATAAATCTGTGTTTGTAGTCTGATTCCATTTTCCCCTTCTTCTGTTATAGGGAGCAAGAGAGCTGAAGGAGGGCCAGTTTCCCCCAAATTGGTAAGTTTTTTTACCAGGCAGTCATAGTGTGCCTGATGTTAGTTGGATAATTATTTAAATGTTCAGTGAAATTTTTTTTTTGGCACAACTCTCTTCTCAGAAATGAGGCTTTGCTGTTTGCACTGAGTGAAAGTGAATTTTTGTCTAATTTCACATAGTCATATCTCAAATGCATTTGTGTTTCTAATAATACTGCTAGGCTTGCATGTTCCTGCATTCGATAACCTGTTAAAATATAAAGTTCCCCTGTGCCAAAAATGCCCTTATGCAGTGGTTAGAGCCAAACATTCAAAAGTCAGGATATTCAAAAGTTAAGGTTCCCATTGTGTTTTGAATTACTTAATATGCTGTTAAATTTGATGGCCTTCATATTATGTGCCAAATGGGTAGGTTAATGTAACTATGGGAAACTTGACTTTGAAATTTGGGACTCTTTAAGTATTTATATTCTTAAATTTAATGTTGGATTGACTTTATGTCTGATATTATATTTTTAGTGTGTATTGTTTTGTATAATTCTTAAAGAGAAAAAAAATAAGAGAGAGAGAAAAGTGGCAGTATGGGGCATATAGGCAAACACATTTTTTCCCTAATATCTATTTTAACAGCTTATAAATCATCACACTTAATCATTTCTTTGAATGTCTAATTCAAGATCACAGATTGCACAGGGCAGTCTAGTGACTAAGGATCAAACAAATATTAACCTTATTTGGAGAGCATGTATTACGAGAAAAAATTAAATTCAAACAAGATAGCTGGAATAGGGTAGTCCCCTAATGCAAGGCTATCTTTTTGTTTTTTTGTTTTTTAAATTCTCTCTCTCAAATAGTAATTAACTCAGTGTGTAGAGTAGATACTTAGTTAAGGCTTCTTTCTGATAATTTATGGTCCTTGAGGTGTCTCTCTTACCTTGTAGGGATTGGGCTTTGAACATTAAAGGGAGGCATTTGGACCAGTTAACCTTAAATTTACTACGTTTTTATTCTACTTGCCTATTTCTCATGGAACCTTTTAAAATAAACAATCAACGCCAAATAGCCCTTTACTCTGAGATGTGATAAAATCATAGGGTCTCAGAGAAAGGACCTTAAGACCTTTTCTTCTAGCCTTTTACCCGATGTGGCAGTTTCTTCTCCTGTATCCCTGATAGATTGTTATTCGGGTAAATATTGAATACTACATTTTTAAAAAATGTAGCTCATTATTTTCTATAGTGTATTCTGAGGAACTCTAGTTCCACAGAAATGAATAAATATTACTGAGGTTGGGTGGGGGCGGAAAAATGTTCGGTCAAATAATTTGGGAAATGCTGCGTTAAACAAAGTTAAACAGGTTTCTTTACTGCAGGACTTCTCAGAACCTTTAATATGCTAATGTGCATTGTGAATCTCCAAGAGGGGGATATGATATGCAGCATTCTTGAATACTTCTAATGACAGGGAGCCCACTACCTCATAAGGTAACCCATTCCTTTTTTGTACAGCTCTAATCCTTAGCTCTTCCTTAAATTGATCTGAAATCTATCTCCCATAACTTCCACTTCTGTTAAGTACTTACTGGTTATGCCAAGACCACCACACCCTCTTGTGTTAACCTTTGTGTAGTGAATACGTATATCATTCTAGACAGGCTGTCTGGACTATTTTTAATCATTACTTAGCATTCTGGTAAATGTGGCAACCAACTATAAAACTCTCATTGTCAATTATGCTCTTATACACTACTCTCCAGCCTCCTTCATTCTGAATTTCTGTGAATTTTAAAATTCAACATTCTTGTTGTTGGGTATAGTTGGGATGGTTTTAGTGATGAAAGTGATGCTTGATTTCTGTAAAGAAAGGGGAAATAGAAGAATGTGTGTGTGCCAGTTAGGTTTGGGTCCAGGAAGTTGCGATAGAAACTGTACATTAGAATGAACACTGGTGGTAGGGAGAGGTTCAGGACACTGCAGCAGGGTGCTGTGGGGAAACCCTGGCTTGACCCCAAATACCATACTGTCATGTTGTAATGGTATGACCTGCTACATATTCCTTTTCTTTCTTTTTTTCCTTTAAATGAGGGCCTGGCCCCCTCCCTCAGAAAAAGCAAAACAGAAAGGAAAGATCAATATTTTATTCTCAAACACATCAGACATTCAGATATCATAAATCTTGTGTGTGTGTGTGTGTGTCAATTTAATTTAATGGTTAGGAAACATCAGTCTCACTAGTTGAAGTGATTTTTGTCAGAAGTTATAATACCAAGATTTTAGCATCGTAACCTTGCCAAATTCAATGGGTAGCCTCTAAAATCAGGATTACCCAGCTTTTTGTGCAGTATCATTTTCTGTTGCCCTGTGGAGTGTCACCCAAGAAATACCACCATGAAAATAAAACAATCATTAGTTTTTTTAATGTCATATTTTGATTCATGTTAGTAAATGGTAATTTTCAATATCTGTTATTAAAAGAATTTTATTATATTTAGCATCCATGATAAGTCTTAGCACTCTTAGTTAAAAGTTAAAGATACCGTTTTATCTCCTAGCATGTTAGATACATAGTAAGAAGTAAGTATTTTGCACACATTGAAATCTGATATTTTAGTATTGGGCATGTGACAAGTAAGGATACATAGATCTATCAAGACTTTCTTCTACTTTTTCATATTTTAAAAAATTAATTAAACCTACTCTAAACACTATTCTGAGAATATAGATCAGAAGTGGTGTCTTGTACCAAGTAACTACATGGTACAGAGAACACAGAACTGACCATTTTCTGGGGATTCAGTCTGGGGCCACAATGTATTACGGACTTATGGTTAGTTAAAGAAATTTGTTTGGCAAGTTGAGTTTTGATTGGAAAAAGGGTTTATATCAATTCAGGAACAGAGCAGTGTTTCTTAGCAGTAAATTCATTATTAGAGTTATAATGAAGACCTAGAGGTCACATATCTCCAAGCAAAACTATACCCAGAAAAATAGAAGCCTCTTTCTTAGAGAATTTGAAAATTGGAAAGCCTGTAGTCTCCTTAGCAATATACTGTGTTGAGAAATTTATTAAAAAGTTTGTGTGTGTGAATAAAAGCATTAAGTATGTTAGGAATAGCATAGAACTTTACAGTTTACAAAGGGCTTTTCATATAATATTTACCTCATTTAAACCTCATAACAATTTTATGAAGTAGGTGATACTGTTCCCACTTTCCTGATTTATAAGCAAACAAATTTTAAAAACCCTGAGGCGGTTGAGAGTGATTCCACAGTGAGTAAGTGGAATCAGGTTTTTTTCGTTTTGTTTTGGGGGATAGCAAACGTTCTGTCCAGACGTCACTGCTGCCTTTTTAAAGTGGGATTTGATTATTGTTTTTGTTTGGTTGGTTTGTAGAGTTTTTATTTATGTATATTTTAGGTTTTTTGTTATTTGAAGGTGAGAGGCTACTAGATATCCCAGTGGTTTGACATGTACAGTTCTGAAGGTAACAAATGTTGGTATTTTGTGCTAGGCAATTGTCCTCTCTGATGGTAGTATTTAGAGCTGTTAGGTGGTGAAAGACATTGTACCTCAATAAAGTGTGTCTATTACTGCTTTGTGAGTCTGTTTATATTTACCTTGCAGCAACTGATTTGTTATTTATGACTTATTAAAATTGGTCAGACTATGATAAATCATCTTTTTACAGATTTAGCAAATAGTACCTTCTTTATGATGCTGTAAACTGCCCCTCAGTGGTCTTCACATGACTGGCTGCATGAGTTGTCTAAGCCCCCAAAATATTTTTTAAGGGGATTCAACATGTGCTTGCCTTGTTTTTGTAAGCTATAAATATATGGATAAAATTTGTTCCCTTAGGCAGAGACCAGTCTTTTAAAGTTGCTATCCAGAAAGAGACCTTTTTGAAGAAGGATATTAAATACATCTTCTAATCCTTCATAACTTTTTCTATAACAAGTCTCTACCTTTTTTTTAACACTTCTTTTAAATATTTTATTTTGAAATAAAATGAGTAATTGGCATTTAGAGTCCTTGCCACATAAAATGTGTGCCTTTGTGTGTCTCTAGTAAGTAGACAACATTCTGATGAAGTAAAAGCTGTCAGCTCCTCGTTAACTTGAGTTCAGGCTTCTTACCCTGGAAGGCACCCTGACATTTAGAGCCTCCAGATTAAACCCTGGTTTTACTTTTTCTTTTCCTGAACATTTTGTTTCATCCGTATAAATTTTTCTGATGCTTTGTCTAGCAAACCTCAGTTAATTTTTTGTTATTTAAAAATTAAATAACATTGTTGTTCTATTGAAATTTTGGAAACTATTGATACTCTGAAAAGAAGGTGGATAACCCTTAGTGCTACCACCCAGAGATAACCAATGACAAATTATGAAAGTGACACCTGACCCAAACACTAGAGACAGCTTTATTATTTTTACAAGTCTTTGTCAGTTTGATAGATAAAACTTACCCTCTTAAAATTTACGTTTCTATGACTATTGAAGATAGGTGTTTTTTATGTTTGTTGGTCATTCTTATTCTGTGAATTGCTTTTTCATAGTTTTTAAAGATTAATTTGTGAACACTCTATCTATATAAATTGTTAACTCTGTTGTTTATATTGAAAGTTCTCCATGTTTTCAACCTGCTGTTTGTTTCTAGAGTTTATATGAGTTGAGTTGAGCTGTGATATTATGCTACTAACAGTAAAATAAAATGTAGCCTTTCTGTTGTTGAAAATACCCCTTTAGCTTTAAGATGATTCTTAATTTGACAAATAACTATAACAAATCATTTTTGGACACATTCACTGAAAAAAAATTAAAACTAATTCAACTACTGTTTTCAGGAAGAACTCTAGTACCTAAGTCAAGAATTTGAGTAAGGAGATTATTTTAGTATTTAAAAGTAAAGTGACTGTGTAGTTTTAACATTTACATTTGTATGTAGAGTAAACTTACATGACAACAAAAACCTTGGTCTAAGTCCGTAACTTAATGATTCTCATATTTATTTACTGTAGTTTCAAAAATTTTCTAAGATAATAAGTAGCTGAAAAACCCACGTTTTTTCATAAAAAATATGTCTTCTTTTCCAAATTTTCTCCCCAAACACGCTATCTTTTTGAAATGTTTTGGCTAATAATATAATTATCATTGTACAATAATCCTTTCCTAGCCTCTACAAATGTGAGTTTGAAGGAAGTTTAACTTTTGAAATTTACTGTTTTTTAGGCTATTTTGATACTACAAAACATAGTATAAGCCCTAGGGGAGAGATTTCAAGTGATGGTTTTAAGCCTAGCAAGGTTAAGCAAATATAATGAAAACTAATATTCACAGATATACATTCCGTAGTTAATGATTCCATTTTAACTGTCAAATCAGAGTTTAAAGAAGTTTTAAGAAAACTTAGGTCGAATATGGACTTTATCCATGGATAAATAATTTTTTGATGGTGTAAAAATTATAAATCTCGTTGAATTGGTTTAAGGAGTAGTGATTCTTTTGGCTTTCTGATTGTTCCCTTCTTCGGTTTGTAAGAATGCTGAGAAGTTGCTCTAACAACAAGTTTTATAAGAACAAAGAAGAAAAGAAAAAGTTTAAATTTATTCAGGCAGAAGCAAACTTTTGCTTTGGGAGAGTACTTAAGATCATGTCTAAGGCTATATTCAAGAAAAAAGAAAAAAATTAAAAGAGAAATTATCAATTGAGTTCATTTCAGTTGTAGTGGTGATGAGTGGAGCAGAACAGGAAGTTTCACATTCACAAATTTAGACTTCTGACAGTATCTCCACATGCAGTTACACACACAGCCAAAGAGATGCACTGGCAACCTTGAAAAGAAGATGGTGTTCATTTTAAAGCTGGAACTGTCTGTTCCACTGCTAGACCACCTCATCTGTTGTGCACAGTAGATTTATTTTTTAGCATCCCTGTCATAACTTCGTGGAAAACACAGTTCCATTGCCTTGCATTTGTGTTAAGTATTAATTTGTTAAATGTAAACCTTTAACTTACATCAGAATTTTCCCAGTTTTCAATTAAAAAAATTTTTTTTAAATAGAAGAAGAGTCATCCTCGTGAAAGTACTCCAGCCTTCGTTAAGCTCTGAGACCCTGAACTTGCCAGTTCACTGTGTGTGATGTTTCAAAATATGTGACCCTCTTGTTGTGTGTGTCTGTGTCTTTTGAAGAACAGTGTGTCCTGGATGATTGTAGGCTCCCCCTCTCTGCTCACAGCTCATCTAGGGCAGAAGTGGTTTTGTTCAGCTCTGTATCCTCAGAATGGAGTATGTAGTGTGGTGCTGAGCACATAATAGGTGCTTAGATGTTTTCATGACCAGGTTAAACACTTTTTTTTTTCATTTCTTACTTATTTGACGTATTCTGTAGAGGAATACTCAAAGAATAAAACCCAGAAAGTTTTGGTACCAATTCAGTACAACACTATTCATTTTGGAAAGAAATCTGTTTGGGAAATTTCTTGCCCTGTGTTGCTAGAGAATCAAATATTTTTCAACTGCTATAATTTATTTAACATGAATATTTCCTTTATGCCTAACATAATCCAAAACATTGTATGATCTCTACAGCTGCAGTGAGAAGAGGAGTTTGTTATTTTAAACGGAGGCTGAAGAAACTATAGAATTAGCAGACATAAGAGAAAGTGGAGAAGGTAGAGGATGGAGTTGCAGACTCTACAGGAAGCTCTTAAAGTGGAAATTCAGGTTCACCAGGTATGTGGCATTATTGGCTTCTGCCATAATAGCATCGTGTTATTAAGTAATGGTTAAGATTAGTAAACAGGCCCATCTCTGATTTTTAGTACAGTTTTCACCATCTTCCAGACAATTGTCCAAGTCATGTCATTTGCCTTTTATCACTACTCAATAAACACATCGATAATACTTTTAAGAACTTTAATAAAATATTTCTGATTTCCTTTCCACAGAAAAGAACTGAAAATTTTTTTTTCCTATACCAAAGGTGTTTAAAAAACCTCTCCTTTGTTCTGTTTTGGTTTATTTGAGGGCCTTTGCTTGTGTCACTTATGACATAACCTGTAATTTTAAATGAGATGTGTTTAACTCGACTACCATTTATACTAAAGTTTTTACTCATAATTCAGCTTCATGCCTTTATTCCAGTCGTGAGTAAAGAAAATGTGATTGCCTTCACAGATGTTGAAATTTCAAATATCACAATTCTTACATTTTACCTCAGGTACTTAGGCTAAACAAACCTGTAAAATATAGAAATAAATGTATATATATTAATAATTAAATTTATATGATATAATAATTATGTTGAAATACATTATATATTAAATATAACTTATGTATTAAATATATATACTATGTTTTATTTAATGTAAATGTAACCAAGACAAAAAACTGTCCTTAAGTAAATCATTAACATTTATTATATAAACAGAATATCACTGTTTTATATCTCCATTCTAGACATTAGTTGGATGTGGTACTAGGTTCAAGACACACATACACATATGTAATGTTTGGTAATAAAAAGAGAGAAATGATGAATTGACTATGTTGAGTGTTTGGGGTGTTGGAATAGGAGAAGGGAACTATTTTTTAAAGGTGTTTGTTCTAAAGGTACGGTTTCCTTTGTTTTATCTAAATAGTCTGTTGTAAGGTTAGTTTCTGAAATAGTTGGAAGAACACCTTGGGCTTTTGATAACTACTAGATATGCAAGTTGCTCGGAATTAAGGAGGATGAGAAAGTTTCAAAGGCACATGTATGTATATAGATGCACACACACACACACACACACACACACTCATATGTATACTTTTTTATATTAAGTCTCCGTATGTTCGGAAATCCCTGCTGCTGCTTTGCATCTTGTTAAACTCTTGCTCAGTAGTAGTCTTAGAGTTTGCTGTGTATAGACAGGCTTTCTCTGTGAAGTGTATTTTGTTTTTATGGTAACTTGAAGAAATTTATTATGTAATGAGTTTTATATATTTAAATTTAGTATATAATAAAATAAGCACATTTTATTTTATTTGGCCTTGCTTCTGGTACTAATTGAGGAGGATAAAAATCTGTTTACAAAACCAAGCTTGTCCTTTTCCACCAGACGAAAGTATTTTAACACAGAGGTGTATTGAAAACCCAATTTGGCTAAATGGCAAATGATGATAGTTAAGTTCACAGTTTGTTCAAAGCTGTTATCATCTTAGAATGAATTTCTAGAGAACAATAATCAATCTGAAATTTGCATGGATCAGAGATAATTTAATAAATTGTATGTGATTTTTAGTGATACTCCTCTTCTCAAGAAATTTTGAGATGGCAAAGTTGACATTCTGCTTTTAGTTCATCCTCGCAAGATACGAACAAATCCCAGTGACTTTCTTGAAAGACTCATGACCTACTAAATTACTAACAATTGAATAGAGTTCTTAAATATTATTTTGTTTCATATTCTAATTCAAGCATACCCATTTTATGAAAATTATAATTATGAAAAAATTTAATGTACATTTTGTTTTAAAATCTAATTTACATTTTAATATTACATTTGTTGACTCAAAAGGGATATATATTCTTCCTAGAGTTATCCCAAACACTCTCTCAGTACTCACAGTAATTGTCTATTTCCCAGAGGGTGGGGGGGAAAAGGGGGTGGTAGATGAGGGTAAGGGGGATCAAATATATGGAGATGGAAGGAGAACTGACTCTGGGTGGTGAACACACAATGTGATATATAGATGACGTATTGCAGAATTGTACACCTGAAACCTATGTAACTTTACTAATAATTGTCACCCCAATAAACTAATTAAAAGACAAATTGTCTATTTTCCTATACATTTAGCTATTTGTTTTTAGCGTAAAATTAATAGCTTTTATATTCATCTTTAATTATTATACATTCTGTTTTTGCAGTAATAAACATTTATATGTTTATTGGTAGTATTTTAACATTTAAAGTATATAAGATATTTTCATTCCAGTTACATTTAGTATACTTTTCTATTTTTGAAAAAAAAAAAGTAAGTATTAACAGTAAATCCAAGTGACATGCCTTGTTTGTAAATCTTATGTTGTTATTCTGATTGGATATGTGGAAACTTACATGATCACTGGTCCTGACAAGTTCAGGGATGCCCAGAAATGACATCAAAGTAAGCACTGGCTATTAGGCTGTGACAGAAGCCACCCTTTGGTGCATTTCCAGTGAGGGAATGAAGTTAGGGCTGAGACTGAGCTGACTCGATAAAAAGTGTGTCATGGAACTACCTGGTATTACTGTGATGGAAGTAAATTTTTGTTCTTTACAGACAGGAGACGATTAAGAAAGTAGCGATGTATACAGGATTGCTGTTGAATAAATGTTTAAATAATAAACGTGATGGGCAGCTCATCTTTTTTGAGAAATTGCCTTTTTGATGATTCTTACGCAGATTTCATGGAAATCATATTTAAACTTCAAAGTATTTACTCTTCATGGAACAGAGTAGTATAAAGCAGAACTTAGCAAATGTTTTCTGTAAAGGGCCAGATAGTAAAATATTTTATACTTTCTAAGTCATTTACGGTCTCTGTCAAAATACTTGCTCTGCTGCTGTACGGACAAAGTAGCCATAGACAGTATATAAATGAATGGGTGTGGCTGTGTACCAATAAAACCATTGACAAAAACAAGTGGATGGCCAGATTTCCTGTGGGTTATAGTTTGCCAACTCTTGGCATAAAGTACGTGCTCATGAAAGATTGCTGCATTCTTGCAATAGAAAGTAACCTAAGTTTGATAACACAATGTGAGCTTAAAGTCACTAGGGATTTGGATGGTTAAGTGTCCAGCGTGTCCAGTCCTAGCCTCTGATGATGCATAAAATGCAGCTTGACTGCTTATATAGATAGAAAAGTAGGTTTATTTATTTTCTCTGAGGTGGAGACTTAGAATAGTTATCAGTTAGTTTTTAAATTCCCGTGTCATGGAAGAAAACCTTTTTCAGCTTTAAAAAGGCAACTTGCATATAGCAGCCAACTCTGGTAACCAAATCAAAAAGGAAAACCAAAAGTTTTTTTCATTGAAGAGTGTGGCTAGCTTTTAGGCTGTGTTACTAAAATTATATATGTATAAAACGTTTTTCAATGTCCTTGAGCTCTTGGAATGTGTGTTATTTCTATTTTGTAGATTAAGACCAGGATATAGAAGAGTTACTACTGTCACATGTGAAGTAGAGTATAGTAACATATACCTTGTGTATTTGGAGGTCACATGGTTGGCAACCACAGCTGTCTAGAACATAGCTTGGCACCTGAAGTAAAGGCTTTCGACCAACCAGAATAAATGTTAGAAGTCATTTATGAAATATTACACATTTTTACTCAAGGGGGCTTTCTTAGGTTATCACAGCCTATTCATTCATCTTAGAGTTAGTTCACTCAGTGCATTGTACAGCAGATCAGAAGCAGCAAATCTGAGTTGGGGTTCATATGCTGTTAGAGGGAGGCATAATAATAGCAGCAAGATTTGCTAGCTGACTGGCATTAAAGTGAGAAACTAAAATGCAGACACAAGAACTGTTTAAAACAGCAGTAAGGACCTTATTGTATTGTTTGTAGAATAGTGTGTTAATTACTGTAATCATACTTCTAGGTATCAATAAAAGCTTTTTTTCCTATTTAAGAAGGCAGATAAGTATACAATGTATTTTAGAAAGATTTTATTTTATGACCGAAACATTTAAAACTGCCTTGTCACCCAAAGAGAGGAACAGATTTTCAGTTATATGAAAAATTCCCTTGGGGAACAGCTTATTCCCAGATACTTGTAGGAATCAGCCTTGTGATCCTCCTTCATCCTTCAAATTCTTCTGTCCCTCGTTATAGTTACCCTTGGGCAGTCATGTTTTTAGAAGTTGGGTAGATCAAACAACATCCATTTTTCTTTGTTTTTTATTTGTTTGGACTTCTGTTTTCCTTAGTAGAGGCCTTTCTCATTCAGTATTCTGGTAGCACGCTCCTTCCCAGAGGAACCCAGGTAGGTAGAGTTTTGCATTATTGTTCCTTCACTTCCTCATTTTCAAATACTGAGCATCACTGCTGCACTGAGTACACCGTCCTCTCCCCCTACAGTGAAGACAGTGGCAAAGTCACATCTGACACTAGGCTCCTCCTGTGGTTAAGAACCAAACCAACAGACTTGCAAAATCGGCAGTTTGCTGGAGCCAAACAGGCCTGGTTTGTATGAGAGCAGCTTCTTTCTGGGCCTTATTTGGACTCTAGACAGTGACAACATTTTAAAGAGATGTTTGGCTTTGGAGCATCCAGCTGGTGTAAATTGCCTTTTAAAAACCCTCCGCCCCATCCCATCTTCAGATTTGTTAAAAAGCAGGCGCTTTTTATTTCAAATCTAAAGTGGTAGTTTGATTTTATTTTTATGTATTAAGAGGAATGTCTCATTAACCTTTTATAGAGATCACAGAAGCTTTTGATCTGTTCTGACTGTGGTGTTGCTCATTTTTGTGTGTGCGGACTTAACACTCCAGATTTGGGGCCAAACCTGATTAGTCATAGTGAGTTAATATGTCAAACTGATGACTCTTTCTCTCTCTTTATTACCAGAAACTGGTTGCTCAAATGAAGCAGGATCCACAGGTAACATACGACTTTTATTCATTTAATTTTCAAACTAAAATTATTTAAAGTAAAGTGACCATAAAATACTAAAATACAGACCAGTGCTTAAGTTTTAAAAGCTGTCTCATCTCTCGTAGCAATTATATTAGCATATTGGTCATCATGTTTTAAGGGTTTAGAAAAATCCAGTTATTCTTTTATAATAGAGCTATCATTTCATCTTTGTTACTGTTATTTGCTTTTATGTTAATTGCTTTGAGTATTTTGGGGGGAAAATTGAGAGTGAATACTCTTCATATAGCTTAAATTTCATTTCCATCAGCTCACTTATTCAAAATCAGAGTTTGTGAGGCTTTCTAATTATTGAAGTGGCCCAGAACCATTCTTATTTTCACATTGTTTATAATACAGATATAGTACAGAACATTTAAATACTTAATCCCACTATGTTCAGGGTAAGAATTTTAGCATAATTTTTAAAAGACATTAAATTTTTTTTTGAAAAAGCTCTTAAAGAGGGTTTAAAAGTACTTTATATAATCATCCACTAAATGTTACCTTTTCTTTGTATTCTTATAGAAGTTTTGACTTAGGCATTTTATTCTCTAGCCCTGAAGAGAAATCTTCCTAAAAAGCTATCTTGTCTTTGATGATTACATTTATTGTTCGGGCAGTGTTTCTTTTACAGCCATTAGACAGTGGGTCATAAGTATGGACAATATTTATCAGACTCTCTCAGGATTTCTCCCTTGCATTTGTTTACTCACAATCTGTTCATAGAACACCTAAACCCATCGACGGGCACTCAGATACATATATATATATATTTTTAGCTTGTTAAACATACCATACATGCCTCATTGTAAATTTAAATAAAAAATTCTTGGATAGAGGAACGGTACTGAGGCAGATTGATTTTTGAAAGTAGGAATAATATTCATTTCTACAAATTTAGCATCCAGTGGCCTAACTATTGTGCTTGAACACAATCCATTGATGGGAAGAGCTGGCGTTGATAGCCCACACTTAACTCCGGTTTGACACTCCCAACTTCTTTGAGCAGCTTCTCCATTTTTATTTATTTTAAAAATATATTATTTAAATTAGATTTAGGGAACCAAGAGGCAGTAGACCTTAGATTACTTGACTCTTTCATATTTAATATGGTAACCTATGTTTATCAGCAACTGAAATATTAGTAGAAAACGTCAGCATTTCTGATATAGCTGGTGGTCATGTAACAGAGCAGTCTTTACGTGAAGAATCTGAGGGGGCAGTAAATTGTTGGGCAGTCTTGTGCGTGATCTCATTAGAAAGGCCTTATATCAAATACACTTACAAAAAAAGATCACATGGAGTAAACATGAGAGGGAGGATGTATGCCCCAACCCTGGCAGAAGACCAGGCAGGGCAAATTGAAAGCATTGCATGGGAAACGATGAAGAAAAAGTGGTCTCTCTTTGAGGTGGTGTTCAGTCTGTGAGTAGGCTATCCTGTTTCATTAAGCATTTGAAAAGTTTAATTTTGGATTTTTTTTCCCACTTGAGTAAAAGGCAAGCATACTCAGTATATCTCATCTAAAATAGTATCCTTTTTGATTCCTAAAATTTGAGAACTGAGAAAATGCCCTGGTAGTCAGTGTGTTAATTTGAATGATGTAGTGGGAAGGCAGTTGTAACTCTGATGGCTTTTCAAATCTAGGCTAAAATAACAAATGTACTCCACTAAATAAGGGAGAGGGTAAGTAGAGAAAAACCTCTTATCTTTATTGAGAATGCCGTTAAGCATGCAGTGGACGCAGACTTATAACTTCCATTTTCCTGCTTTGGTCTGATTAGTGGAGCTTTAGGTTTTCTGTCAACTGATGCTTTCTATAAAGAATAACTATTTTTCAGTAAGAAGGAGTACTTTTACAGTGCAAGATGCTAAAATATAACACTTTTATAATTTAAAACAGTTGCAAAGGAGCTTCCCCTGTCCTAGTGTTAGGAACCTACTTTTAGGATCTATGCATTAGGTCGTGACTATATGATATGACTACAGTTTAATGCGTGGCAAATTTGATTGGCTAAATGCTTAAATTAAGGTTGCTTCATCATTTGTAATGCAGTATGCATCAAGTCTTCTTGCTACTATTCTGTTAACAAATGAAATGTCTTTCTCACAGATATTTTTTCTTTCCAATCAGAATGCTGATTTAAAGAAACAGCTTCATGAACTCCAAGCCAAAATCACAGCTTTGAGTGAGAAACAGGTAGGGGAAAAGGAGGGGGGCCATATTTTTAACATTGTGTTCTAAAGATATGTCTGCTTGAGGCTTCTAGGAGAACTGCTATTTTTCCTCATGTGTGAAAATAAGTGTGGGCAGCCAGACTCAGTTTTAATTTTGTTTGAGCTCTGTTTATCTATTTTTATTTTTGGTTGAGATCAGTCCGTAGAGTATCCCATGGGTATATGTTACTGGCGAATATCTAAAAGCTATGTGGCAAGCTGCTGTTAACTGTGTTAATTAAACTCTGTAGTTTACCCACAGGGGAAAGAGGTAAAGAAAGTTAGTGGGAATATGTGATAGAGAATCTTGTGGCTGCTGGATGTGCTTTGCTACCTGTTTTAAAGGCTAGAGGTGACATTTAACTTACGTGGAACAAATGGTTGTAAATAGATTGCTCTAAATGTAGATCTCCCATTCTGATTATTGTTACGCCTTTAAGTTAATCTCTATTGATGGTGACCTACTACTATGTGAAAAAGCTTTGGTGGAACCTTGTTACTTACTCTATATAGGGCAAGACCATCTTGCTTTTTTCCAAGGACATCTGGCAAGTATTCTTTGGAATGTCTTGTATAATGACCTCCACTTCACCAATTCGGACAGCTCCTGCCACCAGGTGGAGTCTGGCAATTGATAGAGCTATAAGTAAATGTCTATGGTAATCTGACATATCATTTATTTTCTGGTTCCTTCCTCACTCCTGTCCCTTTGGTTAAAAAGAGCAGTTTTCTGTCTTGGAGTAGGTAAATGTGTGAAGCAAAATGATACGCTGATTTGCAATTGATAGATAATGCTAGTGATAGCTCACTGAAGATTTTTTACTCACTAGTTCTCAATAATTGATTTTAATGTTTTTTTAAACTTTTATTTAGTGAAATAATAGCAATGAGAATAATTTATTCCTGGAGATTCCTGATTGTGTTTGTATTGTGTATTGTGTTTTCATTTAACTAAGGGGAGAAATAAATTTTGAGAACTATGTGGAAAAGATATGAGTTGTTGATGTTTCAGAATAGAATATCTTTCCAGGCTGAGTGAACAACTGCTTTTTTTTCTCCCCCTTCCTGTTCTTATGCTTCTGCGTTCCCCCATCTTGTCTTCTCCAGAGACAGGAAGCGTTTTAGATTAGGGATTTGCCAAACTAAAATTGGGAGGAGGTAGCATGGTAGAGAACAGTTTTTAAGGAAAAGTATAAACAGAGTTTGTTAATATGTATTTGGCTCTGATAGTGATTCAGTTCTCTAAAGTCAAAATGATGTGTGTTAGTGAAAGTGTTCTAGCTTTAGAATTCTGTTAGCGCTGAGCCTCTTTATAGTTTCAGGGTTAGTTTGACAAGATGCCAATGAATGAGTCACTTTTGCTGAAAAATTCACGTGTTCCAGCAGGGAAAGAAGGTGAGAACTGATTAGTGGAGTAGGGGGTGGGGGATGCTGTCACAAAGTTAAGACAACCTCAGGCTATATTTGAGGAAAATGAGGTAATTAAAAACAATTTGTATTTATTTGAAATTTTTGTTGGTGCGCACTGATGTAAAGATTTGGTTTATTTCTGTAACTTTTTATTTATTAATTTTTTTTCTAGAGACCTCACTTAATAAAAAATTACAACAATTTATGTTCACTTTATTTCATCAAGTGGCAAACTGTCATCTGAACTAAGTTTGGATATTAGAAACTAGAATTTTTAAAAAATGGGTCTAGCATCAGTAAAAAGAACTAGAGTCAGGAACTGAAACGCGATCTTGCAATTTTAAAAATATTTACTTAACTGTTAAAAATAACCTTTTTGATAGGACAGAAAATGGATCATATTTTGGTAGGATAGTACTTGACGGAAACACAGCCATAAACTTTAAAAGGTAGTTTTTCCTCAGACTTATTTTCAACATGAAAGATTGATATTTAGTTTAAAATAGTATTATTTTAGAACAAACTGCTCATGCTGAATGCTCAGCTTTTTGTTTTTTTATCTCATAAAATCTACTTAGCCTCTGGGGAAAGAAACTTAAGGATTTGCCTTCTAATTTAATAACTAAAATCTGAATTACCTTACTCACGTGACTTAGCTTTCAATTTAACATTAATTTTTTGGGTGTGAGAAAAATTTTAAATACAGAAGAGCTCAAAGAATGTTGTTTTCCAGAATTAACAATGCTTAACCTTCTGTCATTATTTGTTTCCTTTTTCTATTTGCATTTTTCTATAATCATTTTTTCTACATCCACTTGAAAACTTAGTTATACAATAATAGATGCATACATTCTCTTACTTTGTTAAAATAAAACAAACTATTGAAGATAGTCCTTAGTTCTTAGAGTAAGCTCTTACTAGTTCTTATTTGTTATTGCTACCTCAATCTTTGATACTTATTCAATTTCTTCCTCAAGACTAATTATGAAATAGTATGCTCTATTTGGGAGAATATGATCTTTGGGGAGCATCCTTCTTGGCTAAAACTCAGTGAATTTCATTGATTTCTTGATTAGAAAGTTCCAGTACTTTCAAACTGTAACTTAAAGTTTCTAAATAGAAACTTTCCATGGCAGATTTTGAAGTCATCTTTTTGACCCACTGGATCAAGTTGACAGTTTTTAACTCAGGAAATCCCCAGACTTGATTGGCTAAAGCAATTATGTTATGTAGCCATTTAAAAATCATGGTTTCAAACTTATTTTACTGACATAGGAATGTGTTCATGATAAAATAAGTGAAAAAGCACACGCAACTTCATATGCATTACAATCCCATTTGTGTATATGTTGTAGGTGTGTGTGTGTGTGTATAGGCATAAATATGTATTTAAAAAGTCAATATAAAATGACACTTTATAGGTAGTTTATTTTTAAAGTTACAGATAGTTTATTTTTTCTTTATAGTCGTACATATATTTACAAGTAGTTTATTTTTCTTTATACTCTTATATGTATTTGCTAAATTCTCCACAATAAATATGTTTCCCTTTTATAATCAGAAATAGACAAGAAATGTTATTTTTTTTAAAAGTTGAACACCAAACTCTTGTCTGTTTCTTAGATAGTTAGCGTTTAAAAATCTAATGACACTCTCCTCGTGGTATATGAACCACTCTAATCAGAGAATCCAACTGTCTTAAACAGTGGTGACACTGAAGTGTGGAAGCCGTTATTAATTTCTTTAACATGGTTCATTCTCATTCTGCACCCCTCATTCCTCATTTTTTACATGCATATATGGCCTTTAGCTTGTCAGAGCAGAGATTCTGATATTGGAGCCAACACACTTAGTTGCTTTCGTGCTCTGCTTTCATTCTAATTCGTTGTAGAAGCAATCTTACCCATGCTTGTTGCTTGTCCCTGTGATGACTCAGGCTTAATCCATGGCAGTTGCATCTTTGGTTTCCTCTGCCTTGAACAGTTTGCCACCCCATCTCCAGGCATCGATTGCAGCGTAAATGTGACTTCCTCAGATGTCCTATCCCTGAAAGCCCTTCCTCCTGTCAAAATCAACTATTTCTATTATAATCTCTCATTGAACCGTTTACTTTTTCCTTCACAGCTATACCATTTAGGATTAGGTTCATCTGTGAATGACTAAAAACTCAAAGTGAAAATGCCTTAAACCAGGTAGAATTTTATTTCCCTCGCATGGAAAAGCACTGTAGGTGGAGTCGAGCTGGTGCTAGTGGTTCCACAGTGTCCGCACACCCTGGCTCCTCCTATTCTGTTGCCTTGCCATTCTCAGCAGGAAGCTTCCACATCGTAGTCCAAAATAGCTGCTCCATCTGGTAAGAAAGGGGAAAAGCAACAAAGAGCAAGCCCTTTATTTTTAAGGGTGTTTACTAAAAGTTGCGTGTACCACTTCCAATTAGATCCCATTGGTCAGAACTTCAGTCAGTAGGAGCAAGGAAAGCTGAGAAGCGTAGTCTCTTCAGGTGGCCATGGGCAGATAAAACTCAGGGGCTCTGGTACTGAGGAAGAAGGGGGAATAAATACTGAAGATGATTAGTACTTTCTGCCACAGGAGCTTATTATTTATAATTACATATATGTGATTATTTTTTAAAATAATCTGTCTTCCTCAGTAGACTGTTAGTTTCAGGAAGTCAGGGAACATGTTTGTCTTATTTACTTCTTTATTCCAAGTATAGTACTTAGTATAATATTGAGCATAAGATATTTAGCACAGAAAATCATTTGTATTTCTTAAATGAATTATTTTATTCTCTCGATCTTTTTCTCTACTTATAGACAATTTTTTCAAAACAATGCATCTTGATTTTTTATGCCTTTTAAATTTAAAATTTTATGAACATCTTATATTTTTGAGTGTGCTTTAAAAACATTATTTTTAATAGCTTCAAATATTTAATGGTCTGGCTAGATCATAATTTATTTAACTATTCCTCTATTGATGTAGAATGTTTCCAGTTTTTTACTATTATAAATGTTGCTATGATAAACACCCTTGTATGGGAATCTGTTTCTTTCTGATTAGGATAAATATTTAGGTGTGAGATTACTGGGTATATTGGTCAGCTATTGCCATAACAGTTCTGTATAACAAACCAGTGTTTTAACCGAGTGGCTTATAACACTACGTGTTTATTTTCACACTGGGTCTATAGATCGCCTGGGGTTCTCCTGATCTAGCTGGGCTTGGTCAGGCACACCTACTTCAGTTTGTGGGTTGGCTGGCCCTGCCTCCAGGCTGCAGGTTGGGTTAGATCCACTCTAAATATATTCATTCTGAGGCCTAGCATGAAGGGGCAGCAGCTACCTGGGGCATACTCATTTCATGGTTTATAACTGGAATGCAAGAAACAAGCTAAACTACCAAAACACATTTTAAGTCTCTGCTGGCCTCAAGTCTTTTAACGTTGTTAGCCAAAACAAATCATGTGGCCAAACCTTACAAAATTACATGACAAGGGTGTGCATATATAATTTTATAACAGACATTATGAAGAATTGAGAAAAATAATCCATTGACCAAACCTTGGTCAAAGGTTATACAGAAATGTTTACTATATTGAAAGCAAACAAACAAACAAACTTTTGCTACTTATTTCCAAACAACCTCCAGAAAAGGCTGTATCAGATTAATAGCATATATGAGAGTATCTAGTTTCTCCCAGGCGATAAACTATTGGGGGGAAAAGAGCTTTGCTAATTGGAAGATGGATTAGTATGTATCTGAAGCTTTTTTCGAGATATATTTTTCATGCCATTTGTCCATTGTATAACTATTCCATAGCATTCCGTAGAATTACCTTCTGGTTTTAGGTTTTGTTTTTCTTTCACCCTTTCTCCTGTTTTTCTTATTCCTTTTTAGAGAGGTGGACCTCTTCATAGTCTTTGGTCAGTACTACTGGCTTGTTTCTCTGATTCATGTTTAAAAGTTATAGTCTGTATTCCTTACTGTGTTTCCCAAAAACTAAGACCTAGCCAGACCATCAGCTCGAATGCATCTTTTGGAGCAAAAATTAATATAAGATCCGGTCTTATTTAAGACCGGGTATAATATAATACAATATAATACACTGTAATATAATACTGGGTCTTATATTAATTTTTGCTCCAAAAGGCGCATTCGAGCTGATGGTTCGGCTAGGTCTTATTTTCGGGGAAACATGGTACATATTGTGCAACCTACCACAAGATGAAATACTTCTCTGGGTTTAATAAATAGTTGCCATTTATGGAACCATTCTCATTTTAAATTTGAACACAATATAGTAAAATGGATTCTGAAGCCTTTGGGAGAGAAGTTTCTGTTCCTGCCATAACTAATTATATTTCTGATGCACAGAACAATGTAATTTAAGCTAAGTAGGTGACTTGAACAATGGACTATGTGTGTGTGTGGGGGGGAGACACTGGGAGTTTGATTCTGTTCCGGACTCTGTAACAGACTTCTTGATAGATTTTGAGTTATTAAATAGTTTAATATGTCTGTTTCCTTATTTATGGAATGTTTAGATAATACCTTTTAAGAGTTAATGAATGTGTATATCTATTGAGTGCACTGAATATTTTTGGAGGTAAGTTCTATTTAAATGGAAATTGTTGGCTTTAGTCATGGTGGCTAATTTCATCTCATGTAACACCTTCATCTTACATGTAAAGTACTACTTTTTAAAGGAGTTCAGAGCATTTCACATCTGTCATGAGTACATCATTGTAACATAAACTGGGACATGGACTGTTTGTGACTTAGCCATGATTATATAATTAATCTATCAGTTTCAAGATTAGAATCCAGATCACTGTACTCTTCGTTCAGTTTTATTGAGTAAACTATATTCTTAAATTACTTTGTGGACCTTTATCTATCAGATATTTTTTAAATAGGGCATTAGGCACAATAATTACGTTGCCTTTAGGCTTCATTGACTTGTAGTCAAGTAAGTACATTAGTTCTTGTAGTCTAATAATGGTAACCTGATACATAACTATCTCTAGCCTCTGATCCCAATAACCAAAGAATGTTACCCTCTCTCATTCATAACCAAACTAGTGTGATTGGCACATCACATCAGAATTTAGAATTATTTTCTTAGAGATCCTTGAATTATGATGGGAATCTGACCTAATCTTTATCCAGAGCTTAGGAATTTCCTAGGATGTCGTCTAGTTCATCCCACCTGTGCAATATTTATGTGAAACCACTGGTCCGGTTGTTTTTCATGGATTATTTATTTTTTATTCTGGAGTGAAATCTCCCAGACTATTATTCATACCTAAACCCCCCAACCAAAGTCAAGTACGCAAAAGTAACAGTTGGAAGGCATCTATAAACATCTCTCATAAAAACTTCTGAAGACACACACCTTTCTTACTCTGATTTCTGTTTGTCCTAGATGTGAGTTCATCAGCTGAAACAGTGTTTGCAAGTTATCAGGATACTCCCCCTGAGCCTCATCTGCTGCTAATAGCTGACAAGATTATATATAACTGTTTAAATTTCTAGTATCCCTTTTTCATGACTTCTCTTCCCCTTTTTATTTGCTTAAG
Source organism: Rhinolophus ferrumequinum (assembly GCF_004115265.2). Lineage (NCBI taxonomy): Eukaryota > Metazoa > Chordata > Mammalia > Chiroptera > Rhinolophidae > Rhinolophus > Rhinolophus ferrumequinum. The sequence continues at coordinate 14,814,520 of NC_046294.1, forward strand.
TATCTTCTTTATAAAATTATAAAGCATTTTATAGCCATCACTTCTGAAGAGAAATTGATTAGTTCTCCGAAGATGGAAAGACTAGTATGATTTTCTAGAGCAGGGATTGACAAACTATGGCCTGCACCTGAGCCAAATCTGGCCTGCCAACAGTTTTTGTAAATAAAGTTATTGAAACATAACCACATCTTTCATTTACATATTGTCTATGGCTGCTTTTGTGCTCCCAACAGCAGAGTTGAGTAGTTACGATCTGGCCATGTGTAGAAAGTTTGCCAGCTCTCACTCTAGAGAAATTGAACCAGAGAGGCCCTTAACTCAGAGATACTAGACCCAGTAAAACAGTCTAGGGCAGGAGTGAGTGCCATACTTTACAGAGTATACAGTTGACCCTTGAACAACTTGGGGGTGAGAGGTGCCGACCCCCCCATGCAGTCAAAAATCTGCATATAACTTTTGACTCTTCAAAAACTTGACTAATAGCCTACTATTGACTGGAAGCTTTACCGATAATATAAACAGCTGATTAACACATATTTTGTATGTTATATGTATTATGTACTGTATTCTTACAATACAGTGAGCTAGAGAAAAGAAAATGTTAAGAAAATTGTAATGGGGCGGCTGGATGGCTCAGTTGGTTAGAGCATGAGCTGTTAACAACAAGGTTGCTGGTTCAATTCCCGCATGGGATGATGGGCTGCGCCTCCCGCAACTAAAGATTGAAAGCAGTGACTGGACTTGGAGCTAAGCTGCACAACTAGATTGAAGGACAACGACTTGACTTGGAGTTGATGGGCCCTGGAAAAAAAACACACTGTTCCCAGTAAAAAAATAAAAATAAATAAATAAAAAATCATAAGGAAGGGAAAATACATTTACAGTACTATATGTACATATTGAAAAAATTTCACAGGTAAGTGGACCTGTGTAGTTAAATCTCAAGTTGCTCAAGGATCAACTGTATACTGAATAAGGAGAAGGCCCTCTGAGACATGCCAGCCCCATAGTTTTCAGTTCATTTTTAGCATCTCTTTTTTTTTAAAGTCTCTTTTACTTTGCATTTATCTCTCTTTCATAGATTTTTTTTGAGGCATAATTAATGTAAAACAAGCACACATTTTTAACAGAGTTTCATTTTTTTATTAGTTTCAGGTGTACAAAATAATGTAATAGTTAGATGTGTACACCCCTCACAAAGTGGTACGACCACCCCCCACACCCCACCCCATCCTGGCCAATCTACTGCCCCTCTGACATTGTAAAAGAGTTTAATTTTTAATGGGGTGAAATAACCACAATCAAGTTTATGAACATATCTATCACCTCTGAAAGTTTTTTTGTGCCCTTTGGTAATCTCTCTCTTCCTCCCCTCTCACCCAGTCCTGCCCCAGGCAAACATTAGTCTGCTTTTTGTCCCTATAGGTTAAGTACATATTTTAGAATTTTAATAAATGGACTTACACAGTATGTACTCTGGATTGGTCTAGTTTTTAGCAATTAGAAATAAAACTACTATGAACATTCATATATAAACCTTTGTGTGGAGATATGCTTTCATTTCTCTTTTTTTTTTTTTTTTTTTTTAGATTTTATTGGGGAAGGGGAACAGGACTTTATTGGGGAACAGTGTGTACTTCCAGGCCTGTTTTCCAAGTCAAGTTGTTGTCCTTTCAATCTTAGTTGTGGAGGGTGCCGTTCAGCTTCAAGTTGTTGTCCTTTCAGTCTTAGTTGTGTCGGGTGCAGCTCAGCTCCAGGTTCAGTTGGCGTTGCTAGTTGCAGGGGACACAGCCCACCATCCCTTGCGGTAGTTGAACTGGCAACCTTGTGGTTGAGAGGATGCACTCCAACCAACTGAGCCATCCAGGAGCTCAGCGGCAGCTCAGCTCAAGGTGTGGTGTTCAATCTTAGTTGCAGGGGGCGGAGCCCACCATCCCTTGTGGGACTTGAGGAATTGAACTGGCAACCTTGTGGTTGAGAGCCCACTGGCCCATGTGGGAATCGAACCGGCAGCCTTCGGAGTTAGGAGCATGGAGCTCTAACCGCCTGAGCCACTGGGCCGGCCCGTTTTCATTTCTCTTAGGTAAATACCTAGATGTGGCTGGGTGGTAAGTTAGGTGTATTTTTAACTTTTTAAAGAATGTTTCCAAAGCGGTTGTACCATTTTCCATTCCCACCAGCAATGTATGAGAGTTCTACTTGCTGCACATTCTTAGCCCTTCATTCTTAAATATGAACATAACAGCCAAGAATCCCAGCTTTTCAGGTAAGCCACGTACATGAAAGGCAGAACACACCCGGAGAATTGGAAGGGACAATTCAAAATAACTATAACTTTAGGTCCTCAGATCAATAAGAGAAGGTACTGCATCTGTGAAACAAGAACAGGATGCTAGGAATAAAGGAACAATTAGAAAACTAAAAGAATTCTTGATAATAAAAAAATAAAAGGTTTAGAAAATGCAATTGGAGCAATCTCTCAATAAACAGAAGAGACAAAGGGATGGACAGTGGAAGAGAAAAATTTTAGAGGATCAATTCAGAAGGCCTAATGCTTGACCAATAGAAATTCTAAGAACAGAAAATGGAGAAGGGAATATTATCCAATATCTAATGTAAGTTTCTTGGAACTGAAGAGTATGCATTCCAAATTAATAGAATTTACGGAGTTTCTAAAACTGAATGAAAAAAGACCCACACCCCCTTACCAAGGCACAGCATTGTGAAACTACTGAACAACAGGAATAGAATATCCTAAAAGTTTCCTTAGAGAAAAAAAAACAACAGGGATTGGGAAACAGATGGCATCAGACTTCTCAGCAGCAACACAGAAATGTAGAATTCAGTGAAATGATGCTTTTGGAATTCTGAAGAACAGTAATTTCCAATGTAGAATTCTATACCCAGCACAACACTTGATCAAGTCCGAGGGTAAATTGAGACATTGTGGACATGCAAGGTCACAAAACTTACCTCCCATGCACCTTTTTTAGGAAGCTCTTGGAAGATGTTCTCCATCAAAATAAGAAAATAAACCAATAAAGATGAAGACATGGATCCAGAAAAGAGGGAATCCAATACAAAAGAGAGATGAAGAAAATCTGATTTGATGGAGGAAAAACCGACCGTGTTTCCCTGAAAATAAGACCTAGCCAGACAATCAGCTCTAATGCGTCTTTTGAAGCAAAAATTAATATAAGACCCTGTCTTGTTTTACTATAATATAAGACCCGGTCTTACGTAGTATAAGACCGGGTCTTATATTAATTTTTGCTCCAAAAGACGAATTAGATTTTCAGGGACACATGGTAGATGACTATTGTACAACAGGTTTAGAGAACAATCAGGAGGATGAAGCTCTCTAGGAAAGATGTAGCCAAGAAAAAAAAAGACTGCTAGATTATATGATGTCTTTTGAGCCATTATTTAGAGATCTTTTATAGCTTCTTTGGAGAGTATAGGCAAGAATTAATGGTAAGAATATAGAAAACCAAGCAAATGACAAAGCAAGTCATTTTTAGTTCTAGGAATAACAAAATGTACAAGAAAATAAGTATAATTGTAATATACTTATTGTCTCATCTATTAATGTTATTTACATGATTCTAATAACAAACTTATTAAATATGGATTTAACTAAAAGTCGTGATATGACTGTAATGATAGTAGGGGGTGGGAGGGGGGAAGGTAATATAAGAACTAAATTTCAGTTATTTGTAGTAGCAATTCCGTAGGTAATGATTAAAGTGAAAACTCAAGAAATCACAATGATAGATAGGAACACAGGAGTAGAGAGTTGGAGAGGGTTGATGCAAGGGACTGCTGTTTTTTATTCTAAGCATTGCGGTAGTATTTTTTAAAGCTGTGTGTATGTATTCAATTAAAAATAGAACTAAATAGAAAACTAAATAGAAAAATGAAAGTCTAGATTTGTCATCAGATAGGATGTTTGGTTTTGTGGAATTACCCTGGGCTCCTGAGTCAGGTCACCAGCTGACTAAGTCTTGGGCCTCTAGTCCATCCCCAGACTGTATTAATGATTCCACTTGGGCCTCTTCAGTTCTCCCTTTTCATTTTTCTTAGTACAAGCCACACGATGACTCTGAAGTTTGGTTAAGACATTCCTTAGGAATCTACACGAGAGTGAGTGTGTCTTTTTTAGTTGGTTGCTCGTCTCTTCTGAGTGGAGAATAGGTTTAGGCTCTAATAATAATCGTAAATATAATAAAAGCATATTACTACTCATGAGTTTAGCCCCATAGGATATAGTGTCCCTTTCTGCATTTAAATTGATTATCTTCTGGTACTATTCTCAAAGTCTAGAAATGGCATAAACTTCAGGAGTCCAGTGATTTTTACTTGTTTTGTTCATCGATGTACTGGCTTACAGTAAACGAATAAATGACTACTCCTTGAATTATTTAAGTTCCGACAAATATATATTTAGAGCCTACTCACTGAGTGCAGACTTGCAGAGGAGATGTGGACATGTAAACAATTACAATCTGAAGTCAGAATATGTGTGGTATCCAGAAAGGGAAGGTCTTGGTGGGGCGTTATGGAAGTCTTTACACATGAGCTGAGTTGAGTGCTGAAGGATGAATAGGGATTTGCTAGGTGGACACAGCCCTTCCAGGCAGAAAGAACAGCGTGTGCACAGGCACATGAAAAGGTAACAGCACGAATGCATGACTGCATATTCAGCAAACAACAAGTAGTTTAGGATTGCTAGAGCAGAGATTCTGTCAGGTAAAGATTAGAGGGTCAGCTTGTGTAGTTTGAAAACAAAGCACTTTGTATTCTTTTCATTACTGTTAATGCTAAATATTATACTATTAGTAATAGCTACAATTATATCGCACTTACTATTTGCCAAACACTTCTCTGTGTGCTTTTAAATATGCTAATTCATTTAATTCGCACAGTAACCCTAAGAGATAGGTACTGTTCTCCCCATTTTATGGATGAGAGGTTAAGTCACTTGCCCAGAGTTTCTGAGCTGGTAAGTCGTAGAGCCAGATAGGAATCCAGGCCATGTGGCTCCAGGCTGTTTTGAATTTAAAATAATGTCAAAGAAGACTATGACATTTACATTTATTTAAAATGAAAGGGAGAACAGTGAGAGATGTATAAATAGGACAAAGCTAGATCACAAGGGCCCTCACATACCCATTTCCTTGACTACTGTTTGCCCTTTCTGCTTTTGTTTCAGGACAGCTTGTATTCAGAAGCTCTAGCCCTCTGAATTTTTGCTAAATTTTAAGTAATGGCCAGCAGGAATGTGGACCTTCCTCCTAAAATCCATCTGCTCAAAAATAGTCTTTTTTGTTTAAAATCAATGAGTTGATTTTTAAATAAATAATTTGTTAATGGAATATAACTTTTTTCTTTTCCTTTCTTTTTTGCCAGACCTGTGGAAGGTGACTGACATATTGGTATTGGTGGTGGAAATCTATGATTTTTTTTTTAAGCTTTTTTTTCCTCATTATCAGAATCATGCATGATCATTTGGAAAATTCAAGGAGAAAAATCAGATGTAGCTGTGATCTCACTTCCATGTTTTAGATCCTTTTTTCTTTGTTTCTATGCCATACATTTGTGTTAAAAATAAAATTGAGATTGGCATTTCACTTAATATTTTTGAAAGACTTACTTTTTTATATATCTTGAGCATTTCTTCCCATTTTTAAATATTCTTAAAGAATATTAGTTTTTAGTGAACTAAAAACTAGTGGGTATAGAGTTTATTTAGTCCGTTCACTAGTTTTAGACATTTGGATTGTTCCCAGGTTTTTACTGTTTTATGCCCCGTCTGCTGTGTACATCTACATCTTTGGACATAAATTATTTGGACAGTAATTTTTATTATTTCCTGGAAGTAAAACAAAACAAAAAAAGTGACAGGATCAGGAGGAAATAAATGTTTTTTACATGTGTTTGCGAAGACTTGTTTGTTGCGAGTAAAGGAGTCTTAACTCAAACGAGGTTAAGCATAAAGGAGAATTGATAGTACCGTATGAGGACATCTCAGGAACCCAGGGGCAGCTTTTGGGGCTGGAGCTGGAGAGTCTCTGTCTGTCTTTGTTCTTCTCTGCATCTGCTTCGTTTCCCCTCTTTACAGACTGGCTTTCTCAGCTTCTCTGTACACATGACAAGCAGAAGTCTTCTGGCTGCCGCACGGTTCCTAAGTTTGTATCTTCTCTATTCAGGAAACCATCCCAGATTGACTGGCTTGTTCTCATTCCAGGTTTTTGGCAACAGCCTGGTTTGAGCCAGGTCTCTAGCCCTTGTCCAGTCAGCTTTGGCTAGGGGACTATGTCACTAGTACAGACATGGCTAGATTAGGGAGCACGTCTCAGAGAGAGGGATTTGTGAGTTAGGCAGATACCCCAAAAAGTTTCTGAAACCTGTATTACCTGCTTGCTCTCTAGAAAGATTGTATTCATTTTTAGGGTCAGTTTCGTAAATGATAAGCTGTTTAACATGCTGGATGGAATTCTACCTTGAACGTAAACAAGAAGGTTTAATGAACAATTTATTTGGCAGATATTTACTGAGCACCTTTTTTATGGCCGGTATCCTTCTAGATGCTGAAAGTTTATCAGTCCTGAAGACTAAGTCCCAGCTTTTCTTTTAGTCGTGTGTTAGAAGTTTGAAACACTTTGAACTGACCTTCAAAATATCCTTTTAAAGTCTTAATCAGATTTAATTTTACCAGCAGTATAATACAGTTAAGCCATAATGTTTCCTTTGTTGGATATATCCATTCATTGTTCTCTTAAGTAAGTGACTAGAAGTTGTGAGGTTATGATAGTTGACATCTTGGAATATTAACAGTTAAACTTTCCTCCTTTCCTTACCCTTGTGGTAGGGGCAGCAGAAGAGTGCAAAGAGGTGTTCAGGCTTTGGTTCTCTAGGTTTTTGTTTTCTGCAGGTTTAAGTGTGATCCTTCACATTCGGTGAGACTTGATTATAGATAAGATGTAACAGGACTGGAGTTCTTCTCCATGGTTGGAAAATTAACTGACAGGAAAGCCTTTGCAAAGTAGAAAATGAGGTGTGTTTTGAATTTCCATCCAAAACAGATTATACTTTTTTCCCCCCAGATAGTCCTTTGTACCCATCAGTCAGGTTAACAGTTAAGTTTGCCCAGTGACAAACTTAAAAATGTGCTGTGTAAGCCTGGGGTTTTAGAGGAACATTCCCCAGAATGTTTTAGAGGAACATTCCCCAAAAAAGGACCATATTTTTATACTTTTCTTTTCTGAGTCAGCTTTCACCTGGAAAATCTATGTTGCATTTAGCCAGGGTAGTGCCTTCTCCTGAGACCGGATCTCAGTTTTTGGATGGGGCAAAACTCCTTTAAGTGAGCTGGGGCAGGCCCTAGAACAGCCTGCTGCCTGTTTGCACTGAGACCCTTCGCTGCTGCTGGAGGTAGAGTGTTAGCTGATTTTACTTATTTCAGCTTGAGCCCTAGTATAGATGACATTTTAAAGGAGACACCAGTTCTCTTTTTTTCCCCTCTATTCAGGAAGCAAACCATGGAGAACAAAAAAATACAAGTTTTCCAATATACTTCAAGAAATTTCATTCTCTTCTCCAGATTGTAAACCAGCCGGGGTTCCATGGGAGAAGTAAGCCCTAATGCTTTATCTGTTCTATGTATGGAATTAACATCCCTGTGGATCTAGAATGGTACTAGTTATGTATTGTCCCTGTGATCAATGATAAAATAATCGCTGAAATAAATATGTTCTGTGGTTCAAATGAGGAATCCTGGCTATTCTAAAATGATAGGAAACCCTGTCTATGAAACTCATAGACACCCAAAGATTATAGCTGTGTGAGTTGCAGTAATATAGTAACTGTTCATGTTGTGCTAAGATGGGAAACAAAAAGGTCTACGCATTAATAGCCCCCTGGACAAGATGTAGTGAAAAGAACTATTCTACTGTTGTCTTTAATCAAGCACAATATGAACTTGGGGGAAAAAAACCCTCGGTTATGGTTTTTATGTAAAGCAACACAGATTAATACCAATAATGTTTTTAATTTTTGTGCTAACATTTTGGGTTTTTTCCCCCAATACTTTATCTTGATTTTTTTTTTTTACTACATTTAAAGCAAATAAAATCAGTTATCTTTATAAGCTGTGGCACTTGATTAGTTTCTAAAATAGATAAGTAAAAAGCTCATCAGCTTAGCGAAAGGCTAAACTATTTGTACTTGTAAATAATGGAATCGTTTTATGGAACTCAGCCCTGGGGAGAAGGACTGCACATGGCTTACTTACTAACACAAAGCACAAGAATTCTATAGCAAATCTTAACATTTCCCTGTCTAAAGGTCTTTTAAACAGGAGCATCTATGAAGTAAATCAACATTATATTTTTGCAGCGAAGTCCTGATTCATTGATTGGGAAAGCCATTATTGCTGAAGTGAACACACAGATTTAAAAATGTTTCATGGACAATAGAAATCACGTGTCCCTCTTGAAGTTTAGATACCTAGAAATTAACAGTTGTTAACAAATTTATGCCCTCTTTTTAAAAAACATGTTAACAATGACCTGTTTTTTTAAAAGTCCATGTCCTTGTTTTAAAATCTTGACTGTGATACTAGCTAAGATTAATTGGAAAACAATCAAGGTTAACAGATCCTTAAAGTGAAAATATTCATTTTTGCCATTGTCATCACCTTCACATTTAACCTAGAAATAATTTGATTTAATGTGTCATAGATGCTGGCCCAAACAGCCCACACCAATGAAAATGCAGTCTGTTTTGCTCTCAGAATCTTTTGCTAGATGCCTGATGGAATAAGGTTAGAGTTATCAACTTTGTTGGGAAAGGTTTAAATAAAAACAAAATTGCTGCCTAATTTAAAAAAATTTCTGTGGTTCTCATTTTTACTTATAAGAGAAAATTCAGAATCTGAGGTCTTATCACCTGGGAGCAGGGAACAGGAATACTATAACTTTATTGGAAAAAAAACTTCCCATGGAAAACTCGTGTATTTGCAAAGGTATCACATTAGCTATTACGTTGGTGCAAAAGTAATTGCGGTTTTCGCAATCTTTTTTTTTTTTTTTTAACCTTTTAAACCGCAGTTACTTTTGCACCAACCTAATATAAAGAAGGAAGAATATTTTAAATTTTAAGACGTTCAATGAAAGGTACGTTTTAGAGCCTCCTGGTGGCAGCAGCTCTTTGTTGCCAGAATGTTCTGGTTTGAGACACCTGCTGACTGAGAGTTGATTCTAAATTAACAAAACAGACCTAGTCTACTCGTCTTGTCTAGTGAGGCTTTTACTTCAAAAACTATGTAAAAGAATGAGTTGAGCATTTTTGAAGTTCTGATTTTAGGCTCATGTTCTATTATATTTTAAATGGATCCCACGATAGTTAATAGTTAACTGATAAGTGCCATACATGTGAATTAGGGAGTCTGGATGTACATCATCGGGCTGTTTTGTTTTAAGAGATTCCATAATTCCTGCCTCTACACCTGATGAGCCTCTGATGGTGCAGTATATAGACCAGGTGACACTTTTTTGTTGGGTCTCAGTTCAGCTGATCTGCCAGTGAAGGGATGAATTGACTGCTCTAGGGAATTGGAAAGGTCAATGGGAAGAAACCTGTGGCTGGCATTTGTGTAACAGTTAAAGCTCTGTGTAGAAAACGTCAGTGGACTCACTGGCTTACCTGTCATTCCTCCCTCCCCATGAGGGCTTGGGGCCAGTAGGTTGCTGTCCAGGAACTCACACACGTCTCCCATGGTTGTACAATGGTTATCGAGAGTGGGTTGCATATGTCACCAAATCTGTTTATGTTATTTGTTCTTGTTATTGTAATTATGTAGTTTAACTGTTACATACACCATGACTTAGGAGAAAACCATGTTGTTCCCATGAAAACCAAATTAAATGCTTTGGCAACAGTTGATAAAGGTGAGTTAGTAAAAAATTGCTGCACAGATACATTTGGGAAAGACAACTGTAAAAGAATGGAATAAAATATGAAAGTCCAGGATTCTACATTGAGATTGCTTCAAAGCATCTTAAGTTCTCACCAAAACGATGCAGCGTGGTTATGATTTATGAAAGAAAAGAAAGACATTTTGACACTCTTTAACGTGTAGATCCATACAAACAAAAGACCTGGTCCTGTATTACAAAATTAGCAAATGAATGTTCATTTAAGTTAAAATGCTTAAGTATGCATGTCAGATTTTTATAGTTTACTGATTTATATCACTTTTTTCTTATTAATTACTGGTCCTGACCATTATTGGCTTAAGAAAGCTTCTACTATATTGCTTCAAGCTATTCAAACTGAAGTGTACCTTTCAGCTTTTAATTCATTCATTCACAAATGTTTATGGAGCACCTATTACGTGGCCTCAGTGCTAAACCTGTCTGATATGGTTTCTCTTCTTAAGGAGCTTACCTTCTAGTGGCATATTAGTGAAAGTATAGAGATTTAGGTAGTAATGATTTTCTCAATAGTAGTAGGAGAGTTTTCAAATTAAAGTCTAGTCTTTATGTTGAAGGCCACATCTACCTGTAGACTAGTGGATCTCCCCCCTAACTTGTTACCCTAAGTAACCTGAAGAGCACTTGAAATACGCTGCACCTAGGGCTCTATCTTAGACCAGTTAAGTTAGAATTTTGGGGAGTGGGGCCCAGGCATACAAAGATGTGTTGGAAAAGGCAAGTTGATTTTAAAGTTGTTGACATTGCCTAGACTAAGCCCGATGACCTCAAGCCAATACGACATAGCATTTTTAATTCCTGAAAATCACCTGGGAACATATTTATGTGGTGTTGGCTTGTCAGAACTAATAATTTGTTTGAATTTTGTTAGAGAAAAAACTTTACATAACGTAATTTGTAAGAATGACTATCATATTAATACTCTTTCAGCTTTCTCTTTTAGAAAAAATATTTTAAGAAACGTAATGAGTTAATTGAAATTCTTCGTTGACTCTTCTCTGTAGTTAGAAGTGTGCAACTTTTACCAATGTATTTTAGCTTTCAAAAACATTCTAGTGAGTCAGAAACCTCTAGAAAAGCATCATATCTTTTATTTGCTTTAAAATATTAGTGTTCGGTTTTTATGAAACACTGAGTAAGGTTAGGAAATGCTGAGCCATGGGATTCTTTTAATCAATCATAGCTTGTAGTTAACAATTTATATATAATGAACAAAATTAATTGATGTCAAAGGTATTGAAAACATCTTGAAGTAAAACCTACTCATAAGAATGATTTTATTCATACTTAATCGTTAGGCCCAGAAACTTTGAAAGTTGAAAGTGTAGTGCATTCGTTATTTTTCTTCCGAGCTCTGGCAAAATATAGCTGTGCTTTTTCTATTTATTTATTTTCCCACTTATATCACTCAAAAGAGGACTAGAAGTTAGTACCTTTACTTGTAGGTATTTGTTTCACTAATAACTCTTTCATATTAATGTTTTGTAGATCAGGTACATTTTTACAGAAAGTTTTTTATTCTTTCAGATGTGATCTGTGAAACGAAGCATTTGTCAGGACACTACAACAAATTCCAAAATACACATTACATTTAATTATGAATTTTGAATTGAAAATGTAATTTTAATAGTTCAGTTCTGCTCTGAGAATAATGCTTTGGGGGAAGGGGCCGTCTGGCACACGAGTAAATTAGTTGCGGCATTGAGATTTTCATCTTTGTAGGAATAGCTTCTTTTCATTCCCTCATTTGACTTCATGTGTAAATTAATCCTTTACCCCGTGTCCCAGCACATGTGTGTATGCATGGACATTTATAGACATGCACACGCACACATGCACACACACATTGAAACCTTGAAGATGGAACTGTTAATTTTCCCTTTCTGTGATCCCTTTGCTTACCCATCATAATATGCTACTTAGGTAACTTGCTCAGAGATGTCCAGGAAGGTGGAAAGTCTTGTCAACTAAAAATAAAAGGGAAAATACTTGAAGATTTACTGGGTGATTAACTCGTTTGATAAAGATTTCACAGGCCCCACCAGGGCAAATGATGAGAAAACTAATAGAAGTAGAATGTTATCTTACCAACACTAGCAGCTAGGAGCAATTCAGCCCCATGAATTCTTATTTCTTCTATCCTTACCTTCTGTTTTAGTTAAAATATCAATGCCTCCTGCGTTGTACATAGCAGTTTTCAATTCTGTAAGGTAAATAAACATGATTTTTTATTCCTCCTTAGAGCTCAGAAAACTGATATGCAATGGGACTGAATGACTTGTCCAAGTTTATTTGGCTGGTATATTAGATTAGTAAGGACTCTTGGATTCAAGTGGTAGAAACTCAACTCAAAGTTTTTGAAGCAAAAAAGATAATTTATTGACTTACATAACTAGTAAGTTCAGGGATATAGCTGGTTTCAGGCATAGCTGGATTTAGGGGCTTAAACTAACTTTTAGGACACTTTCTCCTTCTTTTGGCTTCATTTGTATACAGATTGTCCTGTACAGGCAGTGGTTCCTCTGACAGCTCTTGGTTTACAATCTGCCATTTTATAAACCCCAGTGAAGAAAGTGTTTTCTGTTTGTTTGTTTGTTTGTTTTCCTGGAAGTACCAGCACAAAACATGGACATGATTTTCAGGTTCATTCCTGAACCTGTCATCCTTCGCTGTAGCCAGGGAACTGGAGTCTTCTCATTGACCAGGCTTGCGTCACATGCCACCCCTGAAGCAGGACTGAGATGATTTCTAGATGAACTAAATACATAGTGAGCGTAGTTCTCCAAAAAGATACTAGGAAGACAAAAAATACAGGTTCCGGGACGGCCCGGTGGCTCAGGTGGTTGGAACGCTGTGCTCCTAACGCCGAAGGCTGCCGGTTCGATTCCCACATGTGCCAATGCCAGATGGCTCGGTTGGTTTGAGTGCGGGCTCTCAACCACAAGGTTGCCGGTTCGACTCCTCGACTCCCGCAAGGGATGGTGGGTTGTGCCCCCTGCAACTAACAAAGGCAACTGGACCTGGAGATGAGCTGTGCCCTCCACACTAAGACTGAAAGGACAACTTGACTTGGAAAAAGTCCCAGAAGAACACACTGTTCCCCGGTAAAGTCCTGTTCCCCTTCCTCTCCCCCCCCAAAAAAAAGAAAAAGTATAGGTCCCCAGTTAAGTTACTGAGCCTGGGCTTCTGATTCTAAAGCTGATGTTATTTTCTATTTTACTAGGTAGATACCACTAAAAATGACAAGAGAAGTACAATTACAAAAATAAATATAGTTGTCTAAGGATAGGACATATAGTCTTGAAATTTGTAAATTATTATCAAAAGCCATTTTCCTTCTTTTTGACAAGTTGACTATTATCACCTCATGACACCTTAGAGTCTAGACACAATTAAATAATCTGATCTCATTTTGACTATTATCATAGGAACAAGCTTTGGGAGGCTACCTCAGTTTTTTGTTCTACTTCAGTACTAATTTGGAATACATATGGTGGGAAGGAGCCTTGACAGAAAAGCTGTTGGATTGTTTAAATGTTCCAACATTGCAAGAGGCTCCTGATTTCTGGACAGAGGATTTTTTCTCCCACTTCACCTTGTCTTCTGCCTGTCTCCCCAACCCCATCACCTTCCTTTTTGTTCTGGGGCTTAAGTCCATTTCTTCCTCCAATCCCTCTCTCCCTGGGAGCCGAGGCTGGACAGTTTCCTCACCCCCTTGAGTAGAGGCGTGATGACCGTTCTGTCTTCAGGGAAAGGACTGCAGAGTGGAATTCCATGTTGGCATGCTTAAGAATGGTTAAGTAGAACTCACTTTCCTGAGTGGACGGAAAGCTTTGTGTCTCTGAAGGCCAAAGTCAAAAGTGCCCTGTCCCAGATTTACCTGGGCAGCTTCCACTTGGATAGCTCTGGAGGCTCTAGAAGCAGCCTCGATGCTGGACATGTAGGCTCGGGGGCTTCTGTCAACTCTTTTGTGCCCAAGATGGCTGTGAGAATGGAGGCAGAAGGTCATGTTAAATGCTCTGGTTTTCATTCCTGCTGTCACCAGAATAAAAATGACCTAACTGTATTTTGGGCCCCCAGGCAGCACTGAAATGACATGCCACCTGCTGACCTAATCCATTTCATTTCTGGTATGAGGAGAGCCAAAGCAATTTGCTCAATTTGCAATTGACTATTTACTCTTTAAAGCAGCAATGATTAGATCTAGTGTAAGAAATCACATACTCTATCAAGAATTAAAACTTTAAAGGTGGAAAGTTATCCTTTTTGGAAGAAGTCATTTAAGTAGCGTGTATTGTACTTCAGAGACTATGCTTTTAGAAAGCTACTTTTTGCTGTTGTTCCCTAGGAAAGAGTACAGTATGCTGATGAAATCTGAGATACCCGAGTGTTTCTCAGCAGCAGCTGAAGGGAGCAGAGAACTGGGAAACTGCTATATTTACCTTTAGGTAAACTTCGCAACTTACTAGTAAAAAATCTGTATACCATGCATACTGTGTTAACCCCGCAGCTGCTTCTCTGGCAAACAGAAGAGAGGGTGTGCAGCTGTGGTCCTGCACACACACTCAGGTGCTGGGCATATTTCCTTTGTCTCAAAAACTGTGCCAAGGGCTGCATATGCTGTGAGGTCCTGGTTTTTTTGTTTGTTTGTTTGTTTGTTTGTTGTTCAATTTAAATTTAAAAAAAATCTTAACTCCCATTTTTTTCTCTCCCCCATCAAAATGAAGTGACTAAAACTTCTCTGAATGATAGCTGCAGGAGCTTGGACTCTGCTCTTAAACATTGCGTGTAGTAGTTCCGTGTAGTACTGCAATTGATGAATTAAGAGTTACAGAAGCACCTACTTTATTCCCCTCCCAGAGAGCCTGATATCAGTAAGTCACATGCTGGCAGAATTAAGGTGTCTGCTTCCAGGTCGGCCCTCTTTTATTTCTTGTTGCTTTCTGTGACTCTGCTGCTATGGAATTTGCTTCCCTGCGTGGGCCTCTCAGAAGCCAGCGCTCCTGCTTTCCTCCACGTGCTCACAGTCAGCAGAACAGGGAAATCACACTGATCAGCACACCACTCAGTTGATCAAAGGAAGCCAGCCACTTCTCTTCAACAAGACCCAGCGGTATTAGTCACTACGCCTTCTCCTGCCGTGAGCAAGGCCACTGGAACGCTGCTGGCGACATTAGTGTGTGTGTGAAAAGCTGCTTATGTTCCCTTTGCCTTGGCTTTGGCTTAGGCCTCAGCGAGGGGGGGCAGAAAAAGAGGAAAAGGCCCCAACAGCCAGTGTCTTTCCCTTCTACAACTTGGTGTGAAGCGTCGGCAATCCCTAGTGGCAATCCTTAATTCTGCTGAGGAAAGACTTGCTAATTTTATTTCAATTGTAAAAGAGCAGAGCCCCACAGCAAATTTAACATGTGGTGACTACCTGAAATATATGACAGAATAGAATCTTACATTGATTAAGTTAATCACAGGTCTGACAAATCTACAAAATTAAAATCAGCCACATTTTTTAGTACTTAATCTCTTGATCCTGTTGCTTTGTACTCTTTTCTGGGTAGTCTTATATTATGTTGTAAGGAACCTAGGGGTCTCGGTGCTAATTTATTAGATATAGAAGGCAGTTTGCTACTCGTGGCTCCAATGGGTGTATAATTCCCTTTCTTGTAAGCAATTGGCATTTCAGCACAGTTTACAGTATGGAACATGGAAGGGACCCCCTGAGTAGGACAATGGCTGCTCTTTGTCACTTGCAGCTGTGTTTGCAAGGGAGCATGCTGGCAGCCAGCAAGGGGAGTGCTGTTACAGGTGGGAAGAGCAAAACCAGAAACTATCTTTCTCTTATCCTCTTTCTGTTCCCTTCTTTCCCCCACCCCTTTTCTACCTGACCTTCTGTTTTTCTACTCTTCCCCTTTTAGAAGCCATCTGTTTCCCTACCAGTTCTATTTGGTTTGCAGATGCCACTATGCAGGAATACGCTGTGTTAGAGCTAGCATATGCTTGACCTGTACTGAATGTATGTACTGGGGCTGGGCTCAGCCTGATGCACTGAAGGGAATGGTGAGGGCCTGGCTTAGAAGGGCTCACACATGTTACGTACTAGTGAGTTCTAGAGATGCCAAAGGACAACAGATCTCACTGACTACCTGAATCTGGGAAGTGGTAGAGGATTTTTTTAAAGCCTGGCTCTGTAAGTTCTGCATTACTTTCTATTAGAGAAGGGAGCAAGCAACATTAGTGTGTGTGTAAAACGCTGCTGCTATTCCCTTAGGCTGAACCTGGGCCTGAGCAAAGAGGGAGAAAGGGAGGAAAATGCCCCAATAGCCAATACCTCTTTTTTATAAAACTTGATGTGAAGCGTTTTCATCCTATTGTCAGTGGCACAAGGTGTCATTCTGCAGAACCAGTTCCGCTGTTCCTTGAACAGGCACCCAATTGATGGTCTTCTATGGGGTTTCCCTTCAGTTATCTTCTCCTCAAGCATTGCTGGTGGGAATGTAAAATGGTACAGTCACTTTGGAAAACAGTCTGGCAGTTCCTCAAAATATAAAACCTTAGAGTTACTGTGTGAGTCAGCAATTTTATTCTTAGGTATGTGCCCAAGAGAAATGAAAACATATGTCCAAACAAAACTTGTACACAAATGTTCATAGCACCATTATTCATGATAGCCAAAAAGTGGAACCAACTCATCAACTGATAGATGGTTAAATAAAATGTGGTTTACCCATACAATGGAATATTATTTGGCAATAAAAGGAACGAAGGCAAAAAAAAGCAAAAAAGGGAAGGAATTCATCCATGCTACCACATGGATGAATCTTGAAAACATTATGCTAAGTGAAAGAAGACAATCACAAAAGGTCACATGTTGTATGATTCCATTTATATTAGATGTCTAGAACATGTAAATCTATAGAGACAAAAAGAAGATTAATGATTGCCCTGTGTGGAGAGAAATGTGTGTGTGTGTGTGTGTGTATGTGTGTGTGATGGAGGAGTCAGGAGTGACTGCTAATGTGTTTGGAGTTTCTTTTTAGTGTGATGAAATGTTCTAAAATCAATTGTGGTGATGGTTGTACAACTTTGAATATGCTAAAAGCTGTTGAATTGTATGGCATGTGAATTATATCTCAATAAAGCTATTTTAAAAATTATTACTACATATTTCATTTGGTCCGAGGGCGCTGAATTATCTTGACTAAAGTTGTAGAGGCTAGGAGAACCCACATTCTCAATAAGGATACCAATCTAATAAAGGTAATAACTTATTTGCACAGTATGTCATTGTTTGCCCATAGTTTTCACATCCTTTAATTTGATCCCAACTGAACCCTAGTGTGCAGATGAAAGTAACACACATAAAGAAAAAGTGACTTCTCTAAGATTACACAACTAATAAACGATAAAACAAGTATTTAATCTCAGGTGCTCTGATTCTTGTCAGACAGTTTCAGAACATTGCAAAGAAAGTAATGTTGACCCTTGATGTTTTCCAGATTCTTAATTAGGCTTAATCCTTTCACCTCTTGAACATGACTAGAAAAGTCACTCACTTTCTCTGTCTTGCTTTCCTCATCTGGGAAATGGAGATAAGAATGCCTCCCATTTCATAAGTGACTTACCTTCCTGTCTTGGTTTCTTTATCTAGAAGAGGGAGCTAGGATTGTTTTCTATCTCGGGGGCGTATAATAAGGACTAACTAATAAAAAACAATTAGGAAACATCTTGCCAGGCTATAAAAATTCTTTATCAAAGAATATTGTTTCTCTCCCTCTTTTATGTTGTACAACCTCACAACCACAGCGGGATATAATAATAACCACTTATATCACTTCTCTCTAAGGAGCTCAAAGCACTTTACAGACATCATCAAATTAATCCTCTCTGCATCCCTGTGAGTTGCAGAGGGACCTGGTATCTGAGGAGCTAGAGCACAGAGAGGTGAAGTAACTGGTCTGAAGCCTTTGTGTCAGGATAGGTCTATATTGGACTGATTGCTCGTTTATTTGCCCCTAGTGATATTTATTTGGTCAATTACCTTTATTCTGTATGAGTTGGTCACTTGTTAAACATGAATAAAATGCTGGACTAGCCCTCCTGAATCACTTTAGATCAGCGTAAACTTTATCGAGGGTCAAGTTATTTATTTTGACCTGGCTGTGTCATCCTTGATCTAGATAGACTAGAAAAACAGTTCAAAACTCCCGAATATATACTTTTTTTTTTTTTTTTTTTTTTTAGATTTTATTGGGGAAGGGGAATAGGACTTTATTGGGGAACAGTGTGTACTTCCAGGACTTTTTCCCAAGTCAAGCTGTTGTCCTTTCAATCTTAGTTGTGGAGTGTGCCGTTCAGCTTCAAGTTGTTGTCCTTTCAGTCTTAGTTGTGGAGGGCGCAGCTCAGCTCCAGGTCCAGTTGCCGTTGCTAGTTGCAGGGGGCAGAGCCCACCATCCCTTGCGGGACTTGAGGAATTGAACTGGCAACCTTGTGGTTGAGAGCCCACTGGCCCATGTGGGAATTGAACTGGCAGCCTTCGGAGTTAGGAGCACGGAGCTCCAACCGCCTGAGCCACCGGGCCAGCCCCCTGAATATATACTTTTGGCTTGAGCATTCACTATGTGTGTCCTGCTGTGTAGACAGGAGAAACCCTTGATGAGTCTTTGGAAACTATTCTCATTTGTCCAGACACTCTTCACAGAGTGAAGGCAGACTTCCTTCCAAGTCATTGAGTTTTACAGTGTGTTTACATGTACAAAGCTCATTTACCATGTGTATTCCAACCTAGATCTTCACCACCGCCCTCATCGTTTAATATTATTTTGGTCGTAGCGCTTAATCCCATTACCAACACTTCTGACAGAGAATATATATGTGAGGGAAATGTGTAAAGTGATTAGAAAGGACTGTGTGAGATTGCCTTTGAGTAGCTTCCAATAACCCAATAGACAGCAGAGTGAGGCCTGATCCATTCACTGGAAAACATTAAATTCTGGCTTTTCTCTTTCCTTGAGTTGAAACGCTCTGGGTTCTTGACGAGGCTGTTCTGGCAAGGTTTTTTGATTTGGGTGTTTTTGTTTTTGTGATTGTTTGGGGGGTGGGGATTCCCTTTTGTGTTTTGACCTCTCATCTTACTTGATGGGGACACACTTTTCTCCCCCAGAAGTGGATTTCCCTTGCATATTAGCCTTGGTGTACTGCCCCAGGGGAGATGGCCCCAGTGCTGTTGGCACTGTCCTGTGTACAGTTAATTAAGCCTCCTGCTGGGGACCTGGATTTCTGCTGCCACTGTTCACTGATGTGTGTGTGAATTGAGTGAAGCACATGTATACAAGCTCAGGCGCACTCGCGGAGACAGACCCTGAAAATAGCAAAAGATGGAGTTGGGGGAAAGCCTTCAGCTTTTAAATAAGCTTGGTAATCTGGCTAGCTGAATGCCAGAGCTCACAAAGCTGAGAATTGCGTTTCTGAAGATAAGACAGGCCCTTTTTGTGTTTTTATCTTTTCTTCCCAAGATGTATTGAGTTTTAATATGGTGCTGTATCTCTTTGAGCAAGAAAACAGAGCCAGTGGTGCACTCACGGGCTACTGAGTCCAGCTCAAAGAGGAGTTTCTCATTTCTCTGGTGCCTGCATCCCAAGAAGGTAAATCTTGACCAGAGTTGTCCTAAGACGTGAGGCTGCCATAGCTTCATTGCATCATAAAGGGATTAGGGAACTCACAGAAGCAGAGAGCAGGGCTTTCTGAAAGTCTGGTAACCTACACGTTTTAGAGATCAGACAGTGATTTCCTTTGAAGTTAGGCCCCTGCCCTTTTTCATTAACTAAACGTGCAGAGAGTCTCGATTTCCAACCATCCTTTTTGAAATACTTGGTAGTGCTTTGGATTATTCTTGTGATACTGTTTACTGGGACCTAAAATGCTTATTTAAGAAACTCTGATCAATTTTTTTCTGATTCCCAGGTTGCTTACTTGGGCAAAATAGAGTGATGTCTTAAAAATGTGCCAGTCGCCCAAACAGGCAAACTCTCTGTTCTTTCTCCACCCTTCCAAACTCCCCTCAGCGAATTTCAGCTCTGTAGTTTTATATACAGTCATTAGCCAGGAAGTGTGCTTTCAGCCCCTCTCCTTTGTGTTGCTGTGTCGTACGTATGCTAATGCTTATGATCTTTAGTAGGGAGAAAGAAATAAACACGCACCTAGCAGAACAAGACAATGCAGAACAGTACGTGGTGTAGATTATGAGAAGAGAGTGGGCAGGGGAGGCTTGGGAACCTAATTGGGAGGGACTTGGATCCAGAAAGGCAAGACAGAATGGAGGCATTCTAAGTCAGGGATCAAGTGAGCCAAGGCAAGGATATAGCCGTGAACATGAAATGTAAGAACAAACAAAAGATTTACTGTACATTAAAAAGTTTTTATAAAAAGTGTTGGGTAACAAGCAAAGTTAAGATTAAATGGTTGTGTGTGATAGGGTCTGGTTCTAGAAGGCTTTCCCCCTGCCTAGAACTAGACTTGCTTAGAAAGCTTGGATCAGTAGTTGTCTTTTGAATGGAATATGTTAGCATTTGAAGGGTGGAATGTGTTTGGAGGAAATAAGGTTTCATTGGCCTGTTTGCTTTGTTTGTTTATTTTACTAAAACAATATTTTCAGGGTACTAAATCAGTTTTCTGGCTTGTGGAAGCATTATTCATGATAACCCTTTAGTTATCTTCTGTAGTTTTCACCTCTGTAGTTAAGAAGCAGGGTTTTTCCTGCTTCTTACAGGGACTTTGTTTCCTAATTGTGAAATCTTGGACTGTTTGCATATAAATAAGAATGCTTATGAGTGAAAGGACAGGTTTAATGTTTAAGAGTTTGGATAGCTATTACAGAAGCAAAATTACAACATTGCTTCCTGATCTGGGGTTGCCTGAAAGAATAAGAGAAATCCTACATTTACCAATGATAAGTACACAGGCTGTTACTTAGAAATGATGTATGTTTGAAAGATCAAATACTGTGTTTCCCCGAAAATAAGCCCCAGTTAAGATCGTCAGCCAGATGGACACATTTAGTACGTTATGACGATGTTCCAGAAGATGACATGACTGTATTTGAATAAATGTAGATTGTTGTACATGAAAAAGTAAGACATCCCCTGAAAATACACCCTAATGTGTCTTTTGGAGCAAAAATTAATATGAGACGCGGTCTTACTTTTGGGGAAATACGGTATGAGCTCCAAATGGGGGTGGTGAGGGAGAAAAGAGGTAGTAATCCAGGGGGTCCTGGCAATGTAAAGATTGGGAGTTTTTGTTGTAAATTATAAATTTGAGCAGGAACAGATGACCCTAAAATTTCCAGTTTTGTCTATTACCTTAATGTGACTTTTCTGGTATTTATTTTTCCACTTAAGGTACATTTTCATTTAATAGTGTATTCTTAATAAAGCCAAAGGGAACCTATAGCTGCAATGTAGGTAGGTTTTTGAATAGTAGTTGGATTTATTTTCCAGTTCTTTTTCCTGTATCGTGAGTTATATTGACAGTTGCTATTATTATCTCATTTAAATAGTAGTGCTTAGGTTGAAACTTGATTCTAGTCAATTTTATTATGATAGGTTTACCATCTTCACAAATATAATACTCCTCTAATGCATTGTTACTATATCATGAAGGTAAAAACAAATTTACAGCTGTTAACCACAAACCTAACCTTTCTTCAGTTTGCTTGATTTACTACAAATTAAATTAAATTATGCCTGATATAAATCATTAAGTGTATAATTTAAAGCAGTTGCTGTGATCCATCTTTTACCGGTTTTTGCCTTCACATCCAAATGTGGAACTTCAAATGTGAAAGGCAGCAGAATGATTAGAGAACTGCCCTTCTGGAGTCGTAAGCGAGCTTTCATTTCCATGTTGGTATATGACAGCAGGATCCTTTCAGCTCTGAGCTGGAGATGCACACATTGCATTCAGGATGGAGTGTTTGCTCCTTGACTTGTCTGCCTGATTTAAATATTCATACTTCACCAGAAGGAAAAAGCTGCTGACTTCTAAAAGTGGGTCAGTTTTGTTTTTTTTTTTTTAATGGCCCTTTTGGCACTTTGTAACGTGTTAATACTGCCTTAGGGCTGGGGAATAGCTTGGCAGAGCTCATCTTTTTCACTTCAGGGGCCAAGGCTTCACTAGGCCAGTGGAAGGAGAGAGTCTGTTGTAGATATTAATAGCTAATAGACTATGATATGGGCTTTACTTGCCTTTCCGTTTGCTTTTCTGGATGTAGAATGTAGTATGTTAACCAGAAAGGATTAATGTAAGAAAAACCATTTATGAGTAGACCAATGATAAAGTTAAGTAAGCAGTGGTAGCCTGTGTCTTCAGATGCGTGGTATTTCAGAATTAATTCCACAGTTGCATAAACTTGTTTTATTTCTCTACTTGAATGTACCTTTTGAAAGAGGTTTTGGATAGAATGGGATCATTGTTAGGTTGTGAACCTTATTCCTACATCATTTATTTAAGCTTAATGATTATGTAAAGTATACTTTATATTGATTGAGTTTCTTACATCTCAGGGACCCAAGTGGCATTTTAAAAGTGAATGTCACTTTTTTTTTTAAAGATTTTATTGGGGAAGGGGAACAGGACTTTATTGGGGAACAGTGTGTACTTCCAGGACTTTTTTTTCCAAGTCAAGTTGTTGTCCTTTCAATCTTAGTTGTGGATGGTGCCGTTCAGCTTCAGGGCGCAGCTCAGCTCCAGGTCCAGTTGCCGCTGCTAGTTGGTTGCAGGGGGTGCAGCCCACCATCCCTTGCGGGACTCGAGGAATCGAACTGGCAACCTTGTGGTTGAGAGGATGCGCTACAACCAACTGAGCCATCCGGGAGCTCAGCGGCAGCTCAGCTCAAGGTGCGGTGTTCAATCTTAGTTGCAGGGGGCGGAGCCCATCATCCCTTGCAGGACTTGAGTTGAACCGGCAACCTTGTGGTTGAGAGCCCACTGGCCCAAGTGGGAATCGAACCGGCAGCCTTCGGAGTTAGGAGCATGGAGCTCCAACCACCGGAACCACTGGACCAGCCCTGAATGTCATTTTTTTATTCTCATAGAATTAAAAATTTAAATATCTTTTGTGGAAAGGAGGGGTAGGGCCGTAGGATGAGAAAGAGAGGGTTAGAATAATAGGAGGTACTAGAAAGAGAGAGACATCTTCTGGAGATCCTAATTACCCTGTCTTAGTCACAGGACATAGGTGAGATTGAGAGAGTTCAAATTACTTGTCCAGGAGAAATCTTACACATTTCACCAAACTCTTTTTTCAGTTACCCACGGTTTGCAATAATGAGTTGATGGTTTCAGTCCAGTCTTATATGTCCATGGCCCCCCTGTACCTTACCCTACACCAACTCAAGAAGTGGTGAATTTTCCCAGAATTGCACCGATCACACAGACTAGTATGGCTTCTTCTAGGATCTGGGTCATTGTCAAATTCTAGCTTCCACTTTAAAATGGCCAAAGACTTGTCCAGTGATCTAAAAGTTTGCTTCAGGTATCTGTAAAAATCGGGCCTCTGCCCTGTGGAGGATTATGAGTGCTCACGTGGCCCTCCCACACGCCCAAGATGTGTGTGCTTTTATCAAAAAGATATGCACTATATTTAGTTGCCTGACATCCTGAAAAATAACCAGAATATTATTGAACTGGCAGTTCTGAGGAATTATTTATTTACCTCCTTTTAGACATTAATTATGTTCCAGAGATTGTTCTGTAAATCTCAAATCGTATCAAATACAGTAGGGGAAATTGCCATTTTTAATAAACAGACATATAGTATTTAAAAAATAGGTAAATCCTGTTCTCAGGGATCTCACAGTGTAGAATTTCAAGCAGTTCTGGGGTATATCTTTACTATAAGGCCACAGAATGGTTCTGAAATACAAATGCCTACAACTGAAGTATTTAAGGCTTAAATGTCATGTTGTCTCCTTTTGGTTCATGGAGAAGAAAGATAGATAACGATTTGGAGAAGGGTAGAAGGACATTATAGGTGTTTGGTTTATTAAGGGATCATTGTACTATCCTTTGAACTTTTCTGTGTTTAAAAATAAAAAGTCATAAAAATAGCAAGAAATGTTTCCTAATTTATTTTAAATCTGGGTCTTCATGTATTAGGCATGCTTATAAAACAACAAATTGGGCAGAACCTGTATCTTTGGAATCCTGACATGCGTACTTCACTAAGTAGATCATACTACTGCAGAAAGAAGCAGTTAGGCTTGGCCTGCCTATAATTGAAACCAAGGAGAAGAAACTTCTAACTTTCAGATTAACCCCTTGGTTGATATTCCTGAGATAAATTTTTTTTTTTTTTTTTTTTTTTTTTAAAGAGGGCGCAGCTCACAGTGGCCCATGTGGGGATCGAACTGGCAACTTTGGTGTTATCAGCATCATGCTCTAACCAACTGAGCTAACCCGCCACCCCCCGAGATAAATTTGACCCAGATGACTAAAAAGTAATCAATTTTCAGTGTGTTCGGTGGTGTGCGGCCAAAAAAATGTTATTGCTCAATAGAAATAATCCAACAACTCAAATCATTGTCAACATAGTACTTTCTCTGTACATCCCCAAGATCTCATTTGTTAAATGCCTGCCTTTTCTATCCTCCTGACTTTTTGTTTCATTTTTAGTGACTTCTGCGTATTTGTGTGCGTGGGGAGAAAATTCAGTTCTTAAAACTATGACCAGTTCTGCTTCTGTGTTTGAAACTTTGTTGGGAGGCAGTGGGAAAGGAGGTGATGGATAAAGTAGGGAGATAAGGAGGTTGGATTTTTGTGCGTGTTTTAAAAAAGAAAGAGAGAAGTAAGTACAAGTATCTAGTGCTCACTATTATCTTCACTATGAAAAGTCAGCAAGAATGACCTATTTACTGTGTATAGGCATGTTCAAATCTAGTACACTGACAAAGGATGGGACCAGCCTGAGAAATCCTTACCTTGGCCAGATTAAGAACCTTAATCTTGTGTGTGTGTGTGTGTGTGTGTGTGTGTGTGTGTGTAGAGTTTCCTACTGTGAGCTCTGTCAGTGTAGTTCTAAGGGTGAATAGATTTATATTTAACCCAAGAGGACAGGGGGAGCTATTCTTGAGTTTTCACTACTTAAATAATCAATTCCTGAGAGAGAATCGGAGCTATAAGAAAAAACTGCAATGGTTTTTAAACTTGAACATAGACAGAATTCTCCACTCCCCACCACAGTATGCAGTTGTGTATGAGATACTGTAGGATTGAATCATGAGCAAGTGTTTGTTACCTGCAGAACCTCTGAATGCAGTCCTTCAGCACTATTATTTTCCATTCTCTAGATTGTATTAGTTGCTAAACCCTAGTTTTCTAATGAGTTACCGCAGTGAGTAATCCAACTATTTTACTCCCAGAGTCATCTTAGATTGTACAGGGGCTACAGAGAACCCCTTAAAATATCTTTATTATAATCTATGAAACATAGTATTTTTCTTTGTTTATAACTACAAGCGGTATCATCACTCTATAGTGTAGGTATTCTCTTCCACTACTGCCCCACCCTGCCTCCATTCTTCTTTCATTCTCCACGGAGGTGGGACCACTATGTTTAATGAAATTCCATTTCCTATGTGACTTGTATTATGTTCTACCCATTAAATACAAGAGGAGAGTGAAAAGTCACTTGGGATTACTGCCGGAGGTTGTGCAGAAGAAACCACATCTAGTAACCCTGTTATATCTGGCACAGTTCATACTCAGAAGCCAGCACAAAAAGACTTGGAAGGTTAAATTCTCCTACTGGAACATTTTCAGTTACATGTGCTTTAGGCTTATAAAAGACTTAATCTCTTTTCCTCAAAAAATGCTGTTCGTATCAGATAATAGTAAACTTATTTGAGGTTTTTTTTAAATAAATGTATTGCTTGGAAGTCTTGGGAGATGCAGAAAAGGAAACAGATTGATAAGCACTCAGTATTTTTCATTCATGCAGATACATTTAATCGTAGGAAAAATTTTAAATTATTTTTTCTGACTTTAGTCAAGGACTCCAGAAAGCTGCAGATTGTGCAGTTTTGACTGAGATCCTGATAGGGATCTGTAATTTTAGTTTGCTCTTTATAGTATTGACCTTTTGTCTTTACTACTGAGAAGCATGGAGTGAAAGACAGAACTGAATTCAGCCTTTAAAGATCTACAATTTAGCCTATACCTATCTAATTTTTAAGGTAATTATTGAATAATATGAAGAATATGACTGTTAGAATATTGGTCTCTGGGCTTATATTAGTTAGCGCTCTCGATGTTGACCCTTGCATGCTTCCTGAAAATTAAAATTGTGACAAAAATTAGGATGAACTGCTTCCTCCAAGATGGGACTCGTACTTACTTGTCTGTTCTCAGAGTTCTCCACACATTCACTTTGCCTGAGACAAAGCCTTTTTCTGGACTTTTTTTTTTTTCCTGGACTTTTATCGCCACACATATACTGATTTACCTAAATCTTTATTTGTAAATATATAAGTAGACAAGAAAAAAATTACCTCTTCAATGTAGAGAATCAGCAGCGTGGAAGTGGGCAATGAAACTGAGCAATCAAAACAAATTCTCCACCCTACATGCGAGAAAACAGGAGACAACTTTCAAAATTTTTCATTAGTATTCTCAATGAGGTTTGAGAGGATCTTATTTCATCAGCAAAACAAAGACTATCCTTATTACCCTGAGAATAAAAGTCAAGTCCTTACTTGACAATAAGGCCTCAGGGTTTGCCCTCATCTTCTGCTCTTCTCCAGCCCATCATCCGCCTCCAGTCACACGGGCTCCTTGCTGTTTTTGAACAGGTCTTCCCATGTAATGGTCATTCTCTGCCTGAGAAGCTCTTGAAGTCACACAGCTAACTCCTTTACCTCCTTCAAGAGTCTAGAATGATATCTGGGCACATGGTAGGTGCTCAATAAATAGTTTTTGAAAGAATGAAGAAAATAAGAGTATGTAGAAGTAAATTCAGTAGAGGGAATGAATAACAATGGGTGCTGCAAGAAGATGCATTCGTTTATTAGAAGAAAGTTAAGAAAGTCTCCTCTAACTTAGCAGAGTCAGAGATGGACAATGTGAGAGAGAAGAGTAAACATGGAGACCAGATCTAGGAGATTTAATAGCTACATAATAGAAATTTCAAAACAAAAGCAGTGATCAAAGAAATTACAGAAGAAAAAATTTCTGAACTGAAAAAAAGCCTCAGATCTTGAAATAAAACTCTTAGCATCAGGCAAGATTATTTGGGGGAGGGTGGGAAGACTATCAGGTTACAAATTTTAAGTTCTTAAATGAGAAAAATCCCACGAACTTCTCAGTAGTTAACAACAAGAACCAAAAAAGTTACTTACAAAGGAATAAGAATCAGATAAGCATTACATTTTTCATCAGCAACTCTGAATGCTAGAAGATAGTGGAACGTCACAGAATTATGAGGTTTCAGAATTTTGATATTGAAACTTTATATTAGGTTAGAGCAAAACTAATTGCGGTTTAGAAGGTTAATAATTGCAAAAACCACAATTACTTTTGCACCAACCTAACATTTAGGAGAGGAATCACTTAGGTGTGAGGGTAAAGGGAAGACATTTTGGACTCACAAAGTATACTATTCACGTGGCCTTTCTGGAAAATTTTGTGTCTGAAAATTTGGGGTTGGATGTGTTGCAACCAAATTAGTCAGAAATAAAGACTCAATAAAATAAAACTAAAAGTTGATTCTTTGAACAGATCAACAAAATGTACAAACCATTAGCTGTCCCGACTGGGGGGTGGGTGGGGAAGAGATTATTCTGGATATTGTGGATAGTAAAATAACATAGGAAAAGGAAATGACAAACACTATTGGAATAATAGATGTAGATTATCATTATAGACGATATGATTGTCTACTTAGAGAAATCAGGACATGAACATTATTACAACTAGTAGCAGTTCAGTTAGTAAGGTAGCCACATACAAGGTAAGCTCAGAACCAAGAACTTTTCCTTTCTATTAGCAATATCCTGTGAGAAAATAATAATGGAAAAAAATTATCTAAGTCGCAAAAAAAGCAAGCGATCTTTTAAAAGACAGAAGTAAACTTAACAAGAAATATAGAATACTTTTATTTTTACTTAGGGGTATAAAAGTGTTTGAATAAATGAAGAATTATACCTTCATTCTAGATGGAAAGATTCAGTGTTTTTAAGAAGTTAATTCTCCTGAAATCTGTAAATTTAATATTATTCCATTCAGAATTCCAATAGATATTTTGGGGACTTGGACAGATTAATTCTACAGTTCACCCAAATGTAGCCAATGAGACTTCGGAAAATAATGGCGAGTGCTACATTTCTGGCCCAGACCCATCCTCCAGCTGCTACCTATTGAACATCTTCATTTGAATGTCCCACAGGCTGGCTCAAACTCAGTGTGTCCCAAAGTGAACTGATCTTCTCTCCAACTTGTTTCCCATGATGTTCCTTATTGCTGTAAATGTTACCGCTCTCTACTGTTATAATCAAGCCAGAAACCTGAAAGTCTTAGTGACTCTGAAAGCCGTCCTCGATTGTTCCCTTTCACTCATCTCCAAAATTCAGTCATTTGGTCCCACCAGCCTTCTGCTAAAATAGCTCTTAAATCTGTCTTCCTTCCATAATCTCTGCTCTAGCCCCTGCCATCATCATCTCTTGCCTGGCTTGTTAAAAGAGCCTTTTTGTGGATGTTCTTGCTTCCAGTGTTCCTCCCTTCCAGGTATTATAGCTAGAGTGAGTCTTCAGACACGCAAGTCTGAATCATGGTTTAAGACCCCTCAGTGTCTTCTCTTTGCTCTTAGGACCAAGTCCAAAATCCCAACATGACTTAAAAACCTGTATGATACTCACCTACACTCTTTCTTTCCTTCCAAACACCATTTTGGGAGCTTCTCTCACTAAAGAGACCTTGCCTTTGAACTTACCATTCTCCCTCCTAAGGTCCTGCCCACCTTGATGAACTCAGTATTCATTCTTCAAGTTTCAGTATAAAAACCACTGTCTTCTGGAGGCCTTCCCTTACCTCTAAATCATGGAAGGTCCAAACTGTTGCATGTTCACCTACTTCATCCTATTCCCTTTAACCTAACATTCATTATATTTTATTGTAACTATTTGTTTGGCTTTCCTTACTTTTAGGTTTTAAACTCCATGAGAGTCAGGGCGCCCTTTTTATCTAAGGAGACATTCTCTGTGCCTAGCATGGTGTAACATACTCAATACATATGGGTAGTGAAATGAATTAACTGCCAGAATCAAAACATACTAGAAAGTTGTTTGATGCTGGAGAGAAGAAGCAGGTCAGCACAACAAAACAAACTCAAAGATGAAGCTTTCATATAAATTGGACTTTAATATATTACAGTCCGATGGATTATTTAATAAATGGTGTTAGAACACTTGGATGCCCACTTTAAGCAAAATATTGAGTGAGATTCCTCTGCTAATCAGGAGTGTTTTGATTATAAATTACAAACTCCACTCACACTAGCTTAAGCCAAAAAGAGAGGACTTACTGGAAGGATTTTATTGTATCACTGAAAGGAAGGAATAGCTGAACAACTAAGTTTCAGGAATGCAAGAAACAGCAAAAGTCTTCAGTCCTCCCAGACTCTCAGACTGGAAAGCTGCTAAGATACTGTTTCCCTTACATCTTCTGTTCTCAGCTTCATTTTCTCCTACTGTACACTAACTTAACGTGGCAGAAAGTGTAGCCTCCAGCAGTTTCCAGGCTCAAAACTTTGTCACCTTTTGAAGAAAAGCACTCTCCAGCCTTATCTCAAGGTTGAAAATCCCTGAGGAAATACTTTGATTCGCGTGGCGTGGGTCACACGCTTGCCCCCCGTCCTCATCTAAGGCTTAGAGCAATCGCTGTGTCCAAGGAGACTGGGTCATGGAAGCTCCTACAGTGACCACCTGTTGGTTTCTGTGGGTACGTGCACACGTGTGTGCATGCATTCGGGGACGGTGATGGTGAGAAGAAAGGAAATGAGTAGCCCAGCCACAGACATCGAGGGACTTGCGATGAGCTAGGTGGTCACCCTAATTTCTGTGTGTCCTTGCCTCTAGTTCCCATCACACTCAAAACATAGATTTAAGGTGGATTAGGGATAAAATATAAAATTGTAAAAATACTTGAAGAAAATAATTTTTTTGTTTTTTTGTTTGCTTGTTGTTAAATCTCAGAGTGTGGAAGCATGATAAGAAGGTCAGAAACCATGCAAGGAAAGACTGAATAGCATAAGGGGGGAAAAACAGAAGAAAAACCTTCTTTAAGGCAAAGGCAGCAAAAACAAAATGGCAAGAACCGCAATTAAAAAACTCGAGAAAAACATTTTTAACACATTTCTGACAAAGGGGTTATTAGTCTTATATATAAAGAGTTCTTATGAATCTCTAAGAAAAAGACTAGTATCCCAAGGGAAAAGTAGGCTATGCACATTAATAGGCAATTCACAAAAGAAGTAAAAATATTTGTCACTGTCACAGAGAAGGAAACATCAGTGGACAAATACATTAAAGTCGATCAACCTTGTTAGTAATTAAGGAAACGAGATTTAAAACCCCAATGAGATACTACTTTGTTTCTACCAATTGGCAAAAATTAAAATATCCACCAACAACTGCTGGCAAGGATAGAGCAGCAAGAAACCGTGTACACTGCTGGATGGAATGTAAAACGGTTCGACCACTTTGGAAAACGATTTTGTGTGTTGTACCAAATCTGAAGATACGTTATGACCCACCAGTTCTAATCCCAGATATATACCCGAGAGCAGCACTGTCCAATAGAAATAGAAGCCACATACGGAATTTAAAATTTTTCAGTAGCCACATTACATAAAAGTAAACCGATGAAATTAATTGTAATTATATCATAATTAATTTTAATGATGTTTTATTAAATTTTATTAACTATATATTTTATTTAGATATAAATATATCTAAAATGTTATCATTTCAACATATAATGAATATTAAAAATTGCCAATGAGATGTTTTATATTCCTTTGAAATCTGGTGTTTATATTTCATACAACACATCTCAGTTTATAGTAGCTACATTTCAGGTGCTCAGCGACCATTCCATGTGGCTGATGGGTGCTGTATTGGACAGTGCAGCTCTAGAGACACTCTTACACAAAATATTCATCTCAGCCTTGTTAATAACAGAAAAATGGAACCAATCTAGATGTCCTTGGACAGAATAAAGAAATTATGGTAAATTCCTACAGTGGAATACTGTATTATTAATTTTTATGAAACGTGAAACTACAGGTATATGTATTAACATGGAGACTTGCACAATATTGGGCAAAGAAAAAATACAAGTCATTGAAGACTATATAAAAACTAATAAAGCATTGTGCGTGGATAGTTACATAAGTAGTAAAGCTATAAGGAAAAGAATGATGAAAAAAATTTTAGTATAGTAACCACCTCTTGGGCAGACGGCGAGGGATGCAGTTGGTGCAGGGATGCAAAGATATTGGTAATAGCCTCTTTATTAGAGGTATATGTGCATATCTACATGCGTACACATTAATACATACACATACACTCTATACTCTTGTGTAAATCATTGGCCATATTGAAATTATTAATGGCCAGTAAATATGAAGTGACACTCAGTTTCATTAATGAAAAAATTGTAAATTAGAACAACAGCGAAATATTTTCGCTTGTCAGACTGGTAAAAAATTTTAAAGGTTGTCAAGTTCAAGTACTTGGAAGGGAGAGAAAAACCGGCAGTTCACCTGTTGTTGATGAGAGTACGCAGCCTCTCTGGAGAGCAGTTTTGGAAAAGGAATCCAAGTTTTAAATTGGCCCATTCTTTAACCCAGCAACGTAATTTCTAAGAGTTTATTCTCAGAAAAAATTCAAGTAACAAATAAAGATACATTTATAAGTATGTTCATTAAAGCTTTTTTTCTTGTAATAGTGGAAAACAACATTCATTTTAGGGAATTGGTTAAATAAAGTATGGTGTATTCATGAATGTGGTTGTTAAGAAAAAGAAGTGATAGATGGTATATGTATTGACATGGAAACATGTTTATGACACACCGTTAAACAAAGTAAGGGCAGAACAGTGTGAAATATTGCATCCCAGTGTTGTTATATAAAACTAGAAAAACATCAGAAAGAATACATCAAACAATTAACATGCTTATCTCTGAGGCAGAGGGATGATTACATGATATTCTAATAGTTTGAAAATTTTTTGATGAAATTGTATTACATTTATAAACAGGAAAATATAAGAATATCCCCTTTGTTTCTTATGAGTCTGGCATCATTTTCTGTCACTGGATCCTAAGGACACTGAATGTTACTCTAGACAAACTCTGGTGCCTTTACTTGTGAGAAATGTATAGCTGGGGACAATTTTCTTTTTAAAGCAGCACTTAAAATTTGAGCTCTGACTGTGATTTAAGCTATCTGCTAATAGAGCTATGGTTTTCATTTTGGTGTGGGAGAGGGGAAAAAAAGATGTGTATTATGGAAAATTGGGTAACTGTGACCCAGTCCAGGACCTTGGACTTATAATGGTTCTGCTAATTTTAATCAAGCATTTATGTCTCACCCCATTTCCATAGTCTCTGGGTAAGTGTCACTCCTGAATAATTAAGGATAATTCCAGCTTTTGAGTACGGTGTTACTAAAATCTCTGGAAAAAGTAAGATTATTGCACTCTTTTCCAGACACTGTTACACACAAAACCAGAGCAAGAGTCCCCGCCGAACCCTTTTGATTTGACCTGCCTCAGAATACCTGCTAATCTAAAGAGAAAATAATCTGCTAACTAAACAGTTTAAAATACACACTGCCTTGTTATGCATGTTTATTAGAAATCTTTTAGAAAGATAATGAATTTGTGCAGTGTGCATGAACGATTAGGATAAATCCTGCCAGATCTCCACTTCTTTGGGTCCTGTGGACTGTCTTTGGGTTCCTGTTTCTAGGCGTCAGCTCCATTGCCTTCTCCCCCCCCTCTCTCAGCAGATAGTTTCTGGGACCACCAGGGCCCCTTCCAACTATTAGGTTGGTGCAAAAGTAATTGAAGTTTTTGCATTTATGTTTAACCTTTTAAACCACAATTAACTTTTGCACCAAGGTAACAGTCTGTGATTCTTTGCTGGTTATTTATTTATTTTTTTCAGCCAGAGAAATGACATAATCAGGCTGGGTTATGCTTTCTTGAAGTTAATCTGGCGGCACTGTATGGACAGGGAGAAATGGGGTGCAGGAGCGCAGTTAAAATCATATTATTTCACTTTAGGGATGAGGAAATTATTCCCAGCACAGGTAAGGGGCAAGAGGTATGAGGAGGAAAGATGGGACTGAACAGTATTACAGATGCAGGGCCAGAAGCACCAGGATTAGGGCTTGAAGCTGGGCCACAAGGCAGGAGAAAGAATGAAAGATGATTTTGAGACTTTGAGCTTGGGAGCACTTCTTTACTAAGTGCCCCCTTATATACATGAATTGCTTAGAGAACTTCACTCACTAATACAGCCGCTAGTTCCTTATGATTCTACTTTGCTCTGTGAAATGTTTATTTACTTGTGAGCAAATATGGATAGATGTTACTCCTCTGAAATCAGCATTTTTTCTGTTCAGCCAAAATAGTAGAAATTGCTTAAGGAAACACACATACAGACACACACGCACACACACACTACGGTTTAGAAGAAATGATGTTCAGGTTCCAAAAATAGCAAATTAAAGAAGCAAAAATAGTTCAATGAAAGCATAAAATAGTACTTGAACACAAATTTGATATTTAGTGAAAATTGGTTTTATTATGTTTATGATGCAAGTTGTTTCTTTAAAAGAAACAACAATTTTAGGGTTAAAAGATTTTTTGAGTTTTGTGTTCAAGGTTGTTTTAAAGTTACCTTTTAGTAACACTCAGAGTAATAGACTAATGAAAAGTAGCTTATTTATCCATTGCAGGCTGAAAAAGTAGCACTATTATTGAAATCAGATTTTAGTCCCCACTAGTTCAAAGAAGAATCTCATGATCGTGATCTTAGATAAATGTTAAAAACTTGGGCAAATCATATGATTAGTCTAAAAGATGGTGCAGTGTCCTCTTATAATGAAAGAAGCATTCTTGATTGGAGGAGGAGAGCTTATGGAGAGAAAAAATAATTTTTGGTTGCTTGACACTCACTGAAACCAGAGAATAGAAACCAAAAATGTAGCTTGTTCATAGTCTCTGGATAGTTCTTTCCAGAGGCTGGGATTCTAAAGTAGCAGTAGCTTTATAATGTATTAGCAAGATGTTCTGCAGATAGAGTCAGCAGTTTGCACTGTTGTTTAGTGTTGATTCTTTCTCCAAAGCCTGTAATGAATAACAGGCTGCTGTTAGTTGTATATGTCAGGACTTTCTTCTTGCAGAAGGTAGTCTATTACAGTTCAGTTTCTAGAATAAATTTCAGTGAGAAGGGTAATTATCAAAAATCCAGTTATAAAACACCATCCAAAGAATAAGTCTTTAAAACACTTTTGTAAATAAAGACTATCTTATCTACCTCCCTCTCCCAATTTAGGTATTCACATTCTTATTTTCTTTTATGCATTTGTTGATATTTTTACTATGTATCTGCAGGATAGGTAAGGTGGAGTAAAGGTGAAATACTTTTAACTAAAAGCATTCTAGTGGCAATTTGTGGTTTTTATTCCAGGTGCACTATTAGAAATGACATGGAATTTATTGCTACATTTTTAGGTTATATTTAAGGAAATACAGTTTAACAATGAAGACTGAAGAATTTTTTAAACCTTAAAGGGAACTAACTGTAGAGTAAAAACAGTCTGTTTTCAAAACAATTACTTAGTTGGGCCTCTAGAATAGAATAGAATATTGTTTTGAGAACCTATTATATGAGGAAAAATTCAACGCAAGTAATTGTTAGCCTTTGTAAAACTCAGTAAGCATCAAGTAGAATTAATCAGTGAAAGAACATCTCAGAACATTAAGTGCAAAAAAATTGCCAAAGATTATGGGACAAGAAATTATCATTGACTTCCTGAGTTAACCCCTTAATTTCCCCAAAGTTTAGTCTATTCTTTTAGAAGTCACATTTTATTTTGAAAAGGTAAAGTTTGGATTAATAAACCCTGATTGCATCAACATTGGATTTTTGGTTAATTTGGAGATCCGAAAGGATTGAAAGTATGTCTAAAGTCTGTAGTCATTCTGTGTCCGTGTGTCCTTCACTTAAACCAAATGAAAAATTAAAAACACGTTTAAAAGGTAAGCTTTTAGAGTGTAAATAAGTATTTTAACATAATAGGCTTTAACGTGAGCATTGCAACTGAGTTAGGAAGCCTTAAAGTATAAAGAGGGAAAAGCATTTTTTCCCCAAAATAAGGAGATAATATAATTATTATTCTAATTATGAAAATAACATTCTTTATTGTAAAACATACTAATTCAGCAAAGCAAAAATTGCCAGTAAGCTCAGCATTCAACTGTTAATATTTTGATGTGTACGCTATCATTTTTGTAGAAATTAGTGTGAGATTGTTCCACAAGAACCAAGACGTTCCAGTTAAAAGTTTAGGGACAACTGTGTGTGCATGTACTTGAACATTGAAATAATTTTGCATTCTGACACCAAACACTATAAAGTTGAAGTTTTCAGGATAATTAAGAATGTAAGTATAGTTTTCAGATAAGACAGCCTTTTTCAAATCCTTTTTTTGTTGAATCCCCCAAAGCCCACCCTTCAAAGAAAAATTTGTCCCCAGAGATTCCCAACTCAAGCATTTAGAGAATTAACTACCAGCCTATTTAAGTAGTTACAATTGTAGTAAACGATATCCTATTGGTACTATTAGGATGAAATGAAATGAATTCCTTATAGCCAAATAAGAATTCTTAAATGTATTTACTATAAGCAAGAAAGCAAAATTTTGGCCACTTTTCTTATTAAGTATCTTCCCAGTGTGCATTATATGCTGAAACAGGATAAACAAGATAGGAATCATTTTTACAAAGGTGTCCCCAGAATACTGATTTCTAAGGAGGTAGCTTTTTATGTGGGAACAAAAGGTGTCTCCTCATAGGTTTGGCTCTTAGTCCTCATGTGACGGAAGGTGAATCAGTTATGTCATTAGCACTGGGTATTTTAAAGATCTTAAGCAGTACACATTCAGTTGATTGGTTTGCTTCATTCTTGAAAGAGTTGTATGTGTGCATTAAAGACTTCATCAAATTGCATTGTATGTTGTGTGTTTCCTGTGCAGGCGTCTGCATTCAGGTGTAGGTAGTACTGTTTTCCAAGCCCAGAAAGGGCAGGGTGCTCAGTTGCCTTTATAAAGGCAATTTCTTGGTTGACTGCGATTGAGTGCAGAATTATAATACTGAGGGCCTAATTTATAACAGAAAATGCAGGAGTGCAAACCTGTTAAACCCCTTATACATGTATAAATAAGGTAAACAATGGCAGATTAGCATGGAATATTGTTTGATGTGAATAATCTTACAAACAAATTTCCTTGGCCTGTGCATGTTGTACCTGTTAGCACAGAGAACACTTGTACAAATCTGCACATCATCTTTGAAATATAATAAAATCAGGGAGGAAAAGAAGAGCGATGTGAGACAGCTGCAGCTTGGATTGGCATCCTATTTATAATCTGGGAGGCTCGTCGCTAGATTGCTGTGCTGTGTGCTGTGTGCTGTGAGTGCTCTCACACATCACATAGGAATGGTGATTTGTGTGCGTATGCTCCTACTCTCAGACTTTTAATTTTTCAGACAAGGATTCCTTTTCCTGCACAGGAATGTTGCATGCTAGCAAAAGCAGATTTTCGGAGTGCCAGACACTCACCAGTCTCCCCCCACGACCTCTGGGCGTTTCTCAGTGCTGGGGGAGAGACCTTTGGTGGACTAGGGCTTTAAAGATGTGAGGCCTTCTCAGCATTCTTCGTGAGGCTGCTGAGTGAGTCATGTGGGACAGAATGTCGCATTTCAGTACCTTTTGGCTATCTGTGCACGTTAGACAATAACCATTGCCAAGCTAACATGTCTCAGGTTTTTTAATTATGGATTTAAATGCCCACAGGAGCTCTACTCATATGTTAATTCCACTTGACTTTAAAGGATTTTTTTTTTTTGCGTTTTCTAATTCAGATTATAAAAGGCAGCCAGCCATTCAGTATAGAGACAGTTTACCACGTAAACTTGTTTGAGGGGCAAGCGGGATATATAAGAGGTAGCTAAAGCTTTTCCACATTTTTATTCTGAGAAGGGAGAAAAACACTCCTCAGGACTTTTCCTCAGGTTTATTTTAAAGGGCCAAAAAGAGCAATATTAATAAAAATCACCTTGACACCTGTTTTTGCAAAGGATCGTAAAGCATTGGGACGGCATGCTTAAGTCCACGTATTGTCAGCTTTCACCATCTTGTGCAGGCGATTGTCAGCAACTGAATTTTCCACCCAGGGCAGTTTTCCCTGAGGCGTACTTTACTACAAAAATACTTCCCATGCCCTGGAGCTTGGGTGTTTTCAGAACATTCTAATGGAATTTAATTTAAAAACTCAATCAAGACATAATTATGTAGATATATCTAACCCCAAAAGGACTGACAATTTAAAAGCCAAACGTAACAGAGTTTTGGATATTCTGGTATTTTAGTTTATCCTTAGCACGTTTCTCACGCATTCATAATCATGAATAATAAGAAAGCTAACTTCGGGCGGCCGGATGGCTCAGTTGGTTAGAGCACCAGTTCAGCTCCTAACAACAGGGTTGCCGGTTCTATTCCCACATAGGCCAGTGAGCTACGCCCAGTTAGAGCGCGAGCTCTCAACAAAAAGGTTGCCGGTTCGATTCCCACATGGGATGGTGGGCTGCGCCCCCTGCAACTAAAGATTGAAAACGGCAACTGGACTTGGAGCTGAGCTGCACCCTCCACAGCTAGATTGAAGGACAATGACTTGGAGCTGATGGGCCCTGGAGAAACATACTGTCCCCCAATATTCCCCAATAAAATTTATTTAAGAAAAAAGAAAAAAAGAAAGCTGACTTCTTCTAATGCCCTGTCAGAGAAATAGAGAAAACAGGATACATTTAAATAACTTACAAGGCATGACCTGGGATTTTCTTTTTTTAAGTAATATTTTTTGGTGGGGGGTGATATTGGGGAACAGTGTGTTTCTCCAGGGCCCATCAGCTCCAAGTCGTGGTCCTTCAATCTAGTTGTGGAGGGCGCAGCTCAGCTCCAAGTCCAGTCACCATTTTCAGTCTTTAGTTGCAGGGGGCGCAGCCGACCATCCCATGTGGGAATTGAACCGGCAACCTTGTCGAGAGCTCACGCTCTAACCAACTGAGCTATCCGGCCGTCCCTGGAATTTTCTTTTAAAGAACATTATTGGGACATTGGCAGAATCTATATGAATAAGGTCTATAGATAATAATATCAATGTTGACTTTCTGATTTTTTTCCCTAACCTTTATTATGAAAAACTTTCAAGCATACAATAAAAATTGAAAGAAATTTATAAGCATGCAGTTGTAGGCCCATCACCTATCTTTCAACACATCTTTCCCTGAATCCATCTTGTTTGTTTGTTTGTTTGCAAAATAGTAGTAAAGGCATATTGTGCCTGCATCTTACTCTCAAATTGTTCAGGATAAAAAATGTGTGTGTTTGCGTGTGTGCGTAAGGAGAAAGAGAAGAGAATAAAACCCTGGCCGAGTTAACATTTAGAGAATCTAGTGAAAGATACGGGAACTCTGTGCCATTCTCACAACTTTTCTGTAAGTTAGAAGTTATGTCAAAATGAAAATTTAAAAGCAAAAAATAGAGATTATAAGAAAAATATAATTAATCAAATCAGAATGTTCTCAAGATATCAGAGGATACCTTCCATTCAGATAAAAGGATTTCTTTGTAGCCCAGATCTACAAATAATTAGGGTTTCATTATTGTCTTATTAGGAGGATGCCATCTCTACTAATTTAGTCTATTATCAGGGAAGGGCGAGACTTAATGCTAAAACAGGATGAAAAGGGGTATCTACTCATCAGCAAGAATTTGACTTTTACCTGAAAACCAACTGAATGGGTCACCTGCCTTCATTGGTCGTGTCTGATTGAAGAGAATACAGTAAGTTTGAGCAAAGAAGAAACTCCATGGTGATTAGACATGAGAAGATTCCTCCCTTTTTAAAATCTATGACATAATATTGTATTGCATTAGGAGATGGAGGAAAGTTTTTAAAAATAAAACTTTACACATGTGCCTGAGAAAAAATTTTATCCCCTCGGTATCCCCACATCAGTGTTAAATCTGTCAGAGAAAATTCCTCGTTTGGAGCCAGTTTATACTTATTTTCATAGAGTCCAGATCACCACTCCATAGCTGATGAATAGTGTCTAATAATGACAGGATGAAGAAGCAAGAATGGAACAGCATAGCATAATGCTCATCTTGAACAGTTTCCTGTAAGTAATGACTTACTGGAAGGGGTGTTCAGTAATAAAGGATGACGGCTTTATAGACTAGTCTAGAGATAGGGAGTCATCATGGTAGGAAATAGGGAAATTAAAGAATCATCAGAATAGCAGGTACAATCTTAGAGAATCCCTAAGTCTTATGTAAATAAATGAAAGTATAGAGGAAAAAATGGGAGAGAATCTGAACTAGATGGTTACATCAGAGAGAAACTTAATATTAAGTGAAAAGTTATGACAAGCATTTTTTTTAATGGAAGAACAAGTGTATACTTGTTCATAATTTAAAATTTGGTGAAAGTATTTTAAAAAATCTATCTAATGGTCCCTTTCGTGTACTTGAAATGCTTAGTTTAGGGATAATGTTGTTCAACTACAACTGTCATGGGTTTAGCACGTCAGCATTAACAAGTGGAAAGCAAAGAAAAGTACTTTTATGGAAGAAAGAAGACTACTAACAATAAAAAGGAGAAGAAAAAAGGAAAAAACGAGAAGTAGGGAGAGAGGGAGGGAGGGAAAGAGAGAAGGTTTTGATAGCCTAGACAAGTAAGTGGGAGAATTAGAAAAATCAGAGCAAATAATAATTTAATGAGAGGTAGATTTATACATGGATAAGGCATAAATGAGAAGGAGAAAGAAAGTGGACCAGCGTACCAGTTGGCCCAACATATAAAATCATCAAGTTAGGAGACATACCCAGACACTACCGTATCCTTTCCTTGCTTTCACTTTCAGTGGTACCCAAACCAGCATTTCCCAAACTATGTTCCTTGCAACATTAATGTTCTAACATGTTGTTAACAGGTTTTCCCATGAACAAATCGTTCTGTAATTAGAAAATGTTAAGAAATGCTACACACTCTCTCTCAGAGATACTTAACGCACATTAGTCATTAAAGATTCAGATTCTATAGTAAAGAAATTGTTTGACTGTATTTCACTTGGTAGTTGGAAAATTTATTAACCACTTTCCCAGGAACACACTTTTTCATATCTCAAGGGACACCATTCTTTGTCATTACACAATTTGGGTAATGCTGACTTAACCCTTTCTAGAAAAAGAGCAGTCTTCCTTTTTAATTTCCTCACCTGTTTTTGGAAATGGATTTTGGCACTTCCCACAAGTTAGTCTAGTTTCAACATGTTGCCTAAATTCCATCTGCTTAGGGCTTCCTACTCTGTGCAAAATGGCCTTGTGCAAAAAGGCAGACAGACTCACACATTGTTCGAAGTGGGAGGGACCTGAATAATTACCCATAAGCCCCCTCTGCCAGCCTGGCTTGCCTTGCAGAAGGCGGGGAAACTGATGCTTCAGCTCACACTGTGTCCTTTCCTAAGTAATTTGTTTCTTTTCCACACTAAATAGTATAAATTCCTTTAACTTTTCCTGTATATTTTCTAGTCTTCTTTCTTACTGTTAATATTTTTTGTTACTTCTGATTGTCCACATATTCAAAATGTGAGACCTCAGGCTAGATATACTGTAATAGAAACTAATAGAACATAGTTTTGTTCTGTTATAGGAAAACTCCAGAATTATGTATGTGTATGATGAACTTTTATGATGAACTTTGAGTTATTTTATGTGATGCTCTCATTTGTTTCTCTCATTACAGCCTTGTGTCTCTTTAAAGTAGATATCATTGACTTAAGTTATCTGTGTTTTACCAGAACACTGCACACACACACAGAGATCTTTTCCATTCCCACTTAGTTTGATGCCTGCATTTTCTATTCTTGTGGTGCTTTTCTTTTTTTCTTTTTTTCCTTCCAAAGTAAATTATTCTGCCCCTCCTCAGGAATCTTGAAATGTGAGCTTAAAGAAGATAAAGGCCTGTATCTTTTGACTGTTTTCTGTGGCACCTTCTGTGACGCTTGGCCCAGTATGTTACCATTCCCAGAGCCACCATACTGACGGTATATACTTGTTCATAGTTTAAAATTTGGTGAAGGTATTTTTAAAAATCTATCTAATAGTCTCTTTCGTGTATTTGAAATTCTTAGGCTAGGGATAATGTTGTTCAACGACAACTGTCACGGGTTTAGCACGTCAGCATTCAAAACAAGTTACTTTTGAATTTGGAGTCAGGACACTTGGTGCAGGTCCCAAGAGATAAAATACAGGCAGCCAGGAGTCAAGTTCATATTTGAGAAATTTTGTAACTTCTGGCGGTAAATAGGACCAAAGCGGGTAATATTTTATATTCTAGGTCATCAGATGGTGTGAGGCACAAGGAGAGCAGAAAAGTGGAAGTGGCAGCCAGTTATGTCAAGGCCCTGCTGTAACAGACAGCAGGGACACGCGTGCCTAGTGAGCAGAGCACTGTCACCCACTGCATATGTACAAGGTGCTTCCCTCCTACTGTTCCGTGAAGACCAATCCAGCAATGTCAGAGCTGCTCTCCTGTTTCTTGGTGGCAGTTCTAATGAAAAATTGGTTTGCTGCAGGATATCAGCAGCCACTTCAGGGAATTCTAGTGTTGTCCCCAAACATGTCACGGGATCTTACTCTGCAGATGCAATATGTGTGAATGAAGTGCCATGTCTGAGAATGTCAACAGGGAACAAAAGAAGACATTGGGTAATGACACCACTGATGCCAAAAAATAGGGCCCTCATCCAAGAAAGAGAAATCAGATTCCCAGTTAGAGCATTTTTGAGCAGCAGAGTTGCCTGTTCCTGGTGGTAAATAACCAGGATACATAAAATGGAGCTGTGGAAAACCTGCTTTGACTAGAGTACTGTTGCTTCTCAGAGCTGGCCTTAGTTCCTGTCATTCAGGTCAAGCAGCCTCTTCAAAATGATGGCCAGAAAAAGGGAGTTAAAATGTAGAGTGGTGATATGCCCTTGAAGGCAAAGGATTTGAAATGCTATGACGTGATTAAGATTATTTAGGAACCCTGAGAGGCAGGCATGCTGGTTTTCCTGCTTTTTATGGTTCTGTGGTCCTTTTCTACCTACCAAATGTAACTCACGTTTCACTTGCCTCTGTATTTCAATGTTGTGCTCTCATTTCTCGAGCAGAGCTGCTGTTTAACTCTCAAGCAGAAATACAAAAACAAAGGAGCCAGTCAAATCTAAACAGACTGATAGGACGCAATTTCATTGCTAAGATTGGAATGTAGTCTGACTGCCTAAATTAATACGAAAGTGAAGCGTTTCGGTTTTGAAAAAATTTGTTTCAAATGGATAGAGTGTACTTTATAGCGTAAGAACGTGATACTCCGTGATACCAACTCCAGAACTTAGGAGGGTGGCTGGGTGTCTTCAAACTCCATTCCTCTGCTTGCAGCGGATGTCGCCTGGGTTAGCCATGTCCAAGTGCTGTGTGGGCCTGGTTTATTCCTACTTACTTTATAAAAGCCCATCTTATGTTTTGGTGTGGCATGCATACTTAGCAATAAAACTTGGCTCCTACGTTAATCTAGGTCTCAAATGAAAAAAAAAATTAAAATTGATTTGATGTAATCCTTAATTTTGATATGACTTTGTTTGAAACTCAGATCCCAAACTCATCAAAAAGTGCCTTTACTGCCAAGTTAAAAAGCTGACAGTCTTTTCTCCCATCTCCTGGAAAGCATTAAAAAGCAGTTGTTCCGTTTCCTCTTCAGCGAAGATCAAGCAAAAACCAATAACTGAGAAATTAGCATCCACAAAAGTTCAAAAATGGAGTATGTGAGTTTCAAAGGCTCCAAATTAAAAAAAAAAAAAATAGGGAAAGGCTTATTCTCCCTTTCTTTTTCCTGTCTTATTTTTGACCAAATGAGTTTGTCTTTAAACACCATTTAAGCTTCTAACGTGATTTGTGTGTTCTTGCTGCTTATGGTGATGATACATTGATTTTGTCATAAAAAGTCTTGCACCGGGTTGCATTACTCTGAGATGTTATTTTAGAAATTGGTGATGTGCATCTGTGAGCGTGTGTCACTGTATGCAGTAAGCACTGCCATTAAGCCAGTTACTGCCATCTGCTCCTACCTGCACTCCTTCTCAGTACAGCATCGGCATTTTTTCCCACAA
Source organism: Rhinolophus ferrumequinum (assembly GCF_004115265.2). Classification (NCBI taxonomy): domain Eukaryota; kingdom Metazoa; phylum Chordata; class Mammalia; order Chiroptera; family Rhinolophidae; genus Rhinolophus; species Rhinolophus ferrumequinum. The sequence goes on from NC_046294.1 coordinate 14,858,061, forward strand.
ACATCACTTGCTGTCTCAGTTTTCTTTTTTTTTAATGTGGTGTCCATTTTGGGATTTTGTTCATATTCACCAAATTGTTTTTTTGCCAAGTCATGTGATATATGCTTGTAATTGTACAGAATCCCTGCCATAAGAAATTGAGTCAAATAGGTTAGTGGGATTTTAAAGGCACTTGAATAGACACAAATTAAATTATGCAGACAGCTATTTCAGAATAGCTGTTTTCTCTGAATTAATAAGAGATGAAGTCCTTAGACAGTTTTCTTTCAATTTTAGGAAGACTCTTTTATTTTTCCCCCCTATAGATTGCCTAACTGGCAAAGGTTAAATGGTGACAGGATGCATTTTTCTGGAGACCATGATGAGCTTGAGCCCAGACCTTCAGGATACCCAACTCACAGGTCATTAGGGCGTCCTGGGAGGTACATTTTGATGCTTTTATAAGGAAGCTTTTGAAGCACAGGACACTTTTTTTTTTTTTAACCCCCACAGCTAGAGTAATTAGTTTAACCAAAATAGCAAAACAAAAATTTTTGGACCAATTGAGGTGACAGAGTTGGAAAGGGAAAGTACAACAACCTGCAGTGTGGGCAGCAGGTTACATTGTAGTTTACTGTTTGATAGTCTTTTCTGTTGAACCGCCCCCACCCCATCCCATCCCACCCCACTCCCGCCCGGATAACTGGTTACATTGTGGTTTGCTGTTTGATAGTCTTTTCTGTTGAACCCCGGTTTCTTTTTAAGGAAGAGATTAGTTCTCCTATCAGTCTGCATATTTATAATTAACAGTCTTCTGGGACAAAACCATTTGCATTTTGATTTGTGTAATCTTGGTTAATTTTGTAGAAATTAGGAAGAAAACCTTACAGGGAGTAAGGATAATGATCTCTTTCCCAGTTTTTGGTTGTTGTTTGGTGTTTCTAAGAGCAAATCCTGAAGTGTTGCTTATAAATCTGGAGCTCTTCATTGTCAGGAATTTCAGCTTACCACATAGCTTCTTGGAGTACCACCGCTGCAGACACAGAATTTCCTCAGGCCACACCCACGACAAGAAGAGAGCACATCGAAGTACAGTCTGCAAGGAGTGGGCTGCCATCTAGTTAGCCTTTGCTATACTCTGGCATCTCCTGTATCTTGACTCATTCTGAGTGCTAATAAAAACCTCATTTTTCACTGTAGTAGAGCTATGAGGAGACAGCAGATGTACCCTTTAAAAATTAACAGGTATACATTTTATGAATTTAAAAGTCTAGTTAATTTCTTCCTCTGCATATACATGTTTATTTAATTTTATTTTTGTAGGCATTGTGATACTTCATCCTAAACGGAGTGCTTTAGCATTTATCTCCAATATAACCACAGTATAAGTATCACGCTCAGAAAATTTAAGATTGGTACAATATTGTTCTCTAATAGAGTACTTCTTGAACTATCTGTGGTAAACGATCTGTTTTTAAATTTTCCATCTATTGCTGACGCTTTTATAAGTACAATAAAATGAATGACTGGCAAAATAAAATAAACATATATGCAAAGTATATGATTAGATTTAACAGGCATAAAATTACTGTGTCACATTTCTGTAAAAGTTTCTAAATGTTTACTCTCAATCTATGTACTTACCTCACCATATATCAGTAACAGTTCACAGATCACATGGGTCCATGGACTGTACTTCTGGGTAGCACTAATCTCGTAGTCACATTTCCCTAGTCGGGGATCATTATGTTCTTTAGAATTATTTTTTAATCCAGGATCCAGTCAGGGATCACACATTTCTCTTTGATCTTTAATGTACCACAGTTTCATAGCCTTTTTTTGGGTGGAAGGCAAGGGTGGGCTGAGGTGGGCGTGTTGCACTTGTTGACGTTTGTGGAGAGTCCAGGCTAGTTGCAGTGCTAAATGTCCCGCACTTTTATCTGCTTGTTTCCTCATGATTAAATCCACGTTAAATGTTTTTGGTAAGAATACTGCTGAGAGTACATCATGCCTTCGTCACAGCACGGCACATCATGTCCATTTGCCCTGTTATTTGTGATGTTAAATTTGATCATTGGTTGAGGAAGTATCTGTTTACTTACTTTTTAAAGTGCTGTAGGTCTGCATTCTCGATGATAGACTCATGTAATTATCTGTTCAGTTTAACAAACACCTATGAGGGCTGCCAAGTTCCAGGATCTTCAACCATGAGTAAGACCTCGTCTCCCTCGTTCTTGAGGCAGCACAGCAGAGGAGACAAATGTACAAACTACACATTGAAGTGTAAAGTAGGCTATGGTACATGCCATTATAGGGTTCTAAGCAGAATGTTCTGCAAATACAGAGAAGAGAGATAGTAATCCTGAGTAAGGGATTAGGGAAGGATTTGTGTAAAAAAATAGTGTTTGTTCTGGGTCTTCCAAGAACGAGTGAGGTTTAGACAGGTAGGACTGGTGTTGGGTTGGAGGGAGGGAGTAATTGAGGCAAAGCCACAGAGGCAAGAAAAGGCATTTTGAATTCCGGAAATAGCGGATAATTCAGAGAAGTTGAAGGAATGGACATAGTGGGAGCTGAAGCACAATTGTTACGGGCCTTTAATGCCTCACCTAGGAGTGTAGGCTTTATTCCACAGTTACTAGGGAGAAGACATAGGGAATTTTCAGCAGGAAAATGACATGGTGAGATCCCTTTTTGAGAACGACTATTTAATCAGCAAAGGGATCTATCTGTGTGCTCTAGGTGGGAGAGATAACAGTTAGCAAGATGTTATAAATTGTCCTGGATTACACCGTGGGGTAGAAGTACAAGACAGTGCAAGGACTAATAAGATGTAAAGGGTGGGGGGGTGATGGAGCCAGCATCCCTCGGGTGCCCCGCTTGCGCTATTAGGGTGTTATTAAGGTAGGAAGCTGCAAAGAGGGGGAAGACAGAAAGTTTGGTTTTGAGCAGGCCAGATTTGAGGTCTTCATGTGGCATTAGGGTAGAAATGTCGATCCTGCCATTAGAAACGTGGGTGTGGTGTCCCGGAGAAACCAGGGCTGGAACATAGGCAGCTCTACTGTGTTCCAGGCACTGCTGGGTAATTTGTATGTTACCTCATTTTAATCTTCACAGCAGCCCTGTGAGGTCGATACTGTTACCCTCATTTAAGAGAGAAGTAAACTGGGGCTGAAGTTAATGAACTTGTCTAAGGTCATGCAGCTAGTCAGGAGGGCCCACATTCTGTCCAAAGCATGTGGTCTTCCACTGGCCCGTGAAGGAGATAATTACAGCGCTGAGACTGAATCAGTGTAGAGGGGGAAAGAAAGAGGACTTGGGGTAGAAACCGGAAACACATCTGACTGAGTATGGGAGGATCTGAACCTAAAGGGGTTTTAGGGCCATGGGACAGAGACTTAAAGAAATAATGACAGGTGAACAGATTGTCCCCGGGAGAGCATTGTCAACAGTGCAGTTGCACGCAGAGGTCAAGAAATACAGATTTGAGTAGCTTTCGAGGGTAATTGATAAATGATCACATAAGAGTGAATAGCAGAGGAGGGTAAAGATGACACAAACTTTGGGCAGAGCCCGTGGCCTGGTTAAAGGATTCTTTGCAGTACTAATGAGCGGCTCAGGAGTGCGGGTTGTCAAGGTCCAAAGGACAAGGGGAGGTAGTGTGAGGGAGAGCACAGTGGCAGTAGTTTGCCCTGGATCCCAGGATAGACAGGAAGTACTGAAGCCATGACCAGCTGATAGTCTGGAAGTCTAGACAGAGCGAAGGAGTGCTTCTAATCTTTGTGCATAAAGTTTTTAAGTTAATGTTATACTAAAGAAACTTTTTGTTTTTGTTTTGGTGTGTTGCATGTATAGTTTCAAAATTAAAAGAAGGCAAGAATTAATATTAATTCCTTTTTAAAAATTCAGTCAGTAAATAAAAACTGTTCTAAAACTCTCAATGCCAAACTCATGGGCATCCACATTTTTCGCTTTGGGGGAATTTTGTTAGCTAACGACATTGCCTGAAATAACATCTCTACTCTGCAGAAGTCAGAGAATAAAAAAGGGTCTCAGCCAAAACTCTTTCATGAATTTAGAAATGAAAAGCAGTGTTTAGTACCAAGTGGGGCGATGTCATGAAATCCTAAACTTCAAGAGCCAGAATGTATCTTAGAAATTGCCAATCTTTTTATTTCAACAATTGGTTCATTGAACACTACTTCTTAAACACCCTACCACTAGCCAGGCAAAACAGTGAAGTTACCAATTAAAACAGCTTATTCTTGCCGTCAAGGAGCTCACGGTTTAGTGGGGAGATCAAAGAGCCCAGTAGCTCCATTAAGAAGTTAGTGAAGGTTCTCAAATATTTGCTGAATGAATGAAAAACTCCATACTTTAATTGATATCCTCAGGCCACAAGTTTTAAAATTAAGTGACTGATGATATAATCTAATGCAATTAGATCTAATGATATAATCTAATACAAAATGCTTTCCTAATGAAATTAATATTTTTAGAAAACAACACAAAGTTTAGTGATGAAGGGGAAAGGGACTTAGAATTTAGCGGGTGCCCATTTTCTTTTGGGCACTCTACTTAATCACACATTTCGTTTTCATGTCTCAGGGAAGAGAAGGAGAAAGAACAGCAGCCTGAGAGAGAGAGAGAAAGAGAGAGAGAGAGAGAGAATGAAATAGAGAGAGACAAAGAGAGAGAGAGAGACTGAGAGAGAGAGAGAGAGTTTATACAGAGAAGACTTGAATGGGCTTATTTATATTTGGAGGGGATGGAGCGAGTGAAGAGGGTTGGGTTCACTGTTCACTGTCCGGCTACTTTGTATTGCTTCAGTGCGCCCAGCAGCTCAGCCTTACACATCAACTAATCATTATTACCCCCAGTCCACTAGGTTGCGGGGGGCTGTAGTTAGAGAAGGGGGACAATAAACTTCCAAAATAAAGGGAGAAGAGAGGTCCAGACATATTTATGACTTGTTCTTCTCTAACTTCTGGCCCAAGGCTTTGCACACTGATTTAGGAAACCTGCTGTTTCTTCCAGATCCAAGACTGGTTTTATTTTTGTTTTATGATTGTTGTTGACTTTCCGTATTATGAATTACCAAAAGATGAAAGCCCAAAACACATACTCCAAAGCCAAATATAATTTAATTTTGAGTTATCCACACCACTATCCCCAACAGTGTTATAAAGCAAAAAGGAATCAGAAAACAAAGATTTGGGTTCTGGTTGCCACCTAACTGTAGATTTGGACAAATCACTAAATCTCCTTGAGCTTCACTTTATTCTTCTTTAAAATAAGTAGCTTCACAGGATTGTTGTAAGGTACAAATAACAATGTATTTCAAAGAAAAGGCTTTGTAAACTGTAACGTCAGTTATATTTACAGAATGCTTACATTTTTAAAATATAGCAGGTCCTCAAATAATGTCGCTTCCTTCAATGTCGTTTCTGTACAGCATCGATGAGAAAAAGAAATCCATTTCCAGTCAGGGCCACTGTCTGCATGGAGTTCACACGGTCTCCCTATGTCTGCATGAGCACCTTTGTATATTGTATAGCCTAGGAAAATGCAAAGTGATGGAAGAGTTACACTAGATGGGATGCCCTTATCCTCAGGCATCATACATGCTATGTCAAAACACAAAAGAGTGTATGTGAAACACTTAGCAAGAAGAATCCGTACTATTAATACATGGTGGAGAAGAGCCTGCGCTCTGGAGTCAGACTGACCAAGTTAGAATCCTGCTCTGCCTCTGCCACTTGTTACTTTTGGAACCTGGGAAAGTTACTTAACTTTTCTGTGGGTCAGTAATCCACCTGTAAAATGGGATACTAGCAGTGCCTATCTCATAGGAGTGCTTTGAAGATTAATACATAATATATAGCTAATATGCTTAGAACTGTGCCTGCAATATAGTAGGTACTACATAAGTGTTTTCAGCTGTTGTTATATGTTTAGATGATAGGTTTTATGAATCAAATATCCGGTGGACTAGGGTTTCACAGATCATTCTAGGCAGGTAGTATCAAGGAAAAAATTTTTTTTTATTAGTTTCGGGTGTACAAAACAATTAATAGACATTTACACCCCTGACAAAGTGATAACTCCCCTCCTCCAGTATCAAGGAAAATTCTATAGAGGAGGTGGGACTTATCAAAACCCTCAAGGGTAGATGGACAGAGATGGAAGAGAGAAAGAAAGGTACTTCAGACCCAGTGACCTTCATCAACAAAAGCTTAAAAATGGGAGCCAGTTTGTTAAGTTCACTGAGCAGGGAAGAGAACAGTCTTACCGAAGGATCTATTAAGATGGAGGGTGAATATTGGCCAGAGCAGTGGTAGCATGAGAGTGAATAGGGCAGACAAGATTATTACTGTTTCCCCAAAAATAAGACCTAGCCAGACAATCACCTCTAATATAAGACCCGATATTATATTATGTTATGTTATGTTATATTATTATTATTATTATTATATAAGATCGGGTCTTATAGTAAAATAAGACCGGGTCTTATATTAATTTTTGCTCCAAAAGATGCATTAGAGCTGATTGTCCGGCTAGGTCTTATTTTCGGGGAAACACAGTAGGTTAAAAATAGCATTTTGCAGTTTGTATTCATGTTTATTCACTTAAATCTAACAAAAATTCTTATTCAGATATACTCATGTAAGATAAATATATATTTTATTATTGTTGCTATTTCATTTTATAACTATATATCCTGGAACTTAGAGAGGTATGACTAGTCCAGCAGCATCAGGTTTTCATACTCCAAACCCAGCCCCATTCCACCATATTTTGCTGTTTCCCTTCCTTTGCTAGATAAACAGGTGGATTTGCCAACCCAGCCAGTCAAGGTAGTTCTTTCCCCATCTTCTGCCTTTGACTCATGGAGTAGCTTGCAGGCCATTTACACTTCTCTAGAGAAGCAAATCTGGGTCAACATGAGATGTATGCCACCCATTTCCTGACTCCTTTAGGAAAGGAAGAGAGGAGCTTTGGTTAAATTTAGCTAGTTTTTTCAGAACCCAGGCCATATGTGGTTCATAGTGACCTGGATATAGACTTCTGCTCTATCATTTTTTTAATAAGGACACACACACACACACACACACACACACACACACACACACACACACACACGGAAATTTCAATAGCCTTGAAGATCTCCCAGGTTGCCAAATTTACTTGAATCATCATCTGAACATTATTATATTAGTCTAATATTTGACATGCTGGAGTGTATGGTGTGTGTGTGTGTGTGTGTGTGTGTGTGTGTGTGTGTGTGTAAACAAATAACACTGTGTAAGGAAAAATGCTGAAATAGGAAAGATGCCAAAATGTTAACAACATTCCCAGCTAGAAAATGGAATAGTTTGCACGTTACTTTTCTGAACTTTGCTCTGTGTTAATTCCCTCCTACCAGTGAGTAGAAAAACAATGAACACATTTTACTTGAAGTTCCTTTCTATTCTTATCTGGAACATGGTAATCCGGAGAAGTACAAAGAAAAGTAGAAGCAGATATGCTATTAGGAATGTAAATAACATAGTAACACTGCTTGTGGTAGAGCCTGTGCCTTATGCGAAAGGCGGGCCTTCCACTAAGGAGGAAGTGGAGAAGCCCATTTCCTAAGACCTGCAAATGATAAAAATAAATCATGTTCATGGAAATTAGAGAAAGAATATCTCCTTTGGTAGGTTATGGGGAGGGTACACAGCTCACATCTTCTCATCAATTTTTGGTTTAAGTTATGTAACTAAATCAAAATCATGATGGATTTAAGATTCATGCTAGCAGTTTATGTTTAATGTGAAGACAATTAATAGTAAAACTATGATGAAAGATCATTGTAAATGTCTTCTGTAACGTGCCACCGACTTCCTGGCTTCAGATCTGTGCCTGGGCTCCTTGACAAGCCAGGACCTTTCTTCATCTCTTAGAACTTCATCATCCCATGGCACGTTTCTGGGCACCGGGAGGAGGGGGGTATGCCGGGAGTTAGTGTTGATAGATGAGATGTTCACATTATTGTCAGAGGGAAGAAAGATCACTTTTTAAATAATCACTCTAGATTTAAGTGTGCTTGTAACAGGGAATTGTCTGTGGAGCTACATTGTACAATAGCTTTAAAGATTAGACCTTTGTGAAGTGCCTGGCATATTCTAGGCACTTAATAAATAAATAATACTTATTGTTATTTTAAATTTTTTATTGATAGAATGTTGTTTTGACTTTGCTTTTTTCTGAGATCTTTGAAAATACATATTGTTAGTACATACTGATTTCTGTTTTGTTCCTTTGAAGGAAAGAATAGAAATGTTATTCCCTTCTAAGTGAGGGTTGCTGATCTTAAAATATTTTTGTGCCATTTTTGTTGTAGACAAGTTTATCACATTCTTATAATAGACATTCACGACAGTTCACTTATTAATAGAACCGTATTTTTAAAAATAAGGTATTTGACCAATTGAATAGATTGTGTAATAGTAACTTGTAGTAAACTCTGGCTGAAATCTCGCTGATCCCACTAGATGGCGTTAATTCATTAAGTGATAACTTCATCCTCTAGCTGAGGTAGACAGACTCCTGTGGTGTTGAACTGATTTTCAGTATCTTTAGAGGGTGAGTGTAGGAGTACATTGTTAGACTCCTTGCTATTTATATAGAGTGGTTTGTGGAGCTTATTTGGAAATAGTACGAAGATCAGAAGGCTAAGGCAGATTTATTCAAGCTAACAAACTTTAATAAGCTCCAGTATTTTGTTAGGTGCTGGTTTATTCTACCTTTGACTTAGCCGTTGCCCTAATTGTATATCCAGCTGAATGATTCTGAACTTACTGTTTTCTCATAGTTTATATTGTCCTATTGTAATTCTTGTCTGAGCTTCTGGGAACATGGGAAAACAATTGAAAATAGGAAGCAGAGATTGCTTAAAGTACATAGTTTATAACAGATTTAATTTTAAATCATTTGGTTCTTATTTATAGGAACTAGAATAACAGTGATCCATTTGTAGCTTATTCTGGTTCTTTAGTTATAAATGTAAAATAAAATGAACATTCCAATTCTTGAATTCTCTCTTGTCTGAATTTGAATTATTTATTATCTACAAAGGCTGTTTTATATTACGGATTAGCCTATTTTCAAAGTTTAAAAATTATGCTTTTCCACAGTCATTTGTAGGCTCTAAATAATTAAGCTATTCTACTTATAGGTTTTATTTTCTTTTTGTTCTTAAGAGTTCTGAAGTCAGATATTTTAAAGAAATGATGACGAATACATTTCACATGCAAAAAAATCATTCCACGTTTCATTAGAAGTGATTTTTTTCTTTATGATCAGATTCATACAGCTAGAAAAATTGTTTCAAAATTGATGGGATGATCCATCTTGAGCCATAGTGGCTTAATTGCACTACAAACATTATTCTTTTATTCATTGCTCATGAGGAATAAGTGGTTGGTACTGATGGTTTCCTTAATGTTTATTTAACTTTTCCAGCAGAGGGGAGTTCGAATTTCTTAATAAAAAGATTGCCAGTAGTTTCATTCACTGATTGTCCTAAAAAGCTAAGAAAAATCAAGGGCTTTTGCCAATAGAGTCAAACTAACCTGTTTTACAAGTCAGAACAGGAAGATCTGAATATATGGTGCCCGTTCATCAAACTAATATCTCAAATGAGGATTTTGCTTTTACTTATGGTCTTAGAAAGCTTTAACCAAAAAACAAGCGATTGCCTAAGGTAAATTTAGTATCTAGAAGGCTTAACTATATTGTGACAGATTTTTTTTGTGACTTATGAAAATAAGTTCATTTCTTTCTAATCACACCTTATGCACATATTTGTACTTATGGTTGTCATACAAGCATGTATTAAAATGTAACTGTATAACCTTATTTTCCATATTCAGAGAAACTTCTGATGACAGAGAAATTCCATTGTAAAGGGGAAAAGTAAACACTGTTGCGTAGCACTTGAGCTTGTATTTCTTCTTAGGAGTTGACCTCAGAAGAGGAGTAATTTTGAGAGTGTGTAGGTGTATGTGTAGTGAATGAGAGAGAGAGAGACTGTGTTTTCAGGAGGCATCAACTCTATTTTACAGACAGATCTCTGGTGATAAGTTCCTTAGTCTTGAGGAGACAGTTTAATGGAATGCTGTCCAGTCCTGGCAGGATATAGCACTCCTCCACAGTAAAACTTAAGTACTATAACAAAATAAATACTTCTGTGTCATACAAACCAATATGAAAGAAAATGAGTTTCTGTTGGATCAGAGGTCAGATGAGCACGGTTCTTTAAAACTGTTATGTTGAAGGAAAGGACATAGGATGTTCCATTATAGCCATTGATCAAATATTTTAGTTTATGAGGGGCAGCCGGATGGCTCAGTTGGTTAGAGCGCAAGCTCTCAAAAACAAGGTTGCCGGTTCTAAACCCCAACTGGACTTGGAGCTGAGCTGCTCCCTCCACCACTACGTATATTGAAGGACAACTACTTGGAGTTGATGGGCCCTGGACAAACACACTGTTCCCCAATATTCCCCAATAAAATTAAAAAAATTTTTCAGTTATGAAATATCATCACTTACATGTTTAAGGAGCTTTTAATATAATCTTAAAACAAGGACTTCCTTCTCTGCACCCCCACACTCCAATGTCTCTTCTTTACTTTTTAAAAATTGAGGTGTAATTGCTATATAACATTATGTAGTTTTAGGTATACCACATAATGACTCGATGTTTGTATTTTTATTGAGGTATAATTGACATATTAGTTTATTATTTCTTAGCTAATTAAAAATGAAATCCTTTTCCTTTGGTCAAAAGCACAATTTTTTTGCTGTGTCCAAGGCATCTCAGGTTGCATAGTTGCACCATTCATGATGTCATACCATTTCTGAGAACATTGACTTGTTAAGAGCTCTTTTGCACTAGGTTCTTTGGTTTTTAGGAATATGAATATCTGATGAAATTGCTTACCAGTATGCATATTTTGGTGATTTAAAAATTTTTAAATTTAAATATTTTTTAAATTTAAGTGACGTGGGATAACAAAAAGAGAAGAGAGGACTTAAATCATTGGCATATCTTTTTAATTTTCTACTTTGTGACTCCATTAAAAAAACCCAACTCTGTAATTTTGAAGCAGAGATTCTGAAATTACCACTTTTCTAAAAATATCACTTACAGCTGAAACTTAATATAGCTAAGCATTTTAGTTTTGGGGATGATACATATTTTCATAAAGACGTGTTTCCAAATGGAAATAGCACTGAGGCTTCTGAAATAGGGAACCTTTCCAAAACAGGCTTGTGGTTGCCTGGGTGAAGAATATTAGGTTGCAACACTCAAAAAGGAAATCCTGGCATAGGAAGCAATTGATGAAGGGCAAATCGCCACAGAGTCTGATAAAGCTTTTAAATGCACTTGCGTGGCCTGAGTGCAAGGCCTCGCCAGTACCGCTTAAATTAAATATCGTATGATCCATAGTGTGCTGAGCCATGCTTATACTTCCATCCTTGCTTCTGTTTTACATAATGCATCATTCTTATTTTTAATCTTCTGTAAGTACGAGTCATCATCCAAGTGAGAATTGCAGCCTTTTCCCACTCTGCCCTTCATGAAAATGTCATCATAATAATGGGCAGTAGGGCAGCTTTATGATGTTTTTGTTTTTTTTTTTAAGATTTTATTGGGGAAGGGGAACAGGACTTTATTGGGGAACAGTGTGTACTTCCAGGACTTTTTTCCAAGTCAAGTTGTTCTCCTTTCAGTCTTAGTTGTGGAGGGTGCCGTTCAGCTTCAAGTTGTCCTTTCAGTCTTAGTTGTGGAGGGCACAGCTCAGCTCCAGGTCCAGTTGCCGTTGCTAGTTGCAGGGGGCACAGCCCACCATCCCCTGCAGGCAGCAACCTTGTGGTTGAGAGGACGCGCTCCAACCAACTGAGCCATCCGGGAGCTCAGCGGCAGCTCAGCTCAAGGTGCCGTGTTCAATCTTAGTTGCAGGGGGCACAGCCCACCATCCCTTGCGGGACTCGAGTTGTTGAACTGGCAACCTTGTGGTTGAGAGGCCACTGGCCCATGTGGGAATCGAACCAGCAGCCTTCGGAGTTAGGAGCATGGAGCTCTAACCGCCTGAGTCACCGGGCCGGCCCTATGATGTTTTAAAAATCAAGTTCATCAGCATTTTTAGACTATCAGTTTATTATTTAGTGTCATTATTAGTACTAAGAATACTGAATATTTTATAACTCTAATTTTATAAAAAGATTTTTTTTCTTTGTGGGGGTGGTGAGGGATAGATAGGTATTATCCTCATTTTGTAACAGAGGAAACTAATACTGAAGAGAAGCTGAGTGATGACAGAGTCACGTAGATGGGGTGAAAGGAAAACCAGCATCCTGGTTTGTAAAGTTTTTTAGCTTTTGGCCCAAGCTCTTTCCTGGTACAGTACAGGCACATTTTCATGGCTATTCTTGTTTAAATATACAGGCGCTCTATATATACAGATTTTCTTTTCAAAACAAGAAGCATCTGGGTTTTTTAAAGGTTCTGCTAAAGAAATGATTCTAATCCTGTTTTTATAACCTTATCCTGGCTCAGAATCTCTCAAAATAATTTTCAATGGGTTTGTGCCATTTGGGGGAAAAGAAAAAGTCACGGAAACTTAACCTGATGATGGGAATCCAAAAGCTTTAGTAAAATTTCTGCAGCAGTTACGTACTTATTAAATGAATTCATTTTATTCGAAGTTATTTAATTTGAGCTGCAATTTAAGTAAAAAGGTACCATCAGTCTACTTAATGTTGAAAATGTTAAGGTTTTGTTTTGTTTTGGGAGCTTCCATTATTACTAGTGTGGCACCTTGGCTTTTGGGGAGAAGGGCCCTGAAAAGTAGATGAACCAGATGCTCAGGGGAAAGTGTCTGGCCAGGGGCCGGGGTAGAAGGTGTCTACACATCCTGAAATGTGTGCAGAATGTGTGTGTGTGTTCATACACATATGGCATTTGGGGGCACAGGGTCCGTAATTCTTCATTAGGATCTTAAAGGGGTGTGGACACTCCCTCTGCCCAATGGTAAGATCCATGCTCTCAAGTCAGTTCCCTTATTAGGTTTGAATATAAAGCATTTTATTTCCCCCTCAAATGAAGAGGACTGCATGTGAATACCTTTTTCAAAATAGTGCTTATAAAAACTAGAAGTGTTTGCTGAGGATTGTTCTCAAATAAATCATAATTTATAAATGGGAAAGAGATATGGGAGATTACTCTTGCATTCTGTTGGAAAGTTAATAAATTTCACATGTTGTACTAAGTACAAGTTACAGATTAGTTCCTCTCTGAAACGTTAGCCATTCCACAACTATTTTGAGGACTAAGTACTCTAATTATGAAAGCAAGATTTAGAAACAAATCTTGACGCTGGAGCTAAGGAAAAAGTCACTCAAAGGAGCTCAAGTCACCATTAAAAGCCAGCCAGTGTGCCAGATTGTAATGATTTAAATCATTAATGAAATTCATGTTATTGGAGAGAGATTTTTTTTAACATTAAGTGAAGTAGTAATTTACTAGTAGTCGAATTTAATGAAAACATTTACTCATGTAAATTGGAGCTTTATTTTTATATATTAGTTTTACTGTTTTATTTGTTTTTACTAAAAATAGTCACTCTCTCTCCCTGAATTTCCTCATGAAATCTTTCAGAACCACTTCTAGAAATGGCATCCTTTTGCCATAAGTATTTTGTTTTCTCCCCCATCTAGTTTTTATGAAGTAGTGCTAACTCTGCCTTAATTTGATTTGGCATCCCTGCAATTGAACATTTGTAAGTATCTTGTATTATGGCCCATCTGGGTTGTCATAGAAACCAAAGACCTCCATCCTCTTCCCTCTAGTTAAAAATGGAATGCAAACAGGGCTTCAAAGTGACGTTTTTCTAGTACGAGTGACAGCCCTGTGAAGTGCAGAACAGAAAGGTTTCTTATTGGTTTTATTCTCCCATGGCCTATCATACCAGTTAACTCTGATGCGCGCAGCTTTTCTCTTGAAAATCTGGCAAGATACTAATGGAATTTTTAAAATGTACGCATCAGGGAGAAGAAAAAGAATGCATTTAATCCTCTTCCTGCTCTTTTCTTACACAAAAATGCAGTGTTAGCTAGCAGTGTTTCTGTTTTCTTCCTTATGTTATTAGCTGGTCCGTGAAGCCGTGGGACACGTGGCAGAATCACTGATTAGTCACCACAACTGCGGCTTTCGTTATCAGTCTCGTTATTTATTGCTCAAGTCAGGTGAATGTGGTTTTATCTCATTAGAACCTATAGGTTCATGGGCTAAGTCCTTTGTAGATTTTATTAATTAGAATAGAAATGTGTTGTATGGCCATTCTCATGGCCTTGTCATTGGACTTGATTCTAAAACATCATGGAGACCCCATTTGTATCGCCCTGGTGGTCATATAACCCTTGACTTTACCTTGATGGTTTTTCAACTTCCACATTCCCTTTAGCTTCTGCACCTGAAGAGTACATTTCCTCTGTGATATTTCTGCTTCTACAGAAGCTGTGTTAATAAGTTCTAGTGTGTTCCTTCAGTTGTGTTAGCAAAATGTCTGAGTCCGGTGGTTAGGATTTGTTGAACTGTTAATGTAGCATTACTCAAAGTTTATGGAGTGTCAAATTCTTATTTAAACATAGGTTTTGAATTTAGAAAATGACACAAATAGTGATCTCTGACTATGAAACAAATAATGAAAAACTGACATACACGTTTCTATCCTAATAGGACTGTTTCAGAAGGGTTAGATTAAAATCACTGGACAATTGCACTGCAGTTTTTGGTCCGTTTTAAGTCTACTGTTTTTCAAAAGGAAAACATTAGTCTTTAAATAACATCTGCTATTTGACTGTTAAATAGTTTCTGATAATTGTGTACTTTCTTATCTTGTGTCCCACATCTCAACTAAGGGTCATTTTCATCAGAGAATTCAGAAATATTAAGAGGATTACTGTATCTTGAGGAAAGAGACTCCGTAGCTACCAGGAGAGTAGTAAGCAAGAGGTAGGGTTTAGCTGCTGTTCTATCAAAAGGTAAGAGAATATAGTTTCCAAATAACACTATATCCCTTGGCATAGAGTATAGAAGTAAATCATTTGTTTTCACAGCATAGTGTGGGAAAGGATGTGGCAGTTTCTTCATGCTACACATGTTGTTTTCTTCTTTAAAGTTTGCTGCCTTCCCTTCTCATTTGATTGGTGCTGTTTGTTGTTTTTGTTTTTTGCAAGCATCAGGCAGTTGAGAGGGTTACCATCCTAGCCTCAATTCTCCAGTCAATTTAAAAATTAGAATCTTCCTTACATCCTTATTTCCATTTATCAGTGTCTGTTTAAAAAAAGACTAGAGACATTGCTCGTTGTTCAGTAAATGTCATACTGCTGCCAGCCTTGCAGAGGCTTGTGACTTTGCACAGAGGACTGGGGCAAGTATTTCTACTCAGCGCTGCTGTGACTCATCCTCAGGAGAAAAGCTGGGAAGTTTGTGTACATTGTAGACAGTAGGGCCTGGGACAAAATGAAATGTGATGAATTTCTCACCCACGAAGATACAGAAATTCTCGTGTAGGTATCAACCCCTCTCATCCCTGTGCTGTGTCATCACCAGTTATTTTTTGCTAGTAACCAACGTAATACTTGGTTGTTTGAAATCTGTGTTTTTAGGTATATTTCCGCACATTATCAACATAGTTCTTCCTCCTGTAACCACCAAACTCATAACTGGCCAGCTCCTTTTAAATTTTACATTTTTGGGTCCTCTATAGTGACATTTTAAAATTTCCTTTCTAAAAATAGACATGCATTTTAAAGTGTAGAAACAAGATAGGTAATTCTACAGTCTGTGTTCTCAAAAAACAGTCTTCTTACATGTAAAGAATAGAGCCCAATGGAAGTGCACACATGCCTTTTCATTGGGTAGATATTTATTTGCGGGACCTATAATCAACCACTAGCATCTAAACTTGCCTTACTCCATTTGTCCAAAGTAATAATTTGTAATTATCATTGATAGTCCATGTTTGTTTCTGTCTCAGAATTTTTTCTTGGGTTTAGCATTGCTCAAAATGTACACTCTCCCAAGTTTGATCTTGTCTTCCATTTGTGGTTCTGCTTTTTCTATTTATTGTTCTCTGCTGTTTACATATTTTTAATTGTGCAATAATTTTGCTTGTTAATACTCTGTAAGAAACGTTACAGTTTTTTTGCGTATGTATTGTCTGTCTCTTGAAACGGCCACATAAACTTCTTAAAGAATTAAATAACTTTTTAAATATTATATGACAACAGCTAATACAATACTATATACTCTACAGATATTCACCAAACGTTGTGTTCAAACCTTATATTGACCACCACCCTATTCATGGCCCTTAAATCCTTTCCAACCTAAGATGATAGAGGGATCAGCAAAATGCATGAAAAGCAGCAAGCAAATTAACAGCTGTGGGTGATACCAAAGATGTTCTGAGAACCTTTTCTAATGCTGCTTTAAATGTGTGTGCTAATCACACAGATGAAACCCCATCTATGAATAAGTTGCCTATCTTTAAAACAAAAAAGACCAGAATGGTTTGTATTTGCAGCTTATACTCTTGTCCTCTGGGATTCAATAATCCTTTTAGCCTCTCTCCACAGTGCTACATGTATATGCCTGGGTAGCAAGCTGATTGCTGCCAATGGTACTAAAATGTTGTGATAAGAGCAAAACTGTGCTGCCACCTTCCTCACGAGTCCAGTGTTCAGAGATGACCTGTTGGCACGTAGACCTGTGGTGTACCATATTTTTTTGTACTAGAGCAGTAGAATAAGGTCTGACTCTAGTTGATTGAAGTGGTAGTTTTAGATCCTGATAAGAGGACCTATTGCTGGTGAGGGAGGTTGAAATTGCAGAATGAGTTTGCAGCATGAGGCAGGTCTGCCCAGCAGCAGGTTGATTTGCACCGTGAGACAAGGAGCACACATAAACAGATGGCCCAACAATGAGTCAGAGTGACAGATCCCAAGCAGGTAGATTGGCTTTTGCCTGATTCTTAACATGGTTGTAGAGAGTGGAATTTCAGCCACTTTTCAAACGAAAAACAAGTACTTAGTGAAAGAAATTCTCTTCATTGGCAAATGAAAAATATGCATTATTAGGTGGATCTGTCACTGGATCTGGACATTGAAAAACCAACACTTTCGGGAGCTGCTTTCTGAAGGCATGAGCTGGCTTTATCTTTTGACATGTGATCATTCAGCCTCATTTTGCTGAACGCTTCAGCATGTAATGTGCAGCAAGAAAATGTTAAAATTGTTTTTGATAGCGGGTTTTAAAGAATTATGAACTAGTTAGTTGCAAGCACAAATCTGATATTTGGTTTAAGAAAAACATTTTTTTTTAAGGGACACCATGATGGTAAGTATCATAAAAACATACAGTAACCTAAGTTTGTGATGGTGTTGAGCAGAAGAAAAATATTAACAGAAAAATCCTTCAGTTTCATACATAAAGCATAGAAAAAGGGAAGAGTGTAATAGAATTCCCAGATCTAATCATCCATCTTCAACATGTAAATGTAAACAATCATTTCTCTGCCAAACAGGGAGAAGTACTAAACATCTCATTAATTTTCAAAAACAAGATTTGCTGTAGTTTTATATCTCTAGAAGAGTGTTTTAAATGTAACATTTGATGAAGGAAATCTGTACCGCTTGAATTCCTATACTCGCATTCTCTGATCAGCAGATGACACTTCCCGTCGCCCAGCGTTCTCAGTGCATGCCTTTGCCAGAGGAAGCAAGTTCCTAACAAGGAGGCGTTGTCGGGAGACCCGTTGGCCTTCCTTCGGTCACTGTGGTTAGGAATGTACCTGGAAACACAAACTACCATGGAAACGTTCCTCTGCGACGATGAGAGGGCCGCAAATGCCGGTGGTTAGAGCAGAGGGATAAATATAGCCAGCTGCCTTTTGTTCCCCAAGTGATTGGGATCCTATTCAAGATTAATTGTGCCAGCACCTACACCCCAAATTGGCTTTCGTTTTATCTGCTCCAGCAGGTAGCACCGAGCCTTTGCTCAGGGTAGAGAAAGCACTAACCTGCCTTCGTGCATATGGAAGGTAGCGTTCCGGGCACTGCATGAAAAACTCAAGGAGAATGCATTATGAATGGAATAGGTCTCTCTCTCTCTCCTCTCTCTCTCAAAGAGAAATTACTTATGTGACCACTGTCAAGGAGGACAGAGACAGACTTAGTGCTAGTTCTTAACCAGTTTTTTTTTAAATGAGTTACTGAGGGAACCATAAGGAGAATACTTTAATGAGTCAATTACCTTCACAACACGCAGCTTGTAGACACCAGTGCGATCTAATTGTAATATAGATCACCCTGTAAGTATCACCCTGTACGTTTAGTACATTGGGTACATTTCTTATGGGATGCCACATTATCCAAGTTTAGAAAAATAATGATAAATTTGGTTTTGATATTATTGTAAGGATCATCAGAAGATTTTCTAATCATGTTTGGTTTGAATAAGCTCCCATCATCTATTTGCTGGTTTCCAAGCTTTACATCTTCGGTTTGTTTTTGTCTACACATGTATAATTGAGCTGAATATGTGTGCCAATAAGTAGAGGAGCCGCGTTCAGCTTCTGCTTAAGTCTGCAGTATGAAAGTGTTCTTTTTGTTGTGTGTGCTGGTCTTGCAGAGTCTGTAGAGCCTTATCAAATGCAGCCAGTTGGTGCTGCTGGTATGAAAGCACCGGGGAGCTCTCGTGTGGAAGGTTAATGGAGTGTAATTATAAAGAAAAATGAAGTGCTCAACCACTCTATCTCACTCTACCTGCACCAAGAGTGACAGTGTTGTGATCTTTTATAAACCCTGGAGCAGAGGTTTAACCATCTAAAATTATGACAGTATAACTGTCACACAAACAAACCCCCTGTGAAGTATAGGTGTGCACCCCTGTGTAGGAAAGATTCCTTCCTGTTACCAGGAGTCTCAGGAAAGGAGCACCTTCAGCCCCCAAGAAAAGCTGCTTGTTAAACACTGTACTTTCGCGTCGCTTCTTCTTTTCTACTCAATTTATTCCATTTTCTTTTCCTAAAGATGCTTTCTCTCGCCTGATTAGTGGCAAGGCTGACAGCCTGCACACGAGTAGGTCCATTGCACTGTATCTATCATGTGACAAATATCTTGCTTTCTCCAAGCAGGTCTATCACACTTGTCCTCACAGCCCTCCTGAAATCAACTGGATTCTTTTAAAGGGGATGGAGAGGATCGTCTCTCCTCATTCTCAGCATCTGTGCAGCCTGGGTTGTATTCCTACCACTTACGGTCCAGCAGGTCTTTCTCTCAGGGTCTGCCATAGCATAGCGATCACACACATTTCTAATGGGCTCAAGATGGACTTAGAGCCTTATGTCCTTTGGTTGAAAATGTCACAGGAACTATTTAGGAAGGAAAATGCAGCTGGGAGGAGCAAGGACAGAGAAGGACCAAGGAGACATTCACAGGGTGTGATGACTAGACAAATCTGTGTCACTGGTGTGTCACATTGCCAGTGAATGTTGCAAAGTCGTCGTGCCACTGGAACACCCGAAGGGTAAGCGGAGCTGGGTTGCAGAGCTGGGTTGATTTAGTGCTTTTGCCAGCTCAGCACAGAGTTGGAATAAGGTTGCAGAGTGATGCACCACCAACAAAAACCCCTGACATCTTGTTCTTACCAAGTCTAAAACATAACCACTCTTGGCGAGGCTGTGCTGCCTACTGAGATAAGTAAATTCAGCATCCCATACATTAAGCCTGTGGAGACTCAGCAGAAGTGATGGCTGTGTCACTTGCACAGAAGTCTTACTGACTGAGCCCTGGTCTTGTGTGACGGTGGGGGAGGGGTGGACAGGACTTCTAGCAGCAGCTCTGAAAGCGGGAAGGCTGGTTTTAAACCTCTGTGTGGTTTATAATGTTATTTCCTCAGCCCCTTTGCATGTGGTTTTTGATCACCTGGGCTCTATTTTAAAAGCAAAAAAAGCTGTATCATCTTTACGGCAGTAGGATAAATCTGTTAGTCAATAAAAATTTTAAACCCAGCTTTATATTAGTGGCTGGTAAGAAAAGTTTGCAGTGATTTCCCCCCCTTTAAAAACGTGCTGGAACCTAATGTTTTACCCATCTAAATGTTGCCAGCGTCCATTCCATTTATTAAATTGAAGTCATTGTTCCAGAATTGAAGTTTTTGGCTTGAGGCTGGAAGGTTTGACACAGAATCTTAAAACTGTCCATCATACTCCATAGGTGAGGAAGCATATCATTCTTTTGGCTTGGCTCCAGCGTGTGGCCCTGCTCAGCTGCCAGAGAGTATCTTTGATGACAGAAATACAGTCTCTGGCGTTTTGGAGCCAGTTACCCAGCTCTGCGCTGTCCCTTTAAGAGCGTGCGCAGCCCTTCAAGTGCTCAGAGCAGTGTATAGGAATTGGCCTGAGAATGGACATGATGGGTGTCATTTGCTCCAAACCCATCTCTTGAGCTGTCTGTGCCTCATCTCTGGCTCTCTGATTTCCTACCTTAACTGCATCCTCTGGCTCCTCTCCTACTTGACC
Source organism: Rhinolophus ferrumequinum (assembly GCF_004115265.2). Classification (NCBI taxonomy): domain Eukaryota; kingdom Metazoa; phylum Chordata; class Mammalia; order Chiroptera; family Rhinolophidae; genus Rhinolophus; species Rhinolophus ferrumequinum. The sequence goes on from NC_046294.1 coordinate 14,878,670, forward strand.
ACTTCAGTTTGTTGCACAAGTTACTCTTCTTCCTTGGCACTCGACAGCCTGTCTTTGTTTCCCAGCTGTTTACTGTATCTAGAGACTGATGTCCAGCAAAGGACGTCTCTCCCCCTTGGCCCAGCTCCCCTCTCTGGTATACTCAGTATTCAGTCAGTCCATTTGGATGTCACCCAACCTCCTGTCAGCCCCAAGAGTTGGCTCAGACATACGAGCTCCAGCTCTTTGTTCAGGAAACAGAGCTTCATTCAGACTAGTTTTCCAGAGGATAGGGATTCCATATTCCAGTGCCCATTTTGCTATTAGGTAGCTGTGTAGCTTCTGACTGGTCATCAGTCGACACATGCCTTAGTTCCCTGTCTGAATCAATGACAGTCGCCTTAATCCACCCCACACAATTGTGAGACTTACTTGATAACAGAATGTGAAAATGTACAAATGCAAAGAGCTGTATAATCGGATGATCACACCATTAGGGAAATATTTGTGGAAAATGCTACCGTCACTTTTCCTTTAGGGTTCACTCAGAAGAATTATTAAATAATCCTTATGTTTATAACATAAATTCCTTTTTTCTTAATCATATAAAGTACATGGTTTTGAAAAGTCTGAGTACTCAGAAACAAGAACCAGTGAAGTGCATGAGGGTGTTTTCTAGTGTCCTGGTTGGATTCCAAATCTGATGATTACATTTTGCTTACTAGAATTCCCTGGGCAGCTTCAACAAGGTAGTTTTCATTTTTCTGACCTCTACAACGCGGCTGTTTAAACAGCTGCTTTCTTTAGCCCTGGAGACAGCTACAGTTCAGTGATAGAGAAACTGATTCCAGTTCATTTTTACGTCAGTGTTACACAATGGGGAGGGGCTTAAATTAGCTACGTGCTTTAAGCTGTTTTGATAAAGCTGTCACAATTATGGGCATATTACTACTGAAACGTTCATTTTTTACCTTTTTATTTTAATATATAGTTCTCTGTCTCCCTTGTATTGTCAGATATTTTATCCATCGATCACTTGCTTTTTATGTCTGCTTCTTCCCACTAAAAGTCACATCCCAGCCTTTTCACAGTAGTAAAATTTTGATGAACCAGAAAGCCATTTTAATTTTCTGGTTAACTGAAATCCTTTTTGACTCACCTCCTATTGTTAAAAAATTTTCTAAGTAGTGGTTGATTCCTCTCCTAGTAACTACAGTTCAGTGAATGTAATTACTATCTAGGTGTTGAAAACTGGTAGCCTATGGGCTTAATCTAACCAGCAAAGATATTCTGTTTGATTTCGAATGTTAAATGCATTCTCTCGTTAGTGCCTTAGACAGGGCCCTCCCTTGCACTTGACCTTCGTCCAGTGACTCCTGTAATCTCAGAGCTGGCCACCTTCATTCACAGAACTTACCTGCCTGAACCCTGCTCATGTGAATTTTCAAGCCCTGAATGAAACCGTTCTTTAATGGTTTAGTTTCTTTGTAGTATCAGGCTCATCATTCTGAGCATTAGTTTTCTGTGTACAATGCTTATTTATAGAGGTAGAAAGTGTCGATCAAGAGATTATATGCTTGCCATTCCGAGATTCATAGAATTTTAAGTAGAAGAGAATGCTGGAGACATGAGTGGAGAAGCTGAGGCCAAGATCAGGTAAACCATTTACCCAGGGTCACAAACCTGGCTTAATAACAGGTGTATGAGACTAGAACCCAGATTTCTTGACCCTCTCTTCTCTTCTACTGCACAATACTGCCTCTCTACTTATTTTTCCTAAAAGCAGAATGGGTGTGTGTGTGTGTGTGTGTGTGTGTTTAAAAATTTTTCCTAGGTGCTTTTGTGGTTTGCTATATTATGTAGTATATAGGTGGCAGGGGGAGGACATGGAATTAGATACCAGAAACTAGAACTATTAAGTCTCACTCTACCTGACTTGTGATCTGGGTCAAATCACTTAGATCCTCAAAACCTCATTGTCGTAGGTGGCACGTAACAGCTATCTGATATTAATTATTGCTGTTGTTTTTATTGTAACCGTTATAGAACTCACCAGCTGCCACATAAATAGTATCTAAAAATCACGAGAACTACTGTGGTACTTTCAGACAATGGAATATTATTTAGCGCTAAAAAGAAATGAACTATGAAGCCATGAAAAGACATGGAGGAACTTGAAAATGCATATGACTAAGTGAAAGAAGCCAATCTGAAAAGGCTGCCTACTGTATGATTCCAACTATATCACATTTTGGGAAAAGGGAAAATTATGGAGATAGTAAAATGATCAGTGGTTGCCAGGGGCCGCCCCCCAAAATTATGTTTTTAAGTATCAAGAGTTTGTTACTCAGGATGAATAGGCAGAGCACAGAGAATTTTTAGGGCAGTGAAATATTCCATATAATACTACAATAATGGATATATATCATTACACATTTGTCAAAACACATAGAACGTATAACATTAAGAGGTAACCCTAATGTAAACTATGGATTTGGGCTGATAATGATGTTTCATGTAGGTTCTTCATCAGTTTTAACAAATGTACCATTCCGGTGGGAATTTGGTAGTGAGGGAGGCAGTGGGGGTCAGCGGCTAGGGGCAATATAGGAATTCTCCATTCTTCCACTCTGTTTACTGGGAACTTAAAACTGCTCTAAAAAACAAAGTCTGGTTTTAAAAAAAAAAAATCAAGGGACTGATCTTATGTTTAGTTCAAGTGTCCTCTAATGAACCTGCATCTCAGTAATTATGTTTGATTGGGGAACTGGAGAACAGTATAGTAGAAGGGTGAGCTAGCTACACCTTCACTACTAAGAAATAAGCTCAAAGAAGATAAAAATAACAAGTCATTTTTACTGTGGTCATTTCATCTTTTCTAAAACTTGGGGGGAGAGAGAGAGAGAGAGAGAGTATAAGGCTTTAAATATTCATATAGAGATTGTCGATTGGATTTAGTGATTTTCATAGCCTGTGAAAAATGATTTTCTTCACACTTGAGATTTAATAAAATGCTTAAATTTTTAACCAAATGTTTTTTATTCATTAAGAGATTATTCATGCTTTCTTCTATATTGCTGAATCTCTATCTCTGTTTAATAAAATTTCTAGTACTGACATTTAAAACAAAAAGCAAACCTGCTCTAAAATTCCGAAAGATGAGTTCAGGTTTCTTCTGTCTTTGATGCAGAAAACCCAGACTAATACAGAGTAGTACAAATCATCCTTTGTCACGTGTCTTGGAAGATTCCACCCTTGAAGTTACCCATCCCTCATCTTGGCAAGCCTATTGGAGGGTGACAGAATTGTTCCTCTGTGTTGTTTTATGTGGGGGTCTGGTCAATAGAAAGTAAATTTGTAACATTGTTCATTTTTCTCGTCAAGTGATTGTAAAAATCTTCCTGATAAACTATTCAACTAGTGAATACTTTAAAAGAAAGAGATACTCATTCAGTAGCTTTGGACTCTTTTTACATCTGTGTGTTTATGCTGTTACGGTAGGTGATCAAAAATTATGTGTTTTTTTTTTTTTGTTTTGTTTCTTTAAGAGATAACACTTTTTTGTTTTTAAAATTTATTGGGGAATATTGGGAACAATGTGTTTCTAGGGCCGCTCAGCTCCAAGTCCAGTTGCCATTCTCAATCTTAGTTGCAGGGTGGGCGCACCGCCCACCATCCCATGTGGAATTGAACTGGCAAACCCTGTCATTCAGAGCTCACGCTCTAAACCATCTGAGCCATCCGGCCCCTGCCCCCCAAAATTATGTTTTTAAGTATCAAGAGTTTGTTATTCAGGATGTACTTTTGTTAAAATACTTCCCAATTCAAATTTGTAAGACTTACTTTTGTTTAAATGTAAGGAAAATACTACATTTTACCTTAGAATATTTTCTACCTCATGTATCCTGCCTTACATAGATACTGTTCTAATATATTGTCTGTCTTTTTCTTTTAAGAAAAAACTGTAGAATTGAGGATTGTTAAAAAGGTATCCTCACCTTTGAAAATGATTGATCCATGTCTTAGTACATGTATTCTGTGTAGAATTGGTTAAATATTATATTTCTGTCTTTCAGCATCTGATTCTATCTTGTGTTTCTGTGAAAAGAGGGCTTCCTACATTATCTTAAATTGTGCCTAGGGCTTGGAGTAGGCAAAACAATCTGTTTTATCTGAGCAGTGTTCCATAGAATGGTAGGGGTTTTTGGTTGTGTTCCTGTCTTTCCCTCCCCCCATTTTAGGATCATTACTGCGCAGGGACAGCTACTATGCAGCCATTTCCAATCATAATTCTTCTGTGAGGAAAACCCCAGCAGCTTCGGGCAGAGCAATAAGAGAATTTCTGTACAGGACAACTGCCATTAACAAGACCATGCTGCCTTCTAAGTTGTGGGGTGTAGAGCATGGAATGATGAATGACAAGCCGGTGGTGTGCGCAGGTCTGTAACAGATAGTTACAGAGGGGCATGCATTTTGCTGAACTGAAGCGTAATTTACAAATTAATAGCCTCCGTGTCATATCCATTGTGTGGTATAAACACAATGATTCAGGCACTTTTTTATATTAGCAAGCAGCGAAATTATGCAGATTATAAATGGTTCTTATGCTTTTTTCCTGCTGTCCTCATTACCGTATCTAGGGTCTTTGCTGGGTCAGGTTACATTTAAATTGGACATCTATTTTATGCATTCGGAATATGGCCCTGAACCACTGTAGAGGTATAAGAAATCTGGGCTGTACCTCAAGTTCTACATGGGGAAGTACATTCCCTAATGTGTTTGATTTCTGAGATAAAAAGGCAACAGGTGGCATTCTCTTTCTTAATCATGTACTTTGGGCAGTTCTCATTTAAAAAAAAAGTTTGAACTAACATAAAAATGTTTGACTAGATGTTGAAAAATCAAGTGATTGAAATATAATTGACATTGGAAATACAAGTTGCATTTAATTAGCTGTAGCTCTGTGTTAAAAATTCATACTAGACTAATTGTATTAGTCATTGGTTATCATCCCTTATTTTCATATTACCCTCAACTGTTTCCTAAGCATTCCCTACCATTAAGTCCTTTGATCCTCAACATTTTTCTGAAATAGGCAGGACAGTGTAGCTTAGGGCTTCAAAGAGATGTAGAGAACTTAAATGTAAGCCAACTGGGTTCTGAGTTTTGGCTTTTTGGGTCATTATATTACAACTACCATTCCCAGCATGCAGTGCTCTTTTTTAGTCTATATGTGTATTTTTACTGTGTTGCCCTAGCACATGGGTATGCTACATATTGGAGAACTGTTGTTCTCCAGGAGTCACATCTCTCTTGTGTACAATAGCTACCCACTTTATTTTCTAGGCAAGCTAAAGGCAGCCCCAGGTTCTTAGCCGGGTCCCTGGGTTTAGGTAGAGTTTGACTGTAGCAGTCCTAGCAGTCTTATAGTCATGCATAAGGGGTTGGAGGAAGCTGGGGTTGAATTTACCTATTAGAGCGTGAATAAACTAAATAAGAAGAATGTAAACTGCATTTCAATCAGGCTATCAAAAAAGGGTCTAATCTCCTCTGGAGGTGGAATATACATCCCACTGATACAAATAAAATGTTTGTTCTGTGGAGATGGGATGTAAAACCTGATGATGTGTGTGTGTGTGTGTGTGTGTGTGTGTGTGTGTGTGTGTGTGTTTAAAGAAGTGTAAACCCCAAAGAGTATTTTTTTACTTAAAAAAGTAAGCCAAAGTCTAATCCATACCATGACATGATGCGTTCTCCACCATCTGTTAAGCATCTATGTAGAGAATTTTGAACTTTATTTAAAAAAAAAAAACAAAAGCAAACTCTGATAATTCCAACTCCTGTGTTCCTTAATTCATTTATATTGCATTCTACAAATTCCATGACACGTTGCAGAACTATAAGATAATTATCTATGTTCCTAACTCTGTAAGACCAAACAAATCCTGTTTACTTGACAACATACATATACAGCTGACTGTATCAGACGAAGTTGTAGATACTGCTTCTATCATACAGGTGGTATTTTTAAAGTGTGTATCCCTTTTTTAAAGGTTTAAAAAGGTGAGAAGCCATTTGCTAATTCTAACCCTGAAACTGAATATTGGATAGTTTGGGGGAAACCTAGTGCCTTATAAAATGAGTAAAGCAAAATTATTTCTAGCTAAGTCTATATTTTTAGCTGCTGCCATCAATATTCCTCCTTTTCCCCTTCTGTCAGGATTCTGTCCTTTGTGTCTCCCCTGGAACATTCCCTCTAATAACTTCAGTGCAGCTCCTCCCAGTGAGTTCCACTTATTGCATTAAGGAGGATCTTATTTTGAGTTTATTGCTTCTTTTCCTTGTGTCTTAGTTCATAAAGTGGTGGAATCTTCACTTAATTTAATAACACATACCTTTTACTTTGGATTGTAATTTTTGTCATTGTTATGCCAGTCACTCAAACCCTAGTCGTCAGAGGATAATTATGTGGCAGCATTCTGAGGACTGTCATCATTTCTCCTTCCTGCCTCTTCAGCGTTGATGAATATTGGTGTTACTTATAAATGCAGTGATTGAATTTCAGTTAGATAATAGAAAGTTTTTATTTCTTCTTCTTAATAATAATTCTTGTAAATTCTGACTTCATCAGCAAATGTAAATTTCTCCATGTTAGTTTTTCTACCCACAAAAGTTTTCATTTCTCTGGTTTCATTTGAGCAATTGGTGAGTCTGAAGACCTGGAATATTTTTTCACTGCCCTTTAGGTATGAAGATGGGTAAGATTTGTTCTTGTCTTTCTCGATTTATGAAAATCTTTGTCTCTTATCAGCCTCTGGTATGAAGGGTGAAGGTTATATTTTCAGATTAGATGGTTGATTCATGGAGGAAAAAAGAGATAAATTTTTAGGGCAACACTGTAAGATGTCTGAGAGGGTGTGACTCTCTCATGACTGATATAAAACAGGTAATGCCAACTAGAACACAAACAAGTTGAGTGCCCGTAGCACCAACAGTATAGCAGAGACTTGAAACACCGACAAACAGGAGGTGCTTCCTTATGCCTGGAGTTCCTTTAGAGAGAAGCTTTCTAAAATGTATGTGAGAGTTTGATAGAAATAAACAGGTGGCTTGGTTGGAGGGGTGGGGGCTGTCCTTCCAGCTCTCCATCTTCTGTATTGACCAAAGCCATGGACGGACTTTGGAGTGATTGATTTAGGAGAAAAAGAACCTGATTTTCTGTTGAATTGCACCTATAAACTTCTGTATTTTTCTTTAGGCTCTATCTTCCCCCCTCTTCTTTCTTCCGCCTCCCCCTCCCCCCCCCCGGTTCAAGCTGTGGTTTCTCAGTCTAGTTGTAGGACACAGCTGCCTGGCCCGTGCTGGTATTATGAGCCTTGCGCTCCCCCCGGCTGAGGCAGTCGGTCACCAGTCCTCACAGAGCGCGGCAGCCCACGGCATCACATAGCAGCTCACAGCAGCCCAGCTCCAGGGAGAGCCGTTGTTCACAATCTTAGCTGTAGAGGGCGCAGCTCATTGGCCCACGTGGGAATCGAACCAGCGACCTCGGCATTAGGAGCATGGCGCTCTAACCACCTGAGCCACCGGGCCGGCCCCTTTGGGCTTTATCTTGCTGTCGTGTGGTACACGTTGATAGTATCACTGAATGTCACAATATTGATCACCATGACTACCTGTCTCAGAAACTGTGACTTGAAGTGTCAGAGGCTCTGTGAACTCTTCTGCCTGAACAAGCCCTGATGAAACCTAGTGATGTGAATGTCACGGGAATCTGAGGCCTGGAATTACATGCTGGGTTATGGAGATGGCTCGAAGGGGGCGGCAGTACGGGCCGCTCTGGACCCTGGCTCATTGTCCTGTTGTCTATAGAAAAATACACTAAGGATAGAAAGTGATAAGTTATTAACTTTTCTCCCTTCTGCCTTCATTCTTTCCAGTTTTTCTCTTTCATTTTCTTCATTTTCCCCCCCTTTTAATTCTCATTAACATATTACTGAATGACGGATGGCAAAGCTTCAGGATAACGTTCCATGATAATTAGCTACATTGAAAGGGCTCCTTTACATGTGATGACATTGAAAATATCAAAATGTTTGTGTCAACATAACCTTCATTAATGACCAGCAGAAGTTGATTTCTTTGTTTAAAACACACAATAGCATTAGGTTGGTGCAAAATAATTGCAGTTTAAAAGATTAAAAATAATTGCAAAAACAGCAATTACTTTTGCACCAATCTAATAAAAGTCTTATGCTCACTTTCTGTGGAGACGGGAGGATACGTAACAGCTTTGCTCGGAGAATACCACACAGCTGAGATTTATGAAATACTACAGCTGTGTTCTCTCACTGCCACCCAGAACTAGTACTGACCCAGACCAGGATCCTGCTGGAGTTCATGTGACTTTTGCCAAGACTGAACTAGAACAAGAGTGGATTGTGGGACTTAGAAAAGCCAACAAATACGCTCAACAACTCTCCTTCATTCGCCAGTCCTTAAAAGAATGTGCAGGCCCTCTGCAGAGTTCACCTAACTTCAGATCGTTGGGTGTCAAAATGCAGTGATAAATATTTAAGTTACAGAAGGCATCAGTGCTTCCCCCAGACCTTGATTTTTTTCAAAAAGAATTTCACAGACATGCGCAGTGCACAACTACATGCTTGGAATTCTTCTAATCTTCTCATAAACACTGCAAGGATTGCAGGGGCAATGCATTTCTGAGCAGTGCTCTGAAATATACCAGACCCTTCTTCTAAAGAAAACGTTACCCAGCTCTTATGATCTGACCCGGGTCCAATCTGCACAGCTGTCTCTTTCTCTTCTTTTCCTTTTTTCTCCCTCCTCTCAAGGACTAATGTAAGTTTGCAAATATTTTGAACCTCCCTCCCCCCTGAGGTTCCACAAGCTTTGTTTTCAGGCCCTGGGGAAGGAACAGTTGTGAATGCAATGTGACTCACTGACGCCCGCTTTCCAGATTCTGGTTCTGATTGGTCGTCACCTGCTCCAGCCATAAGGCTGCAGAGTACTCTAGCCTGCATCCCTTTCTCCTTCTCTCCCCTACTGTTCCCTTTGTTGCACATCACACTGGGAGTGGGTTCTGGGCTTTGTGTCTTGATTGTATACAGTAGTTTACCCCAGTTAGGCACTAAGTAGGAGAGCACACTGTTATTTCCTAAGGATGGCTGTAGAGGAGAAAAATACCCTTTCACTTTGTGCCTGGTATAGTAATTATTTCGTTTCCTATGCTGTTTTTGTTCAAAGTTTATTTTTTGGCAGGTGTCACATTTGTGTTGTATTATTTCCTCCTGGTTTCTCTCCTCCTGATTTGAGCTGAGTTTTTTTTTTCTTTTGAAGGTTCTTGGAGTCCCTTTCTCTGACTGCTATGCTATACTTTTGCTAGTTTGTTAATGTGTTTGATTAATGCCGATCAAGATTGGGAGCTGGGTCGGGGGGGTGCTGAAAGCAACTCTAAATACTTAATTGTTAAATGTCTAAATGTTCTGGCAGTTTCCAAGCAATAAAACCCACCTGTGATACTCAGAATGCTCCGTAGTACCACTGCTATTAGTTTCCCTTCTCCTAAACCATATCAGCTTAATTACTCTGCCATTTATACTTAAGAAATAGGATTTTGAAGACTTGAAAGTTAATTTTTGTAAGCATTTGATATTTTTATTAATTTACATTTTTATTATTCTGCAGATGGTTTCCAAAGACATTAGACTCTGCATCCTTTTCTCTCAGTTAACTACTGAAAGAGGAAGTGCTAGCAGACTAAAGTATAGCAGACTTTTTCCCCCAAAACTGGCTTTTATGTGATATTTTCATTGCCTAAATGGAATCAATAGTAAAAATATTTAAAAATCTCTCAAGAATATATTTTGTACTGACTAAAAGTTTTTAAAAACCCATTTTGTAAATATTTTCAGGTTCAAATATGTTAAGCAAGTAACCTACAGGTTTGGATTCTTTAGAGAATATGTGCAGTGAAGTTGGTTAGAATCATCAGCAGGAATTTGAAAATCGACCTGGCCCTTTGATTTCACTTAACTCTTTATTGAAAGAGCGTCATGCACATCTTTTTCTCCATTCATAATCTCTATTAGAAAATCGCAATCTATTTTTATCAGAAATAACAAACCTCAGCTAGCGAACTCACTTGAAAGTGTGTGAGAGGAGTGAGTGCTGCTTATACTTTCTTCCAGCCATTAGGGAGGAGGGTCAGAACCCAAGTCTGGCCCCGAATGGTTATTATACATTCTCTGAGCCATTTGCCATCTTCGGTCCCATCACTTTACACATCATGTGAAGAGAATGAGGACATTGACTTAGGCGTAGAGTACAGTTGTGAACAAAACAAGTCTTGCCCTCATGGAGCTTACATTCTGTTGAAATGTATTATCATTGCAGTAATGAAAGTATCCAAGTACACGTTCTTCTTGGATTTGAATGATGTCTAGAAAATTCAAGAAACCTTAATTTTAAAATGTTCATCCCATGTGATATAACTAAATCCCTCCTCTGCCTAAACAGATGTATGCATTTCTACAGATCCCAGCCCAGCAAAGAAGTCCTGCTGATGAGTGAATACATTTCAGTAATTTAGAACATCTATTGTTTATATGGCATATTTCTGAGATCAAGATTTCTTTGTGTAAAAGTCTGTTTGATGTTTGAATCTGGGACAGATATCATATTTGTTAATAAAAATTAGTATGGCTGGTAGCTGTTGTCAGATGCAACAAGAAAAGTGACCATCAATGTGCCGATCACAGTTCTGAGTACTTTCCATACAGCAGCTTGTTTGGTACTTGTATGTAGCTAAGGAGGTTATCAGTCGCCTCGTTTTACAGAACAGGAAATTCAGCCATAGATAGGTTAAGTAACTTGAACATCATCGTAGAGCTGGTAAGTAGCAAAACTGAAATTCGAATTGAGGCCGTCAGTCTCCAGAGCAGTGTCTGTTGCTACGCTATACTGCCCTTCCAGCCTAGCACGCTAAGCTGATAATAGTCAAGAAATCTGAGCTCTGCTGTGTGACCAACATTAGCTTTTCTTCTCATCTGTGTGCCTCAGTTTCACTTTATACATAGAACGTTTCTTACGCCATGGGTTTCTCCTCATTTGTTGAATCCATACATTTTAGATGTAGCAAGTTCTTCATTAAAGATGGCAGAGGCATATCATTGCTGCCTGTTTCTATACAGCCGACAGAACAGGATTCTGATAGATTTTATTTCTTCTTTTCTTCACTTGGTAGAAAAGAGTCGTTGAACAGCTACGGAAGAACCTGATAGTAAAGCAAGAACAACCAGACAAGTTCCAAATACAGCCATTGCCACAATCTGAAAACAAACTACAGACAGCACAGCAGCAACCACTACAGCAGCTGCAGCCACAACAGCAGTACCACCACCACCACGCCCAGTCGGCTGCACCCTCGCCCAGTCTGACCGCTTCACAGGTAAAAGTGTGCATGGAGATTGGGTGTGTACAACCGGATCCTGCTTCCACTTACGTTAAGCTCAACGAGCACTAAACAAAAGTTCCTTTGTTTACTTTTTCATATTCTAACTGGGATAAGAATCACTTGAAATTCATTGTCAGAAGGAAATAACATTACTAAGAAGCAAAAGTTAAATGATTTCCCACTTGACCAAAGAAGGAGGTAGTGGCAAAGGAAAATCGCTTCTCTGTATTAGAACAGAAGTAAAATCTTATTTTGAATGTCTGGAAGTATTTATTTGTACTTGTTCTAAAAATCTGGGTGACTTGACTGCCTCTGGAATTGTTTTCCTGGAATTCTGAGCAATTAGGTGTGGAGATATTCCAGGATCAGGCCCCTGGGACCAGGTAGAAAGAGGCATTTAGAAGGGTAATATATTTTTATTATTCATAGAAACAAAATATTCATGTCTTGGTCAGTATTCAAGAGAATATGAATCTGTTCTAATACAAGGAAGGAAATCTGAAGCAGAAGCTACAGGTCCAAAGTAGGACTAAGGAGTAGAAGCTTAATAACTAACTTTGTATAGCTGTGCAAATGATTTCACTGCAATGGGCATTTAAACTAGCATTATAATGTAAGGATGGTAAGGCAGTCAAGATATACAGAAAGGACACACGTGGGAATATCATTTGGTTAAGAAAATGATTCAAGCTTGATCTCCACACACTTAGATGTAACATGGACATACCTTTTAAAAATGAGATAATAGAGCAGTGATTCTTTCTTTCTTTTTTTAATTTTTTATTGGGGAATATTGGGGAACAGCGTGTTTCTCCAGGGCCCATCAGCTCCAAGTCATTGTCCTTCAATCTAGTTGTGGAGGGCGCAGCTCTGCTCCAAGTCCAGTCGCCATTTTTTTTTTTTTTTTATTTTTTTTTTTATTTTTTTTTTTTTTCGCCGTTTTCAATCTTAGTTGCAGGGGGCACAGCCCACCATCCCATGTGGGAATTGAACCGGCAACCTTGTTGTTGAGAGCTCGCGCTCTAACCAACTGAGCCAAAGTGTGATCTCTCTCGCCCACCAAGACCAAATCTTCGCTATATCTTTATCTGTATAAAGAAAGATTATGGTTTACAGCTTCTTCACTGTTTATAGACACTGGGCTGGCTCACATACTTGTGCAACATTTTGCAAGTGAAGAATGAATTCCTTATAAAAATTCTAAAGATAGTTAACATTTAATAGAGGTTACTATATGCTGATACTCTCCTAAGTGCTTTACATGTATAATTTACACAATCCTAACTCCAACCCTAATAAGGAAGGTGATGGTCTTATCATCATCGTCGTCATCGTCGTCGTCGTCATCATCGTCATCATCTCTATTTTTTTAGAAAAGAAAACTAAGGCACAGAGAAATCAAGTAATTACCTGAAATTATATGGGTAGTATGTGGTAGAGCCAAGATTTGAACCCAGATGTTCTGGCTGAAAAATCTGTCCATTCACTACTCCTCTATACTGCCATACAGTACAAAAAGGAAAGAAATGTCAACATTATATAAGTGCCACAGAAGGAAAAAGAAGAATCCCAGTTGTACATTAGATAGCTAGAGCCGTCTACATAATTTTTACCCTAATATCCTCCCAAGGCCATTTGAAAATCAGATGTTCAAACGGACTTTTAAAACCTCCTAACCAGGACTTGTATTTCTTCTGAAAGATTGCTTACCAGATTACTTTGGTGGAGTTCTAAACAGAGTTGGATTAGGGTGTTCTCTTTCCAAAGTACAGTTTGATCAGAAGATGTTTACATGGAAGGAGTGTGTAGACTTCATCGTTTCCTGTATGTAGGCGTTTTCTCTCTTAACCCAGGGCACGTTTCTGTTCACGTAACTTTCCATGTCACACAAATCAGAGAAAATACTTACATAATAGTTATTCCCTTCCTGATCATCAGAGTTATATGCTGTTTTGGGATGGTGGCAGTGAGGGGCCTACGGCTATCTCCAAAAGAGTGTTGTGTGGCACCTCTCCATCTGGTAGCCCACCTGATACATTTAATTGATTTAGTTAAGCTTGTTTTGTTTTGTTTAATGCAAATGTTTTATGTTAAAAGCCCAAAGATCCCCTAGGTTCTTGGGTTTTGTTTTTAACAGTAAACTACCAATCGGTATTTATTGGGCACTCTCTGTGTATTAGCTTCTGGTATACAAAGAGGTAGTAATGGTCCCTGCCTGGCATCTGGTATACTGTGGTAATTATTTTCACTCATTCTGTAAATGTTTGTAAGAACCATGCTAGGCAATGTAGAGAGGATAGATTCCCAAATGAGACAGAATTTCTGTCTTCAAGAATTTAAAACATTTAGAGAAGGAGAGGAAGACATAAGCAACTAACAAGAATAAAATGAAAGGACCGGTGAAGAACTGTGAACATACCAGAGGACAGAGTAATTTTGACTGGAGGGATCAGACAGTACTTCACAAGGAAGGTGGCATTTGAGCATGGCCTTAACAGATAGGTGAGATTTCCGTGATGAGCAGAGGGGGAAGAGTTCCACAGATGCAGAGAACAGTGTGAACAAAAGTGTGGAGTCACAAGAGTTAATGCCTGCCCTGGGACTAGCAAGGAGACTGATGTGGCAAGGAGTGTGGATTCCAGGAAATGAGGCCGGGAGAGATAAAGCCAGAAAGGGAGGAAGAGGCTCATTTGTGGAAGTCCCCAAGGCGTGACAAAATGTTGGGGTTCTTGGCAGTCGTAGGGAGTCACTAAAGGTTCATGGGGCCAAGGAATGGGAAGTTGTATATGGCATATATTAAATTTCTCAGGTCAAAAAGGCAGTAATGGCTAAGTAGCAATCAATATGGGCAGGGAAGAGATGCGAGGAGGAGAAAGCTGTTGGATCAGTCGGTGATTAGCACCTACCAAGTTGTGGAGGGTTGTTGGGGGCAGCTCCCTTTATTTAGTTTAACTCCAACTGATGCTCGTTTGTATATTTTGAAATTTTTTCAGTCCACAGGAAAAAAACTGAAAGAATAGAACACTTGAATGCAGGCGTACCCTTCAACCTATATTCACAGCGCTGTCAGTTTTAATGATGTAATACAAATGTAAAGCTGCATGCAGTTAATAAAAGCAAACAGAAAATAAACCCTTATAGACAAACAGGCAGGGTTCTGTTTGTAGTTGTTTGAGTGTACAACAGTGACCTTCTGTTCAACATTAAACAGTCTAAAATACACGTGGAAGTTAATTAGAGTCCATAGTAATAATCCATCTAAGTTCTGGTTTGTACATTAGAGTCTGTCTGTTTTAAAGCAATATCTCGTATTTATAGGTATCCAACAACAGTAACTTAGCAAAAATAATAAATAAAAAGGATTTTGCTGTTAGTGCTTCGTGCCATGTATTTCTGCATTAACTTCTAGTTCATGCAGTTTGGGATTTTTTGACATTAACCCCTTCATGAAGCTGTTGGGAAACTGCTATCTTCTTTTAAAGGTGATCATACTTGGACAGCATCAGCCAGCCACGGACTAATCACGGCTTCCATAAAAATAATTTTCTTTGTTGTTGGACACCTTTCCTCTCTGTCTTCTCTTCCTCCTGCCAGAACAGTTCGAAAGTTTTCATTAATTTTGGATTTCAAAATTCTAGATTCTCTTTGTCATCTAAACTCTAACACTCCAAGAGCTTGGTTTATCTTCCTAATACTTAGACTAGAGTAGACCTGGAGTAAAGATCCAAGCAATACTTATGTCAATAACCTGGTGCCAATAAATAGTTAATAAATGTATTTTTCAAAAAGTTTTCCTTGAGGCAAATAGTACAAGGTGCCGGTATATACAGAGACTTATATAGATGCTAGAATACATGCAGTAAAATTAGCTACAACTAAATATGTATAAAGCAGAGTAAAAATGCTAACCTAAGATGTGAACAAGCTTGTTAGACTTCTGTTTTTTAAGTGTTGCGGTTAATGGTAAGTAAATAATTCAGGTGAGTTTGAGGTTTTACTCACTTTTCTAGAGTAATCACGTTAGGGCTGTTCAAACTATTGATAAGGATTTACTGAACCAAGGATGTTTCCAACAAAAGTACACTGACCTCTTTTAAAGCAGTACAATGAGCATATCTGTTTTTAAAATCCACCTCAGTGAGTCCTGCTGTTTAGAGCTTTACTTCCACAACCTGTGGGGGCACCAGGATTGAATGCTATCTCGCGTGACTTGCTTACCACGTCAAATGGTCTTTGTATTTAAATGTTTTAAATGGAAAGATAGCGCTATTAATAATATCACACTGGGTTAAAAACATGTATTACAAGTAGCTATTTGGTATTGTAAAGTCAGTTCATGCTGCTACACTAATACAACATTTTTAATGATGAATAGCATGTAGCTTTTGTTTTATCACTGATAGATAGTAGATGGCCTGTACCCCCCAAAATAATATCATCATTCCCCTTTTACTCCCATTTTACATTTGAGGAGGCAGTGGCAAAGGAAAAAGCCACTTCTGTGTTGTTGACTTAGAGAAGAGGAAACAAAGAATTGGGTGATTTTATTGACAGGCATGAATAAGGATTGCTGATTAGGCTGTGATGAGATAGATGAGCCCAGGTCATTAAATATGTAGTTAAAAGAAAAAAAGAGGTTAAAAGATTAGGTAATACGTGCGCGTGTGTACGTGTTTCAGGCAGAAAATGGAAATAAAGAATTACCTAGGACCAGACAACTTAATTCACACATACTTAGATAGACAGTGAAATAGAGATTCACAAGTGAATTTATACAGACCTGTTTCAGGAGCGTGCAGTCCTTTTTACTGGTGTAGAGCAATGCTGGCTAATAGCGCTTCCTGCGCTGTTGGAAATCTCCACTGTCCAGTTTGACACCCACTAGCCACGTGTGGCTGTTCAACATGTGAAATATGGCCAGTGTGACTAACGAACTGATGTTTTAATTAATTTCAAGTTAAATATCCAGATGTGGCTGGTAGCTACCAAATTGGAGAGTGCACGTGTAAAGTAAGAAGAAAAGGTGTAGTATCGAAATCAGAACCAACAAGTGGGACCAGATAAATTTTCATGTTCCTAAAATGTCTGTATCTTGCGTGACTAGTAGCACTAGATAGATGTGTGTGCCATGTAATAAGGTTGTTTATATTTTCTTGTTTTCTGACTGGCTCCTTTAATTACTCTAGTAAAAAGTCTAGAAAAATGCAGCTTCAAAGCTGCAGTACTGCTTACGGAGTGTCAGTCAAGTCCTCTCACCTCAGTTCATCCTCTGATCTATAAGGCTTTTTGAAAGTCAGGTGTTTGTTTCTACCTTGTCACGTTTCACTGAGTCTTTGATCATTTCTGCTGCAGTTTTTCAGCGAAAAGATTATAGGTAGTGACTCCTATCCCTTTGGTATCAAGAGCTGGTATTTACTATACTGGTTGGTTAATAGGTTTTATTATCTGGCATTTGGGATTTACTGCGTCTGAGACAGCACTTTTATGCTAATCCTCATATGAGGTTCCCTTCCACCCCTCTAGGGTGACACTCAAAAGAATAGAAGACACTTTCCTTTTATCTCAGCCTTTGTGTCACAGAAGTTAGGTAATCAGAATTACATGATGGCTTTCCTCCTATTGATGAGGTTGTAGCAATTAAGGATAGAGATGGTGTGTGCCTCATTGATTTGCAACTTCTACAAAGTTTAAATCAATTGAGAGCAAGCAAAGAATTAGAAAAACCAGAAGAAATAGGTACACTCATCTTCGGTATCTCTAAACTTATACCCCATTCGCTGTTGAAAACCCTGTGCTCGTATTAGTCTGCAGTTACTACTGTGAATCTGAAGCCAAGTAAGAATCCTGGCAAACTAGAGATTGTCTTTCTCTGTAGTAAAAGGTGTGCTCCATGTACACAAAAGAAATGTTGTTATACCGAGAAACTTGACAATGAGAATTATTGCTTTGTTTGTTTCTGGGGGTTCGCAGCATATTGTTGAGAGGGATCACACTTCAGTGTCCTAATATCTGTTCTCCATGTCTCCTAGAAGACTGTAACTACAGCTTCTATGATTACCACAAAGACACTACCTCTCGTCTTGAAAGCAGCAACTGCGACCATGCCTGCCTCTGTTGTGGGCCAGAGACCTACCATTGCTATGGTGACCGCCATCAACAGTCAGAAGGCTGTGCTCGGCACTGATGTGCAGAACACACCAGTCAACCTCCAGACGTCTAGTAAGGTCACTGGGCCTGGGGCAGAGGCTGTCCAAATTGTGGCAAAAAACACAGTCACTCTGGTAAGCCAGCAGCTGCTACCATGTGTGCCCGCATGAGAGGGTTCAGGATATGCGTTTAGAGTGTATATCCATTTGATGCTCCTGCTGGATTTTTCAGTCTCCATCACTCTCCTATACCAAGTTCCCCTTTGGGGCTGACTAGGGAATACAGCCTTCCTACCATCTGCTCAAATAACTGGAGAGGTGTCCTGACACCAACGACCAAAACTCACTCAGTGCATTATCTGAGGTCAAAGTATGGCTTAACTGAGAGGGGAAATGTCCTTCACAGAGGCATTCACACTGTTTCATACATCTCTCCCTCCTATCCATGGCCCTTCCTGAGAAACTGGAGTGCTTATACTTTCTGCTGTTATATTACTGACTTGGAAAAACTCTCTGCTGAATTCTTTTAGTTCACTATCCATTGACTGTACCCAAGAAGTACTGGAGTTAGTTGGGACACTTTAAAAATATTCAAGAAACTCAGAAATTAACAGTGTCCATGCCCAACGTCTATCAGCAAAAAAAAAAAAAAAAAAAAAAAAAACCTTGAAGAAGTACTTGAACAGAATTGTTCATGAGATTTCTAAGATAAACCATTTAGAAACTGGTGTTTTCAGAAGCTTTTGGAAAATAAATCCAAACTGTGATTGAAAAGTTCGTTTCTAAAATGGCAGCTAAGAGCTCTTGGTGGCTTTTGAACGATGACCAGTGATGAGTGAAACTAAACAGCAATAAAGTGAAGCTTCACCATTGACCCAGGAATCTTTAGAGAAGCAACCAGATAACTCAGCCAGATACTGCCAGCCAGAACTCAGCCAGAAAATTCTCTAAGGAATAAAGCCATTCACTATTAGATAAAATTCTTACATTAGGAAAGAGCCCATTTGGCCAGGCAGCAAGTTTGATTTTACTTTGGATCCAGTCTTGACTTTCACAATACATTAAGTGTGAGTGTTCTTGAGTGTCAAAGGAAATTGTCTACGATTGCTGAGCCTGCGTGTTCTGCCTTAGGCGTGTGAGGAAACAGAAATGTGGTTGGTTCTCTGTATGGGTAAAACATGCAGGTGGGAGAGGAAGACAGTTTCGTGAGGCAGTGTTAATTCAGATGGTTAATTCTATAGTGAAAGCTTGTAGCAAATACTGTCTGATACAGAGAACAGTGATGCTGAAAATACTTTAAGAATGCCTAGCTTTGATATTGAACAATTACTGTCCCCTCTGGTTTATTTATCTTTCTCATTTTTTAGCAGGTTCAGGCAACACCTCCTCAACCCATCAAAGTACCACAATTTATCCCTCCTCCTAGACTCACTCCACGTCCAAACTTTCTTCCACAGGTGAGTAAACCAACGACAAGCCCAGTGAAGGGTTGGGTGAGACAAAAATCCTCATGGGTCCTTTCTACACAACTTGTAATCTCTTGTCAGCTCAGTTGTATTCATATCCCATTTAGAGATTCTAGCTGCTGATTTCTGTACCATGAAGAAGCTTGTTTTATAATCAGGGTCCCTTAGCAGAGGGATGTCAGGAAAGGAAATTTTCCTAAATTAAAAAAAAAAAAAAATTAAGATAATACCATTTTAAACCTTATAATGTTAAACTTACTGGAAGAATTTATCCAAAACCTGCCTGCCAGTGGGGAAGAAATGTAAATACCACTTTTTTCCCACTATGTGCCAAAGAAAGCAGGGAAGGAAGTAACAGCCAAACTAACCAGTAGAAACCGTTCAGTTTTACTGTGGAAAGTGGTGGCATCGAGCATCGTACTTAAACACAAAGACTTGCTTATAATGATTTCGACTAGGGGTCTACTCAGGGAGCTTTCTGTCTGGGCCCAGGCAATTCTGCTTGCCCATATTCTCCTGAGAGTGTTCTTCCAGCAGTTGGGCTGATTTCACCATTCTCATGGCAGAATGTCAGGATTGCCCTCTGGACCTTGAGGGGAGTTGACTTGCCTGGTAGGAGGGCTGGGAATTCCTATCTGAGGCCCCAGAAGACAAAGGAATTTTGTGGTCAGTGGCTACAAGTGATTTCTGAAGTCTTTCTGAGAAGGGAATAGGTAATGCTAACATGAGATAAGATGATTTTAATCATTTATCAGATAAATCCTTAATAAAATCCTTGTGTTTCAAAAAAGGCACTAAGCACTATGGATATGTAAGTTTTCGAGACAGATAGTTCCCTGTCCTTAGAGAGCTTCAGACACATGTACAGGCAATTACAGGCCATTATGGGAAGTAGAGAGTAGCCTAAGAACACATGGGAGGGATACCTAACTCCTTATGAGTATGACAGAACATTTCCTTCATGAGTTGACATTCTATCTGAGGCCTAAAATCCTATTAAAGTTAGCCTGTCAAAGTTTTGGGAGAAGAATAAAAATGCTCCAGGCAGAAGGCAGAGCATATACGCAAGTCGGGGATGGAGAGACGCCTGTAAGCTTAAGGAACAAAAGGAGATTTGGTGGGGCTGAGCGCAGTGAGCTATGTGGCAGACTCAGGCTGGAGTAAGAGATGAAGCTGGAGAAAGAGCCCATTGGGCCAGAGCCTGTGGAACCTTGTAGGCTGTACAGGAATTATCCCAGGAACAGTGGGGAGCCATTAAAGCATTTTCAGACAAGCACTTGACGTGATCAGATTTTTGTTTTAGAAAATTCCTTCTTGCCACTGTGTGGAGAATAGATTGGATGTGGTCAGGAGTGGGGAGGAGACCGGTTAGGAGATGATCAGCAATAATAATAGGTAACATTTAGAGAGCCTTGCTGTGTGACACTACACTGTGTGGGCACTTTACATGGCTATTTGAGCCTCACAACAACCCTAGGAAAGTAGGGATTACTCTTTTTTAGATAAGATATCTAAGGTTTAGTCCATGTATTTTAAATGGTGGGTCATGACCAGTTAGTAGGCTCTGAAATCAGTGTAGTGGATTACAAGCAGAGGTTTTAAATCAAATGAACAATGTAATAGGAAATATTAGTGTACATAGCACATAAGTATTGTTTCATGAAGTTTTTATTTTGTAGAGATAATGTCTATATGTGTGTACTGGTTACAGTGTGAAATGGGTTTCCTACTGTGTAACTGCTGCACCCACCACGTGGTCATCTTACGTTGAGCTAAACATTCACAAGACTGTCGAGGGCCACGCTTGGCACCAGTCTACTTGGAACAATCGGGACAGAAACCAGAGCTTGCCAGCTCTTGCTCAGTATCAGACTTTTTCTTCAGTGGGCGTCCCTATAGTAGCCCACAGAGCAATCTCTGCAGCTGACCAGGGATAGCTCAGGTGCGGGGAAATGAGACCTTTATCAGGACGGTGGGAGAGCCACCGTGGGATAGAAGCCGTATGCCTCACAGGAGCCAGGGTATCTTGTAACAATTTCACATGTATGACTTAAGATCCCCGCAATGGACGTGCCCAGTTAGAAGCGACACTCCACTTCGGGAAGCTAAAAGCATGGTGTCCCATCAAGTATTTATATTATAATTCTCCCCATTCAGATTCACTTTAGCAATAAGGGGTCATTTTTACCATAAGCAGTGTTGCCTGGTAACATAGTTGGCATTCTTACCCTTATCAGGTTTCCAGGGGAACAGAGCTGGAGAGTTAACTTGAAGGTCAAACTCATGCACGAAGGGAAAGGATTTTGCCCATAAGGTCACAGTTTAGAAAGTTTGGAAAATACTGGCTTAGAGAGATCAGGTATGTTGCCTGAGGGTACGCAGCTAGTAAGTGGTAGAATTACCAAGGCTGACCCCAAGGTAGAACAGTGGTAGAATTATGGGAGGCAAGGCTGACCCCATGTTTTTAATCACCATTTCCTGCCACCGTCTCAGTAAGCCAAATAGAAGGTTGAATAGTGGCTCGAGGACAGAAAGTAGACCTATTTGAGAAGGGTTTAGGAAGTACAGGTGGAGTAGGAAGCATCAAGAATGATTCTGAAGTTTACTGAGCAAGTAAAGGCCATTTACTGCGGTGGTGATTATAGGAGGAAAAGAGGATTGGACTAAGAAATGGATGCGTTTTAGATGTGTTGATTTTGAACTTCTTGTGAGATTTCTAAGTACAGATGTCTAACAGGCAGTTGAATATATAATTGTGAAGTTCAGGAAGCATCTGTTCCTGAGATACAGGGTAGAAGTCTTCAGTACATAGATGATCATTGAAGCCATGGGCTGGGTGAGGGCTCCTGGGAGGAGTGCGGACATTGAGAAGAACAGGCATTCCAGGACAAAATCCTGAGAGATGCTTACATTTAGGATTGGACAGAAGAAGAGGAAACCCACAGAGAAGAAGGAATGGGAGCGGCCAGGATGAGGAGTTAAAGGGCCAGAGAACTGAAGCCGTGGATAGGAAGAAGTTTAAAATGTGAATTAAGGCCGTTGGTGGCATTATCACCATAATCTGGGCACAAATTCTGGGTGAGCCCAGTCTCTGGATTGGACATTTGAACTGAACATACAGAGGCAACATGGTATAGGAGACGGAGCTGGTTTTGGAATCAGAAAAACTGTTCTAGGGTAGCATTTGGACACTCTAAAGAGCTGCTGAGACTTTTATAAGATTATATATCTTGAGATCTATAGAATTAATAAACCAAAATGAATGTTAGTATTTGTACTAAATAGCATTTCACATAGATAGTGCAGAAGATCTGGCAATGTCTTACACTTACAGGACTTGAGAAGTTTCTTTCAGTGATACGATAATTGTTCTCTCTTTCCCCATAGGTTCGACCCAAGCCTGTGGCCCAGAATAACATTCCTATTGCCCCAGCACCTCCTCCCATGCTTGCAGCTCCTCAACTCATCCAGAGGCCCGTCATGCTGACCAAGTTCACCCCCACAACCCTCCCTACCTCCCAGAATTCCATCCACCCCGTCCGTGTCGTCAATGGGCAGACTGCAACTATAGCCAAAACGTTCCCCATGGCCCAGCTCACCAGCATCGTGATAGCCACTCCAGGGACCAGACTCGCTGGACCTCAAACTGTACAGCTTAGCAAGCCAAGCCTTGAAAAACAGGTACAGGCAAGAGTGTGCACCTGCTTTGGGCAGCAGTAGCCTTGCCATTGAGCCTGGACTGTCTCTAAGTACATCTACTCAAGGGCTCTTTATACCACTGTCGATAACCTGTTGCCTATCGTGTGCTAATTTAGCCACAATGCAAAAGGGCCGCTCTTACTGAAGAAAGTTGGGTTGCTTTTCCCATTATCCTCGTGGATGGATCAGAGTCCTGTGTGAGTGAGCTCCCCCTGCTGGTTATGAAGCAGAAATTCACGGATGGGTTTTGCTGTCCTCGTCAGGAAGCATAGATGAGGTATAAACAGAAAATGCCATGTTAGTTTCTATCCAGTAAGAGTCCAGATGAGGCTATGACTGCAGGTCAGGAAGAATAAACAAAAGCAGGAAAGGGGTTTCATCTCAAAGATTTTCCCTACTTATTACAGATAATGAAGAGCTAAATGAAAAAAAATAAAATTTTTAAAAAGCATTCTTTTATCTTTAGAGGATGTAGACATTTTAGCTCAAATGTTGAAGCCTTTCATTTATATTTCTAAAACCAGATTTTTCTCTTTAAAAACATGAGGCTAGAGAAATATACAGATAATCTCCAAAAATGCTTAAGGGTTCTGTGACAGAAAGACTTTTAAAAACAAGAAAAAGGATTTATAGGCAGCCACGATGTTCTACTTAAAGAAAGACCAGTGACAAAAAAGAACAATTTTGCAAAGAAAAGCATCCTCTTTCATGAAGTTGCTTGAAAAAGTCATTGACCTACTTCTAATTGCTCAGGCTTGAGTTCTCCCTTATCTGAAAGTAGTCTCTGGTGATCCTGCATCTTCTGCTTCTGGATGGCTGATCATGATTCAGAGAGGCTGGCCAGATGGCGGGGAATGAGAAGGCTTCCTACTGCCTTGGGCTTCTTGAACAGAGGAACATGACGCACAGAGCACCCGGCTTTCCGCTCAGGCAGCTCACAAATGCAGCAGACTTTTCATAGGAAGCTGGGTACCAAAATCTTGTGTTCAGGAAACACAAGAGAGAACACATCTCTGTTCCTGGGGAGCCTCCTCAAACCCCAGGAAATGCTGTTAGGAACGTCGAGAAATAAATTACTTACACATATTTTAGACCAAGGCTTTCAAACTTTATCAGCAGAACTTCGATATTAAAATAGCTCAAGTTTAGGAGTTTGTGTAGGGGCAAGTTTGGCGATCATCTGCCCTCACGCCCTGTGCTGGGTCTCAGAGAACCTCTGAGTTCCCAAGAAGGGCATTTCAAAACGCTATTGGAGATTGCTGAATATTATTTCTCTTTGACCTCTTTTTTAATAATGATATTTTTAGGAGACAGGAATTTTTTCAGTTTTATCTTTTTTTTACATTTCTTATTTTTTCTGATTACAAAGATCATTGTAAAAGGAAAATTCAAACATTGCAGAAATACATATTGTAGAAGGTGTATCCCCCCATAATCTATGAAGAGAGTAAACTTCCCCCATAATTTTTCCCCCCAAAAGTTGCTATTAACAATTTAGGTTATATTCCTTCACATATTTTCTATGTACATACTAACGTTTTTAAAGCAAAAAAAATCAAATTATTTTAGAACTTGCTGTTTTTCTTATTGATCTTCAATGTCTTTTCATGTCCTGGCCTTACACATTGATAGAACTTTTAATTTTAGTCATAATTTAGAAAGGTACTCATGAATTCTTAAAAATTTAACAAAATTTCTAGTGATAAATTCTGTGGCCTCTCTTTTTGTTGACCTAATAGAGGAATCCAATCATTGCTATTTTAGTTTAGCAGGCCACCTGGCATAACAGTATTACAGGTTACCAAGCTCAGCGAGGATTCTCTTTAGACTGGACTCCATTCTCAGAATTCTCTTACTTCAGATCTTTCTATCCTTCTTTTCTTTTTTATGTTTCATTTCCCATATCATACTTATAGCCGTTCAGAGATCTCATAGATGGGCTAAGAGTGGAGCATTGTAAATAAATATTAGCCACGGAAGTAGCACTCACGGCCTGCTCGTAGTTATCAATGCCCGTATCCAGCATTGTCTGTGTGACCAACCAAGCTACGTGGGTTCCCTTCTGCTTTCTGCTGTTTCCTTTAAGGTGATAACATTCATTTAATAAAAATCTGATTATGTACCAGCTGCTAGGCCACATGTGGTGTCTAACTATAATACAAGGGCAGATAAATCAAACCCGTACCCCCACGGAGCTTAATCTCTAGTGCATTTGCAGCAGACATTGAGTCTCTGCGGCCAGGGGAGGAAGCCTGGCAGGTTGTGTAGTGTCGGAGGCTTCCCACCTTGGCACAGGAAAGGGACAGGGCAGTGTCACTTGTAATAGGAGTGGTCTCACTTCTCCCTCTGTCGGGCATCACCACCGTCCTTACCCTTATTAGAAGCCACATTTTCTTGTGGCTCTGAAAAAGCAAGTGGTAGAGTTTAAAGAGCTTTGAGACTAGAAACATATTTTAGGCAGAAAAGCAGATCAATCCAGATGAACTTACAGTCCCCACACCACTACCTTTTATGTCCTTGTCCTTTCCAGCACTCTGGGAAATGAGGCTAAACACCTGTTGATGATGGAATGAGAGCAAGTGTTTATTAAAGTCCATTGGACTCTGTCTGACATGGTTAGTTCTCAGGATTTATGCTCATGTCTTACCCACCCCACCCTACTCCCTACAACAAAGACCTCTGTGTGTGCCCCAAGGCTCAGCTACCGAAAAAAATTCCAGGTCCTGTAGGGAAAATTGCCAGATTACCACCCAGTCCCCTCCTTCCATAGACGTCTTGCATAGGAACCTACACAGTATCCTCTAAAAACGGTGTACTTTCAAGATGAGAACATAATCTTATGTGTTACCCTCAAACCCCAGTCTTCCCTCTTAGTAAACTTGCGCTGGCGACTCCTCACCCTCCATTTAGTACTGATGTTATCATAGGGAAAATACAGCCAAGGGACCGAACGTGGGTTTTGCTTTGCCTTCAGTACAAATTTATTTAGCCTTAATTGATGAAACTATTTGGACATGTATTTATTTGCAAGTACCTGACTTTGATTATTCATGCAGTCACGTCTCAGAAAGTGGAATTTGGAATTTAGGGTATAGATGGTTAACTTAGTTCTAGTCTTGTCCAGAGTTTTTTATTTCTATCTTTATAATACCAAAAGAACAAGATTTACAAATTCAAACAGCCATGGATGTGAAGCTGGAAATATAAATGAGTAAAGCAGCCTGGACTTTTTATTTTTCCATTTTCAATGGGAACATGAATACAAGAAATATCTCTCTTTTATTCTTAATTCCTCTTTGAAGTAGTAAGACATGCATGATGAAACTGATAATTTGGCCTTGGTGTCAAGGAGACAGTAGAAAATAGAAGAGACTGTGATAAACTGCAAGTAATATACTCCATCCCAAGAAAGCAGCTCCTTCTTGACGATAGCCAATTTTTACAATACAGAAACTTTTTCAAGAAAAGCCAGAAATCCAGATATTTTGAGAAATCACCTAGTTTTTAAAGGTATCTGTTTAAACACCATGTAGGCAAAACTATATGTATATACAGAGGGTGTCAAAAAAATTATTCACATTTGAAGAAAGGAAAAAACTATTAAAATTGTAGTACTCAATGTATACCAATAACAAAAGATGAATACAAGTCACGTTTGACTTCTGCAATTACAAGAGGTTTTCAAAGTGGTTACCATCGGCGTCCAGACACTTCTGATTACAGCAAACTGCTGCTTGAGCGACGTTGACCAAAGTGTCCACTTGTATATATATTTTTGGCACCCCCGGTATATATCTTCAAGGAAGCTTCACCTGTGGATAAGGATTTATAATCTCTGATAGAGACCAAACTTTTAGCTTAATCCATTTGTTTTGTTTCCCAACCTAATTTTTTTAAATGAGATGAAATTCATATCACATAAAATTAACAATGCAGAAGTGAACAACTTGAAGCAGAACGACATATAAGGAAAACAGTTTTACCCGAGACTAGTTGATATACAGACATACACCATAGGAACTCAACTCTAATTTACATCAATTAGCCTGTAGTAAAATTGGTTGAAGTCACAGTTTCCAAGAACCTATCGATAAGATTAAGTGAGGACTTACTATATACATCTTTAGATGCTTTCATCAGATTCCACCTGGAAAGCCACTTCAGCCGAAGGTGGCCAAAACAAAAGTCAGCCTGTGAACCAGTCCTCAGAGAACCACCAAACAGGCCAAGTTTCTGAGAACAAGGTCCACTTGGCTGCCCTTGGCACCAGCAAGCCACGCCAGGAACACAGGTTGTCATCTCCACAGCCTCTGCCCAGCTAGGGAATGGGTTTTATAGGTACGTAAAGAAAAAGGCTTTTTTTGATGAAATCTAGCAGCCTCTTTGTTCAGTTAAGTGCCCCCTTAGTTGCACTAAGTTTTTTGTTAGATTCCAGAGTTCTAAAAAGTCGATTCTGTTTTTGCCAGCCTAACGGTAGTTTTAGGAAAAGGACTGATTCTTAGAACTCCCTGTTCTGCCATTTCTGGGATGTCACTCCCCCACCCTGATGTTTCTTTGTGTGTTTTAAGCTGCTTAAAACAACAAACATGTATGATCTCACAGTTTCAGAGGATCACAAATCAGGTTGCATCTTAACTGCACAGTTCTGCCTCAAGGTCCCTCTCGAGTTTGCGTTCAAATGAGTTGGCCAGATCTGCAGTCCCAAGGCCCCACTGGGTCGGGATAACCCACTTCCACACTAAGTCACGTGGGTGTTGACAGGCCTTACTTCTCCCTGGCTGTTTGTTGGCAGGAGGTTCAGTTCCTCACCACATCGGCCTCTCCGTGGTGCTGTTCACAACATGGCAGCTGGCATCCCCCAGAGCGACAGGTCCATGGGAGACAAACAGCTCCCTAATGTTTTGATTGTTTTATTATTATTTTGGATGCTTTTCGTGTTCTTTATCCAACCCTGAGATAATTGTACTCTTCTGCGTGAGAGAGAAAAGTGGAACCCTCGGTAATTCCTTAGTGGAGAGGAATTGGTTTGCTCTTCCCCAGAGGCATTACCACTGCGTGCTTTACTCAGCCTTGGAGATGGAAGTAAGCGACCCCAAGGACATTCACACAGCCTTGGGACTGGAGCAGCAAACCCTTCCCGTTGACCTTCTCATCTCCCTCCTCCCTCAGACTCCCATCCATCCACATTCAGAGAGCTATGAAAATAAGCTTTCTGGACACCCAAGACCTTAAAAATGTCACTATAAACTACTTCCTCATTGTGTTCCCTTTTGGAGTGTTTGGTGGTTTGTTTTATGAAGTAAATGTGTCCTTTTTGGTTCAGAAATGTGTGTGTGAGAGAGAGAGGAGACATGAATGATTCTTCTGGTAGTTCATATTCCCCACTCAGAAGAGGAGCATTTCTTTACAGTAAACCTGCTCTACATGAGCCACTGTACTAGGCACAAAGTGGTATAAAACTGCTCTCAAGTAGCTTATAGTACAGAGGAGGAAATAGGACAAGACACTGGTGTGAAAAAAAAAATCCAGGGCAGCATTTGTGCCCCCAAACAGTTGGTTGCCACAGTATTGATAAGGCAGATGCTTACACTTTCCTAAAGTAATCATATGAGAAGCAGAAGGAAAATATGGAAGCAGCCAGGAAAGAAAGCAAAAGATCTTTGTGATTGTTAGTTTTTCAGATCTAGTAAATATTTCTCAACTTAATGATTTTTGAGAACTTTTGATGTCCTGCCTGGAGGACCAAAATCTTTCCTTTGGCTCCTACTCATCAATAATCAGTTTCATTCTCATTGATGTCATTACTTGTTGTTGCCATACAAAAAGACCATTAGTGTCTGCCTTTTTAATTTTGAAAAAGAAAATTAGGTTTGTGTTTACAGTTTTATATCCACCTTTCTAATATTTCAGTATTTACAGAGGACTTCATAAAATGACTAACCATCGGGTCATGATAAGAATAATAATGCAAGCCCAGTCTGCCAATTTGTTAGCTGCCCTTTGTTTTGAAGATGGTTGCTATGCTTGGTGTTTCTCTTGTCTGAGTGGATGCATCTGGAACATGAGGTTGCAGGTAGTAAGGATGTCAGCCTCTTGCAAGATGACCTTTCCTTGGCAATTGCATCTCTGCTCTAATGGATGAGGCAGACAGGTTTTAAATATCCCAAATGAGGGTAGCTCTGCAACCTCTTAGATTATGATTGGAAATGTTCTGAAATAGAAGAGTGTGGATGTAAGATTTTTTTGGACATTATTCAGATCTTAAGCCTGCTGTGGACTGGAGCTTGACCCGTATATAATAAGAGTGGGCTTGCTTCTGGAAAACTGCCCCTACATTTTAAAATACGTTAAAATTAGTGCAGCCTATGCTTCATTTTTATCCATAGGCACTAAATCATGGATTTTTCTTTTTGTGTAAACTACTGTATTTATAGATTTCATATCCACTCTAGTTATGCAAGTTAATCATTTCACCTGGGGCCTTACAGTGTACTTTTCTCTCCTTCACCATGTTTCCAGTTTTAGTATGTTTTTCTTTTCATTCTTGTTGACTGCAGTCAAACTGTGTTTGTTGTCATTCTTTTTGTAATAAAAAGTAAATTCTGAACTTCCGTTTAATATTCCTCTTATAGATGATTAAATCCCACACAGACACAGATGAGAAACAAACCGAGAACCGTACCGTCACTCCGCCTGCTGCACCCAAACCAAAACGGGAGGAGAACCCTCAGGTAGGCCCAGTCCCCGGAAGGCGGCACAGTCTGTGAAACCTGACTTGTTCCCGCCCATCAGGAGAGACACTTGCTCCCCGAATCACTTCACAGTGGTACCTCGGTTTTCGAATGTCTCCGTTGACAAACATTTCGTTTTACGAACGCTGTAAATTTTATGGATCCATGGTATCATTAGATAGTAAAATTCATGATAAATTTGCAGTTTTAGGGGTTGATTTTAAAGGTCTGGAATGGAGTAATCCATTTTGCATTACTTTCTATGGGGAAACCATGCCTTGGTTTTCGAACGTTTCAGAACTCGAATGGTCTTCCGGAATGGATTATGTTCGAAAACTGAGGTACCACTATATTTTTCTTTTGCTTCCTCATTACGCAGTAATGTTATTGCCAAGTCAGGTTGGCCTAGAGCAGATTATGAGTGTGGCCTTGAGTGACCGTGAGCTGGCATGCAGGTATTTCGTACACCTGTTACAAATTTGAAATGTAAGACTAATGATCATTTTCCCAGATACCCTGTTGCATTCCTAATGATCATTATGTTTGTCTTAGCCAACCTTTATAAGATGTTCAGTTCACTCAGCGAAGGTCTGTTATGTTATCAGTGACAGTAGTTACATGTGCTTTTTTGTTATTACCCTTGTACTGCATTAGATCCCCAAATCCCAAATGAATCACTAGCTCAAAAGTAGTTCACTGAAGCATAAAAGTAGGGATGAAAATAGTAACATCTGTACTACAATTTAGGATAGAATTACAAACTTAAGTAGCAAACATGACTCAGATACAAATACAGAATGTGAATTTGTATGTCCTTAGACAAGAGAATTTTTTAGTTTGATGCTTTTTCGAAGCAGCTATAAAAGAAAAATTGGACAGGTAATATGATGAATATCTGATAGTTGGATTTTATTAAACCAGTAATCCATTTCCTTCTATCCTCAGTGCATTCTTTGTAATGAAACGATGTCACATAGTGGCATGAAACCATCAAAGCTTTATGTCATTTTTTTTAAAGCAATGACTTATTATACAAGCGAAGATTTTTCTCAAACAAGTACAAATTATAATTCTTTCTGATATGAAATGGATTCTTTTTCATTTATCTCTAAAGAAGGGACCAAAACTTGAACCAACAAGAAGCACTAGATTGCTGAGAAACTTGTAAAATCATCCATAAAATTAATGACAAGTATTATGCCTGGAGGAGGAAGAATAGAGCAAACTATTAGTAAAATGTCCTTATTAAAAAAAACTGAAGGATATCTTATGTCAGTGGCACAGTGTGGGCAAGCATGTGTAATAGCAGATATTTCACCTTTTGTTGGACAGAATCACTGCCATAAAGAGGAGAAATTAGTTCTCGGCACACATGTGACACATAGATGAGGCAAAAGTTCTTGACAACTTTTTAGTTTGTTTATCACTGAAATCTGTTCCACAGGAGAGGAGGGTTTTTTTGTTTGTTTTGTTTTGTCTTGTTTGTCATTTAATAATGTCTTTTTTATTATTAGTTTCAGATGTACAAAACAGTGTAATAGTTAGTGATTTCACCCCTCACAAAATGGTAAACCGCCTCCCCAAATGGTAACCTCCCTCCCCCAATCTACTGTCCCTCTGGCATCGTATATAGCTGTTACAATTCCATGACTATATATATATTAATTATAGACAGTATGACTATATATATTAAATTATAGTTGACATACAGTTTATTCAGCTTCAGTTTCAGGTGTACAGTGCAGATCAGGCATCTACACCTCCATGAAGAGGTCTCCATAATAAGACATATGCCCATCTGACACCCGACAAAATGTTTACAACATTATTGATTATATTCCCCAAACTGTCTTTCATATCTCCGTGGCAATATTATAGTTACCAGTTTATGCTGTCTAGTCCCTTCCCCTTCTCCCTAATCCCCCCTCCTTCCTTCTAGCAACCATCAGTTTTTTCTCTATATCTCTGAGACTATTCTGTTTACTTTGCTCATTTATTCAGTTCTTTAGATGCCACATATAAGTGAGATCATATGGTATTTGTCTTTCTCTAGCTGACTTATTTCAGTTAGCATCATGTAATAATACTTCTGTGAGCTTGATCTAGACTGGCAAAGATGAGCTGGGTGTGAGTGGTCAAAAAGGGTGCTGTTACCTGATTCAAAGAAAGTGCATCTGAATGTCAGTCCCTGCGCCGCTTCAACAGAGATCAGTTGGTAGACAGCTTTCTAATCTTGATTCAGTTTTGAAGGAATAGTGAAAATTACGAATGTAATTAATTGGCAACAACAACGGGTAGTGCGGAAAGTGGGCAAGTCCAAGAGTACGTTTCCTGAGCAAAGTACTCTGGCTGTCGGAGGGTAGGTGCCCACCTAAGTTTTGGAATAAGGAATGAAATAAAAACGTTTCTTCAAGACTCTGAGGATATCCATAAAGGACATTTTTCTATGTTTTCAAGTGGTTTGCTCAAGGACTGTATTTTTGTAAAACACTCAGTATCTTGAATAGCCCGAATCAATCACTTTAGGCCAAAATATCGTGATATTGAATGTTGAGGATAAGATGTTAGGAGTTTTAAAGACCAAGCTGTAGTATAAATAATTCTACAGGAGTCTGTCTCCTGTCAGTTGGTAATGATCTTTACTCATCAGCAAAAGAAATTGATGATGCATTATTTGGCATATACAACAGCCATGTAGTGGGTACAGCAGAAAATGAAGCCATACTTGCCAGACCACATGCAACCGGAGAGCAAAGTAGGAGTCGGTTTGTTGCTCACTCCAACTTCAAGCATCTGATGTTCTAGCTTTGGGGTGCAACATCCTAATCAATTTCATCAGCGAGAAATTGTCCCATAATTTTTAAGCCCATGTTTGGTTGAAGCCTCATGGTATTAAACAGAACCACCTGCTATCATTCCTAACACTCATTTAGCTTTGAATTAGCATTGTCTAGTCAGTGGTAGTAAAAATATAAGAAACCCTTATATACATATGACAAGTGAAGTCCTTAGCATTTGGAGTTATATGGGAGGCTCTTCATGTTTTTCGAATATGAAATCCTCTTTCCTCTAAGAGGATTGAAAGAAACTTGGGTCACTCAAGGTGCTGATTTCTGTCATTGAGAAAGTAGAAGATGTAGGCCTTGGCCTTCTCTTGTGGTCCCTGTAAGACAGGAAAGCTGCAGAGTGGCTCCATAGCTGCTAAGAGTGGGGGGTGCCCCGCTCTTTGTTACCTGAGCATGGCCTCCTTCAGGCAAGCAGCCTGTGGGGCTGGCTTTCCCTTGGAGTCTAGGGGCATGTGATTGGCTTTGTGAGAACCCAAACTGAAGTATATTCTTCTTCTATTTCCCTGCCACAGAAACTTGCCTTCATGGTGTCTCTAGGGTTGGTAACACATGACCATCTAGAAGGTAAGAGAAGATACTTGTGACGTTGCCTTGCTTCTGACCCAGAGCTTTGTTCTTGAAATGGTTGGTGTCTGATTGTACAGCAATAGAATAGAAAACTGGAACACAAATAGAGTATAATCCGATCAGTGTGGACTTTATTTCCTTTAGAGTAACAATTGCTTTCCCTCCCCTTCCTATGATTATGTATCCACACTACTGTCCTGCGGAAACCATCCAGTTGCCTGGATTAAGGTTACTTCTGTTTACTTAGGAGAACTTTTTTCCCCCCTGACAGCATGAAGTAGCAAATGCCCCTCTGACGAGTATTTGTCTATATTTTTCAGTCACTCTAGGTTATCAGAATCTTAAGAACAGTTACAAAGCTATACCTGTCTTGATTACTTAATTCAAGAATGGCGAACTATGGTTACTCACTCTAGATCTATAGATAAAGTTCATCCACACCTATATTACAGTGATCTAGAAATAAATCAGGACACCTTGTTCGCTAGTGTGGTCTGCCATTAAGCTCCCGGTCACAGAGAGCCATGCTGAGGGACTGCATGGTCCTGCTTTCTGAGAGGTGAAGGTAGTTGGTCCTACATATTTTTGCTCCCAGCAACATTCTTCCCGCTGTGGAGGCGGCAGTGAAACAAAGAGACTGGCCCCCTTTTGTAATTCGTCATGGGAAAACTAATAGTTAAAACAATGAAATTAAGTTTTTGAGGTTCTCCATACCTCTCTTCTAATTCACACCTTTTGCTTTCCCAAGAAATCCAAAGCAAGAGGCAAGAGCGAAAAAGAAGAACAACAGCAAATCCTGTATACAGTGGAGCGGTCTTTGAGCCAGAGGTATTCCTTGCCAGAACTTGGCCCTCCCTCACTGTGCGGTTTTATTTACGACGTGTTCAGCACCTCCCATGTGAAAACCCGCTTACGAGCAGGACCCTGACTGTACTTGGCCAGCTTTGCGAAATAATGGATTTTCCCCTGGCTGACCCCATTATTTCATTTTTCTTATTCACTACTTTCCCCTGAGTTTTTTTCCTAAGTTTGAACAGATACAAACCTACCTTAAAAAATTTAACTCACCCTGGCTTCAACACGACTGTCATCTGAGCAGAGGCAGACCTCTCTAGAATATTCTGTCAGAGCCAAGTACATATAATCAAACACATGAGCACTGAGGCCTCGGGGTAACCAGCACTAACTAGTGGGCGTGTTGACACTGACTAACTAGTGGGCATGCAGTGCTTGGCCGTTAGCTTTTGCCAGTAGTAGTAGTCACCACGCTATCCAACCAGTCACCTTTTCTTCTTCAATCAATCCTCAAAGCGCAAGAAGAGTGCAGTCACGTACCTGAACAGTACAATGCATCCTGGGACCCGGAAGCGAGGTGAGTACCTTTTTCTCTCTCTCCCTTGCTATTGCTGTTGCTTTCTTTGTTGTGTTTTTTTCCCTCTCCCTCCCATTGTTCTAGAGCCTAACTCCTAGATCCCTTGAAAATAGTTGTATTGTGTTATTCTCTGAGAATGGGAGAGAAAGAGAGTGATATTTCTTATTAAAGTTCTGTATACTTAGTCAAAAGCTGCCTTTCCTGGGATTCCAGCAAAGCTGACTCAGGGGAATGGCCTAACGCAGCATTTCAGCCCCAGGCCCAGCAGACCGCCCCTGAATAGCCCAGTGAACAGAACACCATGTACGAGGAAGCATTTTAGCCTCACTGAGCAGAACAGAGCTCTGCTGTTGCCAAGGTGTTCTTAGTCCAGAAGACCCGAGCATGACTCTTAAGTTTCTGTGAGCTGAGGCTTTCCAGGAAGGAGGGAGGGAGCCACACCAAGGACTTACAGTGTATGAGAAGAGGGTATCTCCAACAATGAAAGAAAAGGTCACTGTCAAAACAGGCTCCCGAAAACAGAAATTCCTAAAGAGCTCCATCCCTGTATTTCCGACCTCCCCAGGGCAGGCGTTCCACCTACTCTTAGGCGGGGCAAAGATGCCAGCAGCCGCAGCTCTCACTGTGCAGGCCTAATAGGTCTTAATAGCTCAGAGTTTGAGCTCATAAACAAGGTTCTGAAATTGTTCTTTGATGTCAGTAATATATCCCAAGGTCCCTTTCTCCACATGATAATGTGTCCCTGAATTACAGTTCCAGGCTAGAAAGGTTGCCGAGTGAGTGGAGTAGCATACTAATTTTTGCGTATGCACACACAATCTCAGAGCTATTGGAAGCTTAGGAGGTCATTCCGACCCTTTGTCTGCCTTGGGGCGGGCTGCAACTGTATCATTACCACCTCCTCCCCCGAGGAGATAGCATACCCACCCGTCTGACCCATCCTCATGTTGCAGCAGCCCGTCCTTCAAGTAGTCAGAAATACTTAGATGGGAAACCCTAAGTCATTGTTTCCTATCAATTCCTGGGCCACAGTAATCCATATCATGGGTTATTTTTTGTTTTGTTTTGGGTGATTTTTAGTGACTTCTGACACAGTTCTCAGAAAGGAGCCCCCAACCAGAAGCCACAGTTAATTGGCCTGCTGGTGGACAGTATCTAAGAGGACAGGCGTTAAATGAGCCAGAAAGACCTTGGCATCTCTTGCCAAGGTCAGAGAATGAAAACCTGCATTCACAATGCCTAGGATATGCCTTCTGTGGGTGAACAAAGAACGTTCATCTTCCACTTCTCCTTCTCACAGCACTAAAGTCCCTAGAAAAGACAAACCAGTGCGATCTGTGTTTGTACTGCAGACATTGCCCATTTAACACAGATAGGTCATATTTGGGTAATGTCGGACAGAATCAGGACTCCTGTGCATAATTTTGATATAAATTATAACTGTTGGCAAAGTCTTGATCCTCCATACCATCCACCAGTGCTCGCAGGGAGGTGTGTGCCTTTATGGCTCTTCCTTTTCCTGTGGTGTTCTAGGCATGCACTTCCGTTCACTCACAGCTCAGAATCTGTGACCCTGGCCCTTAGGAGACAAGGAGCCTGACTTAGACATATACGGCAAGAATGGTTGGCTTGGAGTTTCCATATCCATTAGGGCTCATTTAAGACCGTCTATAGCCAGGAGGTTTGATTCAAAATGCTCTTGCTCAGATCAGGTCTCAGCAGTGTTGCTAATGATGGCCTTTCCTGACACTTTGGAACAGCCCCCGTTCTTAGACATGCAGCTCACCAGAATGTTGGTGATAGAAAGCAAGGAGACAATTCTCGATCAGCTGGGGAGGGCACCTGAGTCCAGACCTACTTAAATTCGTATTTAAGCACAGGACGTCTTCTTAGCCCTTAGGGTCCAGTTCCTCCCAGAACATAATCTCTCACTAGCTCTACTAGCAAAGGGTAAGAATAGTTAACTTGAATTTTGTCTCCTTTCTCCACCCTCACAAGCAGTGAAACGACCAAAATGTAGGCAGCAGAGAAAAGGAAAAGCAGAAATCCTAAAGAAACCCGTTTGTGGGAACAGAGATTCATTAATATTATTGTGAGACTATTGGGTGCCGAGAAACATTAGAGAACAAATATGCAAAAGACAGGGAAAAATAAAATAAATTCTTATTCTTGACCTTGGCTCCCAGTGCGCTTTGGTTCCCACATTAGAAATCTCAAATTGTGATAGTCCAGGAATGTCACTGTTATCTGCCCAAGGCAAGATGCCCCAGCACCTCCTGTCATCCTCCAAGGCTCTCTTACCCTCCCTTCTTTTGAGACTCATGCAGTTGTTTCTAATGACATTTAAATCTTTGCTTCTCTTCCTCTCTTTGGGACTGTTGTATTAACCTTCTGTCTGCTACCTCACTTCCTTTTCCATGCTAGCCAATGAGGAACACTGGCCAAAGGTATGTAAGATCATTTTCCCCCTTTCTTTCCCTCCCCATTTTCCCCTTTTGTTCCCTTCTCTTGGTATATAGGTCGTCCTCCAAAATACAATGCAGTGCTGGGGTTTGGAGCCCTTACCCCAACATCCCCCCCATCCAGTCATCCTGACTCCCCTGAAAATGAAAAGACAGAGACCACATTCACTTTCCCTGCACCTGTTCAGCCTGTGTCCCTGCCCAGCCCCACCTCCACAGACGTAAGTAACTTGGGAAAAGCTCACTTATTCTGAGAGCTTAAACTGGGGAAACCGTTATGCTGTTGTCTCCTTACCAGCTGCATCTCCTTGACTAACCCTGGAACAGCAGTCGGCCCTAAGGACACTTTTTGCCAGGAAGGCAGCTTTCTGCTGGGGCCCCACGTCCTGCTGTGTCCTTGAGACCCGGGTTAAACACAACATCAGAAGGCTCAGTCAGAGTTTTCAGAGTCTGGATTTGATGTGAATGAGTTCTCAGGAAGGGGGGGTGGGGTTGGGGAGTCAGCTCATGTATTTGAAAGGCGCGTAGTTTCGCTCATCAGTGTTTTGGAGGTGGGGAAAATGAACAAGGTGTGCATTGCCCTAGCTTGTTTCCTAGTTCTTGTTTCCTGCTTCAAGTAGAATTCAAGAAGTGGAAAACTTTTCTTTAAAGTATCTGTATTCAGCAGAGTTTGTCAGAAACAGATTCCTGAGAAAATGTGAGACACTTAGTAGTCCTTTACCCAGAAACTGCAGGAGTATCCACCAGTGCCCTAAGTATTTAAATGAGCATTTACAAAGCAGTGACTTAACTCAAATACTTACTGAGTGCTACTCTGCTGAGCAAGCACTATTCTTGAGGCTGTGGACAGAACAGCCTCCCTGCCCTCAAGAAGCTCATATTGCATGGCCAGAGGCAGGTGATAAGCAAATGAACATACATGTCAGGTAGCGATAAGTGCTATGAAAAACAGTGGGACAGAATAAGGAGCATAAGGAGTTATGGCAGGAGGTTGCTCTTTTATGAAGAGGGGTGAGAGAAAGCCTCTCTGATAGAAAGGGGAGTATGTGGGGGGAAGAGCATTCCATGCAGAGGGAAGAGCAGTGCAGAAGCCCTGAGGTAGAAATGTACATGGCATGGAAGAAAAGCAAGGGGGCCAGAATAGCTGGGGCAGTGAGCAGGCGAGAGTGGTGGGCAGGATCCGTCGTGCAAAGCCTTGTGGCTTTTACTCTAAGTGAAATGGGAGACCACTAGAGGTGTTTGAGTAGAAGAGGGACATCATTTTTTAGGTTTTTATTTTGAAAATTTTCAAATCTACAGAAAAGTTGTAGCAACAATACAAAGAAGAAATGTATACCCTTCACCTAGATTCACCAGTTGTTACCATTTTGCCACCTATGCTTCTCCCCTCTACATACACACACACACACACACACACACACACACACACGCCCTGACATAACCACGGTGCAGTTTTCAAGTTGAGGAAATTTAATATAAAATATTACTATATAATATACAGTTGATATTTGGATTTCTCCAATAATTGCCTTCGTAGCATTTTTTTTTCTGCTCCAGGATCCAATGTAAGATTACTTCTTGACCTTTATTGTCACGGTATTATCTCTTTAGTCTCTTTACTGTCCTCTGGGACAGTTTCTCAGCCTTTCTTTGTATTTCATGACATTGCCATTTTTAAAAAGATAGGCCAGTTGCTAGTATGTAGAGGGTCCGTCCATTTCAATGCCCTTGGTTCCTCAAGAATAGATTCGAGGTATGCATTTTTGTGGCAACACTAAATAAGTGATGAAGTGTCCTCAGGACATCACAACAGGAGGCTTGTGTTGTCAAGCTGTGCCGTTGTTGGCGATGTTAACTTTCATCTCTTAAAAGAGATTCCATCAAATTTCTCCACTTGTAGAGGTGCCTATTTCTTCTGATGGAGATCGCTGTGAGTCTGTATCAATCTCCAGTTCCCCAACAAACTGTTACCCAGAGGTTTTAGCATCCTTTGACGGTTCTTGCCTGTGTTTATTATTTTAAGATGTTTGCAAAATCGATTTGGATTTTGTGTGTGAACTATGGAGAAGAGCCTGTGGAGAGGATAGATGGGAAGCAGGGAGAGCAGACAGGAGGCTGTCGCAGTCGTCCAGGCAAGAGGCGATGCTGGCTGGCTTGGCCGAATAGGACCGAACAGGCAGAGTCGGAGAAAAGAGATCAAGTCTAGTCTGCATCTGTTTTGAAGAGCCAGCAGGATTAGATAATGGAGTATGAGAAAAAGAATAGTCAACGGTGAATCCAGAGTTTTGGGCCTAAAGAGCTAGAAAGTTGAAGGTGCCGTTGCCTGAGGTGATAGGAGCGGGTTTGGGGAGGGAAACCAAGAGGTTTGTTTTGTCCATGTGCCATTTCTTTTGGGAATTACAGAGCTCGTCTTTAGGATCATCTTCAGGTAAAATGTCCCTTGAATTTACAGGTTCTCAGTATTTATTAGGTTGGTGCAAAAGTAATTGTAGTTTTTGCAATTATCATTAACCTTTTAAACAGCAATTACTTTTGCACCAAACTAACACTAATGGTCCACGTCTCTCCAGAGAGCAAAGGAATACCATGTGCACAGCCTGAGTTAATATTCGCAAACAAAGGAAGTGTTAAAAAGCAAACAAAGGAAGGGTCATCTTTGGGGGACCTTTGTAGAAGAGGTCTGTTCTCTGGCAGGTTTCCTTCCTTGCACATAGATGGTGGCTTGCCCTCAAGATTCAGCATTTTATCCAGCTTCCTCGACATTTGGCATTAGTAATTGAGTCCGGTGTTCTACCTGTTTTGTTGATCAGCAGCAGGAGTTCCTGTTAGAAACCTTGTTTGCTGGCATCAAAGATTGTCCCAACTTTTCTTCGGGTGAAGTGTTACCAAAGGGAGTGACAGCTCATAGCTTCTTGGCAGGGCACCCCCAGGGTGCTGCACAATGCTGGGAACAGATGATTTTGTGGTTCTGCGTGTGAGTCTCTCCTAAACTGGGGTTTTATTTTTTGTGATTTTTAGCTGAGGGGGTTTATAAAATGGTTTTCTTGAAAGGATCCACTCAGATTAAATCACAAACTGAAAGCTTCCGCCAGGTTTTGTCTTAAAATGCAAACACTTTTCTTTTCAGAAATCTAAAGGCAAAGGGAAGCTTTTCTAAAACCACTAAATACATTGAGAACTTCCTTAGGTTAAACCTAGTGGAAGGGATTTTTTTTTTTTTTTGAAAGATAATTGATTTCTACTACTTTCAGTATTCCTACAGTGGCAGTGATTAAAATCACACAGGGCTCTGTATATTTGCTGCTGGGTGGCGTAAACCCCAACAACATTAATTAAGCAATAACAGTTGAGAGGCAGGCATTTCCTGGAGATCAATAACCATCTAGAAGGCCGTGGTAATACAAGACCCAGCCAGACACTGATGCTCAGGATATACCTTGTTGCCAGTATCATCATTTTTATGAGCAGGGAAGATATGTTGACATAGTTATAAAATCATTTAGGCAAAGTTGCAATTGATATAATCAGGGTGTGTCTAAAAAACATGTCCTCAGCTCCTAGCAAAAGAATCATGGGTCACCATCTTTCAACGTACCATTTGGTTTATGGTAATATTTGGTCAGTCACCAAAGCCTAAGCTTTTTGACCTGATGCAGCACCTCCGTAAGACTTTCCTCTGCTCTCTTGAAGCAAAGACCAATTCTGTGTGGATGAAATACGTATCTTGTCATTTTATATTCATTTATATGGGCAGTAGTTCTCAAGTAGAGTCTGGAGATCCTGAGACTCTTTAGGGGCTCCACAAAATCAAAATTATTTTCATAATAATACTAAAACATTCTTTTTCATTTTCGTTCTCATTTTCCCAAGAGTGAACAGTGGAGTTTCCAGATACTACATGATGTGATGATGTCATCACTGAGGGCTAGTGGAAGAGTACACACGTGTCTTCTGGGGGTTTAAATTGTTTCAGTACACTATTTTTATGACCTGTGATTCTATAATTACTTAAAAATTAAAAAATGTTAAACTTCTAATACAGTAGATACTGATATATATAACTCACGTAAATAAAAGCTCTTTGAGGTCCTCAGTAATTTTAAGAATGTAAATAGGTTCCTGACACCATAAAGACAAAGTAAACTGCTGTTACAGGGTCTGTAAAGAGGATAGGAAGTTTTTCTTTCCTTTAGCAACTTGAAAGAAATCATTTAATTTTTATTTTATATTCTCTCCACCTTCCACTTGATGTTCTCCTTACTCAGGAGCAAAGGAAAGTGAGAACTCTTACCCAACAATCCCTCTGAATAAGATAGTCAGTGTGTCTTATTTATTTCATCACTGATAATTTTGTCTGTGATTTCATGTAATACACTCTCTGAAACCATAAAATTTTTATAAACCTCATAAAGATGCAGACTTAGAACATGGAGCTAGGGTTCAAGAAAGACTAGCTCTCTAGAGAAGAGCGTTCCTCAGCCTGATTTTAACACTAAAAGAAGAAAGTCATGATTCATTGAGGGATGAAACCTTACCTCTTTCAGTGCCTGGAAGTTGAATTGTTCAGCTGCCTTCTCACGCAGTATTTTTGTACATGTACCAAGTTACCTTTTTTTACTGTCCAAAGATAACATTTTCTTACTAAGAAAGGTTAAAATCCATCCACACTCTGATTATCTTACATCTTTTTACAGCTGGTTTTCTAGGCTGCTGGATACCCTAGTGAATTATAGGGAAAGCTTCCTTTCCTATAGAGAGAAATTGTAGGTCTGGGAAGCTGTTCCTTCACCCGTGGTGGTTGAGGGGTTATATCACAGAAAGGGAAAAATTGAGCATTGCTGTCTGTATCATTGCTTCCTGTGCGTATTTCTGAGTTAGGCTTTTTGGCAGAATAGCCTCGAAATCGAAAACAACACATTGGAGGTGAAAAGCGGTCTGTCTGCACCAAGCTGTGGCCCTGCCTCTGCTGGCTCACCTCTGACATGTCCCTTCAGTCTTCCCTTTCCTGGTGTCTTTGTCACAGGCATTAATCCCATTCAGAGAACAGGCCAGGGATTGACTTGCTGAAAAATATCTCTTGAATACCTCTTTTTTTTTTTTTTACTGTTGTCCTCTGCAAATTTTAAGTAGATCAGCTTTGGGTTTTTTTTCTGATTGTGCCTTCTGTTCAGAGGGCTCCAGCAGACTTAACCTGAGTACTAGAAATCACTGATGAGGGTGGGGGAGACAGGCAGAGCGCACTGGGGCTTCTCTCCTTTTCCCATCTGGTGAAGTGTTTTACAGGGAGGAATAAAGCCTCCCGGAATAGAATGGTCCATTGAACAGCAAATGCCAAATACTGGTTTTAAGAGAGAACATTGTCAGCTGTTGCTGTGGCTGTTTAAATTCTTCATATTAGAAAGCTCATATGCGTTTAATTTGCTCCTGACTTAATCTTTTCCCATTTGAACTTTCACTATATTTTTTCTCCCTGAGCAAGCAAAGAGTTTAGCAAAATTCCATGTCTTGTCTGTTTCCTTTCCCAATCCTTCTAAAGTCCCTCCAAAAATGATAGGTAATGAGAATTGTTTGTATCATATTATAGAACACTTTGATGAATGGATTTCAATGTCTTTAAACTTTCTGATTTGTGGGTTGGACTCTGCCAAAACGTAATAAATGCTGAGCTATCACCTGTAAAATTAATTTTGGCCTAGGTGACTACAGAGCTTCCCTATAAAGTCTACTTTAAAACTCAGAATACTTCCCCTGCCCAGGGAACCTCAGCTGTATGGGGCAGGCGGGGGCTTGTACCATTGGTAATTACTACTTTTCTTGAATACTCTTGTAACATGTTAGAAGGGGCACAGCTGATTGTCCTAAAACATTTATAGGTATCCAGAATGTGCATGTTAACATTTACATTTTACCTTTTTGTCCTTTCTCTTACCTTTTCTCTCACTTTCATAGGGTGATATCCATGAGGATTTTTGCAGCGTTTGTAGAAAAAGTGGTCAGTTGCTGATGTGTGACACGTGTTTCCCGTGTGTATCATCTGGACTGCTTAGACCCTCCTCTGAAAACAATTCCCAAGGGCATGTGGATCTGTCCCAGGTGTCAGGACCAGGTACTGTGGGGAGTCAGGCAGAGTGCAGGCCAAGGAGGAGAAAGAACACAGTCGGAAGGACTGCCTTTCCCCTCTGAGCTGGGGAAATGGCGGAGTCTCTTCCCTTTCCCAGTAGTTTTCCAGGCCACATCTGCCCTGTTCACAGCACAACACTTAAAACCGCACAGCATCCGGCCCTTGGAGGTTCTCTGTCGTATGCATGAGGCTGTGACTCCGTGTGTAGGTGGAGAGGCCCTAACTGCCTCCTTTTTATTTGAAATGACTTATCATTACCTTGACCCTTAAAAGTCCATAAGACTTTCTGCTTTATTCTCTTAAGAATGGTCCAAACACAATATATGGTTTTGAAACTTTTTTGAAAATAGAATGTTTAAATGAAAGTGCTCAATTGATTGTTTAATTCAGATAACAAGTTTCACTTTTAACCCGTGTTGTCATCAGGATCAGAGAACTAACTGTAAAGTGCTATCTTAATATTTCAGGACTTAAAAGGCAAACATAGAGTCATGTGCTGCTTGAAGACGGGGGCACATTCTGAGAAATGTGGCGTTAGGTGGTTCCGTCGCTATGCCAACATCGCAGAGTGCACATACCTTACACACACCTAGATGGTCCAGCCGCCTGCACACCTAGGCTGAGTGGTGGAGACTATTGCTCCTGGGCCGCAGGCCTGGGCAGCACGTTACTGTGCAAAACAACACGGGATTAAATCAAACACAAGAGAAAATGACGCGATCAAGAGATGTGATAAACATGCGATGTAGCATGGCATACTGTTCTGCAGCAAACTTTTTGCTTTTAATAAGTAGAAAGAGTACACGCCAATGTATGTAAAAAGTATATAGTATGGTAAATACATAAACCAGTAACAGTCATTTATTATCAAGTACTACGTACTGCACACAGTTGTATGTGCTATACTTTTGTATGACTGGACAACACAGTAGGTTTGTTTACAACCAGCATCACTACAGACATGAGCAATGTGTTACACTATAATGTTAGGACAGCTACTTCACTAGGCAATAGGAGTTTTTCAGCTCCTTTATTATCTTATGGGACCACCATTATACGAGATGTGGTCAAGCAATACCGTGATTGTTTAAATAAAAGAAATTAAGGGCAGCCGGTTAGAGCGCGGTGCTCTTAACAACAAGGTTGCCGGTTCATTCCCCGCATGGGCCACTGTGAGCTGCGTCCTCCACAACTAGATTGAAACAACTACTTG
The DNA here is from genome assembly GCF_004115265.2 of Rhinolophus ferrumequinum. Classification (NCBI taxonomy): domain Eukaryota; kingdom Metazoa; phylum Chordata; class Mammalia; order Chiroptera; family Rhinolophidae; genus Rhinolophus; species Rhinolophus ferrumequinum. The sequence goes on from NC_046294.1 coordinate 14,922,742, forward strand.
ACTTGGAGCTGATGGGTCCTGGAAAAGCACACTTAAAATAAATAAAAGTTAAGAAAATTACTACAGTAAAATGCACATTGCCATTAATCCCCCTCAAAAAACACTCCCCCTCGCTTCGAACACACTTATTCCATCATTCTTGCCCTTTCTGAAGCAGTTGTGGAAGTCCTCTGTCATGAGTGTCTTTAGTTGCACTGTTGTGGCTGCCTCCATGTCCTGAATCAATTCAAAACATTTCCCTTTCATGGTCATTTTGACTTTGGGGAAGAGCCAGAAGTCGCACAGTGCCAGATTCAGTGAATAAGGTGGATGAGGACACACTGTAATGTTTTTATTTGACAGAAGTTGCCATATCAGAAGCAATGTGTGACACAGAGCCTTTCCATTGTGATCAAGAAACATGGTGAATGCTACTCTGAGTGCCATCCAGCGGAAAGGCCGAGTCTTCAATACGGGAAACAGCTCATCGAACCTTAGTAACAATGTGTGACAAGTTTCAGCTTGTTCAGTGCAATCAGTTGAGAGAAGGTGTGTTTTAAAGGGTGCCATAAATCATCCTCCATCATGACAACGTTCCGTGTCACACATCGCTCCTGGTACGGCAATTTCTGTCAAATAAAAACATTACGGTGTGTCCTCATCCACCTTATTCATCAGATCTGGCACCGTGTGACTTCTGGCTCTTCCCCAAAGTCAAAATGATTCAGGACATCGAGGCAGCCATGACAGCACCACTAAAGACACTCACGAAAGAGGACTTCCAGAACTGCTTCAGAAGTGGCAAAAGCGATGGGATAAGTGTGTTCAAAGCAACGGGGAGTGTTTTGAGGGGGCTTAATGGCAATGTGTCTTTCACTGTAATAATTTTTTTAATTTAAACATTCGCCATATTTCTTTATCACACCCTCGTATAGACGGTCTGTCATTGACCAAAACATTATGTGGCGCATTAATTGTCCCAGCCTCTTTCCTCCTTCTCTGCTTAGTTTCTGATTTCTTATTCTGAACTGTCCATGTATCTTTATATTTGTATTATAAGCAGTCTTTTTGGAAATAGGCAAAGTGTAAACAATACATAAATGAGCTCAGTAGCTGAGCAGAGTTTGGGATGCTGCTCAGTTCCTTGGAATCCTGGTTGGAGAGAATTCTGGTTTTCCCCTTTTATTCTCAGTCCTCGTCCTAGCGTCTCCCTGATGTAATTAGTAGAGACAGTTCTCTCTATGTTCTCTTTCAGTTGCAGCCTTGTGACCCTCTCTGATCATTTTCCACACGGGGTCTAGATTATACTTTAGAATTTGGAACTGACATTTAATTTCCTTGTTCGGGCTGCCTTTGAGGGACATAAAAAGCTCAAATTGAGACCGGCAGCCCATGTCAGATCAAGGACGAAACTTTCAGTGGCTGCTGCCATCATGCAGACTTGCAGCTTATGCTGGTGGTTCTGGCTGTGGGGAGGTGGTGGGGGTCATGTGGCACGTATGAAAAGATAGGAACGTCCAGCCAAGTCATAGCCTCTTTCTGAACGAGGGCTTAGGTGGCTTGGCTCTTCCTGTGTTGTACCTCCTTCTCTCAGGCTGATATCTGGAACTTTATAGTCCAGAACTATAGACCAGGGTTTTGCAGTACTGCCACCAAAATCATTCCTGGATTTTGTCTGCCAGTAGCTACAGACACCGTTGCCTGATATTACACAGGGGATGTGTATGTATACCTCTTAAGGTAAAATTCTAAAAATCTTTTCAGATGCTGAAGAAGGAAGAAGCAATTCCATGGCCTGGAACTTTAGCGATTGTTCATTCCTATATTGCCTACAAAGCAGGTAAAGAATTATCCATGCTCCCTTTTGTGTAATCCTCCCTTATTTAAAAAAAAAAAAAAAGTACTGGAAGGTAGTATTTGCTTTGTTTTCAAAAGGAAATTTAAAAATGACAAGTTTTTATTGAATGAAGTAGAAAGTTGTGTAGCTATTTCTTGGGGAGGGAAGCGGAGAAGTCGATCTCGTTTATGTAAAGCCAGGCTCAAGCCACTGACAACTTTCTTAGTGTAGCTACACATGTAAAGGGGAAACTCCAGGTGGGCAGGTCGGTGCACTGGCTGTGGGGCTCAGAGCTGTGGGGCTCGGGAAGCTGTGGGGTTCTGGGGGAGCTTTGGAGAAAATATTTTCTTCGGTGGTAATCATTGTGAACACAGTGGCCTTTTCAAAGAACTTATTGTTACAAACAGTTTCTTATTTTTTCAGCAAAAGAAGAAGAGAAACAGAAGTTACTTAAATGGAGTTCAGATTTAAAACAAGAAAGAGAACAACTAGAGCAGAAGGTGAAACAGCTCAGCAATTCTATAAGTGTAAGTAAACCTCGTGCCTTCAAGGATAGATACAGAAATACAGAACTTTGCACATACAAAGCAGTACATGTGGTTCCCAGGGGCTATCCGGGTCCTTCAGCTTATTAACACCATTAACTTGGGCAGATGCAAAGTTTGTCACCAGTTAGAGCTGGCCCTCGGGTACAGGTGCCTTCGCTAAGCTTGCAGCATCCTCTTGGCTTTGATCTGAGAGGATTTTCAGTCTCCAGGCAGAAAAGAGGAGCGGCTACAACAGTGTAGCCACCACCCCCATGTGTTCCTGAGCGTGTTTGGCAGCAGCCTGTGACACTGGGCACACGTAGACCAGGTCCCTGCCTGTGATTCCATCTAGTTGCCTGAGCCAGTAGGTCCGTCTGCAGGACCCTTCCCTCCTGCCCACACCATGCTGATCACATTTCCAGGTTTTCCTAACCAGCCTGTGGAAGGGGGGTTTGTAGAGACAAGTATTGGAAGGAAATACTGCCCAGCCGGCCCTGTCCAGGTAGGAAAGAGGGTTGTATTTGCACCAGGGATTTGGAGGCTCCTTGCGACAGAAGCAAGTTTTCCGTTGTCCCTTGTTGGAGTGAGATGACCTCAGCATTCACGGGCACCAGCTGGTGTCCTCCACACCATACTACCGGTGGCATGCAGCTTTCACATCTCTTACCCTGCCTAGAACAGAAACCAACCGGTGTGGGAGGCCGAGGGCAAAAGGGCAAAAGATGACCAGTGACCGAACGGAAGGGGTTCTGTGGGCTGAGGTCTTTGATTCTCCTGAGTGGCTGTCCCGCCCCAGGCCCTCCCTCTGAATTCTTGCTGACCGAGTGAGCCTCAGGAGGCCCTCCATTGAATCCAGGTGGCCCGGGCTCGTTTTCTGCCCTGGACGGCTCAGTCCAGTCCAGACTATCTTAGCGCCCATCAGCCCGGCGGACGCAAACCACAGCCTGCCCAAAGCAGCTTCAGCACAGCTGTGGGAGCTTTGTTTTTAAAATGACTTTTATTCCGTGGTATTAGAGTGGTCGTTCACCTTTGGCTTTAAGTCCTAGTGTCACGTACAGTTGGCTTCTGAACCGCTCACTCGCCCCCTCTCCTACCTCTTGGGCTTCCTCGTAGCGCCCACTCCAGAGGGGCAGCACACTAGCCAGCTGCCGGGCTGTCAGAAACAGCGCAGGCTCAGTGCTGCCGCTCCTCTCATTTGCTGCAGAAATGCATGGAGATGAAGAACACCATCCTGGCCCGGCAGAAGGAGATGCACAGCTCCCTGGAGAAGGTGAAACAGCTGATCCGCCTCATCCACGGCATTGACCTCTCCAAACCTGTAGACTCTGAGGCCACTGTGGGGGCCATGTCCAATGGCCCGGACTGCACCCCCCCTGCCAACGCCACCACCTCCACACCGGCCCCCTCCCCCTCCTCTCAGAGCTGCACAGCGAACTGTAACCAGGGGGAAGAGACTAAATAACAGAGCCCTGCTAGGAGAAGCCACGGGATCCCGGCGGCAAGGAGAGCAAAACACTGAAGACTCTAGAAAAGCAAAGCCGGATTTCTTCTGGAAAGTACAGAATTCTTTTGGTTCTTTGGTTCCAGAGAGAGAGAAGATGCTTGTGCCAGGTGGCACCAGAGTTTGCCAATTGATCCTTCTTATTCTGTGTGTACATGCAAAGATTGGACCATGTTACATGAAATAGTGCCAGCTGGAGGTTCTTTGCCAGCACCATGCCAAGTGAAATAATATATTTACTCTCTCTATTATACACCAGTGTGTGCCTGCAGCAGCCTCCACAGCCACGATGGGTTTGTTTTTGTTTTGTTGGGTGGGAGCAGGGACGGGTGGAGGGAGGAGAGCAGGTTTCAGATCCTTATTTGCCGAGCCGTTTGTATAGGTAGAGAAGACAAGTCCAAAGAGTGTGTGGGCTTTCCTGTTTCTCAACTTTCACTACTATAAAACCAAAAAAGGAAATCGAGATTTAACCAACCCCAGTGCCCAGAGGAGGGATGGGGAGGGAATGGGGGGGAGCCGGGTGGGGGGAAAGTATATCAAACAAGCAGTATTTCTTATTGTCTGGGGTGGGACACTGTGCACGGAGAGGTGGACACCAAGGACAGCCATCAGGTCCTTCTCCCGAGCACTCCGCGCCCCCGCGTGGGCGCCCCACCACTCCCACACTTCCTTCCCTGCTTTGGCAAATTGGTGCGTGTCCCCGATGGTCCGGTTCCTTCCCTCTCCGAGAACAAGCAGAGCCGAGCTCAGCCCGGCCCTTGCCCAGGGCAGGGAAGAAGGGTGTGTGTGTGTCGAGGAAGGAAACAAGGTGGATCAGTGATTTTACTTGAAAACAAGCTCCATCCCTTTTCTATATTTATAAAAAGAGAAGATCCTGAGCGAAGCAGCACGCGACCCAGGTGTGTGTGAATTGAATGGAGACATTTCTTTTTTCCTTTTTTTTAATTTTTGTTTTTGTTCTTTTTTTCTTTCAAAAAAGTTTTATTTTGTTGTTTATTTTACTTTTTTGGTAACAAAAACTAAAATAAGGAATAGAAAAGCTGTTTTTCAGGCTGACAGTCCAATTAAGGGTAGTCGAGACCTTGCATGGTAGAATAGGAATCATAGTGTCAGTGAGGTCCAGTGAGTCTGTGTGAGTCCTTGTGTCATCGTTCGGGGCACTGTTTTTTTATGCAAGGGCAAAAAAATCTTTGTATCTGGGGAAAAAAAACAACAGCAACTTTTTTTTAAATTAAAAAGGAAAATAAAAGATATTGAGGTCTTCCTAGTGTTACTTAAATTAAGATCAAGGTAAGAAACATTGTAAAAAATTACAAAAGTGCTATTTGTTTCCTAAAAACAGTGATTTCTATTAAAAAGGTGTCAGAACTGGAGAAAATGCTGTGTAGTTATAATTTTTTAGCACAGAACCTGCTGATCATGATGACATTTTGCTGTGTTTGTGTCTCAAGACTGGTGAGCTAGTCTCCGTGATTTGTGTCCTCGGAAGGCTGCCCCGCCGGGCAGGGGTGGGGCTCTCCCACCATTCTCCCCTCCTCAGAAAAGTCTGCCCTCGCTGCTTGGTGCAGGGCCCGGGCTCCAGTGTTTGAAGCCCAGACGGAGTGTGAATGGTATCAGGGCCCCACCCATTGTCCCCTGGGATTTTGCTAGAGCAAAAGGCTGGTGCCTAAATAAGATCCCTTCCTTTGGTGCTGCTCTCGGTCTTTCAGCCACCAGCATTTTGAGTGCCTGGGGGACAACTCGGAAGGAAATGGTCAGTGAAACTCATTGGTGCCCATGCACCCTGGCCTTCCTGGGAGGGTGCAGGGGGCAGGCTGGCTGCATCAGCCCTTGGTGCTTAGAAAGAAGGAAGGAATGAGATGTCTTGAGGGTACAGGGTGTCTCTGAGACAGAGAGCCCCAGGGTGGCCTTTGTATGTGTCTTGCCATTGAAGAGAGTTCTGAATCTCCAGCCCCTTTCTCGGCCTGCTGGTTCCAGGCACCCAAGATGGAGTTTACTCCATTTTTCCCACCCATACGATTCCTGGGTGACCCGTGGCTGGAATCGCTGTGCCTGCCTTGGCTTGGCCGGTCTCCCTCTTGAGAAAACCAGGGTTCTGAAAGGCTTGGACCATTTCTATCATCTTGCCTTGTAGGAAATACATTTTGTCAGGTGTGTGCTCCCACTGGAGTCCTTTGCCCATTGCACACCCGGCCTACAGGAGGGAGATGGGGGCCCTCCCAGAGCATCTCCCCCAAGCCCACCCCATGCCTCCTAGTGGCCAGAGTCTAGGAGGGGCAGAAAAGGTCCCATTAGTTTCTCCCTCACCCAGTTAGACCCAGAGAGACAAAGGTGGATCCTGAAAGCAAATGCAACAGAGACACCTCTGAGGTTAAACATGTCTCATCTCTACCAACTGTTTTCATTCATCTTCCCAGGGAGATTATGAAAGGAGATTAAGTGTGGCTGCACAGGCCTCAGAGTCAGGCCCTGGCTGCAAGGTTGCCTGAGGGGACAGAGAGGAGCTCCCTTTCCTCGTCCAGAAACCAAGGTGCTATGTCTAGTCAGGGAGCTTTGGAGATGCCTGGACTGGTTGGACGAATAGTTGGCAGAGGTTCCGAGCCCAGCGGCAGATGGTAGGCCCTGTCTCAGCTCTCGCATTTGACTTGTCTGGGCCCAGAGGCTGGGGGTTGCCACACAAAACTATCACTAGAGGCCTTTGCTCAGAAAGGGGCTGCCTGAGGGTTCCCGGGGGTGGGGACACGGGTAGGACTTGACGAGTGTTTTGCCTGCGGCTGAGCAGTCCTACTCTGACCTAGCCTAAGGTTGGGGTATGGATTCTTCCTGAAGTTCAGATAAGAGCTGTTTGGGAGTCAGCTAGTATGGAGTGCAAAATGCACCCTGCCCCAAACCCACATCTGGACTCAAATTACAGAACAGCCCTTACTGCAAAGAAAAGGCTCTAGTGAACCGTCTCCTTTTCCTTCACTGTCCTGACAAAGACCCTCCCTCTGTCCCCTGACACCTGTGGATGCTTGTGACCAAGTGAGACATACACTCATAACCGCCCCACCTCCTCTCCGGCCTTCCTTCTGCTGCTCTTTCCCCATGCCCAAGTTTAGCCGCAGGCTGACATATGTGAGACCAACTGGTTGCAAAGCCAGTGACTGCAGAGTCCTGTCAGAGGCCAGGCAGCGGAGGGGCTGGGACCAGGAAGCAGGAAGCCGCCCACCAGGCCCTGGATCAGGGGGCCGGCCCACTGTCAGTCCCAAGGCTCAGGCGCGTGCCCTGGAGGCAGTGAGGTCATGTTGCTGTCATCTTCCCTGCTCCGCTCACATTCTTGCCAATGTGGCCTGCAGGTACTTTTCCTTTCAGGGAGCCTGCCGGGTCTTGTCTCACCTCTGCTGAGCTCATCCCGAGTTCTGCTGCTTCCTTATCAGGCCCTCTGGGGCGTGCCTACTGGTTGTGCCTGGCAGGGAGGCCTGTGTGCAGCCTGCATCGGCCACGGCAGCCTCCAGCTGGCACCATCTGAGTGCCCGGTTTCCCTACACGGCACTGCCTCCCTGTCTCTATTGCTTCTTGGCTCAGGCTCAGCAGGCGGCATGAAGGGGCGCAGTTGCTCCCCCCACACCTCTCCCCTGAGGGTGACTGTTTCCGGCTCTCCTGCCTGTATGTGCAGTTGCCTCTCTGGCTGGCCGTCTCAGACACTTCCTTTCTTGGGCCCAGCAGAGCCTCCTAGGACCCCCACTCCCAACTCACACAACATACTCTTAAGTGGTTTCCTCCCTTTTAGGGTGCGGTCTGTCTTATTTATCCAAAGGGCTTAATAGGAGACTTTTACCCCAGGGGCAAAAGGTTCTTCGGGGTAGTAGGATGGTTGGTGGCCCAGGTACGTTTTCCAAGCCCTGGGTTCTCCAGATTCCATGGCTTCTGTTGGATGGAGGCAACCCTGCTCTGTATAAACGACTGCGGGCCTTACCCACCTCTCAGCTGGGCACCCTTGGCAGGAAACAGGAGGCCCATTCTCGCCGACTGACAGCCATCCTCAGCATCAGCGCCTCATTGAGAAGGGAGGGAGGGGGTGGCCCCTGAGAAGATTCCTCTGGCCCTCCCACAAATGAAGGAATGGAAACCCGGAGTTTCCCCCTTCAGAGAGCCGGGGTGGAATTCTTAAAAACAGCCCTTGTACAGGGAGAGCTGGGCTCACGAATCCCACTTGGCTCCCCCTTTCCACGAGGCGCTTCTTGAACCCTGAGGATCTACCATCCCCCACAGCAGCCTTTGGCCCCTGCCCCTCCCTCCAGTGTCGTCGGGTCTCCAGCCCAGGGTAAGCTGCAGGCAGGCAGGACAGGCCGGGCAGCCAGAGGGCAGCCCACTCTGAGCAGAAAAGAGCCAGCCAGCCCCTAGCCTGTCTCTTGTCCACGCCCTTTGTGATTTCAGTCTTGGTAGAACTTGTATTTGGAGTTTTGTGCTTCAAAGTTTTTGTTTTTGTTTGTTTGATTTTTGTTTTGAGGGGGTGGGGGGGGATACAGAGCAGCTGATCAATTTGTATTTATTTATTTTAACATTTTACTAAATAAAGCCAAATAAAGTCTCTCAGCCTCATGGTGTTGGGTTCGGGCCAGGGAGGGTGGGCAAAACACACTCCAGTCCAGACTTCTGGGGGAGGGCGGGCGGGCCCGGGTCCTCCTGCGACTCCAGCGACATTCAGCACCTCTCCAGACGCACAGATGCTCTCATGCCCCAAACCAAGAGGAACATGAAACAAAGTTTTTAAAACTTTAATTATGAAAAAGGGATGTACAACTGAGGATGGGAGCATTAGCCCCAAACCAGCTGGGGCAGAAGGACCCCTGCCACAGAATAGCAGCAAAGGAGGGCTCCCAAACCACACCCCACAGATGCTCCACTGCAGCCCTTCCCACAAAGACCTTAAATAATTTAAATAACGGAGGGTTGGGAGAGGTGGCAGGTTGCTCCAGTCTCTGCAGGGAGAGTGTGAGCCAAGGCGAGGGGCAGGGGTACGGGGAAGCCTTAGGTCAGGTGGGGCCTCGGGGCTGCTGCAGGGCAGTGAGGTATTTGAGGGCAGCAGCCCCATAGTGGCGAGACAAGTCCTGGTGGAACTCGTCCTTGAGGGCCTGCAGGCACTCACGATAGGTGGGGTTGGAGCGGAAGCGGGAGATGTCAAGGCTTGGGGTGTGTGGCAGGTGGATGGTGAAGGCCTCTGGCAGCACCAGGAGCTCATATTCCTGCGGGGGTGGGGGCAGACGGATGGTCATTGCCGGGGCTGGGGGACGAGTGCAGCTCTGGGGGATGGGGTGCAGGCGTATCCGATAGAGCCCAAGCCGGGGCCAAAGGGCAGATGATTTCAGTCCTACAGAAGGGCGGGACTTCTGACAGTGCTGCCGAATGGTGCACTGAGACACACTGAGCCCCCTGGGCCTGGACATACTCAAATCAAAGCTGGAGGCAGGAAGGATCTCCCTCACCTGTGCATCCAGCTCCACAATGTGGGCCACCTTGTTCCAGCCAAAGCCCACAAACCGGGGGTCGTAGCGGGGACAGTCACGTGGCACCACCACGTAGGGCTCGTAGTCAGCTGCCCATTGCACGCGGTATGGGGCCTGAGCCTCCCGCCATCGGGCATAGTCTGTGGGCGCGTAACCCTGGGGCCACTCGTGGTACCTGTGGAGCAGGACAGGGCAGGGAGCGAGGCCAAAGTTAGTCGCTCGTGGGTAGTGGGGGCTGGTGTGAGGAAACGGGCACAGCAGTGGCCTCTCCTACCTGAAGGTGGAGAGAGAGCCAGCGTCCAGCAAGGCCAGCAGTTCGGCCTTGGAACTGGGGAAGGTGAAGTGGTAGTGCAGGGTCTCAAACGCTGGCACCACCAGAGCGGCCTTCCGCCCGCGGCCCAGCTCCAGCTGCCCGATGGAGGCCCTGAGGAGGCAGCACCATGAACTGGAGGCGAGGGAAGGCTCTGCCTCCAGCACTGGACACAGTGATTCTCTTGCTTTTGAACTGTAGGACCCTCGTAGGGCAGCCCCCCACCCTAATGCCAGCACCATTTTACACAGGACACCGAGGCCCAGAAAGGTGCAGGGACACACTTGCCTAGGGTCCTGCAGGTGTCCCCAACCCTGTCCACACCCACCCATGTGCCGCTCCTCTCACTCCCACCCACCTGAGGTAGTCGTAGAGGGAATAAGAAGGCAGGAAGTCAATGTCACTGAGGAAGACGTAAGGCGTGAGGGCCTGGGCCAAGGCCACGTTGCGAAGCTGGTTAATGGGGTAGAGGGGACCCTCACGGTACACCACGTGGTAGGCCACATCTGGCCGGGCAGAAAGCACCGCCGAGTCCTCGACGAAACGCAGGAAGTGCTGGGCCTCTGCGTCTGTGAGGTACAAGGCCAGGCTCATGGGGCCCGGCCAGTGCCTACACAGGGCTTCCAGCATCTGCAGCCTGGGGCGAGGGGGATGGTCAGCCCAGGGAGAGCTGGACTACCTCCCAGGTTAGCTGCTGCGGACACCCCTCAAGTGTCTTCCTAAGCACCTTCCAAGCGCTTATTTTTGAGCTGGCCTTATTTAATCTTCACAAATAGCCCACAAGGTGGGGACCTTCTCATGTGACAGATAAGAAAACTGAGGGCCAGAGATATTAAGACATGCCCATGGTCCAACAATTACGGAGGGCATGTGAGTGATTCCCAAAGCCTAAGCTCTGTCAACCATATCCAGTGCCTCCAGCCTCTGGAACTCCTCAAGCATCGGGCAGTGAGAACTCCTCAAGCATCGGGCAGTGAGAGCTCTTCCTTCTGCCAAATGAAACCCTTCTCTCAAAATGCCCAGTCTCAGCCTACGCCCTGCTCTCTGGGGCTGTCTTCAGTGCCCTCACCGGTCCATGGAGAGATGGGCCACGAGGGTGACATCGTGGGGCCGGGAGGGCGGCGGCTCATGGGGCAGAAAAGTGACGTGCACACGGTGTACAGTGAGCTGCTGCTGCCGGAACTCAAAGCAGGCCTCTTCCTCGTTGAGCTGTGCCAGGGCCCGCTGTAACTGAGGGAATCGAGGGGGGAAGGACCAGGGCTGGGGCAGAACAAGTTCCCAGACCAGGCTGGGTCCCACCAGAGTAGAGAGGGGCAGAGTGTCCCCACGGCAAAGGAAGGCGGCTCCCTCTCACCTGCTCGGCCTCAGGTGAGGGTGGGCTGGGGCACCCAAAGAGCCCTCTCCGTAGCAGATTCCCATCGTACTCCAAGAAGGTCAGGTAGAGGTTACGGAAGAATTCCACGTGCTTGTTCTTCACACGCAGCTTCTTTGGTGAGTTCCAGTGGATCACCTGGGACCCAGGAGGGTGTCGGTGGGGGAATGAATGGGAACAGGACTCTCATCTTTGGCCCACCACCACCACCACTACTCAGCCCCCCACCTCCATTCACCTTGAGGTCAGCCGCCTCCAAGTAACAGCGCTCGGCCAGCGTGTGGTCTGACAGCTGCACATTCCAGACGCAGGGCAGGGGCTGCACCAGCCCCGGGTGCCCCTTAATTACAGCATTGAAGATGTCCTGGGCAGAGAAAGCCATCTCACCTCAGCCCTGAGCCTGCCTCACCCCCCTCAAAAGCTCTCCCAGACCTGGTCGGCCAGTGAGGTGGCGGGCAAGGTGAGCAGCTCCTGCGTAGCTGTCAGCTTCCACATCTGCTCCCAGCCAGTCTGCCGAAGCCGGTCCAGCCGCAGGAGGATCACACCTGCCCAGGGAGAGGTTGTCAGGCCCACCTGGGACAACCCAGCTCCTAGGGCCAGGGATCCTAACGGTGTCTTTTCAATGTTTCTTTTTTGACTTATTGGTATCGTCTGTCAGACATGAGCATGGACTGACTACCTCTGTCAAAAATCAATCCTCTTGGGGGTGAAGAGGAGATACAGCACAGCTTACAGAGCACCTCCACAGCCATCTTCTCATACCGGTGATCCTGGGGCTGGTAAAATCCCCATTTAATGGATAAGAAAACTGAGGCGCAGTTTTCTTGTCAAAGTCATCCAGCATGGACAGCCAAGGTTGGAACTGTTTTCTGGCTCTTCTCTGTGTTCTTTCCACAGCAATATTCTTCCTGGGGGGCTTCCTAGAATTCTGTGCCCTGCCCAGAGTCCCTGGGGCCCAAGGACCAGTGGCCACCCCTCCTGCCTCCCCCCACCGTCCCCACCTGTGTTAAATCCCCGGCCTAAGGCAGGCCAGGGCCTGTGGTTCCTCCAGAGGTTGCCCAGGTACCAGTCGCTCTGGTTCTCCACGAGACCGATCACCTGCTCATCTGGGAGGGGAGGGTACGAGGCAGCTGCCTGAGGCTGCCACAGGACCTCAGCTCAGGGCTAGGCCACAGGGGAGGCTTGGATGGGCCAGGGAGGAGGGCTGACAGGAGCAGGGTCCCAGGCCTCTCACCAGAAAAATGGGCAAAGAATGCCCAGAGCTCTGCAATGTCGGAGGCAAAGGTGACATCTGTGTCCAGGACAATAACACGGACCAGGTCAGGAGGCAGCACACCAGGTAGCACGAGCTTCATTAACCCATAGAGGCCAGAGTAGTGCTTGTTGGGGATCCAGGAGACCTGGGGCTGTGGGTGGGAAGGTCTGGCCATGAGCCTGGCAAAGAAGGACCTGTGAGTGCCAGGTCATACTCAGGGTAACGGGGAAGAAAGGGTGAGCCCCAGAAGGGGTGAGGGATTTGAGTTTCAGTAGGCGTGATGGAACTGGGGGTCCCAGACAGCTCTAACCTCCACTGCTGACCCCTCCACACACACACACACACACACACACACACGCACACACCCTGGGAGGAAGGAGAGGGCTGGGCAGGTGGGGAGGAGTGCTGAAGGGCCAGGGCTGGCTCCTGCCTTGAGCTCTTCAGCGTCGTAGAAGCTGACCCGGACAGCGGGCACCATCCATGTGTGGAAGAGCGTCTCCAGGATGCTCCTGGCCACCGCATCAGTCACCAAATGGAGGTGCAGCGGGTTTTTCCTTTGGGAAGGATGGGAGAAAAGCCAATAGCGCCCAGAAGGAGCAACATGGGGCAAGCCCCACCCCAAGAGGCTCAGAAGTGAAAACACCAACTTTGAGATCCTGCCCGACTTTGTGCCTTTCCCCACTCCTGAACCCCCCACCTCCAACACCTGGCTATACCTGTAGAAGAGCATGGACTTCACCAGGGTGATGACATCTCGGCTGGTGTTATGTCCTGCACACACGATTGCCACATGCAAGAGCTGGGGAGGAGACAGTGAGGTCGACAGGAGCCCCTTCCTCCGTTATAGATGGTGAGGACCCATGTTTGGGGGGCCTGGCCTAGGGCAGTGTAGCCCCACCAGGCATGCGGCTGGGGAAGGCGGGGTCCGCGCAAGAGTCCAGCCTCCTCGCTTCTCAAATGGGGAAACAGAGGCCAGGAGCAGGTGAGGTGAGAACCCGAGGCACCTCCAGCTTGCTGGTCAGTGCAGGAGCGACGACGCCAGATGTTGTGATTCCCACAGGTGCCCAGGAGGCCGGGCTGGGGGCTCGGCGCCCCCGGGATTCCCGCCACCAGAGGCCGCGCGCACCTACCTCGCACTTGTGAGGCAGCGGCCGCAGCGGGACGCAGCCCGAGCGGTTGTGGCCCGGGTGGTCCACCGACGGGTCTCCGTCGGGGGGGACACGTGGCGTTAGCGCGCATGGGAAGGATCCCGGCCCCCTCTGCTCGCGGCGCTCACAGGCCAGGTCTCCGCCGAACAGGAAGAATCCGATCAGAATCAGCAGCAGCAGCAGAGCGGCAGCCCCCAGCGCCCGGGGGCGCCCTCGGGGCAGCATGGCCGCCTGCCGGGGCGCTCAAGGAGGGGTGCGACCGCGGGCTGCGGACTCCATCGCGGGCCCTACGGACAGGGGAGGGAGATAGGAGGGTCAGCCTTGGGCGGCCGGGCCCGACGGCCGCCGGGTCCCCTCCCGCGCCGAGTCGCCACCTCACCTGCTCCAGCGCTTGGAGACACGGACCTTACTCTTCCAGAAAAAGGCCAGGGTGTGGGGAAAGGGGTGGAGGCGCAGGCCAGCCCCGTCCAAGCAGGAGCCAGCCCCGCCCCCAACCTGGGCTCAGGTTTCACCTCCGCTTGGCTGAGCCCGAAAGGCGGGGAGACCCCCGGGGGCCTGGCCCCGCCCCTGCCACGGTATTTGACTGCCCCCCTGCCCAGGCCCGCGAGCAAGCCGGGAAACCTTCAGGATGGGTAGTGGAAGCGGGGTCATGACATCCAGGAAGGCCCAGTCCCCGCTACCTGCTCTGAGCCCATCCCCCTCTTGGCTGCTCTGGGGCCCCATCTCCTCCCCTTAACCTCCCTCCGTGGGAGGGGCCGTGACCCCGGGCCCAGGATGAAAAGGACTGCCGGAGTAAGAAGGAGGAGGCTGGAATGCTGCTCCGGAGGTCGGGGACACCTGCTCAGCGGGCAGGAGGCGGGGCCGGCCTGCCGAGACTTTCCCTGGAAAAGGAGCACCTGAGCCCTGCTTTCCTCACTGCATTCTCTCTCTCTCTCTCTCTCTCTCTCTCTCTCTCTCTCTCTCTCTCTCTCTCTCTCTCTCTCTCCCCAGGTGGTTCAGCGTGGTCCGGCGCAGCCCGAGCTCGGCTGGGACAAAGCGGGCTTGTGAGAGTTGCCTCCTGCCCAGGAACTGGCGAGAGACCTCACTGGCCTGGGCCGCCTGGGTAGGGCCCGGGATCCCCACCCTTGCCTAGACCGTCGAGATTGTGCCTGGTGAGGGCCTGGCTCTCTTCCTCTAGCCCCACCCCCACCCCCCACTCCCGCACCCACAGCAGGCAACGACATGGCTCAGCCCTGGAGGGGGTGGGAGGCGCTCTGGACCGTGAACGACAGCCACGGTTGATTGAGCGCATGCATGTAATCCGTGCCAGGCCCTGTGCCTTGGTTCCATAAAGCCTCAGTTAACCCTCACGACGGTCCTATAACATCGGCATTATTCTTCCCCAGAGAATTGAAGTAACCTGTTAGAATCCCCTGGAGCTTATTCCCCAGGCTCTACCTGGCATACATTTTCCTGCTGCTCCTCCCTAAGGGTTTCCTGCCCCAGGACTTGCCTTTGATGTTCTTCTGCCTGGATTCTACCAGATTCTCACAAGGCCAGCTCCTCCTTTCGTATCCCTAGGTTTGTTTTCTTCCTAGCACTTTTCTAGTAATTTGACTTTGTTGACTTGTTTATAGCTTGTCGCCGCGTGGAAGGTGACTGCTCACAGTATTGGGTCTCCAGCACCCAATCAGGGCCTGGCACACAGCCAGTGCTCAGTCAGTATGTGCTGAGAGTGGATAGGACTCACTGGGCCTTGCTGTGACCTGGAAAGGGGCTAGGCTGTGTCCTTTAGTCCTCTATAGCCTCACTATAAAATGTGAGGGCCTGAGATGCCCCAACCCCTCAAAAAGCTGTGACAAAGCAGCCCAGTCTGAGCCCCCTAAGTCTCCTGAGAGGCCAGGATGCCTTTCTCTGGGAGATGGAGATCTGCAAGGAAGGTTGGGCTTTGGGCCTTTGGAGGCCAGGGGCAATTGTTGCCAGGGAGACCTATGGCAGCTCCTTGTATATCTAGGAATTGAGAGGAGATGAGGGGATGCAAGGGCCACCCAGGTGCCTGGAGCTTTGAGCCCCCCTGACACTCATCTCTAGCCTGGAGCTGGAGTGGGAGTGGGTGGAATCCCCCTGCAAGAGCCTCAGCAGAGACTATCTGTGCGGGTTAAATGTGATGGAGCAGGTGGGCCACACAGTCAGGGCTGGCCAGGAAGTTTGTGGGAGAGGCTGGGTCTGCAGAGTGACTGTGGTCACTCACAGTACTGGCCCCAACTCTTGCTCAATCTTACCACTTGGGAAATTGAGTTGCTGAGATGCCTGCTGGGCCTCCAAGAGGTTCTTCTGGGCTGTGGAGGGGAAAGGGAGACATGTCTGAGCATATGAAAGGGTGCTAAGCCTGAGACCTGGTTTGGCCCAGCTCTGCCGAAGGACTTTGCTGTGTAACCTTGAACCAGTCAGGCCCCCTCTCTGGGCCTCTGCGTCTTCATCTGTACTTGTTGGACTGGTCTAGCTCTCTTCCCCTGTCATTCATGGCAGAGTTAAGCAGGGGAGATCCGGACCATCATGCCCAGAGGCCCTTCCAGCCTAGCCAAGTGACCAAGTCCAGGCATGGGCCCAGCAGGGAGAAGCTGCCCTAGGCGCCTTCTGCACACACAGCCACTCTTTGTCTCTGGGACCTAATCAGGGATCTGGAGAGGAAATTCAGGGAGCCTTGCTGCTGCCAGCCTGGCTGGCCTTATGATCCCTTTCCAGCCCTGGAGGCAGGAAAGACAGAAACAGACTCCAGGCCAAACACCCCTCATATTCTGTCTAGGGGAGGCTGCTCCTCTATCCTCCATGCCTCTCTCCTCCCCAGAAGCACAAGACCACCAGCCCTGGGAATGCCAAAGAAACGGCACACTCTCCCTCCTTACTCTCTCCACAGCCTCAGAGGGAGGCACTGGAGGGATATCCACTAGTGAGGTTCAGGGAACAAGTTCATTAAGATGATGGGGTGCAGGGAGTAAGGGAGAAAGAGCCCCACACCGAAGTTCCTGAGCTCTGGTCTTAATCCCAGTTGCTAACTTGATTTATGACCAAATGGCCTCAACGTGTCTTTGCTCTTGCTAGGCTGTGGGCAGGAGAGAGAGCACTGCCATGTAAGACCTGTATTGTGATCCTTTTGGCCAATGCCATGCTGTGTGATCTGGGACAAGTCCTTTCCCCTCCTTGAGCCTCTAATTTCCCCATCTGTGAAAAGGAGCTCATAGCAACCTAGCAAGGTTGCTAAGAAGAGTTGAGTTGAGTGAGCCTGGCACCCAGGAGGTGGTGAGAAATAATGCTGCTGGTGCCCACGCCCACCTTCTGTGTTCTCCAAGCCCTTTGCCTTTCCGGAGGCCCCTGGACACATCTACCCGATTCTTCATTCCTTGGCCTGAGTAGGGCCCACCGGATATGGAAGAAAACTAAACTGGAGAGGGAGCTGGGGGGAGGGAGTGTCAGGAAGGGTTGTGGCTTCCCGGTGAGGTGTGTTGCATAAAACGCCTAGATTCTGTCAGGATTCGAATCTTGACTGGGTTCTTAAGCGGATCCTTCCTTCATTTGGAGATAATATCTGGTAGAGGGGATTAGGTAAAATAATGTTTCGCTGTTCTCGGTACCACACATCTGCCAGCACAGTCCGGATGGGCGAGGCCCCGCCCCTTTCCCCACAACCAATCAGCGACTACCTCCCAGGGGCGTCAGTTCCCTCCACCTCTGGCCACACCTCTCCCGCAGCCGCCCCTTCCAGGGAAGCTGCCTCGTTTGAGAAGGGATCCCCAGGAGTCTCCTCATCCCTTGGGGAACAGCAAGACTGAGGGGTGCATCCGAAGGCCGTAAAGCGCTTTAAGATTGATTCCGAGTCTAAGGACCAAGTCTGCCCTCAAACCACTTTACAGATGGGGAGGGGAAACCTGAGGCCCAGAGAAGGGAATCTCCCGACCACGGTCACCACGAGCCGAGAGCAGAAGGCCGGGCCAGGGTTTTCTCCACGGAGGTGGGCGTGCAGGTGCGCGCTCTTGGGGGACACAGTCCTTGCGGGAGCTGGGGCCGAAGTCGGGGCACTAATGGTGCTGGCCGGGGGATCGAGCCTGCGTTGGATGCTGGAATCCTTGCTGCCTCAGTTTCCCCAGCACTACCTCTGGTTGGGCACGGGAGATGAGGCAGTTGGCCACACGCGCGCCTGCCAAGACACAGTCCAACTCTCCTAAGACTTTCTCGGCTCCTCCCCAAGTCTGATGGAGGCTCCTTTCCGCGCGCTACCTCCCAGCCCTTTAAAATCCGGTCCCGTTCGAGCCTCTCGGCGTTCTATTAGAAAGACTCTAGGCTACAAGTGCCTTCTCTGGAATGAACGGCTCAGACTGCCGCGGGAGCTTTCCTGGAGCTATAACTGCGCAGGCGCAAGGGCAGCCAACCCGGAAGGCGGAAAAGCCGGGTCCCGAACAGTGTGGATCGGGTCGGGGGCGGAGATGACCTGAAGGAGTAGGGAGGGCGGGATTAAGCCCGCAGTTGCTAAGCGCTACCCTAGTGGGAGGGGATTTAAGAAATAGGGTGATGGGGGGTTCAATGGCCCTTCACGTCACCGTCCAACTGGCCCGCGGAAGTTAAGCAACCGAGAGGCGGGCTTAGGGCCGGAAGCAGGAAGGAGGGCGCAGGAAGCAGGGCGCCGCAACCGCTCGTGCTGTCTGTCGGTCAGTGGGTCTGTCGGTCTCGAAGGCATGATGGAGAAGCTGAGGCTCCTGGGCCTCCGCTACCAGGAGTACGTGACTCGTCACCCGGCTGCCACCGCCCAGCTGGAGACGGCAGTGCGGGGCCTCAGTTACCTGCTGGCAGGTGCCACCCAGACCTTTGATCAATCCCTTCGGGGCTCTGACCTCTGACCCCACTTGCCCCCTTCCCTGCGGCGTCAGGGTAGTGATCGCTGTGCTTGAGAAGTTCCTTCCAGGTTCCCGTAGGGCGTAGGGAGGGGACATCCTGGGACCCGAAGCCGCAGGGTGAGGCAACGCTCACCGACGCCTCCTTCTGTGCCTTCTCCTCAGGTCGTTTCGCCGATTCGCACGAGCTGTCAGAGCTGGGTGAGCCGGGCTCGGGTGGGTGGAGGGTGGGAGAGTCCAGGAAGGCTTCCCAGAGGGGTGACCACCCCAGCTCGCAGTCCTAGGTTTCCTGTTAGATCATCCTGTGCTGTGACTGAATGGGACAAAGGTCCAGCGTCCACTGTCCTGGGCCCTCTGTGTCCCCATAGTTGAGAAACAAATCTGGGGACCTTGGCGGGTCAGGCAGCTGGGCCACATGCCTTCCCTGCCTTTGCCCAGTTAATTCTCCCTACAGCCATATAAGGTGGGTACTCTTGTCCTCGGTGTCTAGTTAAGGAACAGCAGTTCAGTGAGGTTAGGAGGTAGCCACTGATGACCCTAGAACCACGATTCAAATCCACATCTCCCGGGTTGCAGGATCCCCATACTGTAACTGCCTCTGTAGTGTTTGCCCAGCGAGACCTGGAAGTGACGGTCCTGAAAGGACCAGCTGGGTTTTGAAAGGTGGAGTAGACTTTCAGGTGCAGGATGCAGAGAGAGCAGGGCCAGGAGGTGAGGCCACCCATCTGTGGCTATTTGGAGCACAGTGGACAGTTCTGGGCAGCTGGAGGGCCACTGCTATGTCAGCAGGGCAGTAGCTGGTTTGTCACAGGTCAAACCATCTTGTTTTAGCCACCCACACGAGATCACACTGCGGAGTGTGGAGCGGAGGAAGTGGACAGGGAGGTGGGTTGGTTTCCACATAGTGTGTGGGTGGCTGAGCACAGCAGGTGATAGGTGATGCATGTAGCTCTGGGGAGAAGGGGAGGAGGTGCGGCTGCGGGGCCAGCCTCTGACGGCCACACTCTGCCCCTCAGTGTACTCCGCCTCTAACCTGCTTGTGCTGCTCAATGATGGGATCCTACGGAAGGAGCTTCGGAAAAAGTTGCCTGTGGTGAGAATTTTGCCAGGAACTGAGGGCGGGAAGCATAGGGACTTGGGAACAAAATAGTAAGAACCAGCCTGTGTGTGTAGCACGTTATGATTTCATAGAGTGTGAGACATGCCTGCATCCATCTGAGCCTCTAGTCACCTCCTTAGGTGGTGCCAAGGTGTCAGTGTCCCCATCTCGGATGAAAAGACTTGAGTCTCAGAGCCGTGGAGTAGCCTGTCCCAGATGGAGAACTCAGGCCAACATACTTGGAAAGGGGAAAATCCACCTCTACTGTCAGAGGGGTCCCCTAGGGGAAGGGCCTGTGACAAAGGGGTGCCTCCTGACCTCTTGGCCTGGGGTTCTTACAGTCGCTGACCCAGCAGAAGCTGCTGACATGGCTGAGCGTGCTGGAGTGCGTGGAGGTGTTCATGGAGATGGGAGCCGCCAAGGTGTGGGGCGAAGTGGGCCGCTGGCTCGTCATTGCCCTCATCCAGCTGGCCAAGTATGTGGGACTGTGGCGGGCAGTCCCTGGGGGAGGGGTAACTGAGGCCAGCTGTACAGATGGGGTTCAGGAGAGCACCTCTGGCCCCTGGCCCGCTAGCCACCTTGCCCCCAGCCCTTCCATACTCCCAATCCAGGGCGGTACTGCGAATGTTCCTGCTCATCTGGTTCAAGGCTGGCCTCCAGACCTCACCCCCCATCGTTCCGCTGGACAGGGAGACCCAGGCACAGCCCCCGGGTAAGCTGCTTGCCTGCTCTGGAGTGGAACGGAGCCGGGGACTCATTGGTGGATTTAGAGCTGACCAAATGAATATTGTCCATTTATGGAACATATCTATCCCCATCAACTCATTTGTTCTCATCACCCTGTATTTTACAGAGAAGAAAGATTAGGTTGGGGCAGAATTGGAACTTGAACTCAGGACTTCTGATGTCAGAGTCCTCATTCTTTTTTGTGGGCTGCACAAAGAAGGGACAGAGCGTCAGTAGGAGAGATGGGTCCTGCCAGCCTCATCTCTGGCTATGGTTTTTTTTTTTCTTTCTCCCGTTCTCTTGTCTCCCCCCACCGTCCCCGACTCCGGTTCAAGCCATTGTTTCTCAGTCTAGTTGTAGGACACAGCTCCCTGGCCCATGCTGGTATTATGAGCCTTGCGTCCCCCTGGCTGAGGCAGTCAGTTGCCGGTCATCGGTCACCCACTCACGGCAGCTCTCGCCGGCTGCCATCTCCTCACGATGGCTGCTGGCCACTCATGCTGGCCGCCGGCTGCTTGTGGCAGCACATGGTAACCCATGGCACCACACAACAGCCCACAGCTGCTCACGCTTGCTTCCAGCCACTCAGGCTGGCCACCAGCTGCTCCTTGCAGCACATGGTAGCCCACAGCAGCTCACGCCGACCTCTGGCTGCTTGCAGCAGCCCAGCTCCAGAGAGAGCCATTGTTCACAATCTTAGCTGTAGAGGGCGCAGCTCACTGGCCCATGTGGGAATCGAACCGGCGACCTCAGCATTAGGAGCACAGTGCTCCAACCACCTGAGCCACCGGGCCGGCTATGGCTCTGGTTCTATATCAAGAACCCCAGGCTCATCTGCAGGACACCCAGCAGATCTGTCCCCTCAGGGCTTTGGGCCTATCACCTGTTGGCCTCTGAGCCTCACTCTCCTGGCCTTGAGTGGGGGCAGTTCTTTGCTTTTCCTCATGGTCATGGACTGAGGAGATACAGCTCCTCCAGTTCTGTGGTTGGACTCTCCCTGCCCTGTTCCAGTCCCTTGGCAGCCTGGATTCCTGACTGGCTCCTGTGCCGCAGGTGGCGTTGACCTTTCCCCAGCCCCAGAGGGCTGCACAGTCTGCTCACTGGGCCCAGGTTCCAGGTTGAGCCACAGCCCCTGCTGCAGTGTCCTTGACTCAGCTGGTGCCGTCGTGCAAGCTCATCCATTCCTTTAGCCCATGAGCACTCACCGCACACATGTTCTTTGCAGGCTTTTCTGGAAACATGTCCGTCTGACAGTATGGCCTTCTGTCTGTCCCTGCTAGATGGTGACCACAGCCCTGGTAGCCAGGAGCAGTCATACGTGGGAAAGCGGTCAAACCGCGTGGTGCGAACCCTCCAGAACAGTAAGTGTAGGACGTAGCTGGACTGAGCACCGCGGTGCTGGGGTCAGCATGGGCCTGAAGGCCTGTCTTTCCTCCCGCCGGCCCTCCCTCTGCCCTGGCTTAGGCCTGGCTGCTCACCTGCTGCCCTTGTGTTCTAGCTCCATCCCTGCACTCGAGGCACTGGGGAGCCCCCCAGGAGCAGGAGAGACGGCAGCAGCAGCAGCACCAGGAGGAGCTGAGTGTCACCCCCACCCCGCTGGGGCTGCAGGAGACCATCGCAGAGTCCTTGTATATTGCCCGGCCCCTGCTGCACTGTATCCTTAGCGTGGGGCTGCCGGCACTGTGGGGTAGGGAGAGGCGGGAGTGGGCAGGGCAGGCCCTGTGCCGGAGACTCCTTGACGCCTGGCTGTCAGTGCTTAGCCTGGGCCTCTGGGGTCAGCGGTCGTGGACACCCTGGCTCCTGTCTGGTGTTGTAGACGTGACCAGGTGAGCTGGGCCTGCCCGGGGGCTCCACTCTGTCTGCCGGGCTTCGTGCTACAGGCCTGGCCTCACCTGGGCAGGCAGGGCCCCCTGCTCCTCCTGTTGCTGGCCCTAATTGTGTCCCCCCTTCGCCCCAGTCTGAGCCTCCTGAGTGACAGGAAGGGCCTGTCCCGGAGGGAGCGGCTGGAACTGCGGCGCCGGACCATCCTGCTGCTCTACTACCTGCTGCGCTCCCCGTTCTATGACCGCTTCTCCGAGTAAGGATCAGGCTCTCCAGCGAGTGGCAAGGCCCACCCTCAGCCACGGAGAGAGGAGGGAAGTGGGGCCCCGGGGCCCCAACCGCTATTCATGCTTTCCCTTCCTCCCTCCTTCCTCCATCCTGGGTTCACTGAGCACCTGCTGTGTGCTGTCCTGGGGTGCGGTCACTCCTTCATTTATCGGATGCCAGCCCAGACCTGCCTTCCGAGCTCGGGGCCATCAGCCCAGGCATGTGGGAGCTTAAGCCGTGGTTGGCAGGAGATGCACCGAGGGCCGGGCCACAGGGATGGTGGTGCGTGCAGGCTTTTCACACCCGCCAGGTCATTTGCACGTTTTCTGGTCAAATAGTTTGGATTATCCCCACTTCTCACAGTAGGCACTTGAGGTTCAAAGAGGTTGGGCAGCTTAAAGCCACACAGCTAGCCAGTGGCAGAGCCAGATCCCACACCCATGTTCTCTCCTGACCTGTCCCCACCTTGCCCAGCCCCCACTCTGTCACCTGTGAGGGTCCAGAGCTTCTATCCTCAGCCAAATACAGAGAGGCGTGCTGGGGGTGCGTGGGGTGAGGGGTGGCTCAGGGCCAAGTCTTCTGCCAGGGTGACCGCCTGAGGTCACACCGAGATTTGAGGAGGGGTCCCTGTATAGGGCTGTGAGACAGACGAGGCTCCCAGGACCACTCTGTCTAGGTTTTAACAAATGTACTGCTTAAAAGACTGGATATGAATTGGAATTATACTTCATAGTACGGCCATACAACCTCTGTTTTTTTCTGAGACAGTAGAAAGCAAGCTTATATCATGTTTAATGCCACCTCAGTGAAAATAACTTTGCCTGGCAGTTCCTGCTTTTGGATAAGTTTGAAAGCTCTTAAGGCACTAAAGCCAAATCCTATTCCGTACTCTAGGGAGAACATTCCAGAGGCTTACACAGATCACGTGACCTCTCCCCACAAATTGCTTACACTTTACAGAGGAAACATGGCCCCAGTATCACACTGAACTGAGGAATTTTGAGGCAGTAATTGTAGAGGTAGCTTCCCAGGCTGCAAGTCTCCAATTTGGCTCGCTCTCCTGTGGACCTGACCGGCCTGGCACCCTCAGAGCAGTGGCCTAGACTGAGGGTCTAGACACCCGTTAGAGAAAGTCCTTGTTTTCCCTGAAGACAGGACTAGAGCGCTGCGGGGCTCCGGGGTGCAGTCTGGGAAGGCAGCCTTTCTTCTCCTTTATTGTCAGAGAGACATTATCGTCTCTGAGCCAGACTCTGAGTTGTGAGCATCCCAGGCCTGTAGCGGGGGGAGGGCAGGACCAGCGCCACACCCAGAGATCGCACCCTTTGTGCTGGGGCCTGCCCTTGCTCCACAGTTACTTTCTGTCTTCTGGGAGGCACTGCCTGTAGTCAGGTGGTCAGTGATGGCTTTTTAGCAACCGGGACCCAGACCCCCCGACTCAGCCTGCCCCCTGTTTATCACCTCCTTGCAGGGCCAGGATCCTATTCCTGCTCCAGCTGCTGGCAGACCACGTCCCGGGCATTGGCCTGGTCACAAGTAAGCATGGGGTGCGGTGTGATTATTCCTGAGTATTGTGGATTGCATGCGTGGCCCCGTCACCCTCTTTTCTCTTTGTCTCCTTGTAATTTGATTCTTGGCGCAGTTGGGAGAGGGAGCCCAGAGGTCAGGCCAGGTGGGTGACAGGTGCTGGACATGGGCCAGGCTGGCCTGGAGAGCCTCGGGTAGCTGGAACGAGGGTGCCCTGTGGTGGGAGGAGGCCATCAGCCTTTTCCCTGCCTCCATGTCCTGGAGCGTGGCAAGACCGGCGACTCTGGGTGGGGACTCTGGCGGGGCTGAAGCCTCCCGGGCTGTGGGGAGATCCCACCTCAGCAGAGAGCCTCTGGGCTAGACTGTCAGCATCGACAACGGGATGAGCCACGTGGCTTCTCTGAGCCTGAGAATCCTTGTAAGTGGAGACAAGGTCGCTGGCGACGCTACCTCCCTAGGGGTGGGAGAGCCAGGTCGTGGATGGCAGATGTGAGCAGCGGTGGCTGCGAAGGGCCCCAGGTAGAACAGGGCCAGGAGTCTGGCCTTCAGCCCTGAATTGTTCCTCTCTCTTCTCACTGCAGGGCCACTTATGGATTACTTGCCTGCCTGGCAGAAAATTTATTTCTACAATTGGGGCTGACAGACATCCCGGGAGTGGGGTGCAGGGAGGGGCAGGGTGTCTCAGGCCTTAGTCCCCCGGACCCCTCTACCCTAATAAAACTGACTGTGGCAGTGTCCGAGCCTATGGCCTCTCCGTACCCACCGCCCAGGGAGCCTGGCACTCACACCTTGGCCAGGCTGTGCACACGGGCCTGGTCGCCACCCGAGCCCCTCTTTACACCCTCTCGACTTCGCACCCTCCAGTGATGGAGCCACTGCAGCCTCACCTCATTACTGGGCCAAGAAGCCTCTGCTAGGACTGGGACCCAGGGCTCCTCAGCCACAGAAAGTGGGATTTAACCTCGAGCCTGGGAAGCTGCTTGTCGGGGCAGCTGTGGGAGTAAAGTGCCTCTCTCAGCGGTCCCTGCTGACGGCAAGGCTAAACGTAGGCAGTGGATGCCAGCTGCTCGTGTGTCCTCTGGCCAGAGCCTCTGTCTGCCCCTTCCGCCTGCAGGGCCTTGTTGCCAGCGTCTGTGAGGCAGCCTGGTGAATGGTAGTGCCAGCTCAGTGCAGAGTGGTACCTCCAGCCCTGAGCTCTTAGCCGAGTGCAAGAAGCTTTTCTCCTTTGGGGAAAGAATGTCGGGGGGTCGATGCTGGGAATGGAGTTGGAAGAGGGGGCATGGAAGGAGCGGGAGCCTGAGAAGCTCGGAGAAAGCTGGGTGCAGGTTCCCCCTTTCCTCACCTCTGCCCCTGCCCCCTTAGCCCTATGAACAGACCACACTTTCCTGCTGGAGTAGCCAGATGGTTAGCTCCTTTGGTTCTGAGAGGGCTTGGTCCTTTGGTTCTGAGAGAGTGACTGCCGTGCCCACCTCCTCCCAGACCCCCCAGGTGGAATGCAAACCCACCTGACTGCTTTCCCCAGGTGCCTCTGAGAAGTCTCGTGTAGGCCCTGGGCATGGACTGAGCTGCGGTGGTCACAGCTCGAGGCCCACAGCCTTCCGCCGAGTCTTTAACAAGCGTCGCTGGGCACTTGCTGTGTAGCAGGCTCTGTACCGTATGCTATGCGTTCAGAAGTGAGTAAAGCACGTTCTTCCCTTCATGCTCTTAACGACCGGTGGAGGAGACAGGTGTGTAAAAGCGTGCAGCGCATCAAGTCCCTGCACTAGGTAGGAGGGTATACGAACAGTAGCTTAGGGGTGAGTGAGTGGGGTGCTTGCCCGCCCAGGCTTACTGGGGAGGGCACAGTGGTCAGGGAAGCCGCCCTTCAAGCAGGGCCTTTAAACTGGGAAAACTCCACCAGTTTTTCGATGAGTAGACTGGGAGAGGAGGCCGTGTGTGCAGAAAACAGCACGTGTAGTGTCATGGTGGCGTGAAGCCGATGCTGGGGCAGAAGGGAGGAGAGGGTGGGAGCGCGGGATGAGGCTGGAGGGAGAGGTCAGGGCCAAATCCAACAGGCCGTCACATAGCAGGTGAGCAGGTGGCACCTGCCTCTGGGAGGCAGTGGGGAAGGGGCCTGTTTCAGACCTCACAGCAGCTGCCTGGTGCAGGGTGGACAGGGGCAGATGCCGATGGAGGATGGGAGCAGTGACATTGGGGCAGAGACCTAGAACAGTGGATGGGCTGAAGCAGGGCCATGGCAGGGCAATAGAGAGGTTTAGGTGTAACCCAGGCAGGCCTTGGGACTGGTGGTGGACAGGAAGAGGTGGCATCTCGGAGGCAAGGGGGGTGAAGGACGAGCAGTTTGGAGTTAGGCAGAGCTTGTGGTGCCTGAAACTTGTGGTTCCAGGCAGGAGTGAACCTTGGTGGGGACAGTTGTGTCCGGGACACAGAAAGGGGGATGGTCAGTGAGAAGTCAATGTGGGGTCCGAGCACAGGAAGGAGATACATCGTAGGAGACACGAGCTGGTCAGCCTCGGGGGCAACTCAGGACCAGGAGGCAGGGTTGGAAACAAGGGACTTCACTCTCTGGGCCTGAGGTACGTCAGCAGTTAGAGGGGGTTGGACCTGCCAGTACATCTGCTTCTTAGAAGCAACTGGGCGTCCAAAGTGCAGACCCCCAGCCCAGCCCTCAGGTTCTGATCCCACAGGTCTGGGTGGGGCCTGGGGTTTGTTTTTAAAGTTTTGGGCTCGGCTTCTGCAGTGAGCCAGGTCCCCACTGCACTGACGGGGCTGGGCAGGAAGCAAAGGGTCCATAGCTTTGCCTCAGGCCTGTGGAGATTCTCCAGCACACCGTCACATTGCATTCATTCATTCAACCAATACTGAGCACCCATCAAGTGTCAAGTGCAGGGGATCCTGCAGGCCCTGCCCTCCAGAAGCTTACACTCTAGAGGAGCTCCCGGGCTTTGCCTCCTAACTTGAAATCCCTCTGTCCACCTCAGGGGCGATGGCAGGGCCTACTTTGCGCCAGACCTGGACCAGGCTGTTCTAAGTGTGGGGACTAAGTAGGAAGTTCCTTAAGTACTCCCCGCAGGGGAATCTGAGCTGGCCAGGGCTGAGGAACCACTCTGGGCTCCTCAGCACACCTTTCCCGGACAACTGAGACGGAGGGAGACACTGCGTGGTGGTAGCAGCAGGAGGCAGGGAGGAGGCTAAGTGGGAATGGGTGGGGCCCTGGGGTGAGGATTCAGTGGCCGTGACCTCTGCTGAGGGCCTACTGTGTGCCAGACCTTGGACACATTATGTATTTACCTTACCTCACAGATGAGGAAACAGGCCCACAGAATTAAGTGATGTGTCCACCTAACAACAGGCAAGGTCAGGATCTGAATTGAGAGCTGACTCCAAAGGTCAGTGCCCTTAACCCTTGGACAATGACACTAAAACAAGATGTGGTTTGGCACCTGTTGGCCTACAGCGTCAGAAAAACAAACAAAAATCCAACCTCAGCGTGGAGGTTTCTGGCCTAGTCCAGAGCTGGTGCCGATGCTGAGCCCTGGAGCTAATGCCCTTTGTGAGGTGGCCCTGGGAGTTGGCAATAGGTTCCATCCTTCTGCTGGGGGAGGGGCAGGCAGAAGCCGGCATCTGGGACCTGAGTAGGAGATGGTTCTCACCATGCTGGGGTACCGCAGGCCGGGGCTGAGCCTCTTCCTCCTCTACCTCGTCCTGGCAGCTGCACTCCTCCACCCCCAGCCACTGAGGTAACTCCTGGGAACACAGGGTCAGGGCTTAACAGGGCCTGGGGCCTGGAAGTGGGGGGGGCTCTGCCATGCTGCCCCCTCCCCGGAGGAGAGGCTGATGCCATTACCCTGTGCCAGGGGGCTTGTCCAGTCCCCCACCCTGGGCCATTCCTCCTTTCACAGGGAGGTGACAGTGGCCTTTGGGGCCAGGGCTGAGCACCCCAACATCTCCCACAGGCCTCGGCGATCTATTCCTGAGGAATTTTCTGCTCCCCTGGAACTCTCACAGCCACTGTCCGGCCTGGTGGATGGTATTATCTCACCCCACCCCTTCCCCTTCCCTGCCCTCACCCCTCTCTGATGGGGGAGACATGCCCTAGGGAGGGCATCTCATCCCAGCAGCATCTGTGCAGGGGTGACTTCGGTGGAAAACCAGATTCTCCCTCCCAAACATACCCTCTTCTCTCTTAGACTATGGAGTCCGACCCAAGCACCCCTGGCCACGAGGGCCTCGACCCCTCCTCTCCCAGGCCCAGCAGCGCAAACGGGACGGGCCAGACATGGCTGAGTATTACGATGACGCACACCTGTGATGGAAATCCCTTATAAAGCTATTCTGTGCAGCAAAGCCTTGGGCCTTCCTGGGATGGCAACGAGCAGGGCATAGGAGGGGCCCAAGCAGATACACCCACTTCAGTCCAGACAGGAAATGGCACTTTAATAGTTGTGGCTAGGGTGACAGGACCAAGACGGGCTACAGCCAAGCAGCCAAGAGGCCTGCTAGCCCCAGGCCAGTCTGGAAGCCTCCTTTTCCTGCCGGGGCGGGGGCCCTGCTGCAGCTCTCTCCTTCCTGTGAGGCCTGCCTGCCAGGAGGCAGCGTGCCTGTGCGGTTGGTGGTGGAGCCATCCAGAGGCCACACAAGTGGCAGAACTGGGAATAGGGGCTGCACCTCCACCCACTGCCGTTTCCTTACTGGAAAGTCCTTGGGAGGTGGCTAGGCTCAGCCTGAGCTCAGGGGCTTCAGTTGGGGTTGGGAGCTGGGGGCTGGGTGGCACTCGCAGGTGGCATGGGCTTCATCAAGGCAGGAGCCAATGGCCAGAGAGCCAGAGACCTGGCAGGGGAAGTGCGGCCCAGCATGGCTCAGAACCCTCTGCTCCTGGGATGGGCATCCTTCCTGGCCAGAGGACTGACACCCACCAGCCCCACCCCCGCCCAATCCCCCGGCAGCCCACTCTGTCCTCCATAGATGAATCTAACCCCTTATATTACAATAAACTGCTTCTGCCTCTCCCCATAACCCCCACCCTCCCCCACCCTCGACCAACGGCCCCCACATCGCCATCCTCTGGTGATGGCGGGTGCCCCTCCCCAATCAGTGCCATGTCCTGTCATCAGCCAGCTGTCCTGGCACTGGCCTGAGGGCCTGGGGATGCAGAAGGCGGGGCAGCGCTGCTACTCCAGGTAGATGTCTTCTGTGGGGCAGGTGTACTCCACAAACTGCTTGTAGAACTGCTGAAAGGCTCTCCTAGGAGGCAGGCAGACACACACGCTGACAGGAGAAACAGGAGCCCGACCCAGGTTTTCAAACTAGAGCCTCAGGGTCCCCGAGTGGGGCTTCGCTTCCCCCAGCTGGAGCTGCTCAGCTCCGTTCTCTACAAATTGTGTTTCCTGAGTAAGACTGCAATTGAAGAAAGGGTCCAGCAGCTAAAAGCTGAGAAGCTCCTCCTTAGGGCCACCCAGGCTCTGTCCGGCCGCTGCACTGTGGCCTGGAGGCGATGTGCAGAGCTCGGGGAGGACTGCAGGGTGATGCTGAGCACAGGGAACGCGCTTGAGGGCCTGGGACGGGGCTGGCGGGCGGGCCTGGCGCTTGGCGGGACACATGCATACATACCCCACGGATTCCGCCAGGGCTTTCGTGGATTCTTCAGACACAAAGACGTGGCAGGCAAACCGGTGGTCGGCGGGGTGCTTGGTGATGAACCCAAAGTACCTGCGGGAGGGCAGTCTGTGGGTAGGACAGGGCTCAGGCCCTCCAGGCGCACTCGCAGTCCCACACCCCGCTATGACGGCTCCAGACTCCCAGCCCACACCTTCGTCTATGCCACCCCACTTACTTGTTGTTCTTTGGATGGTATCCACAGAAAGAGACGTTTTTTAACTGGAAAAAGTGGCTACATTTATTCCCCTACAGGAAGGAGAAGAGGGTGGTCATCGGCCTGCAGGGACCACGGGGGAAATGTGGTGGGACAGCCAGGGCCGGGGGGCAGGGTGGTCACCTTGGCCTCCTGGGAGTCATCGGCCTTGACGCCTATCTTCACCCCTCTGACGCTGATCTCGAGGACGCAGCTGGAGGGCGGGTTAAAGTGCACGGTGAGCCGGCGGGTGGTGGCAATCTGTGGGTGGGACAGGGACATCAGGTACTGCTGTGCCCCTCCCCAGGGGAGGACAAGGACTGGGCGCCCACCCTGGGACACAGGCACAGGTACCTTCTGCATAGCGGCACAGAGGACATCATTGCCCTTGTGGTAGGGAACCTGGACCGAGCCCAGGAACTTCACCCGGAACTGGTCCACCCAGTCGCTGTTTCTGGTCAGGCCTGGAAGCAAGAAGGAAGCGAGGCGTGGCAGAACCAACGGGCTGCCACCATCCACACACGTCCCACCTAGGCCGGGCCTGACTTGGATCCATTGTGAAATTGACCAAAGTCACCTCTGCTCGGCTCCCTCCCTGGGTGGTTGGGATCTGGAGCATGGTTTACCTGGCAGCAAGTCGGAGCAGGGAAGATGAGGGGCCCTGTGACAGCAGGCAGGGGGAAAGGAACACTACCTGCCATCTGTTCAGGCTCCTTGGTGACCTCGATGGCGTAGTAGGCAGGGAAGATGCCCCGGGCTCCCGTGCGCATGTTGTAGGCCTCATACCAATAGTCCTCAGCCTGCAGCTCCACCAGTAGAGGGTCGTCCACTTCCAGCTCAAGTTCGTCTTCATGTCGAGGCACAAACCTATCCCGAGAGGGCACATGAGGATTTCCCCATCAGGGCCTCTCCAGCCAGGCCACCTGTCTTCTCCCCAACCTATTCTGGGGTCAGGAGTTTTACTGACATCGTTAGTTCAATAAACATGTGTAAAGCATCCCGTGAGCCTGTCACTACTAGCTCCTGGGGGAGACCACAGTCTACTAGACACGCATCCACTATGGAGGAACTCAGGCCAAGGGAGGCGGGGAGGGGTGGGTTTTGTGTGGGGTCAGGCATCGTCTTTCTGGGCACCCTCCTGGGCGCTGGCCCTGACCAGATCGGCAGCACACTGCACCAAAACCGTCCACTCTGTCACATACTGAGTTCTTTGAGGGTGGACATGTCCCCCTGGGGCTGAGAGGATGAATGAATGCCAGTGGTGGGGCCTAGGCCATGAGGTTATTTATGGCAGAGGCAGGGAGGGGTGGCCCCAGCTGCTGCCGGGCCAGCCCAGCTCAGGTGCTCTTACCTGAATATGGCCCGGTGGGTCTGCTCCTGCTCCTCCCCATTGATGACACAGGAGAACAGCCCAAAGGATTCTGCACCTGTGGTGAGGGGGACAGGCTGGAGGAAGGTGGTCCCAGTGCTGCTCGAGGTTCGTGGAGCAGGAAGAGGGCCCTGAGGTCTTAGGCCTTGAACCAGATGGGCCTGAGGCCACCTCCCAGGGACACCCTGATTCCGGCTCTCCCTCCCAGGACCCCCACACTCCCCGCTGTGGACTCACTGGAGGAGCGAGAGTGGCCACTCATGAAGACGTTCAGGAACTTCTTGGAGAAGTGGACGTCGGGTTCGTCGGGTGTCGAGTCCTCGGAGAGGCAGGCGGAAGGCCGCGGCCGGGGGGCCTCCTCATACTCCTCCCCAATGGCCGACTCATAGGGCGAGGAGGCAGAGGCGCAGTTGTCATACACAGTGGCCGAGTCGCTCTCGTCGCTGTAGTCTCCGAAACATGGCCGCAGGCTCACCAGCTCCAGCTGTGCGTGCTCATCCACCACCAGCGTGTACTTGACCGAGTCGTAGGACAGCGCACTGGTGTCCGAGCTCAGCGAGGCCCGTGGAGGCGGCGGCGGCTCCCCCAGGCTGCCCCGCCACCCTCCACCTGGTGGCTCAAGCCGCTCCGGGGATGACAAGCAGTCGAAGCCCTCGTCTTCCTCACTGATGGAGGGATGTGGCCGCCCTGCAGTGGAGGGGTAGGTGGCAGGGTCTGGATCGGAGCTGACTGACATCCGGCTCTCAGCTGGCGGTAAAAAGGCGGAGGTGAGCTCTGCAGGGTCTGGGGGCCTCTGCACTGGGGTCAGGTATATCTCCTCGGTGGCCTCTAGTCGCACGTCTGCCTGGTAGTGGATACGGTCTCGATGTGAGTGGCCCCGGCCACCAGGTGGGGCGGCAGGAGGGCCATTGGGAGGCGCCATCTGGGTGGCAGCGCTGCGACGGCAAGGGCTGTCGGTGGAGGTGCCTCGGTCCTTGGTGGGTGCGGGGCTGCTCTGGGGTGGCAGCTCATCACTCAGGCAGATGTGTTCATGCGGAGGTGTCTGCTCCCCTGGAGAACAGGCAGGTCAGTACTGAAGGCAGGTGCCCTCACCCTTGACACCCAAGCTCCCTGTTCCCTCTACTCAGCATGACCACTTAGCAACAGGCCATGGCCAGCTCTGGGGCCAGCGCTCTGACCATACCCGACCTCAGCTGGGCCTACTCAAAGATGCAGGACAGGCAGTCGACCTCTACTCAACAGCTGGAGAATGCTGGGTTTGCTCTCTGCACCGGGGACTGGGTCGGGTCAGGTGGGAGTCCAGGTAAGGGAAAGGGTCCTCACTTACCTGTCTTCAGGGGTGAGGATGATCGAGACACCCGATCCTGCCAACTGTGCTTCTTGCCCAGAGAATTATTATTCAGTGTGTCCTGTGCAAAGAACAAAAGGCCCTTGTGACGGAAGCGGTCAACAGTGCCCGGCACAGGGAGGCCCTGGCTCTGCCCCCATCAGGCCATCCCTAGGCCATTTGCTGCACTCCCACCCCCACCATTTGTCTAGGGCCTCACCCCCAACCCTCCTCGAGCAGGCAGGAAGGGTGGCAAGTCCCAATCCTCCCAGCCAGGCCTCTTGGCTCTGGCCGGCCCTCTCTCCTGGCTCAGGAAAGCTGGCCAACTCTCACATGCTTTTATCAGCCTCCACAAAGGTGGTGATGGCCAATGTGTGTGTGGTAAGTGAGGGAGGAGGTGGGGGGAGAAGCAGGAGCCATCTGGGGACAGAGCCAGACCCCCAGTCCCAGACATCGAGAGTTTACATGAAGATGCTCTCTTCCAGCCCGAATGCCCTGGAGCTGAGGAAGCTATGGCCTAGGGAAGGGGCAGGGACATTCTAGCAGAGCCTGAAAAAAGCAGGAGGAAGGGTCTTCCCAGCAGCTAGCCTAGGGACTGGGATGAATCATCCAAATGACGATTCCATAACATGGTTCCCTCACCGCCCCCCCCAGGAGCACATAACTGAGGAATGACAGATCTAGTCGTCAGCACCCCTTCTTCTTGGATCTCCATGGATCTCCATGCCACAGTCTCAGCGCCCCCAGAACCCTCTCCGAAATGCCTGCATACAAGGCTCCCTACACACAAGTTAGGTCCCCTCTCGGGGGAACACCCTCACAGGTCCTCACATTCATGAGTCTGGCTGCCAAAATCCACCCCAGAGGATCCTGGGAAAGGGACTAATCCTTTCCCTGCAGCCTCTGCACCCTCCACCAGCAGCCCCACCTCCCTCTCTATCTCCCTTGACTGAGCCTGGAAGACAAAGGGCCACAGCCACTCTCCCCCTATTCAACCCTCCTTGGCATCCTGCCACCCAGCCCAGGGGCCCTAGGCCCCCAACTCAGACAAACAGCTCCACCTCCCATTTCTCTTCCCTTCCTTCTGGGAATCCCCAGCTGCCCACATTTCAAACTGGCTGCTGCCTCTGCGCTGCCCATCCCCAGCTGTTCACAATTTCGCATGACCTCTCACCACACCGACCGCTTCAGATGCCCTTTTCTCCAGGTCCTGCATCTGCCCCACCTTCACGAGGAACCCCACACCCTAAAGGGGGAATCCAGCCACAGCCTGAGGTCCCAAGCTCCAAACCTGTGCAACCCCTCAAAGCCTTGTTCTCTTAATGCCTCAGTTCTCTCTTTTCCGGGGTCCTTCCACTCTCCCTGTCAGCTCCTTCATTTCTTCCTTTCCTCTCGGGCCCCAGTCCCTTACGACAGATCCTACATGCCTCTGAGACCACCTCCCCAGGGAGCTCCCCCTTGGGAAGCCTTGGGAGGTCTCACCAGGACGGAGACTTCTGCCCGCGCTGGACAGGCCAGGCCCTCTCCAGCAGCCCCTCCTCGCGCCCCCACCCTGCGGGCCGGGCCTGTGCGCTCCTTACACCTCCCGGGGCCCAGACCCAGGGCACCGCCCCCTCAGCCCCGCCCCACACCGCTCGCGTCTCACCTGAGACCGCGGCACCTGCGGGAAGAGATTGAGCGTGGTGGGCCGCTTGGGCCGGTACGTGTCCCCGCCGCCCTGGCCCTGGCCCTGGCCGCGGGGCGCCGGCTCCTGGCGGGGCTCGGCCTCCGGCCGTCCCGCTCCCGGCCGCCGCGCCGCGCGCTCCTCCTCGTCCTCCTCCTCGTCGTCCTCGGCGCCGGGAGTGTCCCCCGTCGCGTCGATCAGGTCCATCTGCAGCATCTCCGCCTGCAGCCTGCTCCCCGCGCCGCCGCCACCTCCCGCTGACAGCAGCCCTGCGCGTGGGGGCTGCGCGGCGCGGACGGAGGGGCGTCAGGGGGCGGGGCCTGGGCGGGACCGAGGCCGCCACGCCCCGCCCCCGCCCGGGCGAGTCCATTCCGCGGCCGCAAAGAGGGGAGAGAAAAAGAGGGGCAGGGGCCAGGCAAGAGGGGTCCGCGCCCTCCCGCTCCCCGCGAGGGTGTCCGAGGCCTCCGCATTCCCACTCCTGTTGGCGCTTTTGAGAGTCCACACCTCTCCCCTCCCACTGTTCCCCCCTCTTCCTGATTCTGCACCCTCCCGTTCCCTTGGCAACGGCCGGTGACCTCACCAGCCTTGTAAGCCGAGCCCAGAGTGAGGTCACCGCTGTTGCCATGGGGACGCAGGGTCGCCAAGGTGTTCTGGCCCCACACGGGATTGGGGGGGTGGTGTTAATATTTGAAGGGGGTATTGAGGAAAAATGGGAATACAGTCAGCCAGGCGAGGGATTGCGGGAGGGCCGCAGTGCGGATAGGAGGACCTGAGCGCTCCCGGAAGAGTGATGCCAAGGGGGAGAGGGAGATGGAGGGCACCGGGACAGGCAGTGACATCTCTCACACTCTCCTGTCTACAGGCCAGCCCCCTCCAACCTGAGATTTTCCCTCAGTCCAGCCTAACCTTGATAGTTAAGAGCCCCATTCTAGTTCCACATCTGCCACTAACTCCCTGGCACCTTGGACAGATCCCCTGACCCTCCAGTTCCCTCCCAGCTTCCCAGAGAGGTGAGGACTCACTGGAAAGAAAGTGTGAAAGCCCCCCGGAGCTTGTCTAAGGCCCCACAGCGTACATCCTTAGCTAGGACTGCCTCAGGGCCCTGCCTGGCTGAAGGACCACCCTCTCCAAGGCTCTGCCTGTGCATGTTGAGGGAGAGGGCGGTGGGGGAGGAGAAACAGGTGTATGACCTTAGAGAAGTTATGTCAGGGCCCGGGGACCATTCCCCAGGTCCAGAATAAGTGACCTCTGCTTCAACCCATCCTGGCCTGGCCAGAGGGTGGAGGGTTAGGGAACAAGGTACTGGAAGGGTATCTTCCTCCCTTGGTTTCGCCTTGCTTGGCAGAACTTACAGAATCTCTGAGGGCAACAGAGGGTCACCGCAGAGACAGCCCACCCCAACTCACTCTGCAGGTCTTCTCTGCTAACTACTCTCTTAACACCACGTCCACTTTGGCCACCCACTCTCCTGGGGGCTGAAACAAACTCTGGGCTCCGCCACCTAGCCCCGTGCTTTGCTGTCCATTTCCTGACTAGTGGCCCCTCTTCCTGTTCTGAAAAGACACAGAGGATCTCCATCTGACCCAGGCTCCCCCGATGCTAAGGACTTCCTGGCAGGATTCAGAACTTTAGGGACAGGAGATAGTCATGTGTCCTATGACAAAGCCATGGGGTCAAAAGCAGCAGCAATGCTGGGTTAACCCTCCAAAGGGGCCTTTGAGACTGTGGACCAGAGGGGGTCTGCAAGGCCCTGTGGTGCGGTTTGGCACAATGGCAGCCAAGGGAGTGCCTTGGCTCTTTTTTCCTGCCCCAAAGCACTGCAGATTTCACCAGACTCCACCCTGCTCTGCCTCGGGCCCTCTGCCAAGGCCACTCCCAAAGGATTTAGGGGCGTCCTGAGCCTTCCTTTAACTCAGGCCCTAGTTCTCAAGCCCTCCTGCCCTCTCCCTTCTTGTGGGCAGTTGAAGGAGCTGTCTCCTGGCAAAAAAAAAAAAAGAAAAAAAAAATTCTGACTGAGCACCCAAGATATGCCAAGCACCGTACTGAATGCTTCCTGTATGTTATTTCATTTAATGAGGGTACAGTTCAGATCCTGAAAGCACTTTTGTAGATTTGGGGATGCCCTCAATGCTGTCCCTACTGATCCTGCCACCCTGCTCAGGGGCTCCTGGGCGCTCAACCTTACCCGTAAGGACAGGCTGTCTTTGCACTGCAGGCTGATGCCACACTCATCGGTGATCTCTGAAAGGTCTTCATCCTCAAATTCCTCCAGACTGATGTCATGGGTGAGCCTGGTGGGGATAGGAAGCCGAAGTTACAACATGGGGACTGCTCAGCCCACTGATGTCTCCCTAGTACGTCTCCCAACGGGCAGCCCTCCGAAGGCAGATCGCAGCCCCCAGAGGATGGGACTTGGGGTAACTAAGAGGCAGGGAAAGTTTTGGGCTCATGCCGAAAGGCAGTCTTCCTGGAGTGGCCATCAAAGGAGAGGCTCCAGGTTACTCCTGCTCCTCCCGGCTGGGAGTTGTTCATCCTGTTGCCAAACAAGAGGCAGTGCCTAGAAGGCCCAGCTGGTCAGAGCCTCAGCTCTGCCAGAGAAATGCCTCCCAGGGTCAAGGCAGGTGCCAAGGCCTGTTCACCCATGCAGAATGCGGAGCTGAGAAGAGAGTCGGTGGGATGCCTGGAGTCGGGCAGGGGGTCGGGGAAGGGGCTCCCTGTGCAATCCGTGCAGCCAGAAAACCCAAGGCGCTGGCTCAGGCCCCTCCCCAGCCCCAGAGGAGTGCTCCATGCCCCCAGCCCAGGAGGATCCATGCTGCTAGAGCTGTGGAGCAATGAAGGGACATCTGGTATCAGTATGGCTAGTTTCTGCCTGTTCCAGGAGAGACTAGGCCCCATTCTCTGTTCTTGGTCTCATCTCTTCAACCACAAAATTGCCTTGCCCAGCATACGGACCCCGAACAGGAGGCTGCACAGATTGGGTCAATGAAGACCTTGGGTTGGGGACTGGAGGTGCTCTGACCAGGAGGCAGGCCAGGGCACTTTAGCACCAGAACACTAACAGGGCCCTGTCCCCCTAAGCCAGCCCTGTGCCCCCACCCCACTGCCCTGCCTGCCTGCCTCCTGCACCTGCTCACACCCAGCCCGAGGCTCCACCTGGTTCGGTGTGCGTGGGACATTTGGGAGAATTCTGTTGGGGAACTTGGGGAGAATTCTGAGCATTTTCCCAAATGAGATTAGGAGATTAAGGCTTAGAGCAAGAGAGACCCACAACCCAAGGTCACCCAGGAGAGGTGGTGGCGCAGCCCCCAGGGGAGCCTAGGAGGCCCAGGCCATGCCCTCTGCCTCTCACCTCAGTCAGACCAGAGACCCAGAACTCAATGGAGCTGCCCCCAAACTTCCCCCCTCCCCACCCTCCCCCCCCCCCCCCCGCACCCCTACCAGCGCTCCCACTGATCTTCCAACCAGCTGTCATTGTCTGGGCTCGAATCCATCTTCAGCACGAGCTTCATGGAGAGCCCTGCCCGGCCAGGGGGCTGCGGGGCCCCAGGGCTGCCCTCTCATGCCCAGAAGGGTTGGGGGGCCAGGGCTCAGGGCAGGGCTGGGGCCTTGGGCCTCCACTGTCTGGGCCTGCCTTTCTGCGTCCTGTCCGCTGCAGAAGCCTGGGGAGCTCATTAAAAATAGATGGGCAGGGAGAGGAGACAGCGGCTGCCGACCTGGGCCCCAGCCCTTCGCAGCCCAGCCCTCAGCTGCAGGCAGCTTCCTGCCCCAGCCTGGCCCTGCTGCGTTGCCGCTGTCGTTGCTGCCTCCCCCACGGGATCAGGTTACTGCAATCAATGCCACCGGCTCCACCTGCCCTTCCAATGCCCCTGTCGGGGGCTGGGGTGGCCCCCCTCCCTGCCCAGGCTTGGAAGCAGATGGCAGAAATCTGGGCTGTTTCCCCCCAAAAGCCGGCCCCTGATCTGCTTTAAAGGGCCAGCACCACACTCAAGGTGCCTGATGACCAGATTGGGGGGGAGGGGAAGGCTTCAAAATTCTCTATGAATGGATGGCTCATCCACACAGCTACCCACTCCGCTCCTATACCTCAGCTGGGAGGCTTCTGTGAGCCCAGGTAGCACCCACACAGGGCTGCCTGTTGCCCTCCTGGTGCAGGACAGAACCCGGCCCACTCCGCAGGGCTCTGTCCTTCAGCACTCAGGACGTGTCTGCCGGCATAGGAGGCTCCACAGCCAGGGGAAGGGCAGACCATGTGAGGACCCCTCCTAACAGGGCTGGAAGGGCAGCCTGCGAGGTAGTGGGCTTCCTGTTACGCAGTTCCATAAACAGAAGCTGGAAGGCCCACGGAGGGAATGGTAGAGAGGGATTCTGACCAGGGCAAGGGGGCTGGATAGACAAGGGCTCTTTAAGGCCCCTTCTGACCTGCAGCCTGAGGGTGGTAGGTTCCCAGGGCTGGTGGAAGGTGTGGTGTGCAAGTGGGCGTAGGCTGGGGAGGACAACCCAGCCCAGAAGCCAGAGCAGCCCTGCGCAGTCTGACTGGCACAGGGTGGCATCTCTGGCCCCGGGACGAGAGCTGAGTGGCTGGCACTAAGAAAATGGTTAATACACACCAGCTGCCTGAACAGTCACAGAGAAGGCACCCCTGGGGCTCAGCCGACACTGCGGAGCTGCAGGACTAGGGGGCATCCGACCCAGAGCTGCCCTCAGACGCTGCCACTCTGCCCGTGACCCGTGCTTCTCTTCCTCACTGGCCAGCCCTGGTCCAGCGCCTGCCTCTGCAGTCCCAGACCACCCCACCTGCCTCAGTCTCCCCATGCCGGCATCACTCCACACCATGTACCACTATAAGACAAAGCTGCCAAAACACCCCCGTTCTGCCCCCTACTCAGGGTTCCCTGCTGGCGGCTGACTCCTTGGCCTGGCATCCAAGGTCTCCAGCTCCATGTGTGGTCGCCTGCGCCTCCCACACCTGCCTCCAAAGTCTAACCCAGTGCTTGGATGGAGCACGTGGTAGGCTCTCAACCTGTGCTGCTGGAAGAAGGCTCATTAATCTCGCTCCTCCAGAAAGGCCCCTTGGCGCCTGCTACACACACACACACACACACACACACACACACACACACACACAGCCCTCCTGGCCACACTCACTGGCTCGTCATCCTCTGGCTTGTGGTTGGTGTCACCATGTGTGTGGATGCAAGGCAGTGGTGTGGGGAAGCAGACAGGACCCAGCGTCCAGCAGACACCCTGGAGCCTGTTCCGAAGGTGGATGAAGCTCACATTCTCCACCCTGTACCCAGCAGTTGATGAACACAGGTCCCCTCCCTCCCAGCTCTGGTCTGGACTGCAAGCTCCTCAAGGGCAGAGCTGGCGAGATAATCTTGCATACACTGGGTACCCGGTACCTGCCCGTTAGATGTTTGTCAAGTGATATCCTTAGCCTCCACCCCACTCCTCTCAAACCGAAGTAAGGGCAGGCCTCCAGGGTCTGGCTTGGACTGGGCAGAGGGCTTCCCAGCTCATCTCCACACCTTCGGCATTACCTGATATTCCCACTTCCTGGAACAGCAGGTCTGGGGGTGGGCAGGCCCAGCTGTATCATCCTTTACAGGTGAGGGAACTGAGGTCATCTGGGCAGTGGTGGAAAGAGCACTGCGCTGGGGCTCAAAAGCCGGCACTTGATGCCCGGCTTCAGGGGTGGGTTAAGGGAGTTCCTTATCTTACTTTTTTCTCATAAGCAGAGCAGGGTGGAAGAATGCTCACCATATCAGGCTTGGAGGCAGAAGGCCTGAGATCAAATTCCGACCTCTTCACTTGTAAGGAGCGGCTGCCCTGGCCACCAACCTTCCTGATGCCCCGCATTTCCCTCAATCCTCACTACAACCTTGGGAGAGGGTTTATTTTGCCCATTTTCCAGAAGGGGACACTAGGGCTCAGGCATCAGGTGCTGGAGGTCTATGGTTTCCCCACGTATAAAACCACCCACACCTGCTCACTGTCTGCTGGTGAGGATCCACAGAGCGGAGTGTTGGTGAATTGCAGAGTGCTGTGAGGTCACGACCAAGAACGGAGGAGGAGTCTCCGTTGTAACTCACACCCCCAGCCCTGCCCACTCCCCACTGCCCTGCCCTTCCTGTCCCCTCCAGGAACTAGATGTGCTAGGTCTCCCAGCCAAAGTCCTGGGAGACCCTTCCTGGAGGAAAAGCTAAACAGACTCTTGGTCCTTCCAGGCTCAAGGAAGTCAACCGTGGGGAGAAAGGGAGGAGAGGAAGGAAAGGAGCGAGGTTCCCTCCTGATCCCACCATCCACCTTCCCCCAGTCCATGCTCTGGAAACTTGAGCCCTCAGCACCACAGGCCAACGCAAGCTGCATCACACCAGCCTCGCACGCAGGTCTCCAGCTCTGGCCTCTACATCTGGACACCTCAGCAGTTTCCTTTCAGAGCAGCCACTGTTATCAATTCAGACCTGCTCACCCAATTATGGAGATGTTCCCGAGGTCTCATCCACTTTAACATTTGGTGACTCTGTGCTATGAGTTTAGTCTCTTGAGACTGCCCTGACCTTTGGAGTCTATCTTTATATTCGAGGCCCCCTCTTCCTGCATTAACCTTTTCTCCTCCTACTCCCGGGCTGCAGTCCTTCCTTCCAATGGCCTGCAGGCTCCTCCCTGCATTCTGCACACGCCATTCTCGACGCTCCCCCCAACCCCCCACACTACCTGGGCTGAGCTCTCCTACGCGAACAAACATGCCTTTTGTGTTCTGATCTTTATTCCACGGCCTTTTCCCTTGCCACGTGCTGTCATATCTCCCTGTGATCCTCTTTACACCTATGGCAGCCCTACCCCTTCCTGATTTGCTGTTTCAAGCCAGTAGTAGGCTGAGTTAGAAGTGTATGCAGAGTAAGGGTTAAGTGGTAAAGTGCTAAGGCTTTAGCTGAGCAAGGCCAAGTCTGAGCCAGTCATTCGGCTGTCCAGAGGCCATTCTTCTCTTCCTGTACCTGGCTCTCCTGGAGTGAGGTACGGGTGCCAGCTGAGTGACCTTGGGTCCTGGCCACGTGCCCCTCTCATGACAGGGGCGTCTGTGGTCCAAGGGTCCAGCCTCTCCCTGCCTTCGGAGTGCTGAGCAGAGGTGGCTCCCAGGGGGTTCTTAGGACACCTGTGGACCTGCTGCTCATCTCTAGGCAGGTTCCCCGTTTCCCTCTGGCTCCCCCACAGGCCATTCTCCACTGGGCAACCAACCAAAATCATTTGAAAAGCAAATCTGGTCTTGTCACCCCTCCCCGGCTCAGAAGCCTTGCCCTGGCCCAGAGGGAAAGGGGCCGACATTCTCACCTGTGGCCCGAAGGCTCCGCAAGGCCTCCTCTTCCTCCTATCATCACCCCCACAACCTGAGTCCCCGTTCCCCCACCCCCCAACTCTCTAGGCTTCTGCCCCACTGGCTTCCTTAACAAAGCCTTCCCTGACCTCCCTGACCAGGCCAAACAATCCTGCTACAATCCTGCCCGCGTAGTCCTTCGTGCTGGTTCTTCTAGATCCCTGTGATTTTCCCTTTGGGTTCTGCGAACGTTTCCCTTAGGGCAGCTGGCCCACGAGGGTGGGAAGTCTCTCCTGGCCGACAGTGTGCGGTGCCTCACCGGAACTTAACAAATGTTGTTGAATGAACGAACCACTGGTGTCCCCACTAGACTTTCCCCTTGGACATCTCTGTCAGTTCCCCTTTCAACTAACTTCCTATGTCCCCACATACAAGGGAGTTTGGGGTGGGGTATGTAGGCCTCGAGGCAGGCGGGGCTGGCTGAAACAGTGGGGTGGGGGAGAGCGAGGCCAGCCGCATCCTGGGAACCTCCTCTCCGCCCCACCCCCAGATTCGGGTGGGCAGGGGTCAGGCTGGGTTTGTTCCTCTGGTCTGGAATTCCCTACCCATCCAGATCCACACCGGGGTCATTTCCAGTGGAAAACCGAATCCAATCCAAGGGACAACCCCTGCTTGGGGTTATAATGTGTCTGATCTGTTTAAACTCCTTGGTGCCCATGTGCAGCAAGAACTCTGGGGTCGGACTTTTGGGAAACTACCCTGAGAAAACAATCCCACACGTGGAAAACCTGTATATACAAGGATGTGTATTCCTCATACCAGCAAACAACAGAAAACAACCAACCAGCCCAGTACCATGGGGCTGGTTAAACTGTGGCCACCAGTGGATGGAATAGTATGCCGCCTTTTGTTTGAATATTATAAAGTCTGTGTATTAATGTGGGAAATGGCAGGTAATATAATGAGCAAGAAGACAATGCACGGCCGTACGGTTTCACGTGACACAGGAAGAAACAGTAATACGGACACGGTTGTGAGATGCGGTGGGACCTGGGGAGAGCTTGTCTCCTCTGCTCTCCGTGACGGACTTTCTGCACCAGGTCATACCAGCCTGGCACCGGGTCCCAGTCCTGGGTCTGGGCTGCCCACTGTCTCACAGAGCTGTTTCCTGAAGGCAGGGCCCGTCACATTCGCCCTGGCACCATCCCAGCCTTGCTCTAATCTGTGCACAAAGCCCAAAAACTTGTACGCCGCAGGCACAAAACAACCGCCTATTAAAGTGCTGGCTGACTGCGGCACTGGAAGCTCTGTGACAGCACCACAGGCATCTCCAGGGCCAGAAGGAGGCAAGGCCCGTAGTCGATGCACCGGAGAGTTTTTGAATGACTGCAAGCGTAGGGCCAGAGAGCAGGCACAGAGATGGCATTCTGGAATGGAAGAACCCCTAGTGGGGATGGCGGCGGTGACCCAATTTGTAGAATCCAGAGGGGCCCCACGCCATAACTGGCCTAGTTCCAGCAATCCAGCGATCAACTTTCAGGCTCTGACGTCAAAGAACTGGGGTGGGAATCCTGCTGTGGCCTTGTCTGGCTGTGTGAGGCACATCATCACTGCCCCCACACTGGACGTGCACCAAGAGCTGGGTTAGGGGGTGCTGCCCAGGGCGTGGGCTGCAGGTGGGGAAGCCCCTTCAGCAGCAATAGCTTTCCCGCCCCCGTCCGCCTACCACACCATGCTGGCTACACAGGTCACGGGGCCGGCATTCCTCAGCCTGGTCTCGGGCCACCTGCCTTCACTCTGCCGTCTCGTGCGTGGTGACGTTCTCTCTGAGGCTTCAGTGACCCTCGCTCTCTAAGATGAGACTCCCCGGATCTCTTACCGTAGCCCAGTCCTCTCCAATAAGCCCTGCTGGAATCCTCCAGTCGGGTCCCGCAATGACCCCCAACCTCAAACTCAGCAGGTCTAATAACAATGTCACCTCCCTGCCTGCCAAACCGCGCCCACTGGGCACCACAACCCCCAAGGGGTCCAACATCACCCAGACTCCTGCCTCTTCTCCACTCCTTACACCAGACCTCTCACCAACCGTCCTCCCTCTAAATCTCCCTCACACCCTCCCCCGTCCTTCCTCCCCAGCAGGACGGCCAGCGGGCCCCTTACCTCCCGTCCACACTCTCCCTAGCCGCCCGTGTGACCTCCCCAAGACATTGATGCGAGGTTGTCCTTCCCTGACTAAACACTTGCTGCT
This sequence comes from Rhinolophus ferrumequinum, assembly GCF_004115265.2. Taxonomy (NCBI): domain Eukaryota; kingdom Metazoa; phylum Chordata; class Mammalia; order Chiroptera; family Rhinolophidae; genus Rhinolophus; species Rhinolophus ferrumequinum. Next base: position 14,966,235 of record NC_046294.1, read on the forward strand.
CCCACTGCTTGTTGGTGAACAGGCCAGGGTCCCAACACGGCCTTCACAGTCTGCACGTCCTGCTGCCCACACTCGTGCCAGAATGGGTGGCAGACACCCTGCTGGCTCTCTCTCTTTTGGGGCCCTTCATCCATGCTGCCCTTCCCTCTTCACCCCTCCTCCTCTTGGGTGACACTCACTCCCCCACCAGGACTGACCCGCTGACCCCAAGGCCCTCGATCTTGGTCACCCACACCTACTAGCCTATCTAGAAAGGCCTTGTCTGTCTGTCTGAGTCCCCTCTACACCAGTGCCTGCATGATGACCAGGCCCATGTCTGCTTCTAGAGTGAGCCTGGCAAAGTGCAAATGTTCGTTGAGTGAACGAAGGACCAGCCAAGTGTGTCCCCCTAGTGAAAAGATAAGTGAGGAGGTCCCTGCACCTCTCGGTGGCCTCTCTCTCATCCCTGAGGCAGTGTGGTAGGGTAAAAACATCAGCCTCTAAGGAGTCATGAGGCCGGGGTGCTGTCCCAGCTCTGCCTCTAACTTGCTGTCTGTTCTTGGGGAAGCCACTTAGTCTCTCTGTTTCCTCCAAAGTACCGGGGGAAGAGCGTTGGTTTGGATGAGCTGATTTCCACTGTCTCTTTGACCCATGAACCCAGGGCAGACTGCTCACTGCACTTTCCATGAGCACCCATCCTCTGTCCCTCCCACATGGACTGTCCTGCTGGCCCTCCCCTTCCTCCCACCTACTCAGCTCAGTGCATCCATTGCATTAGTTTCTAAATTCTCTTCTGGATTTTCCTGTATACAGGCAGACCTCGGCGATATTGCAGGTTCGCTTCCAGACCACTGCAATAAAGCGAACAGCGCAATAAAGCGCATCACGACTTTTTTGGTTTCCATATAAAAGTCATGTCTACACTATACTGTAGTCTATTAAGTGTGCAATAGCATTAGGTCTAAAAAAACCCAATGTACATACCTTAATTTAAAAATACTTTATTGCTAGAAAATGCTAACCATCATCTGAGCCTTCAGTGGGCTGTAATCTTTTTGCTAGTGGAGGGTCTTACCTTCAATTTGTAAAAAACGCAACATCTGTGAAGTGCAATAAAATGAGATATGCCTGTAATGAACATGTATCAGTTTAATACTAAAATTTCAAAATTATTTTGTCAGTTACAGAAGTAACCTATACTTATTGTAGAAATAAGAGTACAGAAGTATGTACAGTAAGTGAAAACCCCTCCCCCATACCATATCCACAGGCAACTATTAGTAACTGGTTGGGGCATTTCTATAATCAGAACAAAGAAGGACACATATTATTTAAACCAACTATCCACAAACAAACGTTCCCCACCCTTGCAGGTCCACATCGTGCTCACCCCCTCCACCACCTCACCTCTCTCCCAATATTCCAGGGCACTCTCTGAACTCAGACTGCCTGGGTTCCAACCCAGCTCTGCTACTTATCTAACCTCTTTATGCCTCCGTTTCTTCATCTGCTAAGTGGGCTTACAATAAGAATAATACTCTGTTTATATAGTCCTGGTAGGAACTCTTGCACAGAAAGTGCTCAGAATGGTGTCTGGGCAAAGTGAGCCGCTCCCACGTGTCAGGGCGTACCACTGGGCTCTCTGGCAATGCACTGTATTCTCTGTACTCTAGGAGGGTGGTGCCCAATTTTAAGCTTAATTAAATAGTAAACCAATAAGGCATTACTGAGCACCTACTCTGTGCTGGGCATTGGGCAAACCAAAGTTTAGATATTAACTCCTTACGCCTTTGAGAAGCTGACAGTGGTGCTGGGGCATGTGTAACACACACAGTAACAATAAGAACAACAACAACAATAACAACAACTGCATGAAGGCAGCGCTCCACAGCTCTTGGAACACTCAACATGTGTTGTCTCATCCAAGTCTAAGGACCGTCCTGCACAGCGGCCAAAGCTGGCATTATGGAGAAGAAACAGAGGCTCGGGGGTCGAGTGCCCAGTCTTGGGGCACACAGCTAAGAAGGCTAAGCCAGGAATCAAACCCAGGCCAGCTGGATCCACGACCCCACCAAAGAGCCACAAGAGAGCAGTAACTACCCAGGGTTAAACCAAACTGGGCCAAGGGCTCTGAGAGGCTGGACAAGGGAAAGGGCAGCGGGGGCGGCCACGTAGGGCTGGAGACACTGCTCTTATTATTCCCACGAGTGGGCTTTGTCTTCACAGCCAGGCCACCATGTCCCGGAGGGCTGGCCCACGCCTCAGCCTTGGTGTGCTGCCACCCTTGCCCACCTGGGCCAGGACTGGACACACTCACTGGCTGGTATCCACCCTGACAGCTCCTCTCGCTAAAGCGCCCATGCTAACCTGCCTGCCTGCCTGTGAGCACTGGTACCTGGGGATCAGGAGCCAGGTGAGGGGAGGTAAAGCTGTCCTCCGGGCCAGGGGCAGGGCCTGGAGGTAGAATGGACTGAACACGCACCGTAGCTGTAGGTTCCAGTCCAGCCTCAGGCTCTAACTTCCTCTGGGTCCTTGGGCAAGCCACCTGCCTCCCTGAATCTCAATGTCTTCATCTACAAAATGGGCAGACTGATCCCCACACCCGGGGTGGTTATGAGGGCTAGGTGAGCCGGCACTGGGAAATGCTTTGAACAGTGAGGAGCTATACACAAGCCTGCTAGCATAGAGGGCGGGCTGACACTTGGTAAGCACCGACGTGATATAAATTAAGGAATCAATATTCATTAGCTCACCTAACATGTGGCACTCAGAGAAGATAAAACCCTGCCCAGGTCATGCAGCTAGAAAGTGGTGGAGCTAGGATTTGAACCCAGGTCCTTCTAAGCTCAGTGCCCTCCCACTGCAGAGGGTCCTCCTGGTAGGAAGGCAGTGTTTGCACAGAGGCAGTGTGTGATGCCAAGTGGAGTCACTCTCAGACCTCAGGCTTCTTACTCAGGCACTAACCACAGAGGCCCCAGCATTCAAACCTCCTCCATCTGGTCCCCTCCTTCTGGTGTTTTCCGGGCTCAGCTCAGGGCCTCAGGGGAGGTTTCTAATCCTGATGATGCCATTAGAGACCCACAAAGGTCCCTGCCCACCTGAGGACCAGGGAACCAGCAACCTCTTGGTCAGAAGAGGGGCTGGCGCCAGAGACCAGCTGGGGCCTGGCTGAGGTGGGGGCCCCAGGAGACGGGAGGGCGCCAGCTCATTAGATGGAGAAACAATGGGGTACATCGAGGCCTACTTCTTCCAAGGCTCTGGAGCAGTTACACCTCCTCTTCCTTCCACCTGGGGCCAGGATTCTGAGGAAGGGACATCAACCCTTCCCCACAACACCTACTGTCCACTTCTCTGAAATTCACCTCCCAATTGCCTAACCCCAGCTAGGAGGCAGGGAGAGGGGTGAAGGGAAGCTCAGATTAGGGTCCTGGGAACTACTCCTGCAGGGACCCCCCCCAATATTCCTGGTTACTTCTGGGTGTCCAAACCAGACACCCCGTCCCACAGCCACGTCTAGAATCTCTGGGTTGAGTCTGAACCTCCTGCACCTGCACACATCTGACAAGGTCAGGACTTGTCCAAATCCAGGTCTGGGAGTTAGGCCCCTCTGGTCAGGCAAGGCCCATGACTCCCTCCTTCCTGCACCAAGGTTGTCCGTTGCCCCAAGAAACTGGCACCCATTTCTATTCAGAAGCCTTCGGACTGGGCACAGGCAAAGCCAGCCTACCTGCCTCCTTTGGGATCTCAACCCAGATTGCAGCCCTCCTCCAATTGCAGCTCAGAGTCTCCTAGCCTAGGTCATGGAATGGCGGAGGGAACCGCACCACGGATATGCAGAGGCTATCAGTTTAGACTTGAAGCTGAGGGAGGTTCTGGGGGCTCCGTCCAGGGAAGAGACTCCATCTCCATCCAGGCTGTCCCCTCGTTCCCGGGGTCTGGGGGGGTGGTGTGTGTGTGTGTGTGTGTTGCAGGCTGTGGGGAGAGGGAGCCTGAGCAGATCAGTCCCGGCTAAAGGGCGGGGCACCGCGGCCGGGGATTCTCACCTGAAATTGGGCGGCGACGCTATGTGCAGCCCCAGGAACGGGGAGGCGGCAGGCGGGGACGCGGCCCCCCCGCCCAGGCCGCCGCTCTCTCGCTCCGCCATTCTCGCGCACAGCCCTGGCCATCCGGGCGGAGCGCGGTGCGGAGGCAGCGGCGAAGGCGGCGGAGGCGGCCGAGGGGAAGGAGGTGGGGGCGTAGCAAGAGGCCTCCGCCGCCGCCGCCGCGGGGATCCTGCTGGGCGGGCGCGGCGGGCGCACCTGCGCAGGGCAGCGCGCGGCTCCGGACCGCACACCGCTCTCGGGACTGGCGCGAGCGCCACCGCGCGCGCCCCCGGGCCCTGCCTAGGGGTCTCGTGCGCCCCGCCCTCGCCCCGCCCCCGGGCCCGCGTGCCCCGCCCCTCGGCGCTCTCCGAGGTACTGAAGTCGCGGCCCCTGCCGCCCCTGGGTCCGGCCCAGCCCTGCCCTAACTCTTACACTGACTCCTCTCCCCTCGCCCCTCCCGCAAAGCCCTCCCAAGCCCCCCCCCCCATGTGGCCGTGCGAGCTCTGCCAGTTGGCGTGGGCTTAGCACCTGGGTGTCAGGTAACTAATGGCGGGCCCTTAGTTGGCCCTCCTCAGCAGACTAAGAAGGCGGACAGGAAGGGGAAGGTCGTGGAGGCTGGCATAGAAAGGGAAAGGGGGTTGGCAGTGGGCTCCTCGAAAGACACTGGGATCTGTGGGACACCCCAGCCTGACAGGTTTGGAGTCAGTTGGTGTGGCTTTGCGTTATGATGTACCCGTCCTAAGGTTTGGTTTTCTCACCTGTGAAATAGGGACAATAATGGTCCCTCACATGGTTGGTGTGAGGTTGAAACGTATCACAAATGTATTGTCACCGGACGCTGAGAACACTCCATCTCCTGCTGGGATCCAGGTTCACCCCGTCCAGTCCCATTACCTTGAGGGGACCCTTCCAAGGACTATCCCTAGAGCGTCTCCTCTCTAAAGATTGACTCAAGCCCTGCTTCAGCCCTAAACAGCTATTAATGGTTAACTGAACCCTTCCTCTTGGCTTCTGTTTCTGAGCTTCTCCTTTTTCATGTCAAGACTTTCCCAGATTTGTCCCTCTTCTCACTTATCCCTCAACTGCATTTCCTGAAGAGGAAACGTGCACCCAGACATCCAGAGCTGGCCTCTCATATTCTAAGACAGGGCCTTTCCTTCTGCCCCAGCTGTGGTTTCTTCCTGGCCTTCTCTTCCCTAAGAAGGCTAAGCCTGTGAGTTCTTTGAAAGCCTGGACTGCTGGACATGCAGGCTGCTGGTCAAGGTTAGGGCCCCAGCTTTGGTGGGTCATAGAGCCTCTGACCAAACATCACTGGCTTTTCTGGCCACCTGGGAGAATCACACAGGTCCTGCCCTTCACCTCTCTCTGAAGCAGCAGCAGAGCAAACTGCTTCACAGCTTATGGAACCTTATTTGCAAAGCTGGACTGCCAGCTGGTCAAGCCACCCCCTTTACCTTCAGTGTAGCATATGGAAAGGAGCTGCAGGTAGCAGGTCTGCAGTGAACAACCCCCAGCCCCAGCCATGAGAACGTCCCAATACCTAGAGCCAAAGGCCTTGGCTGCCTTTCTTCTCCCTGCCTAGACGGGTGGCCACTGTATCTTCCCTGCTATCTTGGCTCAGTCTCCTTTCACTACGCCTGAACAGTAACCACCTGCTGTTATGGTGCCTGGATTCCCAGGAAAGCAGTCCTGCCATAGTGGCTAATAATTGTACCTTAGTGTGGAGAGTGTGTTTGTCTTAACTAGGGAGTGTCCTCAGGTCAGGGGTGTGTGTGTGTGGGGGGGACAACTCCATCCTCCAGGACCTTTTGCTCAAGAACAAAGGTATCTCAGCTCTCCTAAGGCCAAGCCAAAGCCACATTAGAGAGCAGCCCGGAGAAAGGAGAAAGGGAAGGGCGGGACCAGATCTTGGTGGGAAAGGGGCCACCAGGAGCTTCAAAGCAGAGCCAAGAATGAGACGAGTTCCAGGGTCAAGTTCCTCCCTTTTCCCCTTTCTCACTCTATGCAGGGCAGAGTGTGATATTCTTGGGCCTTGCCTGAGCCCCCTCCCACAGGAAGTTGGGGTACGGCTAACAAGGCTCTAACTTCCAGTGGTCTAAGGCTGGACACCTTCACAGGAAAGCCCACGCACTGTGCGCAGAGAAGGGTCACTCTCTGGCCAGATGGCATGAGACAAGGTCAGCATCCAGGCCCTGGGCTTGGCTGTGGTCCCATCTGGACCACCTAGCCAGAGCCAGAAGGCTTGGACCCCTTCCGCACCACAGCTGCAGCTTAAGTGGCTGAGTTGAGGTAAAGGATGGATGGAAGGCCCGGAGAAGGCCTGCCCCTGACTGATCCCCAGCCTGGGGGTCTACGTGGGCCACAGGCTGGGTCTCTGCCGAATAGCACTCATGACCCTCCTCCAGTGCCTGGAATGCGCTATACAATTCTGGCTGATTGACCTCCAACTCTGACAAAGATGGGGAGCTCCGGATGCTCACCTAGGAGCCTCCCCCTTCCTCCATCTCTCCCCACCCCGCTCACCCCCGTGACCTCCAGGAGGGGCAAGAGGCTCCTGGTTCCAGCAGAGGCAAGAGGGTCCGGCCTAAGGCTTCATTCAGGCTCACCCTTACTGATGCCCACCCCCCAGACCTCCCACAAGACTGACGACAGCACAGCTTTGCTCATCCAGGATCAGACATTTATGAAACAAGTGAATATTCACAAACTGTGGGAGAAACACACCTTCCCAGCAATAGAAAATCTCTGTATAAAGTGCATTTTGCCTGTGACCATCTCTTACCCATGCTGGCCCTTGGATCAGGATTTGGGGCAATGCTCTATGGCAGCCCCCAGACCCCTGGGCCAGGGGAGGGGAGGCACAAAGCCATGGTGGAGCTCTGGGCTACTGGATGCACCCTCTCCTCACCCCGCCCCTCCTAACTCCAGGAGTGGACCGCTCCATTCCACTGGGAATGGGCCAGCATGCCAGGGAGGGTGAAGCAGGGGTAGGTGGTCTGGCCAGCTTTTACCTTAGGGAAGAGAATCCCCACTCAATAGGCAGGGTAAGGGACTCATCCTGGTCTGAAGGGGCTGCTAACGAACACTGACGCTGGCCGGAGCCCTCTGGCCTTCTCAGTTTCTCAGACCAGCCCTTCCAGGCTTGCTCTACTCCCCTTCTGGCAATAGTCCCCAATTCTCTTTCTCCTGGCTGGGGCTAAGGGAACAAGGAAGTCCCCAACCCAATGCTTCGAATACACACCGTCACCTGTGCCCTGCTCCCCACACATAATTACGGGACATTTCTAGTGAGGGTGACAAACATACAACGGTTAAACTCTAAAGGCAGCTCTCTGGCTGAGAACACCTGAGGACCTCTCAGGAAGAAGCCTGTCAATGTGCTGGACAGCTGATGGAGACAGGGGCCTGACCCCAGGGTTCCGGTCTGAGGACAGGGGACAGTGGGGGACAGGGCTGGGGCCAAGGGAGTTAACAGCTAGAAGACTAGGAAAGGCCACAGGGAGGTAGAGGAGAAGGCCCTGAGGCCAGCTTAATGTTCCATGTGAGGACAAAACTCCAAAGAGGAAGTAGCCTCTCAGCTACGCGCGCATGTAGCACACACGCACGCGCACACACACACACACACACACACACACACACACTTTGTGGCTCAAGTGCAGGCCGCAGTGGAAGGAAGACTTCTGCAGCTGACCACACAGTCCTTTTCATTATGTCTTTCTCAACACGGGCCTTTGACAGTGGGAGGGTTGAGGTGGGAGGCATAGGCCACTCCTGGAATGTAAGGCCTTGACCTCTCCGGGTCAAACCTCCCACCTGCTACTTCTGGAAGGGTTGGTGTGCGGAGGGGTTCTTTACTTGGACCTTTCCCAACTGGCCCTGGCAGTCCTCACGAGTCCACCTGCCTGGGTCCTCGGTGCCTAGCTACTGGCAGAGCTGACATGGCAGCTTGGACGCTGAACATTCCTGGGCAGGCTCTGGACACCTGCAGAACAGACTAGAATGGCCTCCCTGGCTGGCTGTCAGCTGACCTCAATGGCAGCACTGTGGTGCCCTGGAGTATGGCCAGAAGAGCCAGGAACCTGGCCTCCTGCTGGTGGAGGCACTGGGTTGCCACAGTCAGCTCTGAGGCTGGCCCTCAGATTCTGCGGAATGAACAGTAGGAACTGGGATTTTATTCCCAACCTTAGGTTTTAAGCCCGAAAAGGTGGCTGTACTTCCTAAGCTATCTTCTACAGTACCGTGTATACAGGTACTGGTGTACTTCCGTACGTGGTGGAAAGTTCTCAGATCTGTCCACAGCCTCATGTTCTGATCCAGATGCCTAAGGAAGGGTCTGGTCGACCCAATGGCAGGGAATTTTTAAATAGGAAAGAAGCCAGGCCAGGTGACTGTGTCTGGATAGCATCCGTCCACTCCAGCCTGCTCAGCCTCCAGGGTCAGGAGGAACTCAGAAGGGCTCTGGCTGCCTTTAGAATCCTCTGGACAGGAGCCAGAAATGCTGCCCTCCTGCTCCTCCGTCTGATAAGAGGGAGGCAGGGAGGGCTGGGGGAGGGGCAGATGCCAGAATCCCAGCGAGGGCCCTACCACCTTTAGCCTGGGCCATAACCTCTAGCCTGGTGTCTGAACGCTGAGGTGAAGCTGCTACAGGACTTCTCCGGCCTAGGCAGCATTCAGAATCACAAGAGTGTAAACAGATGCATGCACACCCTAATAGGCACACCACTCCTTCCTCTGCACACACGCGCGCACACGTTCGCTCCATCTCCATCGGTGATCAGCTTTCCTGCAGGTTGTACTCTGCTGCCGTGGTGGCTGTTGGGGCATCCAGGCTTTGCTCACGGAGCCAAAGTGCTGCAGCTGAAAAACAAGTGCAAAAAGGAGCATTCAGGAGGCTGCTCAGTTGCCCAGAGACCCGAGCTTCCCTGGGGATGCTCAGACTGGGAACTGGGAGGAGCCCTGAGTGAACTGCATGTGCCACAGTGCCTGGGGACAAGGTGGTTGCTGGGATGCCACCGGGTGACTGCACACTGCCCTCTGCGGTGCTGACGCAGAACAAGCTCTCCCCTGCGGACCCTCCTGCTCAGGGCTGAGGGCAGCAGAGGAGGAGACCATGCAAGGCTCATAGGAGGCCCTGGGGGACACTTGCTCAGATATGACAAGGGCAGCTTTGGAATCAAGGCAGAGCGGCTGCTGCCAGAGAGAGAGAGCCAGGAAAAAATGGCTGGAAGGGAAGCCAGCCGGGACCAGTAATTTTGAAGATGAAGGCAATGACTGAGTTTAGAAATTTCCACATACAGATAAAAGAACCCTGGCACTGCGCTGGGAGATTGAGGGGAGGAGAGAGGAGACACAGGATGACTCATTGTAAAGATTTATAACATCCTGAATCTGGGGCAGAGAGAAGAAATGGCCTCCTGCCTGATGACAGAGGCCAGGGTAAGCCCATCGTAATGCTGGGCTGCCTGTTTAAACAGATCTGGTGCGTCCGAGTGTACAGAGACACTCAGCGTTCCATTAAAAGTTTGTATAGCTTAAACGTTGGTGCAGCAGAAAAATAAGACGTACTGAGCCTACTATGGGTCCGGCACTACACACTTCTGTTATGGCTGAATTGTGTGCCCCCCAGCTCCCAAATTCATATGTTGAGGTCTTAAGCCCCAATGCCTCAGAATGTGACTGTTTTTGGAGATAGGGTCTTAACAAAGGTCAGTCAGATGAAGTGAGGTGATTAGGGTGGGCCCTGATCCCGTATGACTGCTGTCTTTATAAGAAGAGGAGATTAGGACACAGATACGCGCAGAGGGAAGGCCACGTGAAGACACAGGGAGAAGGCGGCCGTGTACAAGCCAAGGAAAGAAACGGACCCTGCTGTCACCTGGATCTCAGACTTCCAGCCGCCTGAACTATGAGAGCATACCTTTCTGTTGTTTAAGTCACCCAGTCTGTGGTACTCTGTGATGGCAGCCTGAGCAAATGAATAATTTTGCGACCTCATTAACCCTGATGAAATAAAGAGCAAATGTAGGAGTGGGCACCTGTCAGTGGGCACAGGTCAGTACTGAGTGCCTCATTCTTTAAGACGTGTATTACTTTCAACAATTTTTCCGTTTAAGCTTGTATAATAATAACCTAGCTGTATATTTTCACTACAAATAAACATGTTACTACAGTGTATATGAGTTTATTGAAACATGCTGACTGTGGCACGTATTTCATACACAGGGCTCTAGCCTCTGCTATTAAGCCAGAGATGGCTATTCTTCTGAAACCGGCCACTTCAGGACTGGAGAGTACACCACGACAGGCTCCTCCCCATACTCTACTGCTCGTGTTTTCTCCACCCTCGGGCATGGGGGAAGATAAAGAGTGCTTGAAGATTCATAGGTCAAGGGCTCTTACTCTGGGGTCCCTTTAGGGGTCCAAGGAGAGGCTTAAGGGGCAGTCCATGAAGACCCTGACGTTCTGTGCACATTTTTCTCTGACTGAATAGGTGCAATTTTCTGGGGAGAGCCTCCATTCTTCATCAGACTCTCCAAAGCATGGGTATCCCAAAAGGTTGAAGAAACCAGTGTCGAAGCTTAGAAGACAAGGGGGAAAGGTGGACTCAAGTGGCGATGATAACAATTCAGACCTCTGTAGACTCCGCGTGATTTACCTATGGGGCCGGCTCATGAAGGCAGGTGGCAGTGTCCTGGCCTCAGAAAAGCCCAGTGACCCAAGTCTCTCTATGAAGGGTTCAAAAACACAAGCATAGTAAACCAAGTTTTGGAATAACCAGCTTTCTCTGACTACAAAGCTAGTCCAACGCCTGTTCAACTATTTACTCAAGGTGCTTAATCAGCAGCCAACTAGACGGTCCCTAGCTTCTCAAACTAGGGTATAAGTCTGCAGAAAAAGGGGGCTGGGGAAATCAAACAAGGCCTTGCAGGAAAATGATGACAGCAGCATGAAAGGAAAGGGAAGAACAGCCAGGGGAGGAGCAAAAAGGAAAAATCAACTCATAAAACATGCAATGAAAAATCAATCTCTGGATTGTCCGACTCTCTCAAGCTGTCATTAACACAAGAAACACAGAAGCAGCTGGAACACAAAATAAACGAATGGCTGCCTTTGTCTGTGTGCAATGTTAGTTAGCATGGCCCCTGGGTACCTGTGCCCTCACACCTCTTCCTGTCCGTTGGATGCTAAGAAACCCAAATCTGTAAGTCTACCCTTCCCCCATCCAAGCCTGTGAGGTGTGTGGACAATGTGCACGCATGAGCTTATGTCAGCAAAGGGTACCGCGCCAGCTCAAGGTCTGGAGGAAACTGTTTGGAGCCTGTAACCAAGTCTCAGCTGTTACCCTCTCCCCACCACACTGAGCGAGGCACGGCGCCCAAGAACTTGAGCCGGGCAGAGAATTTGCTACCAGCTCCCAAGCTGGGAGCAGGGAAGTTCAGAGGTGCAGTTGGGCCTTGATGGGGCACAAAGCGAGCTCTTCATCTCAGTCTCATTCCTCATGTCAAGCCCACCCGCACCCTCCCTGCACCATACAAATCATACAGCAAAGGGGAGGGGACCTCAGTCAACAGCTACTGAGTAAATGCCAGGGAAAGTGCAAGGGGACACTGAGTCCCAACTTCTCATTTCCAGGTCGGGCACTGAGAACCAGAGAGGTGAGGTGACTTGTGCAAAGGCTCCCAGGCAGTGAGCGGCAGGACGGGATGCGACCACTTGTGAACTTGAGTGTAAAGCTGGGCTCTTTTTAGAAAACTACACCACCTCCATTTTACAGATTGCCTAGTGCCTTTCACATATATTATTTCATGTAAAGAGGGCTCTACAACTAAACAAGTACCAAAAAGGCTACTAAAAGATGCCAGGAGTCAGGTTTTCCTCAGTGAAGCCCTAGGGCTATCTAAGCTTTGGTGAACTGTGGGTGGGGGAGGGGAAGAGGTGATCCTTGGCCATGAACTTTTGTATTCAGTGGGGCTTCTCTCACCAGATCACTATGTACCAGCAGAAGGGCAAATGGATCACGTGAGCTGTTCCCCCGATAGTAAAATAATTGGACCAATAAGAAAAATCTGTACACAATTGAGGCTAATGGAATCCTGAGCAGTCAGCAGCTCTAGGGACCATGGGATAGCGGCTGAAAGGATAGCTATTTGGGAGCCGGCTTATTTTTCAGTTTGGTGAACATTGTACAATGAAACCAAATGCAGAACAGACCCTGGTGTGCGGCTGAGGTAAGCATGGAGCGTCCTGATATGAGGACATGTGTTCCCACAAGACCACTTTAAACTGTAAAATCACTGTCCGCCCAGTGAACTGCCACAGGCCTGAGGCGTTAGAAATAACAGTCACAAAAAAATAGAGCTCACAGCTAAGCGGGGCCTCCAAGGTCCAGGGTGGAGCCTTTGGGCTGGTAAGGAATGATTATTCACACCGTACAGCTAACGCACCTCAGAAAGTTATGCATCCTGCCCCAAGTCACACAACTAAAGCGGACAGAGGAGGGGAGAAAGAGACAAGCCTCCCGCCTCTCAATGTGATACTGTAGCAGCTTCGGTCCCGTGGCCACGGCTCTGTGGTCCACTTAGCCCAGTATGCTGGCTCTGACTGAAGAAACAATAACACAAAGAAACCCTGAGAAGCGTGTGTGCAAGATGGCAATGTGATTTCATCTGCGTGGTGCTTTTTACTTAGTCAAAGGCTTTTCACATACGGTTTTTCATTTTCTTTCCCTAATGTGTATGCTCGATGGGTAGGGCAGGTGACAAAATGCTATTATCACTGTTTTACAGATGAGGATGCTGAAAATCGTTAGCCCAGGTGCTACCACCCGCATACAGTGAAACACAGGTGCACTCTTTTCTCTCAAGGTATCCAAAGAACACAGGTGTTTTTTCCCGTCTGTCTTGTTTTCTGACTTCCTGGTCCCCACTTCCAACCAATTAGCCATGATTAAGGGCAGAGTAAACCTTGAGATTCATTCCTTAAGGTCCCCACAGGCTGATGGAGCATCTCCTGAACTATAAGGCAAGAGATAGCGCTGACCTCTGCATTGCTGTAATGTCCACTTGGAACCACTGCTACAGCCCCTCAGGCTGTTTCCCCCCAACGTTCCCTCTGCAGGTCCCAGGCCAATGCCTGGTTAATCTTCCAAAAATGCCAGTCTGATCATTTCACTCTCCTGTTCCAAAATGCTCCTTATCTTCCAGAGAGTATACCAAGGACTCATCTGCCTGACATTTAAGACCCTCCATGATCAGACCCAACTGTAACCTTATGTTCTTCTAAAATAAGAACAGTATCCATAATAATAACAGCTACCATTTACTGGCGACTTATGAACTTAGGAGGCTAAGTGTCTTTTACATTAAGAAGACACTGTTAGCTGCCTATCAGTATCCACACTTCCTAGAATCTAGGTTTTAGTCCGTGGGTCACGGGCCTGGTCCACACAATGGGTCACGGTGGGTCTAAGTCAGTGATTCTCAAAGCACAGCCCCAAAACAGCAGCATTATCAACTGCTGGGAACTTGTCAGAAATGCAAATTCTCAGGTCCCACCCCAGACCTACTGAATAGAAACTGTGGGTGGGGCACAGCAATCTGTGGCTTAACAAATTCTCTAGGGGATGCTACTGCTCACTCAAGTTGGAAAACCAATGGTGTAAACCAATCCTGACACCCCGGTCCCTATTTCCCACCTCGGGTGTGGCTTTATGACTCAGTTCTGGCTCCTGAGACCAATGTGAAAAGCTGGGGGAGGGGTATTCTGGGAAAGCATTTATTTTCTTGATAAAAAGGAAGAAAGGCACCCCCCTGACATCCCCTATAATATAAAATTGCAACCTCCACTGTGCCCCAACCTTTACTTTCTATATTCTAACCCAACTTTATTTTTATTTCATACCACTTATGGCCTCTGGACATATTACATATTTGTTTATTGTCTGTCTCCTCCCATTAAGATGCACCCAAGAGGACAGAGATTTTCTCAGTCTTGTTCACAACCATAGCCCGATGCCTACAACCGTGTCTGGCAAATTGTGACCCCCTTGATACATGTTTATCGAATGAATGAGTGTAGCTGTCTCTGCTACTCCTTCTCTTTCCTGCTTTGAATGAGGAGGCTGAAGCTAGAACATCCACCTTGAGACTACGAAGCCAGAGAATCTCAGGAAAACTGGCTGACAGTGTTAAGCCAGCAAACCCAAACCAGCGACATCCAGCTCCGGGGCCTCTTGTTAGATAAGAAAATGAATCCCTATTTGTTTCAAATATAGTAGTCAGGTTTTCTACTCCTAATAGTCCCACACAGTCCTAACTGACACTTACAGTTTCTCATTTAAGCTCTGCAACAACAACCTAATTTATAGGTGAGGCAACCGAGTCTCATAGTTAGGTGACTTGTACGTCACGTAATCATTACACTCCTTGCTGAAATGCCCTCCTTGCTGCCTACATCCAATTCATCTTCAGGCCCCCTAGTGTAAACTTCTGCGTTGTATTCCCTGCTCACTGCAGCCCACCCACAGCGGCTGGGTGATAAGTTTGTAGAGTCTGTATCATCTGTTTAGGAATCACAGGTTACTTGTGTTCTTTTTCTAAGCAGACTATTAAATCCTTGTGGATATGCATCACATCACATTTTATACGTCTTATGCTCCCCTTCTTCACACACCTGTCGGCAACAATTTCATGCTGAATTGGATGACATTACCTTACTGAGAAACCTTGACCCAGACATTTAACCTCTCTGTTCTTTGGTCCTCTCACCTGAAAGTCAGAGTATCAGCCTGGCAAGTTCCAGATTTGCAAGACAGAATGAACTTTGCTTAGTGTCACAGAGCTCACAGATACCCAGGAGAGCGGTATCTAAGGTTGCCTGTGCTCCTAGAACAAGATAGCACCGATCTGTCCGTCAGCAATGTCTATGACAAAGAGCCGAGCAGGGTAAAGGACACAAGCATCAAAGTCTGTCTCACCTTCACTCCAGTCTAGACGCTCAAACCAGACGGCCCGCCGGGCCCTGAAGTGGAGGGGTTTGGAAAAAGAAACAATCGGCTCCATGGAGAAAATCACCCTTGTCTCCTGACACAGACATGGCACATAAGGAACAGCCTGAGATGATGACTCAGAGAGGACAGTAATTTATATTTCTCCAAGAAACGCATAAAAGGCCCTTCCTGCTCTAGGGAAGGAGGAGCCAGTTCCTTGTTTTTAAACAACATTCAGGGGACTTCTAAGAAAGATGAACGCTGACAGGGAGGCACAGAGCCAAAGCCATAAGAAAGTTGAGAATGGAGGCGTGGTTGTAAGGAGCACAGATACATGATGGGGAGCGGGGTCTACTGGTCCTTAGGTGGGGCTGGGCCGAGCGAGCCTGTATTCTGAAGGTAAGTGCTGCCCTCCACTGGCCTGCCTACAGAACACAGCCTGTCTGGGCAATGGCAGAGGGGCCTCCGGCATCCTCAGACCCTGCCACAGGGCCCTTTCTCCCACAGCCTCACATCCGGGTCTCTGATTTCTTTTTGTCAGAGTTGACTCACGTTGATAAGTAGAAAGAGCACCCCCTCCCTGCCATTTTTTCCCCTTAATTGGCAAAGAAAGAAAGGGCTTTCTTTCTTTTAATTTACTTTTAAATTTCCTTTCAAATTTTAGAAGGTATAGAAGTCAGAATGGTAGAGTTTTTGAGATGAAATCCTAAAATATCATGCCGTCCCCACCAGGTTTTAACAGAGTTTGCTGGGCTTTAACCTCCAGCTGGAAGGGCAGTAGTTTTGCAAACCTGTCCCCACCTCTCTCCTACCTTCCCCCCGAAGCTGAATCTAAGCTGCTGTCACTCACTCTCACACATCCCTGCTCGGCAGCTGTGGGGTGGACAACTCTGCCACCCTGGCCCGTTTGCTGAGTTCTTCACCAGGTGGCTCCTCAGCTGCTTCCAGCTTGCGTTTGGGGGACGCTGCGCCACCGGGTAGAGGTCTTGGGCCTGTAAGGAAGCAGGTCTAAGTGTCACACAGACTGTGCAGAGCCAGCGTGACCCGCAGCTGTGCAGTGGCTGCTCTTCAGGGGCCAGGGAGCCTCTCATCAATGCAATGCCTGCATGCAGCTCCTCAGACCTGTCCCTTCACCTTCCTTTCAGCAGTGACCTTGCCTGGAAATGTCCAAGGAGAGCACGACCAGGCTTGCTGGCAGCAGGGCCAGCTTTTGGGCGCCAAATCCCATGGGCTCCCGGCCAGAGATGACCTGGCCTGTCTGCTGCCCTAGCTCTGAAGGTCAGGCATCCCCGTCTGCAACCCCGGCTGGACCTCCTGAAGTCGGAACGAGCAGCACCTCCACTGCAAAGCCAACCTCCCTGGGCAAACCAGAAACCCCACTGCACTGCTTGCCAGTCTCACCTTACTGATCCCAGAGCCCACGGGGAGGAGGTTAAGAATGCGGCAAATCTGTCTACTTCTCCCCCTTTCCGGCCACCACCCAGGCTGCGCTGCCATTGCCTGCCTGACAACTGCAGTCAGCTCCTTTCTAACCTCCCTGGCCTCCTCTTGCCCACACTGGCCCCTCCACACAGCTGGCAGAGCGAGCTTTGTGAAACACGAATCAGATCACGCCTTGGCCCTGTGACCGCCCGCCAGTGCCTTCTCAGTGCCCTCGGATGGCAGACTGAATCCTCGTGCGCACTGAGCCCACGTGCTGCTGCTCCTGCTCTCTCATCCTCACCTCTCTCTTATTCCAGCCCCTTACTCAGGACATGCCAGACACACTGGCCTCCTTCCCTTCGTTTCCTGAATGGGCTAAGCTCGTTCCTGTCTCTGGGGCTTTTCTTGCTTTTCCCTTTGCTGGGAATGCTCTTCCCACAGTTCTTGGAAAGGCTGGCTCTGCTCCCTCCTTGGGTCCCTTCTCACAGAGGAGCTCCCTGATGAGGCCAATCTAAAGTCATCCAAAGTAACCTCCTTTCCCCAGCGCCTCTCTTATCAAGTCACTCAATTTTGTTTTCCCAAAAGCACTGTTATCTGAAACGATCTTCACGGTTCCTTTGCTATCTTTCTCCAGGTGGAATATAAGCTCCACCGGGGCTTTGTTCTCAGCCTTCACTGAAGGAAGTGGTGGTAGTTCCGCAGTGCCCTTGGGACGGGCACAGGCCATGGCGGGCCAGCTGCTACTCACCGGCACTGCTCACGCTCCCCGCCTGATGCGAGCTGGGCTCTGCCACTGGGTTGCTGAGGTCTTCCACACAGGAGGGGACAGACGCCAGGAGACCTAGGAGAAAGGCAGGGGAGTGATCAGAATGTACTGTCCCAGGACTGCAGTGAGCTGCAGGGCAGGTGAAAACAAAGTTTTGGGGGGAGGGGTGCTGGGCCATGGCACTGAGGTTCCCTCTCTTCCCACTGGCCACACCTACTCAGAGAGGCCCAATCCAGCCCCGCCTGCGCGTCCCGTGTCGTGGGAGGTCAAGTCAATGGAACGGCCTAGAAGTTAGCACTCAGTCTCCCTTTGCAAATATCTGGAAGTGCCCGTTGATGCCCCGTGGACCCCCAGGCGCTGCCCTTCCTTTCAGTGAGCTGGGGATGGCAGGGGACTAGTGGCTTCTTACAGAGTCCCCGGTATCGAGAGAGCTGTTGGTAAATCTGCTTCATTCGCTCAATGTTGAGCCGGCTGGTCTCGGCGTGGTTGACGATGGGCCGTGGGTAGTCCACACCAATGATGCACTTGGCTGCCTTCTGAATTGCTTCTGGGGCATTCCAGGGCTCATAGATGTATCGAGAGGGGAACCCTTTCAATTTGGGCAGGTATCTCCTGAAACATACACGCCGGATCACCCATCAGCACACTGGGACCCTCCTTTGAAGGGCTAAGGGTATCCCATCCTAGGAGGAGGCCACCGCGGCCAGAAGTAGCACCTGGTCTGCACACTCACCTGATGTAGTCGCCACTGGGGTCTGTGCGGCGGCCGAAGCCCACAGGGCAGTAGCAATGGAAGAATTGCTGGAAGAAAGCACTGCAGGACAGCCACATCCAGCTGCCTGCATTCACGCTGAAATCTGCATCCAGGAGCAGCTCATCAAACACCTAGATGGGGAGGGTGAGACAATCAGCCTATTGGGACCTACTGCCATGGTTCTCCCCAAGTCACCACACGCCCCATGCAGAAAAGAGCCAAAGCCCATCTGCTGGAAATCTAGACCTATGGCCCTCTGAGCCCGCAAGGAAGATTTGGAGGGGATCTCCTGGACCCAGGGATCCCACCCCATGCCCCAGCCTAGAGGGCACTGCCTGTGGCCAGGCCTGACAAGAGGGTACAGGCCAGCTTCCCTCTGAGAGAGCACTCACCCGGACCCCGCTCTCCCAGCTGACCCAGAGGTCCCCGCGGGTGAGGAAGCAGGCCACAGCGTGCCGGGCCAGATGGTGGATCCAGCCCTCCTGCCTCAGTTGGGTCATGATGGCGTCAATCCAAGGGAAGCCTGTCTTGCCCTCGGCCCACTTGGCCAGGGCCTCGGGGTTGCGGTCCCAGGGGATCTGGATGCAGATGGGGTTCCCCTCCATGCGGTCAAACCTGGGGTTGTTGGTGGCTGCTGTGTAGAAAAACTCTCGCCACAGGAGTTGCCCAAACAAGGAGAGGGGAGGTGTGCTGTTCCGCTTCACCTGGGGGTGGGAGGAACATGTGGATATAAACACTCACCCAGCTCCCAGGACCACGTCACTCAGGCCCCTCCCATATAGGACTGTGGGGCTGTGGGACCGCCATGAACGTCGTGGCTCCAAACCCCCCAGACATGTGAAGGGAGCACCCCTAGGAGGGACACAGTGCGCCTGCAGACTGAAGCCCCAGGCCCTGGCTGTGGCCTGCGCTGAGCAATGAGGGCGCCTGTAGAGAGGTGGGCAGTGGAAAGGGACGTCCCTGCTGAACTCTGCGCTGGGAACCGAACTCTGCACTGGGAACCAAACGCTGGGTCACGATCCTTGTCCTCAAGGGTCCTTGTTTGGCTCTACTTTCTAGAATGTCAGAGGGATCTTCCCCATCACTACGTATACAAAATGTTCACTTTAGATTCTGGTTACATAAGTTATACACAACAGCCTGGATCTGGGGCCATGACAGAATTAAGAGATCAGACCTCCAGGCAAATACTGATTTTCCTAAAATCACAAAATTACCCACCAAACTGGCAAAGCCTTCCCATGCCACAGAATCCTAATTGGCAAGGACAGGGAAATGTGAAACAACGCAGACATGAGGAAGAGGTGGTGAGTTGCCCTCTGTCCGTCGGGGGTGGGGCATTCCCACGGGGATATCTGCCCGTGGTCCGGACGGCACGGCCCTACGCGCAGCCCTCGGCCATCGCCTCATCAGAGATGGGCCACAGCCACGCCTGGACTCCCCGTTCCAATGCTGTGGACACTGCCCCGGAGAAGGCTGCTGTGCTCTTCAGCTGAGGACTGGCTCCAGCCTCGCCTTCCCTGCCCCCCACCTGCTGCCAGCAGATCTGTCATCTCTAGGGCACAGCCTGAGGTCGGCTTTTCTGCCCGCCCTGCTCTACTTGAAAACCCGGATTTCATGCAGATCAGCAGTTTGGGCTGTGCTCAGCTCTGTCAGCTCTTGGACGTGGACTCTTCCCCCCATTCTCTGACTGTACGCACACGTAAGTACCTCCAGGACCCACAACCCAGTGCCCACCCCCAGGGCCAGAGGGAAGGCCCCTTTCAGGGTGACTGAGTGGCCCAGAAGGCCCAGGTCCACTCGGCGTGCAGCCGTCTCCGTGGCCTCACTTTTTTATACAGGTCCCACAGGCGGTAGTAGAAGAGGCGGCAGGAAAGGCACCCGAAGCGCAGGTAGGGGCTGAGGCCCGTGGGGCTGGCCAGCAGGGAGTTGGCGTTCATTCGGGGTCTCTCATAGTTGGCAACCCAGGCCTGCAGTGAAAGAGAAGGAGAAGGCGAAGAAAGGAGAGGCCTGGATATCATGGAGAAAACAACTGAGGCACTAGGTGGTTAAGGAATTGGCCTAAGGTCGCAGAACAGAAAGCTAAGGAGCCAGGCCCTGAACGCTGCTCATTTCACTCCTTCATGCCGGCAGGATTTTCGGGGGACCCACCATTAGACCGAATAACGAGGCCCATGTTCTTGTCCTGACTCTGCTATTGAACGTGTGGTTTGATGGGGAACAAGTTATTTAGTCCCTCAGCTACTTAGCTATTAAATGAGAACAAAATGTCCCACCTCCCCGGGGATTAAACAAAATGACATGAAAGAATTCTGTAAGCACCAAATGATCTGTGATGATACAGGAGAAAAGGAAAAAGGCTTCTGCTTTACAGAAAACAAATAGCCCTATCTCAGTCCCCACTCTCATCACAGAGCCCCCGAGGCGGCTGCTGCCTCGTGGCTACCCAGGGGCTTCTCGCCATTGTTCCCGGTGGCTGCGAAAGGAGGGACTCAGTCCAATCCATTCCTGGGGACCCACAAAGGCATTCATTTCTGGGGCCAGTTGTCATACAGTGTCATCAGTCTTGGTTTTCCCATCACTTGCCGCTGGCATGGTGCTTTACTTCACAACTCACTGCTACCTGTGTCCTCTCATTTGATCTGAACAATCCTGAGGCAGCATTTATCGTTATCTCCTTTCAAAAATGACAAAATGATGCTCAAAAGGTTATGTGACCCTTCTGGGGTTACAGAGGTGATAGGAGACATGGCTGGGGGAACTTAGCTTGTGACTCCGGATTCCAGTCTGCGTCCACGACATCTAATAAGTGTTCTCTTCTCAACTCCGAACACTCTCTGTCCCTTCATGATGACCAGTTCACAGACTGTACACTCTCCTTAGACCTCCTACTCCACGCTTCCCCACCACCCCTCGCAGATGACCTTCCTTCCTTATGATACGGAGACAGAAGCCATCAAATCTACAAAGACACCTGCACCCACCCCAACCCCTACCCCTCCTGTGACCCTGCCCAAGGCCAAGGCCTCCCCCTGGCTCTAGAGGCCTCCCCTCTTCTCTCTCTCTCTCTCTCTCTCTCTCTCTCTCTCTCTCTCTCTCTCGCCAGTTTCTACTCCAAGGACACCGGGAAAATGATCTCATTTCTTTGCAAACTAAACTAAAATAAATGGCCTCTACCCTTGGGTCCTCTTCCCTCCCTTCACAGTCAGCCTCTCCATTTCCCCACCCCCACACCCACTTTCTAGCCCACCCTACTCTGGCTTCCACCTTCATCACTGCCAACGAGCTGGCTCCCACCGCTGTCTGACTTCCGTGCCACTGAATCCTGCAGGCGTTTTCTGTCCTTGTGTCTCAGGACCTGTTAGCAGCACCTCGCCGTGCTGATCACTCCGCTGTCCGTGCCCTCCCTGCCATTAGCCTCCGGACCCCACATGCTCCCGGCTGCCTCCCACCTGGCTGGCTGCTCTCGGTGTTTCACCAGCTCCAACACCCATCCTGACCCCTAAGTGCAGGCATCCCAGGGCTCTGTCCTAGGTCCTCTACTCAACTGTGTTCCTGGGTGAGCTCATCCAGTCCCGTGGCTCCTACGGCTGTCTCTGCAGATGAGCACCGTCCATGTGTGTGCCCTAGCCCAGACGGCTCACCTGGATTCCCCATCACTCCACCCAGCTTCCTGTCGGAGAGCTCTCCCTGACTGCCTTTCAGGCACCAAGTGTAACAGGCTCTTTTCTTTAAACCACTCTTCCATTGGCATTCCCTGTCTCAGAAAATGCACTGTCATCCACCCAGCAGCCCAAGCCAAACGCCTTTGATTTCCCCCTCTCCAAGTCCTGTCAATTCTACTGTCCAAATAGTTTTCAAATCTGTCCTTTTCTTTCCATCCTCTATTGCTACCAGCCTGGTTCAGGCTAAGATCTTATGTAGACTGGCCGACTGTGACAGCCTCCTGACTGAGCTCCCAACACCTCGTCCTGTCCCCCTCCAATCCCGTCTCCACACTGCGAGCAGAATGATTATTTAAAATGCCTATCCCAACTGAAGCTGTTTGAGAGTCAAAAATTATATGCAGATTTTCAATTGCACGGGGGTCTGGATCCCATACCCCCACCTTGTTCAAGGGTAAACTGTATACACATATCAAATCATTATGTTGTGTACCTTAAACTAATAAATGCTATATGTCAATTACAATAAATCTCCATAAAACTGATAAAAAATTATTGAATCTGGTGACGAGTATAAGGGGGTTCATTATTCTATTCTCAACTTCTGGGTGTATTTTAAATTTCCAAATAAAAAGTTAATATTTTAAAACTAAAAAAGGGAGAAATAGAATAAAATGCCTGTCCCTTAGGACAACACGGCACGGGCTTCCTGTTGTTCCTAGGATAAGAGTCCCAAATCGTAGGCACAGCCTCCGAGCACCCCACCGCGTGCGTGGGCCCATCTTTCAGCTTCGTCTCTCGTCACTCTTCTAAGCACCACGTTTTCACTAGCCTTTGCCCATGCAGCTCCCTTGGCCTGGAACGCTATCTTCCTTTCCATTCACCACCTCTTGGTTAAGTTGGGCTCTTCCTTCAAGTCTCAACCTGAAGGCCACTTTCTCAGCAGGAGAGCCCCCAGGTGTTAGGGTATGTGCCTCTAACCGACACGAGGTGTATTTGCCTGCTCCATCCATCCTTGCCGACCTCACTTTGAAAAGCTATTTGTTTGAAGTGAAACACAGCTGCAGAAACCACACAGATATGTGGCTTAAGGAATTATTATTATTCTAAGGCAAACACCTGCACAACCAC
This sequence comes from Rhinolophus ferrumequinum, assembly GCF_004115265.2. Classification (NCBI taxonomy): domain Eukaryota; kingdom Metazoa; phylum Chordata; class Mammalia; order Chiroptera; family Rhinolophidae; genus Rhinolophus; species Rhinolophus ferrumequinum. Next base: position 14,989,021 of record NC_046294.1, read on the forward strand.
CACCAAGAATCAGAGCTTTGCTGGCCACCCCTGAGGCCCATCTAAATGCCGAGCCCGTTACGGTCCCCTCACCTAACTTCTATAATAATCACTTCCTTGCATTTAAAAATGTTTATATTTTTCTATTTTTGCAAAGCCTATTTGGAAGGGAGGGCTTTATCACAGTTATTCCTTGCATTTTTAAGGGTTTTTATTCCCCCATCCAAATGCGCATCCCCTGGCATCACAATTTAGCCTTGGCCAGTTGAGAAACTTTGATGTTATTTACTTTATTCTACACATTTCCTGTTATTTCTTTCTTTTCCTTTCAGTTTTTCTGCAGAAGAACCCAGGCCATACGACTTGCACTGGTTCCCACAGTGTGGATTTTGCTGATTGCACCCTCATGGTGCAGCTCAACATGTCCCACTGTCCTGGGTACTACCTGCAAGTTGGAGGCTGGAACCAGACTGGACTGGACTCAAGTTTATCTCTTTGGTAAGACTACAGGGGGAACATAATGCCTGGTTTTCTCTCTTTATGGGGTTAGCAGTCATTAATGCATAATGTGTCATCAGTGGGGGTTGCAAAATATTCTAATTCCGTCATTCCTTTTTCATTTAATAACAGGGATACTACTTTTTTTTTTTTAATTATATTTTTTTAGGGAGGGCACAGCTCACAGTGGCCCATGCGGGGATCAAACGATCGAACCGGCAACCTTGGTGTTATTAGCACCACTCTCTAACCAACTGAGCTAACTGGCCACCCCTAGGGATACTATTATAGCTTGTCCTCGTCTCCTATTGGGTAGCCCAGTGGTAAATATCATGCAGTTTGCTTTCCCTTTTTGGTAACAGCACCTAATTTTCTTGTGGTGACCCAGCCTTCCCTCATCTCAGTCCGAGTAGATAAAGGGGAGCTAAGTCCACCTCCTGACTCTGGGACTGAGCTTATGATGCAAGTGTGCCAGGGGAAGCACCCCTTCCCCAGCCTTAGTGACTGAGTCAGGAAGTCACATGCCCCACGCCAGGCCAATGAAAACACTCCTCGGGACATTTTCTGGAGCTTTTGGAAAAGAGGCACACCACTTCCTTCCTCTGGTGCTGCTAAACAGATTGAAAATAAGCTGCTGGTGACCACCTTTGCCACTACTGAAGGAAAGCCTGCCTGGGCATGAAGTAATACAGAAGAAAGCAGAGCTGAGCGATGGAGAATGTATTCCTGGCAGCATTATTTGGAAACCTACATCCAGCTGTACCTGAAGGCTGCCCCTTGGACTCTTGCTTGTGTGAGCTAAAACATTCCTTTTTTCAAAAGCCAAGCTGTAAACCAGAACTGATTCATATAACGCTTTTATGTTTTGCTCCCATAATCCTCTGAACCACTCCTTTCCTAACCCTTAACACATTGTAACTCTTTGTTTCATGACTGTTATCTCCAATAGACTATGGAGACAGACTCCATGCCTGTCTTGTTGTGCAGTCTTTCTAGTGGCCACACCACTCTGACACAAGTAGATGCTCACTTCAGGTTTGGACAACTGACGAAGGTAACATAAACCTCCTGAAATCTGGTTGAACTCCTGTCCGTCAGGTACCTTTTGTTCTCCCAGATGTGTAGGACTCGGTATTTCCTCTGGCCACCAGAGTCTGAAAGGCCCTGACAACAGGCCCCAGGACAGAAGAGACCCTTCAGGCGTATGTGGAAAAGGAGCCCAAACTTGATGATCTAAGGGGCGTTCCCCTACAAAATGTTTTTGAGGTGATAATAATCCACAGGCCCTAAATTAGTCTTTGCATTCTTTCCCTACTCCTGCCATCCCATTTGTCCTCTCCCCCCTTCTGCCTCCTGGGCCCTGCCTTTGTCCCCAAACTGATCCCAAGATTCTCTGGGTAAAACTCCTGATGGGAACAGAGACAGCTGGCTCCCCATAGCCCTTGGGCATCAGTTCTCATCCTTTGAAGTCAGCAGATCTTGCTGTTTGCTCTGGTTGATGGCAACAGCCAGATGGGGACATCAGGGCTGCTGGGCCTCGGGGAGGCTGGGCCCACGGTACCCCCAGGGCCGGGAAGCATTCCTCCCAGCAGGCCTGCCTGAGCCTCCTGGTTCCACTGTCCCTTTGTCAGCATCTGCCTATCACCTGGCCAAAGGCCTCGCCATCTGAGCAGGAATACAAAGTTGTGATTTTCGGGACCAAGTCTATAAACTAACTGCAGGGGACAGGAAACTGGGAGCTGACTATTCTCAGTCAGGAGAACCTTCTGTGCAACTCTCGTCCCAGGGTGGAGGGTGCCAAGGCCACAGTTGAGGAGTGCCTCTGGGGCTTCTGCCGCTTTCCCCTTGGGAGGTGGGCCATTTGTTCTCTGCCTCCAAGCAAACGGAAATCAATGCCTTGGAGGGGACTCAGCAAAAGGGAGGGGGACACATAAACACAGAACAATTAATCTTATGGACTTGACTGATCCGATAACCTTTTCGTAGGGGCAACATGCCCACAGATGAAAGAAAAGCAATATATAGCATTCATTTGAGAATCACGTAAAACAAGATCTCACTCTAGTACTAACTGTGTGATCTTAGGCAAGTTCAGTAACCGCTCTAAACCTTGATTTCCTAATCTACAAAATGGAGAGCTTAATATCTACTTTGTAGGGCTGTTGAAAAGACTGAAGGAACTAATGCAATTAGGCACTTAACCCAGATAAGCTCAGCCCAGTGACCAGCATGTGTTAAGCACTCACTAAGCGGTGCCTGCTATTATTGCTGTTCTTGTTACGGCCATCAGGAAGATTTTTCATTTTTCAACCACTCTGAGCTAAGAGGCACCAAGGGAATGAACCTGACCTTATATCCCCCATGGCATGGTGCCAACATCAGAACTTCTTTGTCTCAGAAAGAGGGTCCATACCTTCCGTTCCAAGTGCTTATCCAGGCGGGCCAGAGCTTCTGTCTCTCCTCCTTGCCAAACAGCTGGACCAAGTCCTTCCGTGGGGAACCCTACAAGAGAAGGAGCACGTCCCGGGTTTGAAGGTCAGGCCTTTCCAGTGCTAGCTCAGCAAGTCCCGACGCTTTGAGCTTCTTGAGAACTGAACTGTAGTGATCTTGGCGCTACTGGGTCTGAGAGATAATCCTTAACTTCGAATGTTTTCTAGATTATTCTGGTTCTCTTCCCACTGTGACTTTTCTCCTTTCCCTTTACTTCCCCATCCCTCCTTGCAGGCAGATAGAACAATCCTGGACTGCTGCTCACTCTTTCAGTTTAGCTGGCAATAATTGTGATTTTCAGGTGAGAAAGGCTAACTTTGTTCAGATCAAAAAATGGGGGGTAGAGGGAGAAAGGGGAAGCTGACAGAACTCTCCCCTTTCAACAGAAACAATACTAATCATCTTGGTATTGAGAAACCCACTGATGCCAGCACCAGACTATGCCTACATCACCTGAGAAGGAAAAGTACAAAAATAGAGGCATGAACTAGAAACATAAAATCACATACATGAATATGGACAGAAAAAAGACCAGAAGGACATACTCCAAAATTCACAATGATTATCTCTGGGTGGTGGGTAATAGTGATTGCTATTTCCATTTTCATTTCTCTGTATTTTCTAAACTGTCTATTACAACAAGCATTACTCTGACCAAGAAGAAAAAGCCAATAAGCTATTTTACAAAAAAGGCGGTGACAGCATAAGAGGTTTGGGGCCGGAAGTACGCACCCAGCTCCTCTAGGGATGGCACGCCATAGATTTCATCATGGTTCTCTTGGATCTCGGCCCTGCAGCTCTCCATCTGCTGGCTGGTCACAGAGCCCAGGGGCTTCTTGGGCAGCTCCATGCGGCTGATGATGGCCTGAAAGCGCTTGTAGGTAAGAGGCGGCTTCTGCCCATTTAGCTCGATGATCCTGGGAATTCCAAAGCACACCTAACGTCACTCACAACGCCCTTTGGTTTGGGTCCCTGCCCACACAGAAAACAGCCAGACTCTGAAAGCTTGGAGGGTACCTTTCCTCATCCACGCGCAGGTCCCTCCACTAAGTGGAAAGGGGGGGAAGGGAGGCTACATCTCCATTTTACCGAGAGGGAAAATGAAGCCCAGAGGGCTAGAGCAGGTGCCTCAGGTAACGGAGCAAGGCAGGGCCAAAGATGGGCCTCAATTCCAGGCTCCCTGGTGTTGACACGGAGCCACCTAAAGACAGTGACTGACCAGATCCCTCTCATCATGGAAAACTCCCACCACCCTTCTTGGTACTCGGCCTGACTCTCCAAGCCATGGGAATCCCCATGGACCTTGCTCTCTGTCCCTTGAGGAAGTTCTTTGATGAAGGCTGCAAACGTGTTCCTTTGTGGGGAAATCATTCCCTTTTGGCCCCTATTTCCTAGAACAGAGAGGTGGAGAACAGCCTCTCCTCCCTAAATCAGAGACTGGGCCTGGGGTTATTAATAACAACAACTAATACTTAAATGGCATTTTGCAGTTTATAAAATACTGTTCCACGAGCAAGGGAAACATAGCTGCACTCAGGTAAGAAGATATAGGACAGTAAGAGAAGAATTGAGGCTGTTTATATAAGGAAGAACTGGGACGGTTTGAAGCCTGATTCCCGGGGCTCCTGTTGGTCAAGCAGCAGCTTACGCGCGACCGTAAGACCGGCTGGCGGGGGGAGTTCATTTCTCAGTTGTCTGTCTCTCTCATTAGAGGAGATGTAAGGTTGGCTCCTGCCCCTGCAGCACCTCCCCCGTCCTCTGGCACGTGGCAGGAGGAGGAGCTCCACACCCAGTGTCTCCCTGGAGAGCTCAGCTCACGTGCAGAGCTGTGTGACCCGGCCTGCTGGCAGCCTGGGGAGAGGGGGGCAGGGAGAAGTGGTGGCTGCTGGCTTGGCAGCAGCAGCAGCAGCAGCAGGAGGGTGACAGCTCTGCCAGAGAAGGGGAGGACAGGGTTTCCTCCTCGACTCTCTGAAAGCAGAGGCCTGTCCCCAAGGAGAGAGGCCACTCTGTCGTAATCAGCTCCTTGCAGGGATCTCTGGAGCCTCCTGAACAACATGTACATGCATGGCCTGGAAACCCGATAGCCAGAGGAGGCCAGGGAACTCCATGAGGTACAGAAACTGGGCCCCTGAGAACAGAGCTCTGCTGAGAGGCATAACCTTTAGGGTCTAATGAGATCAGAGGGCAGCCTTTGGGGAGCAGGACAGAAGTGGGAGCCTGGGGAGCGGGTGGGACTGGAGCATATCAGGAGCAGACCTATAAGGATCGTGAGTGGGGATCCTCACAGCTTCCATCCTTTGGGCCCAATGAGCCTCTTTGCACCCAAATCGGGTAAAGCACTCTGTGACCTGTTCTACACGTACAGGCCCCAACTCTGGTCCATTCTCCTCCAGCTTCTAGAAGATACCACACATATCTCATGTGCCAGGTGGGTGGCTTTATAGCTAAACCTCCCCAAGTTCTGCTCAGCAGGGGCCTGTATCACCAACTCGCAGAATTTGCCACCTGACCCCTGGGACCCACCTCTTACCTGTCCAGGTCATAGAGAGTATGAGAGTTCTCGGTCACCACCTCTACACCAGCCTCCTTGGCCATCTTCATGATGGCGGCATCCCGTTCTTTCCCAAAGGGCTCAGAGTCATATTCAAAGGTCAAGCGGGTCACACCCCATTCCTGTGGGGAGAGAATCTGTTATGCTAAACACTGTTTAGGGAGAGGAGGGGGAAGCTGCGCACTCAGCTCCTTCCTGAGAGGGAACAGAGCAAGTCTAGAGATCAGTCAGAATGGGCTACAGAACAAACTAGGGACAATGATTTGAACCAGAAAGCAACAACCTGAGGTTCACAAGGTTTGAGGAGGGCAGGCCTTTGAGGTGAAGCCAACAGCAAGGTAACATGGGAGCCCAAGTCTAGTGGTCTCTCTGTGGACTCAGGAGAGAGGTGGGCAGCCCTGTGTGCTTGCTGTGACCTTGAGGTAGGAGAATGCATCAGGAGGCTATAAATACAACGCTCTCAGGAAGCCCCGAGTCCTTGAAAGAGGCGCTGATTCACTGGTGGAGACAGTGAGGGATAGGATCGCCACCTCCCTCCTGCTTGGCGAGCCTTTCCCAGAACTCCTCACGGCCCTGTAAACTTCTGGCCTAGTTTTCCTGGCAGGCGTGTGCTATACAAAGTGTCCTAATGGTTTCCACAGCAACACTCCTGAGGCCAGTAGCAAACAGAGCTAATCGGCTCCAGCTCTCAGAGAGCTGGGGAAGGAGGAGCAATCCTCAGCCCAGAGGTCAGAGAAATCTAACCAGAGGGGTCACATGTTTAAAAAGAAGGGAATTCTTTTCCAAGTCAGTAGTCATTTCTGACAGAAATTTCTAGATTTCCGAGCAATGTTAGAAGAAAGCTGGCCCAGAGAAAGGTTGTATAGATAACCCACAGACAGCTCTAGAGCATGCAACTAGCCAGAAGAAAACCACATTCCAACCAAAGTCTCTGGTCATGGTCCCTTAAAACTCTGAACCCCGTGGGGCAAATGTCCTGGTCATTGGCAGGCTGGTCTGGGCCTCACTCAGCCCTGCTTGGAGCGTGGGCCCTGAGCAGAGCTGCTTTTCCCTCGTCTAAGGACAATAGCGCTAAGTGTTTATGGAGCCCTTACTATGAGCCACGTACCAGGCTTAGAGGTTCATACAGATTACACTGGTAAACACGCATAACCCTGCGAATAATAATCAAAATGCTAGTGGATGGCACCTTCTCCACGAAGCCTTCCTTGACTATTCCTTCAGCAGCATTTTCCTGCACCTTGCCCTTTCCCATCACAGCACATGGCCACGAAGTTGCCCATTACTTGCCTGTTTCCCCCATTCTGTGTGAACTCTCAGCGCTGAAACCACGCTGTCTCATTCATAATTACCCTAGTACCTAGTATGGGGCCTGGCACAGAGCAGAAACTCAGTCAATACGCACTGAATGACTGACTGACTCCTAGGCCACTTCCGAGCTTTGTGACCGTGGGCAAGTTATTGTTTCCTCACCTGTAGAGTAGCGACAGCAGCACCTGCCTCGTAGGGCTGCTGTGAGAAGTACGTGACCTGATGTATGTAAACGACTTCCTTAGAACAGTGCCTGATTCAGTCAGCCCTCAACGAATGCTGGCTATTATCAGCACGGTGTGCTTCGTACGTGTGCGTACGTGTGTGGGGTTCAGACAGGTGACGTGAATGATGAAGTGTTTGCTAAGCTGCTTGCCTTGATGCGAGACCTTTCCTCCTGTCTTTCCCCCAGAAAGAGGAGGGAAGGAAGCTGGTGGAGGGAGAGGGGCATGCAAGCAATCGTGCGTGCTGCTGAGAAGAGACTGTCCTAGAGCCCTCTGTCCCTGAGTACGTCCGCCTCTGCTTGGGCCTTAAAACGTACTTTATAAAGGGGTAGGGGGAAAAGTGGGCTGCTACCCGATATAGTAAACAGGTCTATGTGGTACTGACATGAAGATTTGATCAATCCTTTACCCCAGGGAAAGCAGGGAAGCTCCCTCTGAAAGGCTGACTTTTTTCCCAATAAGCAAAGAGAGACAGGAAACACCCTTTGCTGAACAGGAAACCTTGCCCTCAAACTCCTGGCGTAGGAAGAGCCCTAATAAATCCTGTTTGCTTGAGCCAAGGAAACATCTAAGGAAACCAGTGGCATTCGGAGTGGAATAATTTGCCATATCCCAAGTCTGGACTGAGCTGGGAACTTTCCAACAAGACACTGGTTTTGCAGAATTTTTTCCTTAACACAGTTTCCATTCTGTTGGCAAGCTGACAGGCTGCGCTTGCTCCCAACTTCTCCAGCAGCAGCCGTCAGTCTAGTCCTGACTTGTTTCTATTTCTTTGGTCAGAGAATCATCTCATTCAGTCTGAGGGGAAACACTGGGGAGCAAACTCTCACTGTCTTCTCTCAGACTCTGCACACTTACCTTGAATAGCCTCGGGAACACTTCAGCTGGCTGTCCTCGGACTACAAACAGGCGGGAGTTCAGTTTCCTTAAACTCGTGTCCAAATCTTCCAGAGACTGAAGCAGGAACCTGCAGAGCCCACAGGCCCTGTTAGTGATCACATCAGAAAGAGTCACCCTCTCTCCTAACAAAGCAGGTAGAAGCTGGGCCGCTGGTTATGCCAAACAAGTAGCATGATTAGCACGAGGACTAGAGAGGCCTGGGGTCTAGTTTAGGTGTGATACATATGGTAGGGGAGCAGTTGAAATCCTGGTTTTGCCACTTACTAGCCACGTGACTTTAGGCAGTTATTTAACCTCTTTAGCTTTTTTTCTAATCTATACTGTGGAGTTCATGTTAGTACCTATCTCGTAGAATAGCTAAGAGATGAAAATCAAGGAATACATGAAAAACATTTAGTACAGTGCCTGGCATCAAGAAAACCTGGGTTCAATAGGAGCTGCTTGTACTCTGGTTATTTCTCTGTGATCGGAAGCAAGTCACTTATTCCTTCTCAATCTCAGGCACTGTGTATAAATGTACACCCAGCACAAGGTTGCTGTGAGAATCAAAAGAGAGAACAGACCTTTAAAAACGCCATCTGAAAAACAAGTGGGGTCACGTGGTGTGGAAGCCTGAGGTCCTATTAGCAGAGGAATGAGACTGCAGCAGCCCTGGAAAATCCCCCCTACGCGGGTCCAGCAGACCTTTCTGCAGTCATGCGTTGTACGTGTATACATCTACTAGCACAGCCCCACAGCCTGGGCCGGGTCCCCACTTCCCAGGGCTTCGTTTGGCAGGTGGCTCATTCTTCAGGCCTGTCCAGGGCTCTGGCCACCAGCTTCTCATCCCAAGAGGGAGAAGGCCTTAGAAGGTACTTCTCTATAGGATGTTCTTACACGCTTTTGGGGGTGGGGGTCCTGGTGGGATGGGGGGTCTCCAGATACTTAAGAGATCTAGCCTGAGAGCTGGATCACCATGGGAAAGGGAACAGTGGTTTTAAAATTTTTTTTATACGACCACAAAAATTTATTAGCTGTTCAGCTAAGCAAAATCACCTGAGAAATTCCATCAATACATTTTATAATATATTTTATTTATGTTTACTTATTTATTTTTAAACTTTTATTTATTTTCAGTGTGTTTTTCCAGGATCCATCAGCTCCAAGTCAAGTAGTTGATTCAGTCTAGTTGTGGAGGGCACAGCTCGCAGTGACCCATGTGGGGATCGAACTGGCAACCTTGTTGTTAAGAGCACCGCGCTCTAACCAATTGAGCTAACCAGCCACCCCTATATTTATTTTTAAATGAAACGAATTTAACATTTTAAACAGATAACTATTAATGTAGTTCAAAGATCAAGTTACAAAAGGGTACAAAGTCTCCTACCCTGTGTCCTCAGGAATTTAATTCCCCTTCCCAGAGGTGACCAATGTTACCAGTGTTATTATATATGTATTGCATTTAAGTGTGTTTTCTTCTTCATTCTCTCAATATATTATGAAAGCAAAAGTTATCCTCATTTTATAGGTGAGGAAAATGAGACACAGCTAGAGGATAATTAATTTGCCTAAGATCACAGGTATTAAGTGACAAAGCTGGGCTAGGAACCTAGGTCGGTCAGCATCTGTTTTCTTCTCGGTCCCCGTTCCGGGGCACACCAAACACTGCCCTCGGGGCTGAGATTCTGCAGGGCTTCCTGGATTTCAGTCCTTTCTGACAAACACAAATCTGACTGCAGGTAATCCACTGACATTCTGATCTTTTACCTCAGGAACTAAGCGCTGACAGGTCAGCCTCCTGCTGTCTACCTTTTAGCGTCTCCCACCCATCTCTGTCAACAGCTTTTATTTTGAGCACAGTGACACCCCGTGCCTCCTCGGTGGCACATCACATTCCCTGACTGCTGGAGGCTTGCAGAAGCCGCGCCTGCTCCCAGGCTGCCAACTAGAAGCGCCCCAGCTGCTGCCGCCTCTGACGTCCACAGGACACTCCCACTGCGGCGAAAGCCACAGACCCACATTCCGGCGTGAGCTGGGTCCTGGGCTCAGCCCAAAGCATCATGCTAGCGAAAGAACACGCAGACTCTCCAAGGGGTTGCAATGGGAGCCGGACTGGCTAGATGCTGCTTTATGCAACCCAAAAGCTCCGCCTCTGTGAATTTCTGTTTTTGAAAAACTCATACCCCCCGGAAAAGGAAAGCTGAGAGGTGGGTGACACATTTGTGCGGGTCTCCTCCCAAACCTCAGTGCTCCTCTCAGGAAGAAAATAAGACCCATGTAAATAGCCTCATGCCACCCGAGACCTGGCCCTGCCCGGCAGAATGCCTAGAGATAACTGGTGACTTAAATGACACAACCCCAGCACAGAGGGTCCTCTATATCTGCGGCTCCCAGGAATGTCCTTGCCATGCACGTTGGGGCCTCTTCCCCACAGTCCACCAGGCTGCATAAGACTTCGATTTGAAGCTGTAAGTAAGGCTGACATGCATAGGAAAACTAGCCTTCTGAGCACTTTACTTCTAGACCTTATTTACTGAAAGGAAGGAGTCCTTGCAGCAGCGCTGAAGCACAGATAACCCCATGAGAGCCCTGTTCTTCTTTAACAAGAGATGTCTATAGCTGAGGCGGAGAGCAAAAGGCCCAACTCTCAACTCAGCAACCAAATGATAATAACGATAATGATAGCAACAACAAACATTTAATGAACATTTACAACGAATGGGGCACTATTTTACTTGTTTTATATACATTAGCTCATTTAATTCTAGAACAGCCCTATGAAGCAGATGCTATTATTATTCCCATTTTCCAGATGACAAAACTGAGGCACTGAGAGATTAAATAATTTGCCCAACATCATACATCTAATAAGTGGCCAGAATTCAAACCCAGGCAGTGTGGGTCAGCGTCTGCATTCATAAAAACTTGGCTCCACCACCTCTTGACCAGGACTCACTGCCTGAGCACCGAGGATGTGCTCCCGGGACTCAGGGAGCACCACAGACCCACTCCAAGGCCAACCCTTTTGCTTCCTGATCCTTGCTCTTCTGAGGATCAACAGCTGTGACTCACCCAGAAACATGTTTAATTGCAGAATCTCAGGCTCCATTCCAGATCTCCAGAAGACTGCATTTTAGCAAGATCCCCTGGTGACTCTTTTGCACATTAAAGTTTCAAAAGAGCTATTCTAGAAAACTGAACTTGACTTCTATCATCTGTTTACAAGTTGCCTTTCTTTGCTTCTAATTTATTTCTACTAAACGTTGTCTCTTTTAAGATCCTGATTTCTGTCTCCTCTTTGGCATTCTAGAATTGCTGTTACTTCTAACTTCCCTCCTGAGCCAAACCCTCCAGGGCCCCTCCAGGAAGGGAGGCCCCAGGATGGCCCTCACAGGAGGCAGCAAGCCCTAGCCCCCAGACAGCCAGAGAAAGAGAAGCCACTGCTGTGGCAACACCTTTGAGGTCTGCCAGGTGACAGCTTTGCAAAACACCAAAGGAACAAGAAGCGGTGCTGCTACTGAACAAATGCTCAGTGGGGCAGGTGTGCGCAGAACCTTGGGCCTTTTGCGCTCCCTTAGAGTCCTCCTCTCCACCAGGCCAGTTTCTCTTTACTCCAATGAGGGGGGACTCTGAAGAAAATTGGCCTGGGCATTGGAAGCGGCAGTGTTGGGGCTGGCAGCTCACCCTTGGCAGCTCCAAGCTGAGCTCACATGGCCAAAATTCAGAGCACACGGTCCTATGTGAGCGGTGAAAGCTCACATTTTGGATCAGACAACACGTGCAACTGAATTACATTATGTAAGTAATCTGGAGCCAGGAGCAGACACACCGGAGAAAACCAAATTGGGATTTCCAGAAATGCAGAAAGGACTTTGTAATTCAGGACGCCATAGCGTTAGCCCTTTAGAATTAGATAGGCAGACCCTTTGGTTAGGACTAAGACAAGCAGGAAGGCCTTCTCTAGAGATGGCGGATTCTGTGTGGAGGAATAGTTTGTTTATTTGCTGTTAAGAAGGAGGTGGGAGGCTGACAATGAATTCTTTTTTGGGTCCAGATCACCCTTGACCAAGTTTCTCTGCTTCAAACCAAGGTTATCTAACTACGATGACGATGTCATAGGCTGGCCCAGACTGGCTATGTAGCACATTAATAGAAATTAATTTCTCCTAAGTAAGACAGCTTATTAAGCGCCCATGCAAAAGGATAACCCAAACGCACAATCCATAGCAGGGATGGATCTCGAAGTATCACTCAGATAAAAATAAATTCTTTCCAAATTTCAAAGAGAAAGATGAAGATGAAGGTTTTCATCCCTTTTGAGCAAATGGAAACATTTTCTCAGCACCAGAACAGTGAAGTGACATGCTTGGGGACCACTGTGGCCAGCTCAGAAGAAACCAAATTACCCTGCCAGGAGACTGATTCTCAGTTCTCTTCTTGCTGAGTTCCAGGGAAGAACCACCCACGTCGTCAACAGTCTAACGGTGTTAGCTCCCAGCACTGGGAAGAGAGACACACTTGTTCTCACCAAGGATCCTGGCCGTTCACCGCATTTATTAATTCTGAGTGATATGGACTGATATTTTATTTCTACCAACTCTCTCTGTCCCAGAAGCTCCTGGATGCAGGAGCAGCACAGAGCCAGGGAGAAAATGATTTAAATAAGGGTGTGGTGAATTGTTGCCAACACCTACCTAAATTGCAGTAAGGAGAGAAAGGTAATGAAAAACTGCAAGGGCCCATTTTGAGAACCCATTTTTAAATCTAGAAGCTGCTCACACACACACCCACGCCCCTTTTTTTTTTTCTCACTGCAGTACCTCTTTCCAGATACAGCATATTTGGGGAAGGTGGAGCTGGGGAAAATTTTGGCAAAGGGCTTAGCCAACTAGTGCTTGACAAAAAAAAAAGGTCCCGAGGCTCATATAGCTCCAATTAGCTAATAAACTTCTCACTACCACCAAGGCAAGGTGTATGCTAGCCCTTCTCCTATGCTAAGAAATATATATATTCCATGGCTGCCTCTCTGTCCTCTTTTACTCTTAGAATGTGCCATTCGTGGTTATTTTAATCTGATACATCTGTGAAAAATGCTGTGTGGGAGTCAGCGTAGGAAATGCAGGAGAATAATAGAGATCACAGATTTTGCTTCCCCCACCTCTTGCAGCCAGCCCGGGGCCCGCCCTTCCTAGGGAGGCTTCTCAGAGGCCATAGCTGAAGTATTTGCAGAGCGAGGATGTTATGCTGCAGCACAATTCTCCCAGACCACTCCCACATCCAGAAACAGCCACCGGAAGATTACACATATTGTAGTTATGCAGAAGAACTGCTGGCTCCATCACTCCCAACGCTCAACTGCATGCATAAAACACGCTGCAGCTCTGCCCTGGATCTGATCATGGGAGCGCGGAGTAAGGTGGGGGTGGCAGGAGTGTGTCTTTCTCCAGGCCCAGGAGCAGTTATCCTATTCCATCTGTTTTGTATTATTTCACTTGTTTCTTCCAAATGCCCAAACTAATTAGACTTCCTGCCAATGCACAGAAACATTTCTCCCCAATGGTTGGCTCCTCAGGCTTTCCAGCACATGAGAGCTTTAAAAACCCTAATGCCCACGCCGTAAGCCAGAACAATTAAATCAGAATTGGGGGAGGAGAGAGTCCAGGAATCTTTGAAAGATCCTTCAGTGATTCCCAGGTGTTGCAAGATTGAAAACCACTGCTCTAGTCCGTCCCCCTATTTTATTTCGTGACCCTCAGTTCTACTAAATGATAGTTGTTTACTTGTCTTCCTCCACTAAAATGTAGGCTCCAGGAGTTCTGGACGCCACCTCTGCTTGTTCATTGCTATGTTCCTAGCAGCACCTAGAACAGTGCCTGGTTAGATACGAGGCACTCATTAAATAATTGCTCAGTTAATATCTGCATGCCTACACAGCCTCTGATTTCAGGGTTTGATGTAGGCAGCAGCTGCCACGTTCCTTTTCTCTTTCACTCGCTGGAAGGCACAATCACAAAAGGGTGACCCATAAAAATCCATAAACACCTTGTTCCTAGCAAATCTGAGTTTAATCAACAACGGTTTTTGTTGCTGATGTTTAATCTCCACTATCACAAGGCGTAGGCAGTGCTACGCAATGTCCCGCATCACCCAGTAAAAGAAGAAACTCCTTCGTGACATTAGGTACAAGCAGGTAGCCCTATTCTATTGACTCTGCTCTGATTGGCACACTGCCATAAGGAAAGGGGCAACGTCTGAGGCTCGCTTTAATGACCATGCTAGGGACGGTCATTTGAGGGTGTTTGTCAAAGCCAAGCTCCTGTCTATGGAAAGTGGAGCAGAGGCAGAGCAATAGAGCAGCCTGAAAACTGTGTGGGCGGGCTCTCCACAGGACTATCTTTAGTCATTCCCTCTATATAAATGGGGCAGGAGGGGACATTTCATAGACCCACTGTGAGAAGCACTCACTCTCCTGGAAGGGCACACACTCTGGAGAGAAAAGAGAGTTGTGCTGTGAGCCACTGTCTCCTGGGAATAACCCTGCCCATGGGTTGACAAGGCCACAAGCAAACATCCCCCAGAACAATGCAAGCAAACCAAATGACAGCTGAGGGGCATTTTAAAGAGATGGGTACACAATGTCTCACAACTCCTTGGTTTTGAACACTGGTTACAGAGAAAATACATCAACTACCTATCTGTTATCCTTTCCCATGATCCTGCAGACTCCATCTCCTGAGTCACCAAAGGGGAGCCCTTGATATCACACCTTTGCGGCTCCCTAATCTTACCACAAAAGTTGATAAAAATCTAATCTATAGTGGCGCAACTGACCTTTAAAATCATTCTCACGAGAAGAGGTACAAGGAAGTGACACTTTGTTTGGTTCCTTTTTTTTTTTCTTTTCTAGCAAACTCACAGCTGCTGAGGGAATTCTCCAAAATGGGTGAAGTACGGCTCCCTAGGTCAGGACACACAGTACCTCTAACTGAACACGCCCTTCGGGTCTTTATCAATAACAACGGGAAGATTGCACTTGGCTTATCTAATGTTAAGCCAGAATCTCTAGACACCTCCAGAGGCAGCACAGTCTTGGGGTAGGGAAACCAGGATGGGTGAAAAGACAAATTCAGACAAACCAGAGGCTTAGAGATGACCTTCAGGAGCCCAGCAACGGGCTCTTGACTTGAAGAACGCAAGCATCTCTGTGCCATAAACTCAGAAATCCAACCCTACCCTCACATCACAGTATCTCCTTTCCTCCAGTCCTTGAGCACACCCCTAAGAGCCCCAGACCAGGAGTCCCTGTTCTGTCACTCACTGGCTGCCAAGACCTTGGGCAGGTCAACTTTTGTCTCTAGGGCTTAAGAGTCTCATCTGTACAATGGAGATCATGATCTCTGTCCCACAGGAATGTCTGCGGCCCAAAGGAGGATAACACACAGTGCGGAAGCACTTTGTCAGAGAGTGAGCCCTGGCCCATCCAAGCCTTTGGTACGATGACTAATTGCTTCCCTGGTCCTGCCTTCTCCCCTTTGGAGACCCGGCTCCATCTTCCTGCCCCACCTCCCTCAGGCCGGGGTCTTCCGGCCGTCGGAGCTGGGGAGCAGGATCTCCCTCCTTTGGGTGGGGGATGACTCAGGCTCTTCGCCAGGCGCCCCAGAGGCCAGGCTGCGTACCCCGAGCCCGCGACCCGGCCCCGGGCCCCCTTACCTCCATCGGTTGATCCCCACGGAGGAGGAGGCCGCGAACCAGGGGTCGAGGATGTAAATACAGCGCACGCAGCGCGCCCCGCGCACTGCCGCCAGCAGCGCCGGGTTGTCGTGGAGCCGAAGCCCCTTGCGGAACCAATGCACTGAGGAGGCGCCATCCGTGCCGGCCTCAGGCGCAGGGGTCACTGCTGCCGCGGTCACCACAGCCGCCGCCATCACCGCCCTGACTGCTCCCGGCCACTGCTGTACAGCCCCTGTCAGCGCCGTGGGCCCCGCCCCCAGCCCGCCCAATGACCTATGACACCGCCTCTCCTCTCTGTGGCCCTGCCCCTCGGGCCCTGGGGCGTCTCTGCCATTGGCTGGGCGCCTCCCGCCGAGCGATTGGCCCAGCGGCGCCGAGTCCGGCCCCGCCCCCTCACGTTCCCACCATGTGTCGGTGGGCTTGGGAGCGGCCAGCGGGCAGGGCAGATGACGCAGGCTGGAGATTCTCGCGGAGATCTGGACACAGACGCAGTCTCGAAGGACAGCGGATCCCTTACATGCGTCCTATTCAATGCCTGTCACCGGAAAAAGCTGCCTGGGCTGGCGGGGGTTGCTGTGACTCCAGCCAGTAACATACGGAACCTGGACAACCGGCGTCCAGGTCACCATGTCATTAACATCGTCATCACCATATACCTCAATCTATTACATCATCTACAGCTACCATTTATTGAGTGCACTTTACATGCCAAACAACGTGATAATCTCCTTATACATACTGTCTCATTTACTACTCTCAGCCCAGTTGCATTTATTCAATAAACCCCAGTGAAAGAGCTGTTATTATTCTCATTTTACAGATAAGTAAACTTTGAGGCTGCTGCAGGTTGAGGGACTTGCTCAATATCATAAAGCTAATAAGAGGACTCCATCCAGATTATTGTGATTTCTAATCTGCTTTTATCCGGAAAGCTATATTTCTATCTGTGCTGAGCAACTTGACATTTGCAAGAGGCAGAGTCTGATGGGTAGCAGTAAAAGGGTTGAGAGTAGGAACTGGAAATGTGGAGGATGTGGGTTGCGATAGTAATTATGACATCAGATGAATTTATTTTCTTCTAGTTCTATGTATAGGAGACCCAATGGTACAATTGTGCTCAAACACTACTGGAATTCCCTG
The DNA here is from genome assembly GCF_004115265.2 of Rhinolophus ferrumequinum. NCBI lineage: Eukaryota > Metazoa > Chordata > Mammalia > Chiroptera > Rhinolophidae > Rhinolophus > Rhinolophus ferrumequinum. The sequence goes on from NC_046294.1 coordinate 15,005,824, forward strand.
TGGGATTCAGAGGTATGAAGCACACTGTCCCCACTCCTGCCCTGGGGAGCCAGGTGGAGCCCTCTTATTCCTATGGAGGCTAGCACTGGGCTTGCTGATTGGCTGACTGAATGGCAAGACAAGCATATGAACACCTGCAATGAAGTGTTGACCTTAGGCTAAATGGTCTGGTCATACTGGAGCTCTGGGGTTATCAAGTGGAGAACAGTCTGTTTCAATTTGGTGCTAAGTTGTGCTAAGTTCCCATGCTTGGAACCCTTACTGAACTTGGGAATGAACAATAAAGGAATTTAGCAATTTTATGGTTACCAGTAAAATTTTATGGTTACCAGTATGGTACCAATAAAATTGTTACCAGAGCATCGTTTTAATGGTACACTCTTTTTCATTTCCAGGGCTTTGCACAAGCTGTTCCCTCAAGCCTGGATTACACTCCTCCCACCCCCCAACCCCCCGCCATCCCCCAATTCCAGTTTGCCCTGTGTCACTGCTCAGTATCAGTATAAATGTCACCTTCTTGCTGTCTGGTCTCAGCCTGCATAATGCCCCATCTCATTCTGTGTTTCTTCTTATTACTGGCCTTAGGACATGGTATTAGAATTTCTTACTTGTCTGTTTGCCCCATAAGACTATAAACTCCTGGAGGGCAGGGGCCATGGCTTATTTACAGTTTTATTTTCAGGGTCTAGCTCAGTGCTTGGCTTAGTGGAGTAAAAGTTGTACAGGGACTAGGGTCTCAGGTTGGCAGGAACCTTAAAAATCTATCCCGGTCCTTAAAAAAAAAAAAAAATCTATCTATCTCAATCCTGACTCGATCCTTATTTTTCAATCTCCTCTTCAAATGCTTGCTGAATAGATGCCACTTCTCCTCACTTTTCTTTTAAGGCTTTGTGTTCCCCCTCTCCTATCCCCTTTTCTCTCCACAAGATTGATGCTCTTCTTAGGAATGGAACAGAGTGTGAGGAGGTTAGGGCTTTAAAGATGTGTATTCTTCTCTTTTTCTCCTCTGTACTCTCATGATTCTTTCTCTATAAACTGTGAGTTCCATGAGGGCAGGGACTGTGTTTATCTTGCTCATCCGTGTGTTTGCAGCATTTAGTTTGGTACCTGACATGTAGTAAGTGCTCAATAAATATTTGCTGAATGATCGAATGTCATTTATCCCTACAGTATTAGGCTATCATTGACAGTCAGTGTGGTATAGTGGTTAAGCCCAACGTCTTGCACATTTGGAATGGCTGGGTTCAAATTCTGGTTCTTCTTTGACTCTGCATTACGTTGGTAAGTAATCACCATCAATCCCCCAAAATCAAACAAATCAATTATTTTTTTATCCTCATGTTGCCTTCTAGTCTTTGTCTACAAATATCTTTTTATAATTTTAATCAAAGCAGAGGTGCAGTATTGCATGAGTTTCTCAAACAAAATATTAAGCATGCTACGTCATTGTCTTTGTGTTTGTTATTTTAATTACTATATAATTCTTCAACAAGTTGATAAAGATGAATTATTTTATTGAATGATTGCATATTGCTTGGGTATGTTAACAGGGTAACATTCAAGAATCAGGAAGTAAACCTGGCACTGGATACAATACTGGAGTGCAACGTCCACTTTTGGACTTCACACTTTGAAAGGGACATGGAGAAATTGGAGCGAGACCAAAGAAGCCTGTAAATTGCGAAGGAGATGAAATGTAATCGTGTACTATTATATCTTTGAGAGAGTGAGGTTTGACGTCATAGCTATATATCTTGTTATTTACAAGCAACTCTGAGGAGTGGTTGCCATGAGAATGCCAAACAGTTGCTCTTTGTTTCCCCTAAGGATAAAATAAAAGAATCTAGTGTGAGCTGGGAAGAGTAAGAGATTTAAGGAGGGATTTAGTGTAAAGTGATTTAGGAATGAGACAAATTAATCAGATAGTGGGAAGTTTCTTTCCTTGCTGAAGATATTGAAGAAGGCAAACATCGGTTCTGTTTGTCTCTTTGTTACATCCTGCATGGAGACTAGATTGGGCAATTTTTTACATTCCCTTTGAACTGCGTTTTGGGTAAATACTTGATGATTGGTTGAATGGTAACCAGGATTAGGAGGGAGGGACGTCGCTGGAGAGTTTAAATTACCAGCGCCCTCTAGTGGTGCGATTGGGAAAGAAGCAGAGGGCCGGTTTCCGGCTGAGGCAGGAGCATCAGGGCCCCGCCCTCTTCCTTTAGTCACGCGGCGTTCTGCAGTGTGTAGCAGTGGAATTCTTGTTTCCATGACTTCACGCAAGAAACTGTAAAACTTATTGAGAGCATGGACTGAAAAGGCAGACTCCTTGGGTTCCATTTCCAGCTCTGCCATTAACTAGCAAATTATTTACTTGGGCAAGTTACTTAGCTCCTGTGTCTCAGTTTCCTCATTTGTGAAAGGGGGAAGAAGAAGATGATGATGATGATGATAGCGGTGCAGCATGGGATTGGAATAAAATAAATAGACAAAAGTTTCAGAATTGAGAATCCGGAAACCGACTCTCCCATATCTGGTATTTTATTCATGACAAATATGTCTATGTAAAGAAGTGAGGTAAAGGTGGTTTTTCCTGTGATGGAAATGGGTCAATCAGATATCCCAGTGTAAAAATATTAATCTTGACCCCTATCTCAGAACATACAAATCAGTTCCAGGTAGATTATATGCTTAATGGGAAAGATAAAACAGTAAGGCTTTGAGAAGATTATATAGGAGAGTATCCTCATGACCTTCGGGGTAGACAAAAAACTCTTAAGACATGGAAAGGGCTAACCATAAAGGAACAGATTAATAAATTGAACTATATTGAAATTATGCACTGCTGTTTATCAAAAAACATTATTTAGAGAGTGAAAAAGCAAATCATGGACCGGAAGTAGCCGTAACACATAATTCTTAAAGAGCTCAAATCGAGAATATTTAAAGAACTCTTAGAGGTGAAAAAGAAAAGGAACACTGGCAGCCCCGTGAAACTTGTTAAAGGCCAGAGACCTGAGCAAACACTTTCCATTCCCTCTCCCACAAAGGATATGCAAGTGGCCAATGAACACATAGAAAGGAGCTCACCTTGGGGAAACAAAAACCACAATGAGATATCACTATAGACCCACCAGAATGGATAAAGTTAAAGGACTGACAAAACCAAGTGTTGGGGAAGATGTGAGGAATTAAAACACTCATACACTAGTGTTGGGAATGTAAATTGATACAACCACTTTAGAAAACTGTCTGGTGTTAATACTCAATTTGAACAACTACATACCCTACGGATTGTGAATGATACACCCTATGACGGAGCAATTTTTTATTCCTACCACATACCAACCAGAAATCTGTGCACATGTATGGCAAAGACATTACAGAAATATTCATAGTAGTATTGTTAGTAATAGTCCTAAACATCCATAAGTGGTAGAATGGATAAATAAATTGTGGTGTAGTCAAACAAAGGAATGCTATACAATAATAAGAATGAACAAACTGTAGTTAGATTCAACAACATGGATGAATCTCATAAATTGAATATTGAACAAAAGAAGCCAGACACAAAAGAAAACATTTATATATGTATACATTCACAGCCAGGCAAAACTAATGTACGGTATTATTAGCCAAAGAAATAGAAACAACCAAATGTCCATCAGCTGATGAATGGATAAATAAAATGTGGTATATCCATACAATGGAATATCATTTGGCAATGAAAAAGAAGGGAGTACTGATATATGCTTCAATGGCAATGAAACTTGAAAACATTATGCTAAGTGACAAAGTGCCACATATTGTTGGATTCCATGTATATGAAATGTCCAGAATAGGCAAATCTATAGAGTCAGAAATTGGTTTTTTAAGGCTGGGAGGGCTGGGGGGAAGGAAGGAGCAACCGCTAATGGATACAGGCTTTTTGTTGGGATAATGACAATGTTCTAAAATGATTGTGATGATGGTTGCACAACTGTAAATATACTAAAAACCATTGAGTTATAAACTTGTAATGGGTGAATTGTATGGTAAATGAATTATATCTCAATAAAGCTATTATTTTAAAGAGTTACAGAGCATTGTAAATAAAAAATAAAATAAGCCTCAGCAACAGAACAGGACTTTAAAAAGACAGATTTACTCCACTAAGAAATTCCATAGTAAACAAGCATTGTTTATATCAAATTTGCATATATGATACTGGTTTTTCATGGATATTATGGATCTTTTATTTACCTGAATATGTGCATGGGATTAGCATGTGCAATTCATTTTAAATAGACAAATTTACTGGTCTCCATATGAAAAAGATCTTAAGTTCATAAATTAAAAACAACGACAACAACAAAAACTAATCTGTGGTGTTAGACATCAGATGTCGGGATAGAGGTGACCATTGACTAAGAGGGATGAGACAGTGATGAGGGCATCTAGGGGAGTTTCTGGCATGCAGGTAATGTTCTATTTCTTGACTTGGGCAATGCTCACACAGATGTGTTCATTTTGTGGTACTTCATTCAGCTGCACACTTTTATGATTCATCTCCTTGTTTGTATGCATGTCACACTTCAATTTAGAAGTTTAGGAAAATAAGGGGGTATAGTTCCAGTTGGGTCTGGGGTAGTGAGCCCAGAATCCCACCTATTTGTCCCTGTCCTTTCTGGCTGTGTTTTTCCCAGACATTTTGCTCCTAAGGCTGCCCCCTGTGATCCCCAGGGTTCTGTGGGACATCCCCTGGCCACCCAGCTCCTATAAGGGATGGTGGTTCTCTGAGAGTTGCCCTAGGGCCCTTCCCAGACTGTTCTGCTAGTCAAAGAAGTTGAGGAAGCTTGACCTGTGGGACCAGAGCTCCTATACACACACCGGAATTTTCCCCTGAGGCAGGAAGTAACCAGTCCTACTGGGGCTTGCACCATTTGTCAAACATTAATGGAGGAGGTGACTTTGGGTGGGTTGGGCCTAACCTCCAAAAGACTCTGGTAACCTTGAGCAAAGGGCCAAGAAATGGGCAAATGAGTGCATTTCTAATCTTTGCCACAGCAGACTAAGAGAGTTCAGGATGTTCCTTTTCAGACCAGATGGGGCCATAGGGCCACGAACCCAGTGGCTGGTGGGAGGTGGATGGGCGGCTGTGCCCAGACCCCCTGGGACTGAGACCTCAGTGACTCTCATCACTCAGGAAAGCTGCACTCAGTTTTCCCCTGAGAGGAAAGGTCCTGAAACGGCCCAGTTGGCACCTTCATAGTAGAGACCTCTCCGTGTCCCTTGACAATAGATCATCCCCCTGTCTTTTGAGCTCGGAATGTCTCCTGTCCCACCCAGTTCCCTGTTTTAGAAAATTACCCTGAAATTTATGATTAATACCCTTGGGCTAATTGATCACAATTGCAATGGTCTACCAGACTAATCGTTGTTCCTGGGTTGCTGACTCCGCCATAGAATCACGTGGGGAAGGCTCTATGCAGACCCCTGGGACCCTCAGCTAGCCTCTGGAAGAATGCCCAGATTTTCCTTTAAAAACCCCAAGCTGGTCTGAGAATGCGAAGGCAGTTTTTGGACGTGTTAACCCACAGCCTTCTCAGACCACCAGTGCTCTGATATAAACGCTCACTCTATGACCCAACGCCTGTGTCGGCCTATTGGCCGAGTGGCACAGGCAGCATGAGGACTTATTTGGCCTCCGGTTTCAGTTCCAGCCTAGATTCTACAGTAATAATGAGCAAATGCATGAAAGCAAAACCAGGGGGAGGGCGCCAACCAAAAGAACAGGAAGGGGGGGGGCGTGTAACTGTGTTTAATTTCAAAACTGAAATTTCATAGGTTCTTACTCAAGAAAACAGCAACTACTGTTTGAGCTCAAGGGAGGCAAGTGTGGGGGTGTGTTTGCAGGTCTATGTGGGGCAGGGAGCCAACTGGTGAGAGGGACAAAGAGAACACACGACATATGTTTCTCAGCCACCAGAAAAAGGGCCTCATTGCTGAGCCTTTCTTTGCTAATCCAGGGTCCTGGGAGAGGTGATGTATTTGAGGTGACAGATTGCCAAGGGACTTGCCTTGGCCTGCCCCTCTGTTTCAAACCTCGGCTGGAGGAGTGGAGCCTCCACCATTGCCACCCCCTAGAGTGGGCTTTTGGCCACTGTTAGGCACGGTCGGAGGAATGAGTCACGGGAGACCAAAATTGGTCTATTAGAATTTATTTGGTGTGTTTGAGCTGCGGCAGGTCAGACTAGAGCAGAGGGAAAAGATCATAACCTCCCCAGCAAAGAAGGATGTGGAGTTTTATAGGAGGGGGTAAACGAGGTTGTTCCCCCTTCAATGCTTCAGGGGGTTTTCGTTGACAAAGGGTTTCAGGGCATGACCAGGCCCTCCAGCTCCACAACCTGGCCCCAGATCCGCAGTCAGGACCACCCAGGACTGACCAGGCCCCTAGGAGATAAAGCAAGACAGCATCAAGATAAGATGGCTTTTAAGATCAGGTTTCTGCTCCTGGCCTAAATGCGGCTTAACAGCCACTGGTGTAGAATCATAGTCTTCTCTGCAATATTAGTCACTTTTTTCACTTTCTCGTCCATTCTGGTACACAGATATTTTATTTTAGAAGAATGAAGTGCTAGAAAATGAAACTTTCCTTCTCAAGGACTTCAGAGGTTAGCTCCCGTCTGTCTTGGCGTAGAATTAACTCCTGGTCCTTCGCAGAATGTGAAAGAATTTACGAGACTCTACAAGAGTATCCAGAGAAAAGGTTTATTGAAAGCTGGGGGTGGGGCGAGGGGCGTGGTGGGGGAAGGAGAGAGAGAGAGTGACTGGCAAAAGTTTAGCCAGGGCAGAGTCCTATGGGGGACAGCTGCGCTGATGAGAAGGAGTGCTGGGGTTTTATAGTTTTCTAAGCAGGATGCATGATGTTTGTCGGGTTGCAGGGGAGGCTGCCATTACGATTGTCTTCTCCTGGGAACTGTGCTGTTCCCATCTATGTTGGATGTCAGCTTGCAGGGGGTTGCTGCTGCAATTGGGAACCATTCTGTTCCCATCTATGATGGGTGTCTGTTAATTTGAGGGGGTTGCCGTTGTGATTGGGAACTGTTCTATACCTACCCATGATGGATATAAGGTGCTTGTCAGCCTGCAGGTGCTGTGCTGGCCAGGGGAGTCAGAGCCAAGCGGTTAATGTTTAGCTCATTCCTGTTAGCCCACAAGCTCACTCCTGTTAACTGTTTACTTGTCTTATCAGCTTCCATGAAGGAAGCACCCAGTGAATGCTTGCCTTGTGCATGGGGGAGTAGCTTTTCAAAGGGGGTAGAGTGCAGGGTGGTGGAAGGAGCTACAAACTGCTGCCACCGCTGTACCCCAGACCCCTCAGGCCCGTGAATCAAGCTGTGTTTATGACCTTGGTCAAATCAAGGTCCTTCTGGTGTCAGGTAACCAAACTTTCTTCGACCTAGCGTAAGCAAAAAGCAAACATACATTGGGAGGACACAAGAGCATCTGATGGGACCCAAGGGTATGTGGACAATTAAAGGGGTTCTGTGGAAAGTGACCTCACAGGGAGATCTGATCATACATTCATGGTGGGGAGTCACGCCCCAGTCCCACTTCTTTAGTGAAAGGTAGTAGGCCAACCCTGTCCATTGTTCTTGTGCATCTAGGTTAACACGCCTTTGAAACACCAGAAGTAATACCCCTCGAAGAGGGTATTAACCCTCGAGAGAGCACATAATCTTGTTAACTATCTTGCAATCCAATCCCTGTTTTGCTTCCTCCCATCTCCAGACTACTGCTGTCATCTTCCTTACTTTCCCTCCTTAATTTCAAATGCCTAAAAGAAACTGCAAAACTGTTATTCTCAGGAGCATTTGAGATAAATGTCCCTCCAGAGGCCAATGCTCTGTAAGCACGGAAGGTCATACAGAATAGAATAAAATTTAATAACAAACCAAGTCCCAATTGAGGTGGTGAAGATCCCTGGTCCAGGAGAGGCGACTGGGTCCACGACGGGTCTGAAGCGAGCTGGTCTTGCAAGGAAGAACTTCGGAGAGTCCCGGTGTATTGCGGCTTGCCCCTTGCAGAGGACTCTGTCGGGTAGTGTCTGGCTCAGAGCCTCGTGGAGGGTCTTAGCCGGAGCGCCCAGTCAGACTTCTCACAGCATTGCTCTGGAGTTCTGTTTTTATGCTTTTTTCCTTGGACTTGTTTACTTCTTGGGTGATAACCAGAAGTGTTTTAACCAGGAGTTGTTTATCTCTTAGGTGATAACCAGATGTTGTTTGCTAGGAGTTTTTTTTTTTAACCTCTTAGGTGATAACAAGAAATTGTTTTGGTGAAGGTGTTCATCACTCAATTTTGTTATGCTCAGTTTCATACAAAAACATATTTTTCACTTCACTCTTATCAGTCTCACACATGTGCGGCAATAGTCCTGTCCCTACCAGTAAACAACTTGTTTTGCATACCTCAATCCAACATATATAATACATTTTATATGGTCTATACACTGACCTATCCAGGCGTCCCAGAGACCCATTCCTGCTCTAACTGCCTGCCCTGTTGAGAGACATGATCCCTATAAGTCTCTATGGGAAGTTGAAGGGCGGGAGAGCTCCTCTTCTGTATCTGCTTCCTGCTGAATGTGGCCATTGTCCCTGCCTATTGGGGATTCACAGGACTCTCGCCCTAGCTGACCTTAGATGAGGGGAAGGGGTCTCGAGATCTGCCTGGAGGACCAGGTTGACCTCTGTGGTCGGGATGTACTGGAAGTCTTGGTGAGGTATCACTTGTATCCCAACGGCCCCTAGATGAGAAGAGATAGATTTTAGTTAATCGAGTTAAAAGTGTTGGCCCAAGAAGCAAGATTCAAAGCCATTGATACAGGGTGACTGCGTGATGAAAAATTTGTTCAGCTTCACGGAGCCTGGCCTTTCTTCTGGTTTAACCGGTCATTCAATTATTGTTCACCTGGGAGCTAGGCCTGGAAATAACGCTGTACTACAATGACCGTAGTCAACAGACATTAATCACAAGCTTTAGGGTGATTAACTAAAGCAGGGGGTAGGAGATTTCTATGATTCAGCTTAAAAACAATCTATTATTTATGATTAAGAAACTGATTTGAAAAATGATTATAACCAGGGGCTATGGAGCCAAAACATTAGGGAAAAGAAAACTTAGAGTTTCCATAGTGAGAAGCCCTTTCGTTTGGCCTGTATTAGGAGGGTGATGTAATAGCATTTTCAGGGATGGGTTGCTGGCGAGTGGGAAGGAGGGGCTAGAGGAAAATGGGTATATATACGTATATATATATATATATATATTTCTGTACCATTTGAATTTTTAAAATATGCATTGTTCAATTTGTTGAAAATAAACAATATGTTGAAAACATGCAAATTAATTTATTAATTGTTCAAATTAATACATTTTTCCAAAAGATATTAGTTTAGCAAACTAACTTTAAAAAATGCCAAAGATAATAACATCAATCATCATTCAACGTTTACATGCTCCCTTCCATGGCGAGGGACTTAGTATCCAGAGCTCTGTTGTTATTGTTTTATTACTGTTACTGTTATGTTAACTGTTCTTATAAGCCATGGTAGCAGAAACAACAGAAGCCCTCTGGGTCCTGTCCTGTTTCCCTGCCCATCGGCAAGGAGACGGGAAAGAAGGGTAGTACAACCTTTCACTCTCAGGGCCTGTAAATGGTACCCTGTAATCACTGCTGCTGAAAAATGGTGGAAGCAGCCAGGGCGATCCCCTTCCGGAAGCTTCTCTTTTGGCGAGGTAAGAAAGGAAGGGCACTTTAACTGGAACAGGCAACAAGGGCAATCCCATTAGCTCTGGTTCTTAGAGATGCTGCCAACCGTGCCCCAGGGATCCTGTGTCCTACTCAACCTTTCACAGATGTGATCAAGCTGCCAAGAAGTCATGTACAAGAAAGAGGTTGTGAAATGGTGGCCTGAGCAGGCTGACTCCGGTTGGTGGTATAGGTTTCCAGCTTCTCTTGCAAAATGAGAAGTTCTAGTAATATAGGCCCATACTCTCAAATGGCAAAAAAGGAGGGGAGGGATCCGAGCCGTGGCTCCCCTGTTTAGAACTGTCCAGTTCACCAAGGTCCCCTTTCATCTCCTCTTCCTCGTTAGGTTACTGGTTGTCCCCACTGGTGTTTTCATGAGGAGTTCTCTCCTGTGATAAATAAATTGCCCTCTTCCCCATGATTGTAGCAGTAGGGAAGGAGCAGAGATCCATTCGGCGGATGAGGGCAGCATGGGTAGAGGTGGCAGCAGGGCCCTGCCATCACCAGCTCCTGCCAGGGCAGCTCTCTGTACCTAGCTGGCTGGAAGGCTGCTCTGGGCAGGCCTCAGAGATAAATCCATAGGCCTGTGTGGCAGAGGGGACAAAGTCCTATCATTCTTAACACTGTGAGTTTCCATCTAATAATCACATCTGCTGTTTAGGTACCGGACAGTGTGATAAGCATGCATATAACGCATTATCTCATCCAATCGTTACAATGCCCTCTGGAGTAGGAACTATTCTCATCCTCACTCTATATATGAGGCAACCAAGGCTCAGAGACTTCAAGTCATTTGCCAATGGTCACACTGCTAGGAAGTGAGCAGGAAATAGGCTCCTGAGATGTTATCTCACTCATGCAAAGACCCCAGCCAACAGATGGCAGAGCTAGGATTCCAACTCAGGTCCACTGATTCCAAGCCTAGAAGCTGGAAACTAGTTTGGCCACCGGTAATTTGGGAAATTAGGAAGTTTTGGCCTTTTGCTGGGCTCACTGGCCTCCAGTTTGCTACGAGCTCCACCAATACCTCTTTACTTGCACCCTGGCCTCTTCCCTAATGAATGTTACTTGCCTGAACTGTGGAGAGGTAACAATTGTCCTCTTGCCTCCCCACAGAAGAGTTTGAGCTCTTGGTTCCAGGAGAGCTGGAGGTCTGCGTTTGTCTCTGTTGATCTCACCCTACCAGGTTTTATGGGAGCTGAGAGCAGAGCTCAGTGAAATATGGTTCAGGCTCAGGTTCAGTTTCATGACTATGAAGATATCCCAGAGCCCAAGTGTTAGAGGATAGATTGGGGTGGTTCCAGGATCCACTGGTTTACTGGGGTGGTGGTTGAATTGATTTTACTGTTTTAAATCATTTCTTTTCATTTGAGATTCAATCCAAAGTGATCATGCTTTAAATCAGGGTTTATTAAATAAAGGTCATTTATGTCAGGTATGGGTTCTCAGTGTCTCATTTCCTTTTCTGGGGCTACATGCATGGGCATTAGGGCTGGAGCTTGGGATCAGGCTGAATGGGGCGAGGGTGTTACATAGAGTCACCAGGAAGCCTGAGAGGCAAGGGTAGATGGAAGTCCAGGAGAGAAGCCTGGGTTTCATACAAGGAGAAGGAGGGAAGCCATGGGCGAGGTGAGAGGCTGGGAGCAGTCAGGAGGCAGAGTGCAGGGTAGAAGGAAAAGAATATTGGCTGGAGGTTGGAAATCGACCGTGGCTTGCCCTGACAGACGCTGTTGGGTGATCAGTTCAAGCCGCAGCTGAGCTACACTCTCCTTGTCCTGGTCATGGGATCTTAAGGCTTAGAACAGGACCATGTTAACCACAGAAGAGAAATGGAGCGCTAAGCCAGCTAAGTTGTTTTTGGCTGCAAGGATGCAGTCTTATGTGATTGGTTGGTCCTTAGTTAGAAGTGGGGAATGGGGGCAAAAATAGGGAAACTGGCAGTCATTGACCCAATCCTGACTGTTCTGGGCTCATTGCTGAGGAGGTTGTGGTTTGGCTTTTAGGGCTGATCGCTGCAGAGCTGGGGGGTCAGAGTTCTGTTGTCATATATGGTTTGGCCAATGTCCGTTTGTATGTTCAGTCTCTCAGTGTGCAGAGAAGAAACCCAGCTATGGGATCTGGGCACGTTGCTAACTTCTCTAGGCCTTGGTTTCCTCATCTATGACACGAAGATGTTAATAGTACCTGTCTCAGATGTTCATACGTGTCACACGCTTAGAATAGCCCTTGGTATGTAGAGTTAACGATAATAGTATTATTTAATATTTAATAATCTGAGGTTGGTGCAAAAGTAATTGCGGTTTAAAAGGTTAAAAATAATTGTAAAAATCGCAATTCCTTTTGCACTAACCTAATATAAATATATTTACAATTATATATATTGCAATAAAATATTTAATAATAACAGTAACTATTGATTTAAAAATAATGATGATGCTTAGTGGAAAGGACATTGCCTGGGAGGAGGGCTCTGGGTTGTGCCCCATCACACTGTAACCTGGCAAGTCAGTCGTGCTCTCGCCGAGCCTCAGGCTTCTCTGTGGACTATGGGCTGGACTCTGATTTCCAAACTCATTCCTAGCGCTAATGTTATCAATTGCCCCACTGGGTGCTTAGTGACAGCCTGCTGTTGCTCCCACACCAGTACGCCCATCCTTTCCTCCCCCACACCCACACACAGCCTTCTCCGTCTAAGCTCCCAGCACACCTGGACCAAGTGTTTCAGTGCAGCAGGTTTTGCTGTCCCCGTATCAGCCAGTTTCAGGTCCTAAATTTAGCCCTTTCACAGGAACCAATGTTTGTGGTGGGGGCAGGGGCTGGGTGAGAGCTGTATCTGGTGAGGCAGCTTCCGCACCCAAGTGGTACCGTAGAAAGCAAATCAGACAGGTGGGCCAGGAGCACTGAGTACTACACTCTATTTTGTCATTAGCGTACTGGGCAAATCATTTGACCCTTTGGGGCCTCAGTTTTCTCATCTAGCAACTAAATTTCACACATCTCGACTTCTTAAATTGTCATGTTATTTCTTCAATTATAGCAACGTTCTTTTCTTTCATATGAGGAAAGGGATCGGAGAGGTTAAGTCATTTAGCTAAGCCCACAGAGCTAGTCAGTGATTTGAGTCATCTTTTTACCTCAAAACCTAGTTTCCTTTCAATTGTAGACCGAAGGTGAAAGCCATGGTTTTATGATTGAGAGCCAGACTGGCTGGGTTCAAATCCTAGTTCTGCCACTTATTAGCTGTGTGATCTCAGACAAATTACTTAACCTCTCTGTGCCTCAGTTTTTCTCATCTGAGATGAAAGATGATAATTTTACCCACAGAAGGTTGTTATGCAGATTAAATGAATTAATATTTGTAAAGCACTTGCAACAGTGCCTGACATCTAGTAAAATTTATGTAAATGTTTGCTAAATTAATAAAATAGCTCCCCTGTCTATCAGTATGTGATCTCAAGAATGCAGAAAACACTTTGGATTAGGACCAGGAGACTCATATTCCACTTTGGGCTCAGCCACTAATCTGTTTTGTGACCTCAGAAACTTCTTTTGACTTTTCTGTGTCTTACTTTCCTCAGATGCAATATGAAGGGCTTGGATGTATTTATTTTTTGGTGAGCAGCATTTTTTGAACAAAGATCAAGTTAGGAAGAAAGCAAAACCTTTGGGGTCACAATTTCTTATCTATTTGAGTCTGCTGAGGAGACTATTCCAGTGTAGTGGGTGCTGTCTGGACTGCTGTCCCAGCATCCTTCGGGGCCCATGAGTGGGCCCCATAGCAATGGTCTGGGTAACAGCTGTGACTTTGCCTTGGGGATCTGACCCAATCACACCCTCCTCCTAGAAATTGGGGAAGCTGACCTAGAAGTGAGACTGAACCACAGTGGAGCTGGTGTGCATGAAAGGTGGTGTTCTGGCAGGAAGGTCATGAACTCCTGCTAGGATGACCATAAGATTTTGGTTCCTGCTCTTTCTGAGGCTTGGCTTCTCTAGTCTTCCTGAAATTCCATACAAACCCCACTTTTCTTCAAATACCCTCCCCATACTTAGGCTAATCTACCAGTTATCTATTGCTGCATAATAATCACCCCATAATTTAGAGGCTTAAAACCAATTTCCTGTTTCTCCAGATTCTGTGGGCTGACCAGGTGGTTCTTCTGCTGGTCTTCTGTAGGGTCACTCACGCGGCCACACTCACATGGTGGTTGGGCAGCGGCTGTCGGTCGGGGTGCCTCGGTTTTCCCCTATGTGGCCCTTCCATATGGTTGGCTTAGGCTTCCTGAGGGTGGTGTTGGGATCTCCAGGGGGAGAAACAAAAGTCCTTTTAAGACCTGGCCTTAGAAACCCCAGCATGTTGCTTTTTCTGTATTCTATTGGTCAGAGCAAGTCACAAGTTCAGCCCTGATTCAAGGATTCAATAGACTCTAGATGCAGTCTATATATACAGAGATGGGAGGTGGCTGGATGTGCAGGCAAATACCACAACTAGTTTCAGTTGATTTCTTAATTGCAGCCCAAGGAAACTTAACTAACATAGCTTATGATTTACACACTCCCACCTACCACGATCTGATCTCACCTCTCACTGCCTCTCAGCCACCCAGGTCTTGCCTTTCCTCATTCACACCAACCGCATTCCTACCCCAGGGCCTTTGCACTCACTGATCCCTTTGCCTGACACCTTCTGACCCTGGATCTTCTCCTGACTGCTCCTCTGTCACATTTAGATCTACACTCACGTGTTTACTCAGAGAGGTCTTCTCTGATCCCTTAAACTAAAGTCACACCCTCGAGACTGCCAGCTGCTTAATTAGGCCTTGTCTTCTTTGCTGCACGTGCTATGGATTATTTTTTTGTCTTTTTGTTTGCTGTTATTCTTGTTTTTTTGTTTTTTCCAGGATGGCTTTTTATTATAGATAGGATCTCTCCCTTTCTCTTTCGTTTAATCTGTATCAGGTCCAAAAACGAAAAAAAAAAGTTAGAATATGTTGTTTACTGTTGTTCTTGTCTCACAGAGCTCTGAGAATGCAGGGACTGTGGTCTGTCTGGTTCTCTGATGTTAGCCTGGCACATGGTAGGTACTTAATAAATATTTACTGAAAGAAAGAATGAATTTCATGCTTTCTAGGGAGTATAATATTAATATTCAAAAAGTCATTAGAGACAGCTTCCTCACTGGTTTTGTTCCTCACTGAGTTGCCAGGAATAAAACCAGACGTGTGGCCATTTGTATTTCCTGTGTGTCATGGGTTACCGAGGGCTGTTGTTAATGGACAATATTGAAGAGCTGTGTAGTGGTTTTAACATATGTCCCCAGTGTTCTCTGTCTCTCTGCCCAGGGGAGGTGGGGACTGTCTCCTACCCTGGTTTCTGGATGGGCTCGTAATTGCTTTAAGCAATAGAGAAAGGCAGAAGTGACACTACGTGACTTGCAAGACTGGGTCAGAAAAAGCCCGGTGGCTTTCATCTACTCCTCTTGGGACGCACTCTCTGGGGGAAGGCAACAGCAGGTAAGAGGTCTGACTACCCTGGGACCACCATGCAGAAGAGGCCACGTGATAGGCCTGCAAAGCTTGCAGCCCACAGCTGGCACCAGCTGGGCGCCTGTCATGCAGGGCGGCAGGCGGAGTCTCTAGTCCCGCTCCCCACATAAGAACTCAGGATATGGTGAGGCCAAAAAGGAACACCTACGGAGCCATAGGTAGGGGAGTCATACAACTATAGTCTTGATGGCAGCTGGGTTGGAGACACAGGAAGCAGGAGCCACACTGTCTGCAACCTGCTGTCCACTTCTCTGCAATCTGCAACCCACACTCTGCCGTGCTAACTGCAATCTGCGCTTGCCAGCCACCATCTTCTTGCTAGCCCCCATTTTTCTGCTAGTGAAGCCACGGCAGTTATATTAGTGGCCAATGGCTCACTGGTTACAGCTGACGGCCAACTAGCCACAGCTGATGGCCAGCCAATCACAGTCGATGGCCATTTACTACCTGAGTGAGCATCTTTCTATGTGAGGCCGAGAACCTGGAAACTGCTCTCTGGGGCTCTGTCCCCACAGCGCCAGCCACATAAGTAAACCGTCTTGGACATTCAGCCTAGGTGAGCTTTCAGAGGGCTGCAGCCCCAGCCAGAATCTGACTGAAACCACCTGAGAGACTCCAAGCAAGAACTGCTCAGTTGCAACCTTCCTGAGCCACAAAATCAGGAGCAAAATCAAACGGTTGTTTTCAGCTGCCAAGTTATGGGGTAACAGGTTAGGCGTCAATAGCAAGTGGAACAGGCTGTTTCTTTGGTTGCTTTCTCCTTCACAAAGACTTCCAGGGTCCCAAAATCCCAGAGTCTCCTTGACATTCCCACTGGATGATGTCTCGTCCTGACCCACCCACCAACATCTCAAACTTAACATGTCCGGAAATAAACTCTTGGTCCCAAGCCCGCCTTTCATCCCTTAGTCTTCTCTGTCCAATAAATGGCACCTCCTTCCCCAGTTTTGTAAGCCAGAATTCCGGGCATTGTCCTTGAATTCTGTTCTCTCAACCCAACATCTTATCCCTCTGAAAGGTGTGTTGGCTTTACCTCCTAAATGCATCTCAAATCTGTTCTCTCTCCATCTGCCACCGGCTGGGTCTAAGCCACCATCACTTCTCGCCTGGCCACCACTGCAGCCTCCCACGGCTCTTACCTTTCGTGTCAATTCATTCTCCTCAGAATGATTTTCTTAAGATATAAACGTCACTCCCAGTGGCTGCCCATGGCACTGAGAGTAAATCTAACCTCCTTGCTGTGTTCAGTACAGTCTTCCCTTACCCGTGGTCGTGTTTCCCGCGGTTTCAGTTACCCATGGTCTGAAAATATTCAATGGAAAGTTCCAGAAATAAACAATTCTTAAGTTTTAAATTGTGCACCCTTCTGAGTAGTGTGATGAAATCTCATGCCAACTCATGCTGACCCACGGGGCTGTGACTCATCCCTTAGTCAGCACGTATCTACACAGTATATAAGCTACTTGCTCGTTAGTGACTTAGTAGCCATCCCTGTTATCAGATCTACTACAGCGGTATTGCAGTGCTTATGTTCAAGTAACGCTTATTTTACTTAATAACGGCCCAAAGCGCAAGAGTAATGATATTGGCAATTCAGATATGCCAAAGAGAAGTTTTAAAGCTCATCCTTTATGTGGAAAGGTGAAAGTTCTGCACTTAATAAGGAAAGAAAAAAGTCCTATGTTGAAGTTGCTAAGATCGACGGTGAGAATAAATCTTCTACCCATGAAATTGTGAAGAAGGAAAAGAAACTTGTGTTAATTTTGCTGTCACACTTCAAATTGCATAAGTTACAGCCACAGTGTGTGCTAAGTTCTTATTTCAGATGGAAAAGGCATTCAAGTATCATAGTATGTACACATAGGAAGAAACATAGTATATATAGGTTTCAGTACTATCCTGTTTCAGGCATCCACTGGGGGGCTTGGAGCGTATACCCCGCGAATAAGGGGGGACGACTGCGCAATGCTCCCTGGCTGCACTTGTCTTCTGCCTCCTCTCTTTCCACTCTTCCCCATGGTGAGTGGAATCAAAAGGAACCAGCGTTTCCAAGTAATGTCAGAAAGCTGCCAAATCCGCCTGTACTCCCTTTCCTATAGCTGGGATTTTGTCTTCCTCTGGGAAGAAGTTCCCCATCTCTGTTCCTGCCACCCTGGCCTTGTCTCTGGTTCTTGACCACACCAACTCTCTTCCCTCCTCAGAGCCTTTATATGGCCTGTACCCGCCGCCTGGAACGCCCTTTCTCTAGCGCTTCCTACCTACGGCCGGCTCCTTCTCGTCATTTTGGTCTGAGGTTAAATATTGTGCTCACAGAGAGGCTTTCTCTGACAATTCGATCTAGAGAAGGTTTCCCTCTGATATTCTCCATTTTGGCTTTTTGTTTTCTTCATTGTCCTTACCACACTGCATTTATTTGATTGTTTACTTGTTTTTAGTGTCTTGTCCACTGTTTGTCTCCCTAGTGCTTGGTGCATAGTTTGCACTCAATAAAGAGACTGTTGTTTGTTGATGTTGAATGACTCACGATATTCCTGGAACAAAGCTGAACATTAATTCATAACCATGGTGTGAGAGGAAGAACAAGGATTATCCCCATATCTCAGATAGAAAAAGTGGCCGGAAAGGTTAGGGGACCTGCCTGAGGCCATCTACCTTCTAAGAAGTGGAACCCAAGTCTCCTGCCTCCTGGTCAAGTGCTCTTCCAACAGCAGAAGAGTCATGCATTCTGAAGGAGAGGTATATGGTAGCATCAGGCCAGGTTGCTGTTCCTCAATTCTCCATTTTGACCCACCAGTTTTTCAATAGGAAGCCTTCCTTCCACATCCGTGCCTTCAGAAAGGGATAAGAGGGCAGAGGGTACAGTCTGGGCTCTCAGGGCAAGGAGCACCACTTCTGCCTTTTTGCAGGGCAGACATTCCTGGAGGTGGGCTCTGCCCCTTTAATACCATAGAGATGAGCTGGGGGTGGTGGTGCTGGTGTAGGAGCAGGCTGGGATGCTGGAAGCCTGGCTCTGGCGGCTCCCTGGGCTTCATCTGCATCAGAATTGAGGCCTGCAGCAGTGTGTGGATCCAAACCCATCTACACACACTGCACGTCTTTGTGTGCGCCTGAGGGGGAGCTTGCAGGGCGGGGTGGGTTGTTCGCTTGTGTTCTGAGAGTTGGCTCCCACCCCCGGAATTTTTTTTAATTTATGAATTACTTTTATATTTGAGATGAAGCCTGAGGCACACATCTTTGTCTGCATTTCAAAAATTTTGGTAGAAAGTTATAATTTAGTTTTTTTCTTGAATTTTGTCCAAGGAAGTGCAACTGACATGAAGAATGGTGTCTCAATTTTCTGACCATACAAAGGATGCAGAAATGATCACGTCTCTTCCATTTAAGGGACCTGGCGGTGGCTTACAAATGGATAGGATCAAGTCCAGACTGACCACGGCGTTCAAGGCCCATCACACCATGGCCCACCCTCCTGTTCTAGCTCCCACTCCGAAACCTCTCACCACTCTCCAGATGTCTCTTTCCTGGGCTTAGCCTTGTTCTCTCAGCTGGTCTGCCCTTCCTCCCGGAGTCCCCTAATTGCCAGTAAGACTCAGTTCAAACATTCTGGCCCTTAGGAAAACTTGGCTGATCCCCCAGACTTGGTCTCCATGTCATCTTCTGAGACCTCAGGGCACTAGGTTACTATTTCCATTATTGAACCTGTTATGCTCTTGGACATGTGTTTATATGTGAGCCCCTTGAAGCCGGTTGGGGTCTTTATGTTCATACGACCTATCTCATTACCTGGCACATGGGAGGTGCTCATAAAATGCCGGGTGTAGTTAAGGGCACTGTGGTTAAGTAGCTAGTATGTTCTGAAGGCAGAGACCTCCGTCCGAATCCTACTGCTACCTCTTCCTTGCTGTGCGTCTCTCTCAACCTCAGTGTCTTCATCTGTAAAATGGGTGATCAGCGATGGCACCCACCTCACAGAGTGCATTTGTGTGTGTGTGTGTGGGGGGGGAGTTGGGAAGATGAATGATGGATATAGAGCACTCAGCACAGCGTCTAGCCTCCAAAAGTGCCCAGCAAACAGCAGCTATTACTAATATGAAACCTGAGGTCTGATCAACCACCTCCCAGGAAGGAGCCCTGGGATTTGCATCAGTGAGAGAGAACAGGCTCTTAGGAGGGCTGCCCTGGGCTTGGGGGGCAGGGGCGAGTCTTTCTGCCCTTTACAGACCCACTGTTTGTCCTCAGGGCCTTGATCATAAATCCCATTCAGGCTCTGCCTGCCCCGTCCTGCACTCACTCCACACACACAAGGTATATGACTCCGATTTTAATTAAATCACACAATTCAGGGCATCAGGCCCCACCTACTTCATTGGAAACCACCTGGGATTGTGGGGAGCTGGAAGCGGGTGGTGGTGAGAAGACCCACTCTCCCTAGCTTTTCCCTGTAGGGACTAAAAACATCAGGAATTAACTCAAGGATGAGATCAGTGGAATGAAATGCCCAACAAAAGGGACAGGGGTGAAAACTACCCTGAGGCCAGGAGGTGTGGTGAGGGGACAATTGGGTTCTTTCAGCCCTGACCTCGTGGAAGAATACAGTTGTTCACTGAGCAGGGAAGAGGCTAAGAAGCAGTGTACATCTGTCCCTCTGGGATCTAGGGGGCCCAGCAAGGCTCAGGTAGAAGGCTTTGAACAGGGACTCTGCTCCATCAGCACCCCACCCCAGAAGTTCTGGAGGAGGCAGAGTTGTGAGAAGAAGTGGCTCCTGATTCCACGTCCAGGAGGCCATTACTTGAGCCAAGCAGTTGTGCCAGGGGCTCGAAGACAGGAGGGAGGCAGGTAAAACCAGTGTCAGGGATTAGGAGAGTGTTAACGACCCTGCTTAACCTGTATGGTGTGTGGCCCCCCATGTTCAAGAGCTAGAAACATGCGGTGCAGATGGTGGGGAAAGGGCACTTTCCCACAATGTACCCCATTCCCAGGCCACTTCCCAGTGGCCGTTGGGGGTGCCAGGGCCAGGCATGGGAACAACTGATCCTTTGCCCCCTTCCACAGGGCCTGCTGGTCTCTGTGTAGAGAAGAGGGTTCACTTGTCCATTTCCTCCCTCTGCCCTGCCCCCCACTTCCCTCCAAAGGAAGCCTGGTTTGTGGGGCCAAAGCTGCGTTGCCCGTTCTGGGACCCAGAGATGTGAGGTTTCCCAAATCCCTTCGATTGGCCTGTGGTGGAGTCACAGCCCCACCTCCCTGAGTATAAGTGAAGACTTAATGGCTTCGTCATACTGTCCCTTAAAGATGGTGCCCATCCCCCACCCCAAAGGTAATGTGGAGGTAGAAGGCCCTGGGAGGGGGGCAGGAAGGGGTGCTGCCCCTCTTTCTCCCTGAAAGCTAGCGTTCTTCCAGAGAACCTAAGTGGCCATTCCCCAGGGGAGGACAAGAACCCAGAAATAGGAAAGAGGGTAGAGACAGGATTGGCAACTTTCTAACAGTGCTTGAAAACACTGGTTCCATTTTAACCACCAGTACCCTTCCAGGCCACCCTCTCTGGGTCCAGAGAGACACCTTCACTGCATTCACGGGCATCTTCCCCTGATGCCCACGGGCCAGGCTGGGCCATCCCAGGGTCCCTGCAGGAGCTCACACGCCCATGCTGCTCTTCTCATCCTCTTTGGGGCGGGGCTCCTCCTGAACCTTCCTCATCTCCCAGCCCCTGACCCAGGTGTAGGCGGAAGAGCCTCCCAACACCATCATGTTGCTCGTCCACCAGAGGAAGCTCTTGGTCTCCTCGTAGTAGAGGACGGCCAGTACCGTCTGAGCACAGGCCTTGGCCGTGCCCGACACGTTGTGGGTCAGGGGACTGGTGAACTTGATCTGCAGTCCTGTCACGAAGCCGATGGCAAAGCCAAACAGGCCTCCCAGCGTCATCATGCCCCAGAAGTGAGCACTGCCCAGCTGGGCAAAGTGGCGAAGGGCCTGGAGCTCCCCCAGCAGCAGGAGCAGCGGCAGGAAGAGGACGCAGGCGTTGACGTTGTTGTAGAAGGTCAGGCGCCAGAGGCTGCCGTCCACCGCTGGGAGCACCTTCTTGGTGTAGATGGCGTTGAGTGAGACGCAGAGGCTGGCTAGTACGCCAAAGAGGGTGCCCGTCCAAGACAGGGTGCCTTCGGCCTCCTCCTGGTCCACACCAAGCCAGAAGCCACCTGTGGTGGGGAGAGCGGAGGAGGGGATGAGGACAGCAGGGAGAAGGACAGAGAATTTCGCCACCAAAGTTCATAGACTGTGATGCTGCCCTCACCATCCTATCCTTCCCAACCCTCTCTGCAATAAATTTGTCCGAAGTCTGCATACAATGTGACATATAGATGATGTATTATAGAAACCTATGTAACTTTACTAACCATTGTCACCCCAATAAATTCAATTTTCAAAAAACATATCCAAAGTCTACGACATGCAAAACACTGTCCAAGGGCTGGGGAAGGGGCCTAGGGCATGAACCCTTCTCACGGAGCTGGCATTCTAGCAGAGGAGAAAGACATCCAACCGATTCCTCGCCCAATTACTTCTTTAATTACAATTGGGAAGAGGTCCATAAAACAGTACAGGCTGCTGTGCGAACCCATAACTGGGTGAGTGCTATGGCCTAGGGCATCTGGAAAGTAATATTTGATCTGAGTTCTGAAGGACGAGTACGTAGATGTTGAAGGGACCTTGGGCAAGTGACTTAAGGTCTTAAAGCTTGGTTTCCTTGGCTGTAAAGTGGAAGCCTACAATGAGTTAGAATCACTTGTGGCTGGAGGTCATTTGAACAGTCACAGTTCCTGAGACTCTCATCTTGTGTCACCTCCTGATTACAGCTTCCCACTGAGAACCATCAAACCTATACTCCTCAGCCTGGCATCTTTGTCAGCAGTCTGTCCCTTGAATCACCCTGCGTCATCTCTTTCATCTCCCTGTTTCTCAGGCTAGGGCTCGGTGCCCTTATTTGTTTCTTGCACCAAAAACACCCTAATCCTTCCCAGAGAGTTTCTAGTCATTCTTCAAGGTCAAAGCCAGGCTCTCCAGGGGGAAGGTCTTTCCGGATACCTCCCAGGCTGCCAGAGCTCTTGCTGCCTGTACTTTCCTTTGGGATCCTTGCTTTGCCCTGGCCTGCTGGGCACCTGCAGACGGTGATAGTTACAGTCTCTTTAGCTAGACCCCACCTTCTCAGAAGGCAGGGCTGAGTCATACACTTGTTGTATCTCCTGCTACAGCATCTGACAACCTGGGGGACTAGGAAAAGTTTTAGTGTCAGCGAGATTTGGGCTTCAATTGGGCTCCGCCACTTAGAGGCTGGGTGGCCTGGGAAAAGTTTACCTAACTTCTTGAGCTGCCATTTCTTTCAGCTGCAGAGATCTGGGTCATCGCTTGATCCCATCTCTTAACAATCTGCAACCAGAATGATTTTCCTAAAGCACAGATTTGCTCAGGTCCTGTCCTGGCTTAAAGTCCTGCCGCACCTCCCCACTGCCCTCGGGAAATATTCCAGACTCACTTAACTTGGGCAGCTTGCATCTGGCTGGCGAGTCTCACTCAGGCCCAGCTAGGAAGTGCACATGCTCTTTCTTCGGCCTGGAACATCCTCTCCCACTCCTTCCTTCCACCATCTAGTACTTCCTCCAGGGGGCCTGCTTAGATGACCCCCCGCCCTCCCGCCCCAGCCACCAGCCAGGACTGCCACAGAACCTTCTATGTCCCCATCACAGCTCTTACTGCTTGATCATAACTCATGTCCTGCCATGCGTCATCACCATGACCTCCAGGAGCGGAGAAGCGGAGTCTACCTTTTCCAAATTTGTATCCCCAAAGCCTGGCACAGTCCCTGACATGTGCTTGGCCCAATTAACGTTGAGAGAGAGAGAGAGAGAGAGAGAGAGAGAGAGAGAGAGAGAGAGAGAGAGAGAGAGAATGAATGAATCGAGTTGTTCTGGAGGTGGTTGTGAAGATTAGGGGAGACAAGGCACCTACCACTTTGTAGGGACTCACTCCCAGGATTCTCTTTCTTGGCAGAGCCTTTGCAAACAGGTTACCAACAGACCTGTTCTGGGGGTAGGGGCACTCCCTATACTAGCTTCTTGCTGGTTACCTTTTGAGTCTAGGAGGGACTGCCACCTCAAGGTTCTAGCCTCCAGAGGGACGCTCAGCCAGAAGGAGCTTTGAAAGGTGCTGTGTGCCCTGGGGTGCAGGGAGGAGTCTTGGAGTGGTCACTTGTTACACCTCTTCCCCCACATGGAGCAAGGAAGGGGGATCATTGCAGAGAGGGGCCAGGTTAGGCCAGCAGAGAGCATCAGCCTCCCCTGCCTCTGCCCCATCAGGCTGGCCAGTGAACGCACCTTCTCAGAAGCTATCTCACCATCAGCTACTTTGATTACTTTTCAGACTGGGGCCCGGTTTCCCTAGTGATGCCACCTTCCTGCACGCAAATTCTCCTACCAAGAGCAGCCCGCCCCCCTAACACACACCCAAGGTCTACAGGACTGAAGTGGAGATCCCTGGAGCATTTGGAAAAGGGTGAAAGGAAGTGAGGCTGCCCCTGGGTGGGGGGGAGCGGGGGAGCTGAGAGAGAGCTGCCAGGGATCTTGGCAGCTCCTTCCACTCTAACCTCTACCTTTCTCCTCCGGCACTGCCATCCTGGGGCTAGACTGAGGAGCCTTGGATCTAGCAGTTGCTCAACAAGGGGAACAATTTCTAGGACAGGTGGCATGGGATGAGCCCCTCCCCCGCAATCCGTGTACTGTGGCCTGGGACTCTGAGACACCAGCTAAGAATCTGTATGTAGGTCAACCAAGATGAACTTCACAGCCTCAGGAAAAAGCTGAACAGGTTCAAAGAAAGATCACATTCCTGGATGACAGCGCCCCAGGAGGGGTGGGGGATGCCGGGGGCACTCTTACCCAGTGTGCTGCAATGAAACAACAAATGCTCTATATCTGTGCTGTCCAGTACAATCGCCACTGGCCACGTGCGGCTACTGAGCACTAGAAAGGTGGCTACAGAATCAGGTTGCAACACATGCAACTGAGGAACTAAAATTTCAAAATTTCATTTAATTTGAATTACAGTACATCTTCACTTAACGTGCACAGGTTCTGCAACTCAACTGACATAGAACTAACCCAGTTTTACGTTAGGCTAATTAATACAAACAAGAGTTAAGTTCCGAGGCATCTCAGCAATGGTACATCGAAACGATGTTATTTGAGGACCGGCTGTACTTTAAATGGAAATAGATACATGGCCAGTGACTACTGTACCGAATAGTACAGTTTTAACTTCCAGGGGCCAAGAACAGAGCAGCGTAGTTAGAAGCCCCAGTCCGGCAGTCTGGCCAGTCAGTGTTTGCACCTCAGTCTGGATACCCTGGGCAGCTGTGTGACCCTGGGCAAGTAGCTTACCCTCTCTAAGCCTCACTTTTCTTGTTTGGAGGAAGATAATCATGGTGATGCCACCACCCCGGGACCTCTGGGGAAACAAACGACATGCTACCTGTGAAATGATGAATACAATGTCCCCATCAATAATTGCTATTTTCTGAGGGTCAAGTCTGTGAAGACAGCTAAAGCATATCTCTTGCCAAAGTCTGAACTGTTACTGTGAGCCTGCAAAGTCAGGGTGATGGAATATGTATTGTCCTCTAGAAAGAGCACTGCATGGGGAGTCAAGAGCTCTTGAGTAACAATAGAGAATAGTGGTCAAGAGTATGGAGCCGGATTGCTTGAGATCAGATCTCAGCTCTGCCACTCACTAGCTGTGTGATCCTGGACAAGTTACTTAACCTCTCTGTGCCTTGGTTTTCCCTCTCCGGAATAGAGATTCTAATCCCACCTTGTATGAGGGCCCCTAAGATGCTGGGTGACCTCGAGCAAATTATTTGCTCTGTCTGGGCCCCAGGCTCCTCCTCGTATTATTGTGGCATCAAGTGAGGTGGGACAGACAAAGTCCAAAGATTCTTGGCAGGGTTGTTCCTTAGGATTTCCTTATGCCCCCTTTGCCCCGCCCCATGGCCCTGGCTGGCCACTCACCGATGATGCTGCTGCAGGTGAGCAAGGCATAGAAGGAGGTGGTCTGCTTGAGCAGCAGGTAGGAGAGCAGCACATTGAAGACAGTGGTGAGGGAGCGGCCCACGTTGTAGAAGGCCACACCCACGTACTTCAGGCAGAGGTTGTTGAAGGTGATCATGCCAATAAACACAACTGACAGGGGCAAAATGCTGCGGGCCACCCTGAGGTCCAGGCGCAGGGAGGGAAAGTCCATGGCACCAGGGCAACAGGCGGCCAGTGTGCTGACGCCCTTGCACAGCAGTGTGGTCACCAGGCACTGGTAGAAGGTGACGAAGATGGGGGTGTCCAGCTGCAGGGAGGGACTGTCCAGCAGGTACTTGTTAAGAAACACCATGGAGATGGAGGTGACCCAGTAGAGAGAGACCACCAGTGTGATCTGCAGTGCCCGAAGCAGAAAGGGCTTCTTCTCGCTGGCCTCGGCCTCGCCAGAGGGGTCGGAAGCCCCCATCAGTGCCATGTGCAGGATCCTGGAGCGCTTCAAAGGGGCCCTGTTCATGGTAGCAAAGGAGCTGGGTCACCCCACAGCCAGAACTGATTTCCTGGAGTACGGGGCAGTGAGCTCACTTCTGCCTGCAAGCCACAGCCCTCAAGTGTCACGGGTGGGGGGTGGGCTAGAGGCCTCTCCACCGTCCTCTTGGATGGAGAGGTTCTTCTTCGGGGTGAGCCCCACAACCTGCTCCCACCCTGAGAGAGCTCATGAGATAAGACACAGGGAAGGGTTTGCGAACAGGCAAATGATCTCTCAGGGGAGAAGAGATTGGAGCCTCGCAGGGAGGGGTCGCAGGAAGAAGGGAGGCGAGAGAAACGGAAGGAGAAGGAAGAGGAGGAATGCCGGACGAGGGTGCTAGAAAAGAGCAGAGGACAGCACGGGGAAGAGGTGCAGAGAAAGGAAGGCATGCAGGGCTACGGAAGAGGGGTTTGCAGGGATAGAGGGGTAGGTCTGCGGGGAGCTGAACAGAGTGAGGGCGTGCGGGGGCCTGGAAAGAGGGGTGCGGGGGTGGTCAGAGGTGCTCAGGGAGGGGGGCGGGGAGCTGAAGGACACAGGAGAAGGCCAGCCTGGCGTTAGCCCTAAGCGTGGGGCCTCTTAGGGCGCGGGCTCCAGCTCAGTCCGGGAATCTCCGGACATCCGAGGCCGCTCCCTCGGCGAGGCGGGCCCAGGACTCATTTCCTGACACGCCTCCGACCCCTTCCTTAAAGAGCCCGCACTCTCGGCGTCACTCTTAAAGCCATAGCCCCAGAAAATTAGCCTTCAGATTCAGAATCGTGTCGGCGCCCGGGCCGCCTCTCCATCCTTGTGCACTCGCGGCCGGTTGATGGTGGGGGATCTCGGCAGCCGCAGAAGGTTCCTGTGGATGCTTGAGCCTCGGCCCCCTTCCTACTAGCCCCGCCAGCTCTGTCTCCTTCTGAGGCTGATTCCCACTACTGGGCTCATCTGCAGGACTGCACCTCCCTCTGCACCGTCCTGCGTCCCTCTGCGTCTAGACATCCTCCCGCGCCAGCCCAGTCCTTCCATAGCTCCAGCTCACTCTTCCTTGTTGCAGTTTCTTCCTTCCACCCACTTTCACCGCCCCCAGCCCTCTTCCAAACCCGCGATTCCCACACTGCCCCTGCCGGACCTCAATCTGTCCTCTGGTCCTCGCATTCGAGACTCTCCCGGCCGCCGGATTCGAACTTCAACGCAGCATCCCCTCCCCGGTCTCCCTCCTCCTGGCAAAACCCCTACCCCACACAGAGCCCAGCCGCAAGCTCCGATCCCCTGGCTGGCGTTCCAGGGCCGCGAAGACGACCCCGCGCTCACTTCATCCTCTGCGTTGGCTGTCAGTCGGCGCCACTAGGCGCCGCACCTGCAGCACCGCACCTGGAGAGACGCACGCAGGGCTGCGCTGGAGGGAGACCGCTTCCTGTTCCCGGACGCCGGCGCCGGGTCAGCCTCACTGGCCGCCTCACCACATGGGGCCCCGGGGTGGCGGCGGGGCGATCTGGGCCCCAGCCTGCCTATTTCTCTGGTCGCGGGAGCAGGCCCCCTCTTCTTTCCAAGCGCACCCCAACACCCCCTGTACCCGGCTCCAGCTAGCTGCCCAGAATCCCCCGCTCCAGTTACCGCAGCTTGCACGTTACAGAGTCCGGCTGCATCCCTGGCCTGTGGCGCACCGGGCCTGCACTTCCAGAAGAGTGTGTGGGTAATGGCTCGGATTCTTCCTGCTGGCAGTGAGTGGATGGTGCCCTGTCCCCTCTCAGGGACTGAGCCTGGGAAGTTGGTCACCAGCCCGGCCAGTCACTCAGCACTTCTGCCTTGTTCCCACTCAAGCACCAACGTTGGATGGCTCACTTCTGAATTCTCTTTGATAGGGCAGGTAGATAGACAGAAATGAGCAGGAGGAGAAATTTTGCCCCCTTTAGAAAGCCCATTGCTACAGCTCCTACTTGGGTCAAGACCCCTGGCAGCTGCCCAGCAGGACTCCTGGCTTACACATACATCTAAATCAAAGAGATATATTGTTAAAAGTCAGAAAAGGGGCAGCCCATTCTGTTTGTCACCAATACTGCCCAACAGGACTCCAGGTTTTTATATACCCCAAAGGGATGTGTAAAGACATCCCCCCAAACCAAGATGATGTGTTTACACATGCCCCTAAATCAAAGGGATATGTTTACACATGTCCCTAAATCAAAGAAATGCACTGGGGATGGTGAAGGGAGGTGATGTGTGCTACTTTCTAAGTCTAGGCCTTAAAACTTTAGGTGTGTGCTTCTCCATGCTCTCTCCTCCTCTTCCCATAACCTGGGACCCAAATATGTCTATAACTCAGCCATGACCATGCAGACCAGGTCAATGTCTTAAGGCTGTGGGAGTGATATGATGGAAAGAGCCAGGGTCCTTGATTGTGTGGAGCAGGACCACCTGACAATATGGACTGCCTGCCTTGAGACTGTTATGTGAGAGAGAAACCAACTTATGTCCTTTAGGTGCCTACCTATGTGGTTATAAAGGGATCTCTTTGTTACAGCAGCTAGGCCTTTACCCACATACCGTACACTGTAGTCTATATTCCCTTCTCCTTATGTATGTATTCTCTAGGCAAAATTGAGAAGGTATGACATTGTTAGTCTGATTTCTCTCTCTGTGTGTTTATCATCTATCTATCTATCTATCTATCTATCTATCTATCTATCTATCTATCATCTACCTATCTGTTCATCCATTCATCAATCCACCCACCTAACCATTCATCCTAGCACAATGCCTGCCATGGTGGATGCTCAGTACTACCTATTTGTGGAATGAATGGAAGTCAGACCTCTTGTAGGAGTGCTTGAAAATCAAGGCCAATCTAAGAGCTTTATTGACCCTAAGCCCTAAAAAATTTGTAAGGCTCTTCATCCTATATAAAATCTAAATCGGTTAAAAATAAAAATTAATACTAAACTGTAAAATAAATGTAAGCAGAGCAAAAACTGTTCTGAATTTTCTCATGCAGATTGGGATATTCTTTTGAAAATAATATATTTTTTTCCAGAAAAAAAAAAAGAAAACACCTATCTTTTCTTTGCTGATACTTGTGGCAGACACTACTAATTATCTACCCCAGAAGTTGGCAAACTTTTTCTGTAAAGGATCAGAGAGTAAATATTTTAGACTCTGTGGGTCATGTGATCTCTGTTGCAACTACTCAAAATTGCTGTTGCAAACAAATAGGTGCAGCTATGTTTCAAAAAAACTTCATTTATAAAGACAGGTCATTGGCTGGATTTGGTTCATTGGTTGTAGTTTGCTGACCTCTCATTTACCCTATATTAATTTATCCTTCTTCCTTACTAACATTACATATATTTATTTTGTATGTCAATGTGTCTTCCTAAAAATAGGTATTCCCCAGACTTCCTTGCAGCTAGTTGCAACTATGTGATTCTTTTGGTCAATGAGTCATAAGCTGAGGACTTCGGGGGTATACTTTTGCTTTCTTAATGTAGGTAGTCTTTGTTGCTTCTTTTTCTTATATAGTCTGTCTTTAATGCAGACCCGAGGTCTGGAAGGGCAGCAGCCATCTCGTAACTATGAGATAAAGATATGATGAAGAAAGCTAAGGATGATAGGACAGAAGCATGGAGAGAGCCTGAGTTCCTTAGAGCTTGGATTGGCTGGCATTGGCTGGCATTGGGTCTGAGGCAGCAGGCAGCCATGTAGGGGGTACAATTATCAGGGAGTGAACCACAGCTGCAGAGCTAGAGGTGGGGTGGAGCATTTTAAAGGCAGGGCTCATTTTCCAGATAAGGATTTGGAGTGGGAGAGCCAATGTCAGGATGGGCAAATCTCAGAGCATGAGATGTGTGGCCAGGACGAGAGTCTGTTAATAAAAAAGAAGTCCTGATATAGGGGAGGGCTTTCTGCAGTCACGAGTGGGCAAGCTACAGAGGATTAGCAAAGGGATGGCTCCTCTTTAACAATAATGTTTACCAGAGACATCACCTTTATGTCCTGCTCTGGCTTCTGTTAAGCACCTAGTTTGGATGGTGCAGGCTTTTTTTCTTTTCTTTTTTTCTCATCTAGGATAGCAAAAAATGTTACTCACTAAAACTCCTGTAATATGCACCTGAATAATCTCATTCCTGAGCAAGAATGACATTCCCCCAGAATAGCAGCTAATCCGTGGGGAGTAACAGTATTAGTCCCTCTGGCATGTAGCATGATGCCTTGGCACATAATAGGGGTACTGGGTCCAATAGTGCTCCCCCCACCCCCAATTCATCGTGTGACCTTATTTGGAAAATGGGATTTTTGCAGATGTAATTAGTTAAATTAAAATGAGTTCATATTGGATTAAGGTGGCCCCTCAATCCTATGACTGAGGTCCTTATAAAGTCCAGAGATTTCCCATAACCCCTCTGCCCCCACACATGCATAGCCTCCCGCATCATCGACATCCCTGACAGAGTGAAATGTCTGTTACAATAGATACGCCTGTACCGACACATCATTATCACTCAGAGTCCACAGTTTACCTTAGGGATCGCTCTTGGTGGTGCACATTCTGTGAGCTTGGACGAATGTATAATGACGTGCATTCACCATTATAGCATCATATGGAGTATTCTCACTGCTGTAAAACACCATTCAAATTTAAGTCTGGTGGGGGGGGAAAAATCACTGTTTCTCAGGTCATGTGACCACTCTTGACCAATCATTATGGCCAGGCAGATAAACCAGCCTCTGGTGTAAGCCCTGGACCAGACAAGGTGGTCTGAGAGTGGTCTAGGATGGGGTGGTTCTGGAAATGAAATTGAGGAGGTGTTGCCAGAAGAAGGGGGATGGATGCTTGACTGGCAAACTGTCCATGGTGAGTAGCCTGCATTGGATGAGGGAGAGGGCATCTGCAAGTTTGTACAGAGCTCGTCCCTCCTCCCTTGCTTATATGGTTCCACTTTGGTCAGTGCTCTTTGACATTCACCCCTAAACCTGGCTAACTTCTTGC
Source organism: Rhinolophus ferrumequinum (assembly GCF_004115265.2). Taxonomy (NCBI): domain Eukaryota; kingdom Metazoa; phylum Chordata; class Mammalia; order Chiroptera; family Rhinolophidae; genus Rhinolophus; species Rhinolophus ferrumequinum. The sequence continues at coordinate 15,036,710 of NC_046294.1, forward strand.
CTTCAGGACTCAGCGCAGACATCACTCGCTTAGGGAGACCCTCCAATTAGATCAGGTCTCCCAGATGCAGCATTCCTGCTGCTTCCCTTTGTCGATGAGATGTTAAGAGAATATGCACAGGAGGCATCTATTCCCTTTTGGGACAAGAATGTCCCCATCTCCTTTTGGGAGTGCCCCCTCCTCAGCTGTTGCAGTCTTTGGGGGCCATCAATCCATGTGCTTGCTTCCCTCTAGCCAAAGGGGTAGATACATGACCCTGGTCTGGCCAAGAGTCAATTGCTTACTTTTTCTCTTTCTTAAATGGAATCTGGAGCAGAAACAACAACAACATCTAAATCGGTTACAGCTGGTTCATGGTGGCTGCAGTGCCCAGAAAGCTCATTCACCATTTCCTGCCTCTGAGACCCCCAGAGTTGCCTTCCTTACTATTCTTTCCCGGTCTGTTCTTGAGCTTTCCCTCCAGTTCTCTGAGCACCCCAGACTCTTCCAATGACCTCCTTTTTCATAAGTTGGCTGTATTTTTTGCTTGCAATCAGAGAACCCTAGATGCTACTGTGGGTGTTCCCTCTGTCTAAGAAGAGGGATCAGGGCAGGAACCGGCCAGCTCCAGGGACTGAGTTCAGCTACCGCAGCCCCAATTTCTCTAAGTGCTGGGGTTCAAGAGCAGGGTGGGAAAAATGAAAAGGGCAGGGCAGCAGGAAGTGTAGACTAGCAGGATGTGTAAATATTGCTGTGTTTGCAGAAGAGCAGGCAGATGTGGGTCAAGGTTGGCTTCTTTCTCTGGGTATTTGCTGTAAACCTAGCAGGGGGGAGGTGGGCTGGTGGGGATACCTGAGAATTTGAAATTGGTTTAATATAACAAACTTGTTCTTAATGCTCTTTCTGCTTGACACCCCCCTCTTTGACTCCCCCCCTCTACTAGGTTCACTGTTCAGTTCAGATGATTTATGGGACACCTTACACTTACACCTTACACCTTACACCTTACAAGGCATGCTGATAGCCTTGTTGTCCTTTAGTGGGTTTCGAACGGTCTGAAATGAACATAAAGAACCTGAATTTAACATACAGCTTATATGAGTGAATGACTGAATGCAGCAAGGAACTGAGTTAATTACAATTCTGGAGCCACAGAATCCATAATAAGAATCATTTTCTACCTTTTTGCTTTTTTCTCTCTTGTGGTATAGCATAGCAATTAAAACCTTACCCGCTGGAGTCAGACAGACCTAGGTTCAAGTTCTGGGTCCACCATTTTACAAGCCATGTAGCCACGGCAAGTTACTTAACTTCTCTGGGACATAAAAGCTTTATTTGTAAAAAGAGAATGATGATAATATATTACTTGGCATAGTGTCTGTCCCATAGTTACCTATTATTAGTATTCCCTATTTTTTGTTGTTGTTGTTTTCCCTGCACTGTTCTTTCAATGGTTCCTATGTATCCTCTTGGCACTGGGTACATTCTTCATCGTTACACTAACATTCTGTATTCGTTAGTTATTGCTGTGTAACAAAACTTCAGGATTTAGCTCATGAGTCTGTGGGTCAGTTGGGCAGTTCAATTGTCTTGGCTGGGCTTTCTTCCATGTTTGGTGGTCAGCTGGCTATAGGTTGGTTTAGGATGGTCTCAGCTGGGATAACTTGGCTTTCCTCCATAGGGTCTCTTATCCTTTAGCAGTCCAGCCTCAGCTTGTGCTTATGGTAGGCAGAGATCTGAAAGAGAGCAAAAGTGTCAAGGCCTCTGGAGACCTAAGTTCAGAATTGGCACAGTATCATATCTGCCTTATTTATTCTATTGGAGGGAGCAATTTCCTAGGTTAGTCCAGAGTAGGAGGAGACTACAAAGTTATAGGGCAAGAGGTGTGGATGCAGATGGGGCCAATAATTGGAGCCATTAATACAATCAAATCTATCCTGCACACTATAGTGTAACTGGTTACTGCTGTCTCTCCAACCAGACTCTCTCTTATTTACCATTGTGTCCCAGGTGCCTAGCACAGAGCTTGGCACATAGTAGGTGTTCAATAAAGGTTTGTTGATTGAGTGAATGAAAAACTGGGCTGGAGAGCTGTCCCTGGAATGCTGGGGAGCCAAATGCCCTGCTGACTTCCTGTAAGAGACCTCATAACCTGGATGAGGGCAATTGAAAGTTAGCATGCACCGAAGTTTGGTTTCAGCCTTCCAACTCAACCTGACTCTTCTGTTTAGTCTAGATTTCTGGAAGTTTGCACAGAGCTCTTCCTATAAAACTGATTTAGTTGCAACGGAGACCATAAGGCCCATGGAATCTAAAATATTTACTCTCTCTGGTCTTTTGGAAGGTCAAATAGCTGAAAGCCTGTTTTGGTGTCATTCCCGACAGTCCTGAAATTGTGCAAGATCAATGATCTTATGATCAGGAGAGGGACATTATATTTAACCAATTCTTGCTGTTTACTACAGCAGGAATACAAACAAGAGAGGTCATTTGGATTTATTATGAAAATGGGGACACTTTCAAACATAGACAAACATTTTAAATGTAACTCAAACTGAAAAAAACTCCTTTTGTGCTTTATACAGAAATTTTTTCAATCAATTGGGTGCCAAAAAATGTATACACATTTTAAGAAAGGAAAAAAAAACTATTAAAATTGTAATACTCAATATATGCCAATAACAGAAGATGAATACAAGTCACGTTTGACTTCTGCAATTACAAGAGGTGCTCAAAATGGTTACCATCAGCGTCCAGACACTTCTGATTACAGCAAAGTACTGCTTGAGCAACATTGACCAAAGTGTCCACTTGTATACATTATTTTGGCACCCCTAGTATATATTTATTATTCTAGGGCCAAATGCTACAATAATTAATGATAATTGAAAGCTGTTAATTTTATGTGCGAAAGTAATTGCTGAGTTTCACATATTTAAAAAAATAGGAAAATAGACTGATAGTTCATATGAATATTAAGTGAGAGTGTGTTAGCTAGATAACTTTAGGAAGAACATTTTATTCTTTTGGAACCAATAAATGTTTATAAAAATTTAAATAAGAGTACTAAGCAAAATAATAGAGATCCAGTTATCTTTTATAATTCCAACCTTTATAGAATTGTTTGGCAGAAGAGTATTTTTTAACATTAAACAAAATAACTTTTAAGAACTGTATTTAAATTGTAATTATCTAATTCCATTTAGACCATTAATCTTTCATGAAAATGTCTATTTGGGAATTATTCCTATCTTGTGGGACCAATTAAGAGCAAAATGTCTGTTTTGCCACCTCAAAATTTTACAAAGAAGAAAAATTCACTTATCAAATACAACAAGACCCATGTTAAATTAACTTCCATTCAGACATGATAAAGAATATAAAAAGCATGAAGAAAAAAGGAAGATGGTTCTAAATAAAGAGGTACACCCTCTTTTACAAATACAAATATCTTGCTCTTGCACTAACTTCAGTTGAAAATCAGAGACTACTTAAGGTGGCAAATGTACAGCATATAATTGGGGGAGCAATGTAACTGCTGAGAGTACAAAGTAGAATTGCTGCACATAATGTCAAATTTCTTTAAAGTTAGATTTATTGAGGTGTATATTCCATACAAAAAAACTTACCATTTTTGGGTATCCCATTCTGTGAATTTTGATAAATGTATACACTTGGTAACCACCACTATAATCAAGATAGGAAACAGTTCTATCTCCCCCCTAAAATTCCCCCTCCCCCCCACCCGGTCATCAATGAACTGACTTCTGTCCATATAGTTTTGGCTTTTCCAGAATGTCATATAAATGGAATCATATAGAATATGGCCTTTGTGTCTGACTTCTTTCACTTAGCATAAGGCTTTCAAGATTCATCCATATTGCATGTATCAGTCAGTGTGTTCCTTTTATTGTGTACCATCATTTGTTTATCTAGTCACCAATCGAAGGACTTCCGGGTCGTTTCCAGTTTGAGGGAACTATGAATAAAGCTTCTATAAACATTTGTGTATAAGTCTTTGTTGGATGTTTCATGTCTCTTGGGTAAACAGCTAGAAGTGGCATTGTTAGGTTTTATGGCGAGTGCTTGTTCAACTTGTTGAGACTAACAATTTGTTTTCCTAGATTGCTGTCCCCACCAGAAATATATGAGGGTTCCCACTGTTCTTAGTCGTTACCAGTACTTGGTATTGTCAGTTTAAAATTTTTATTCACTCTAATAAATGTGTAGCGATCTCTTATTGTGATTTTAATTTGCATTCCTCTAATGGCTAATGATGTTGTCCTATGTGCCTAAGTGACATTCATATTTCACCTTTGGTGAAGTGTCTGTTCTCATATTTTGCTTTTCATTATCGAGTTGCGAGAGTTCTTTATACATCTAGATAAAATCCTTCATTAGAAATATGAATAACAAACATTTTCTCCCAGTCTTTGGCTTGTGTTTACATTCTCTTAACAGTTTTCTGTAGAAGTGCAGATGTCTTACATTTTGAAAGCCTAATTTATTATTTTTCTTTTATGATTTGTGCTTTTGTATCCTACGTAAAAAAACCTTGGCCTAACCCAAATCACACGTAATTTTTCCTAAGTGTCTTCTAGAAATTGTATGGTTTAAAGTTTTCCATTTAGATTTATGATCCATTTTGAGTTAATTTCGTATAGGGCAACAACTATGAATCAAGGTTGATTTTTCTTCTTTAACATAGGTATGTTCAAATGCTCCAGCACGATTTATTGAAAATATATTCTTTCTCCTTTGAATTACCTTGTCACCTTTGTTGAAAACCAATTGACCACATATATGGGTATTTATTTCTGAACTCTATTCTGTTCCATTGATCTATATGTGTATCCTTTCACCAATGCTATATCCTCTTATTTCTGTAGCTTTATATTAAGTCTTAAAATCAGGTACTGTGAGCCCTCCAACTTGGTCTTCTTTTTAAATAATGCTTTGTGTAGTTTACCTCCTTTGCTTTTCCATACACATTTTGGAATCAGCTTGCCAATTTATGCAGTAAAACTTGCTGGAGTTTTATTGACATTGTATTTAATATATCTGAGATAATTTGGTAGAAGTGACATCATAATAATTTCAAGTCTTTCAATCCGTGAACGTCAACTATCTCTTCATTTAGTTAGGTCTTTGTCTCATCAATGTTTTGTAGTTTGTAGTACACAAATCTTGAACGTATTTTGTTAAATTTATCCTTAATTATTTCAGGTTTTCTGTGGCTATTGTAAATGGTGCTTTAAAAAAATCAATTTCCATTTGTTTATTTCTGTGTATAGAATACAATTGATTTTTGTATATTGATCTCATATTCTGCAACCTTACTTAACTCCCTTGTAAGCTCTCATAGCTGTTAAAAACAGCTTTATTGAGATATAAATCACATATCATATCATTTACCCACTTAAAGTATATAATTCATGGTTTTTAATACATCCACAGAGTTGTGCAACCAACACCACAATCATTCTAGAACATTTTTATCACCTGAGCAAGAACCCCTCATATCCCATAACAGTCACTTCTCATTTTCCCCAACCTCCTCAGTCCTAGCAAACAATAATCTACCTTCTGTCTGTATAGATTTGCCTATTGTGGACATTTCATATAAATGGATTCATATAACATGTGGTCTTTTGTGATTGGCTTCTTTTACTGAACATAATGTAATGTAATTTTTACAATTCATTCACTTTGTAGCATGTATCAATAATTAATTTCTTTTTTTGGTTGTGTAGTAGTCAGAGTTCTTCAGAAAAACAGAAACAATAGGAGATATCTATCTATCTATCTATCGATCGAGATTGATTGTGAGGAATTGGCTCATGTGATTATGGAGGCTCAGAAGTCCTGCAATCTGCCATCTGCAAGCTGGAGACCCAGGACAGAGGTGCAATTTAGTCCAAGTCTGAAGTCCTGAGAATTGGAGGAGCTGAAGGTATAAATGCCATTCTAAGGGCAGAAGGTGAGATGTCTCAGCTCAAGCAGTGAGGCAGAAGAAAAGGGGGATCAAATTCCTCCTTCTTCCACCTTTTGTTCTATTCAGGCCCTCGGGGGATTGGATGGCCTTACCCACACTGGGAGGGCAATTTACTTTACTGAGTGCACTGATTCAAATACTAATCTCATCTGGAAATACTCTCACAGACATGCCCAGAAATAATGTTAATTTGTGTACACGTGGCTAGTGAAGTTGACATAAAATTAACCACCACAGGCTGAATAATATTCCGGTGTATGGATACACCACATTTTATTTATCCGTCCATCAGTTAATGGACAGTGTGTTGTTTCCACTTTTTGAGTATTATAAATAATGCGGCTATGCACGTTTGTGTTCAAGTTTTTGTGTGAACACATTCCAATTTCTGCAGTTATTGAGTAGACGGTTCTATATAAGTCAGTTACAGCCTTGTTGGTATATAGTGTTAAGTCTTCTCTTACTGATCTTCTGTAGTTGCTCTATCCATTATTGATAATGGGATATTATATTATTGTAGAAATGATGTTGAGAAGCAAGCAGACTGTTGGATAAAAAAACAATTTGGTTGAACAATGAGATACAACCTCTTACCTCCTAGATTTAAAAAAATGTAAAAAAAAACTGACGACATAAATTATTTCTCAGAATGGGGAATAACTAGAATGCTCACACGCTGCTGGGGGAAAATAAAATAGTAGAATCATTTTTGAAAAATAGTTTGGCCATTTCTTATACAGTTAAACATACATTTCCCACATGACCAGCAATCTTCTTGGTAGGTACTCACCCAAAGAATAAAAAATATATTCAAACTAAGACTTATGCAAAAATCTTCATAGAAACCTTATTCATAATAGTAAAAGATTGGAGACAATCCAAATATCAAGAGAATATCAAAAGATGAATGAATCATAAACACAGTGTGGTGTTTTATGCAATGGAATAATGCTCAATAAAAATGAAAGAACTGCTTGGTTCAAGCAACAAAATGGATGACTTCTAAACACATTTATTTATTTATTTATTTAGATTTTATTGGGGAAGGGGAACAGGATTTTATTGGGGAATGGTGTGTACTTCCAAGATTTTTTTCCAAGTCAAGTTGTTGTCCTTTCAATCTTAGTTGTGGAGGGTGCAGCTCAGCTCCAGGTCTAGTTGCCATTGCTAGTTGCAGGGGGCACAGCCCACCATCCCTTGCGGGAGTCGAGGAATCGAACTGGCAGCCTTGTGGTTGAGAGCCCACTGGCCTATGTGGGAATCGAACCCGTAGGCTTCGGAGTTAGGAGCATGGAGCTCTAACCCCTGAGCCACCAGCCAGCCCCCCAAAACATTTTGATGAGTGAAAAAAGACACAAAAGAGTACATTCTGTATGAGTCCATTTATATGAAATTCTAGAACAGACTCTTGTTATAGAGAGAGGATCATTGGTGGACTGGAGTTGGGTGGATTGATTAAAACCTGGCACAAAGGAACTTTCTGGGGTGATGGAAATGTTCAGTCTCTTATCAATGTTAATATGAATCAATATATTGATTGTATGGTTGTTATACGAATATATATATTTTTCAGGACTTAAACTCTACGCTTAAAAATCTGTGAATTTTATTGTATGCAATTATATGGCAATAAAGCTGACACCAAGAAATGTTTGGTTGAAACAGTAATTCTGGACTCTCTTTTTCAAGTATTATTAATTTTTATGTACTATGGGGTGGCCCTGAAACTTCTAAAATTTTAGCTTTTATTGGCATCTATTTACTCCCCACTCCCACTTCCAGATTCCTGGGCTTTTAATTTCTAAATAATTTTCCACCAACTATGTGTTTGTTTAACAAAGTTGTAACAAATTTTAGTTTGTTTTTTCCTTAGGTTTTAAGTGAATCAACTGAAAGGAATTTGGTTGGAAATGAATGTTTATAGCCATTAGTTCATGTCTTGAGAAGGTTCTTGTACCCTGGGGAGATTTTGCAATTTTCATATGCATTTGAAAGCCATTTTGTCTGCTTTTTAGGTTGTTTCATTTAAAAAATTCATTTTCAGTCATTCATGTCCACTTTACCTATTTAGCTATGTTTTCACAAATTCCACAGAATATTTCTACTCTCTTAGAGAGGAAGAAAAAAATGACAGTTCACAGTAACGGTGCCAAAGAAACAGAGCAGGCACAATGGACTGAAAATAGATTAGGACATTAAGTTAAAAAACAAAACTCCAAAGTCTGAAAGAGGACTATAAAAATGTAGAAATGTTGCAACACAAATGCATAAAAAATGATTTAATAAAGTTCCCAAATTCTGTCACTAGCTTTCTGTGTGAACTTGGGCAAGTTTAACTTCTTTTGGCCTCATTTCCTGGCTTGAAAAGTGGGAGCTAATAGAACCTACCTTACGGATTATCACCAGGATTAAATGAGCTAATTCATGTGAAAGCCTATAGCTCAGCACCAGGCATATAATAGCAGTTAATAAATATTTGGCGTTATTATTACCTCCCTGGTGTATGATGACATTGGGGGAGGGAAAAAAAACAATGAGTAGGCATATTGTCAACCTTTTTGATCATTTCACCTGGGGTCATGCTGAGGGTGTGGCTAGTTGGCTGGTGGCTCTGAAGGTGATTTTGTTCCTGGGCAGGTGTAAGAAAAACAAAGGGCAGTTGCAGGGCCCAGGAGACTCACAGGCTTCATTTTTTTCCATTCCAGTATTTTTTTAAATAATTTTTTTATGTTTCAATTACAATTGTCATACAATATTATATTAGCTCAGGTGTCCAACATAGTGATTAGGCATTTATGTAACTTATGAGGTGATCACCCCAATAACTCTAGCACCCATCTGACACCATACATAGTTATTACAATATTTTTTACTATATTCCTTATGCTATAGTTCACATCTCCATGACTATTTTGTGACTATCAATTTGTACTTCTTCATCTCTTCCCATTTTCACCCAGCCCCCAACCTCCTTCTGGCAACCCTCAAAATGTTCTCTGTATCTATGAGCTTGTTTCTGTTTTGTTTGTTTATTTTGTTCTTTAGATTCCACATATAAATGAAAGCATAGTGCATTTGTATTTCTATCTGTCTCACTCCACTTAGCTCAATATCCTCAAATAGTTAAGATTTCATTCTTCTTTTATGGCTGAGTAATATCTCATTGTATAGATGTACCACCTCTCAGAGGCTTAATTCTGAGAGAGCTTTAGATCTCAGTGTCCCCAACTTCTGAATTTATTCATTTAGTCACTCAACAAACATACTGATTCCTCAGTGTCCCACGAGTAGGTCAGGGATCTATCTTGCTCACAGGCTAGTGGGGGGATGTCACCCAGTGTGGGTGAGCCTAACTGGCTTCTAAGCTCACGTCTACCCTTAAGGTGGAAGAGAAGGCCCAGAGGCTGAAAGTGACTTGAGAGTCAGCAAGGCAAAGAGAGGCTGGGACCCGCCACTGGTCCCTAGGCTGAGCAATTCCTCCTGGCACCTGTGATATTACAGCTCAGGGCAGAAAGTCCTAATAGGTGAACAGTCACTTTCACTTGGGAAGTAGTGACATTTAAATCTGGCATTGACAGATGGGGAGTATTTGGACACACATGGAGAAAGGGCTCCCCAGGCTGCAAGGTGCAGAGGAAGGAGAACAAGAGATATGTGGGAAACATTTAATACTGTTACTTGTATCATTGACTTTCACTCCCAGCCCAGATGGGCTTTCTGGAGGAGGAGGAATTTCAGGCATGACAGGATCTGGGTTCAAAGACACTACACTTAGCATTTGTTACTGGAGCAGCAGAGTGTTTCTACTTCCTGCTACCTCTCCCCTCCCCACATACACTTATTGGAACCTGGCACTTCTCATGACTCAAGTGAAAAAGAGTCTTGAGAAATGGAACTCAAGGTAGAAGGACACTTGTGGCAGCATAATTGGACATGAAGAATTTGCAGTTAGGTGAATTCCACTAGGAGAAAATTCTGAAGGATTTTTAGGCACTTTGCCCCGAAGCCAGACTAAAGTGAGCCAGACCGATGTCCTACCTTCATGACCCAAAGCTCCTGCTCCTCTATTTCTATCCCTATTTCAAAGGAGTCGGGCCAAGCTGGAAGTGACACGCTCTCTAGGAGGGAAGCCAGACACAAGGGGAGAGGATGGGAAGGCAGAGGAATGTAAGAGATGAAAGGCTCAGGGAGCTGAGAAGGGAAAGAAGAGGGAGCCAAGGGAGAATCTAGGGTAGTTCCTTTTTTGTTGCATGGTTTGGCCCTGTGTGGACACTTGCAACACGCCGAATGGGCCACAGGCTGGGACAACGTCACTGTCCAGGCACCTGCTCCAGGGAAACCCATCCTTTCTTTGTCCAGTCAGGAAATAGGTCCCAGCATCCAGGTGCTGGGGATACAGATCGCAATGGCTGGGTACCCCGGGCTCTCAGGAGCCTCCTTGTCTGGTGGGAGATAAGAATGTGAAGAGGTGATTAAAACAGCAGGAGAGGGGCAAGAATGGTGCTGGAAGTGCTCTTGAGTGTTTAACCTAGGGCTAGGCATGACTCCCGAAGACCCCCGCCCCCTCCCCTACTGTTCTGTGGAGTCCCCTCTCTGGTGCCTGGGATCCCAGCCAGCAGTGGCCTCAATGTACCCTTTACCCCCTAAAAGAGACACTCACAGTAGCAAAGGAGTAGAGAGGAGATGAATCAAGGGGGCGGGGTGGGGTAAGGGGGTGGGGCAAGGACCTCAGGCCTCCAGTGGGCTTGGGGAGTGGAAGGGAGAGGCTGAAGTACTACCTTCTTTTCCTTCTTTCCTTCTTTCCTTCCTTCCTTCCTCCCTCCCTCCCTCCCTCCCTCCCTTCCCACTCCTCTTCCTCCTCCTCCTCCTCCTCCTCCTCCTTCTTCTTCCTCGATTTTTATTAAAAATATAGCTAATATACAATATTATATTAGTTTCAGGGGTACACCATAATTATTCAACATTTACACACCTAAAGAAGTGATCACCATGATAAGCCCAGCAACCATCTGACACCGTACCATGTTATCACTATATTATTGACTATATTCCCTGTGCTGTACATTACATCCCCATGACTTATTTGTTTTATACCTGGAATTTGGACCTCTTATTCCCCTTTCTCCCCCCTTTTAAAATTTATCAATTACAGTTGACATTCAATATTATTTTATATTACTTTAAGGTGTACAGCATAGTGGTTAGGTACTTATATAATTTAAGAAGGGATCCCCCTGACTAGTTTAGTTCTCACTATGCATAGTTATTACCATATCATTGACTACATTCCCTATGCTTTACTTTACATCCCCATGACTATTTTGTAACTACGAATTTGTACTTTTTAATCCCTTCACCTTTTTCACCCTGCCCCCCAACCCCCTCTCATTTATCACCCCAACAAGTCTAGCACCCAGCTGACAACATACATAGTTATTACGATATTATTGACTATATTTTTTATGCTATACCCTACATCCCCGTAACTACTTTGTAACAGTCAATTTGTACTTCTTAATCAATTTGTACTTCTTAATCCCTTCCCGTTTCTTCACCCACACCCCCAACCCCCCGCCCATCTGGCAACCATAAAATGTTTTCTGCATCTGAGTTTGTTTCTATATTGTTTGTTAATTCTGTTCTTAAAATTCACATACAAGCGAAATCACATTGCATCTGTCTTTCTCTGTCTGATATACTCCACTCAGCAAAACACCCTTCAGGTCCATCCATGCTGCTGCATGTGGCAAGAACCCATTCTGTTTCATGGCCAAGCAATATTCCATTGTATATATGTATAACTTACTCTTTATCCATTCATCCATAGATAGACACGCAGGCTGCCTCCACATCTTGGCCATTGTAAACAATGCTGCAATGAACATCTGGATGCACACATCCCCTCGAAATAGCATTTTGAGTTTCTTCAGATAAATACCCTGAAATGGGATTACTGGGTCCTTCACTGTCTCTTCTTACAGCCTTTGTTTTAAAGACTATTTTGGGCAGACAGATGGCTCAGTTGGTTAGAGCGCGAGCTCTGGGCAACAGGGCTGCGGGTTCGATTCCCACATGAGCCAGTGAGCTTTGCCCTCCACAACTAGAATGAAGTCAATGAGCTGCAGTTGAGCTCCAGGGTGGCCAGATGGCTCAGTTGGTTGGAGCGCGGGCTCTCAACCACAAGTTTGCCAGTTTGACTCCCCGCATGGGCTGCGCCCCCTGCAACTAACAACGGTGACTTGACCTGGAGCTGAGCTGCGCCCTCCACAACTAAGACTGAAAGGACAACAGCTTGACTTGGATAGAGCTGATGAGCCCTGGGAAAAACACACTACTGTTCCCCAATAAAAAACGTCCTGGAAATACACACTGTTCCCCAATAAAGTCCTGTTCTCCTTCCCCAATAAAAAAAAAATAATAAAAAAATAAAGTCTGTTTTGTCTGGTATAAGTATTGCTACCTATCCCAGCTTGTTTTGTTTTCTTCAATTCCATTTTCATGAAATATTTTTTTCCATCCCTTTACTTTCTGTCTCTGTGTGTCTTTCAACCTGAAGTGAGTCTCTTGTAGGCAGCATATGCAAGGGTTTTGTTTTCTTATCCATTCATCCCTCCTATGTCTTTCTATTGGAGCATTTAATCCATTTACATTGAAAGTAATTGTTGATAGATATGTAGCTTTTGCCATTTTATTATTAAATAATTTTTATTTTTTTCCATCTTAAAGAAGTCCTTCTAACATTCCTTGTATTAATAATACTGGTTTGGTGGTGATGAACACCTTTAGCTTTTTCTTGTCTGGGAAACTCTTTATCTGCCCTTCCATTTTAAATGATAGCTTTGCTGGGTAGAGTAGTCTTGGTTGTAGGTCCTACTTTTCATCACATACAATATTTCGTGCCAGTCCTTTCTGGCCTGCAAAGTTTCTGTTGAGAAATCAGCTGACATCTTATCGGAGCTCCCTTATAAGTCACTACTTGCCTTTCTCTTGCTGCTTTTAGGATTCTCTCTTTGTCTTTAACATTGACATTCGAATTATAATGTGTTTTGGTGTGGGCCTGTTTGGGTTCATCTTGTTTGGGACTCCCTGCATATTCTGGATTTATATATCTGTTTCCTTTGCCAGGTCAGGAAAGTTTTCAGTCATTATTTCTTCAAACATGTTCTCAATCCCTTGCTTTCACGCTTCTCCTTTCGGTATTCCTATGATGCAAATGTTGTTACGCCTGATGTTATCCCAGAGGTCTCTTAAACTATTCTCCCTTTTTTGGATTCTTTTTTCTTTTTGCTGTTCCAATTAGGTATTTTCTTCTACCATGTCTTCAAAATCGCTGATTCTCTCCTCTGCTTCATCTAGTCTGCTGGTGATTCCTTCTAGTGCATTCTTCATTTCAATTATTGTATTCTTCACTTGTGACTGCTTCATTTTTATGGTTTCTATGTCCTTTTCTATGCTTGCAATTTCTTTGTTGAAGTTCTCACTGAGTTCCTTAAGCATTCTTATAATCACTGTTTTGAACTCTGTCTCTGGTAGGTTGCTTGCCTCCATTTCATTTAGTTTTTTCCCCCCTGAAAGAATCCCATTCTTTCATTTGGAATGCATTTCTTTGTTTCCTCATTTGGGCTGCTTCTCTGTGTCTGTCTCTATGTATTAGATAAATCTGCTATGTCTCCCAGTTGGCTGGGTGGCCTCATGTATATAGTAGGTATCCTATTGGAGCAGTGGCACGGTCTCCCTGGTCACCTCAGCTGGGTGCTCCAGGAGTGTCGCTTGTGTGGGTTGTATGTACCTTCCTGTTATAGTTGAGCCTTGACTGCTCTTGGCACGTCAGTGGGTGGAATTGACCCTTAGGATGACTGATGGTGGGGTTTTGCCACATACACAGCTTATGGACTGCTGTGGGGGAGGCTTACCCCACTGAGGAAGATTTGCTGCAGTGGTCTCTGGTGCCTGTTGAGACTGCCTTTTTTGTGTGCCGCTTGTGGGGCTAATTGGGTGGTGTGCTCTGCTGATCTGATGCCAACCTTCAAGTATGTTGGTTCTGGGGCCTCTTGGGAGAGGCTCCTGTGCAGGCCCAGGTCAGCCACTTCCTGTGACCAGCTGAGGTCTACCTGGTAGGAACTACAAAGTGACCCGAAGTTGTTTGCTACCTGGGCTGGACCTGGAGGCACATGGGAGAAGCCACACTGTGAACTGAAGATGGCTGCCACAATATTGGGTCTGGAGTAGTTTTGCAAAAAGCCAGGACACCCTGAGTCCTGCTGCCACCTACCAGCTCCCTTAAGGTTCAGCCACTGATAACGCCTCGTGTCGTGTTGTGTGAGGCAGCGTTTCAGGGAGTCACTAGAATGGGAAGAACTGTGGTCACCAGGTTAATGTAAATTCTGGTTTGGTTCTAGTGCTCAGCCTGGAGCAACTCAGCAAAAGTGTCTGAGCACACTGAGGCCAGTGGATGGCTGCCTGTGGCCTGTTGGATTCTGATACGTATTTTTCCAAGTAAGAGTGTGATGCTGGTGGGGCTGGCTGTTCTTAGAAAAAGTGTCTCCAGCTGTGTGAGAGTTTGGTGGGGAAGTGTCCCACTGAGTCAGCAGGGTGGAGCAGTGGAGCTCATCAGGCCAATCGGATTCACATATGGCCAGAGAGGCGGGCTCAATACAGGAAAGATGGTACCTGCCTGCTGGCTGCATGGAAGGTGGACCCTTCACTGGGAAAATGCTGACTGTCCTTCAGTTCTCCCCCACACACCTCAGTCTGCCTTGTTGTATGTCTCTGAGACCCCCTGAATCACCGTCCCTCTGCTGGAGCCCAAGGTGAGTGATGCAAGCACTGAGTCTGTGCTTGGGCCATTTAAGAGAATATTTGGGATTTTTGTAGCATTCCAGCCCACCCAAACCATCACAATTCCCACTGTTTTCCACAGCCAGATGTTATGGGGGCTCCTCATCTTGGCACCAGTACTCTGGGCTGGGAAGCCTGGTGTGGGAGGCGGGGGACCCTTGCTCCTTTGGGGGGAACCAAGGTGGCTGAGATAGCCCTCCTGATTCTCAATCACCACATGCAGGTGTGGGGCTCGTTCTGTGTCTCTGCCCCTCTTACTAGTCTCGACATGGCTTCTTTATGTTTTTAGTTATAGGATTTCTGTTCAGCTAGACTTCAGATGGTTCTCCAGGTTGATTGTTCTATAATTTAGTTATCATTTTAAAGTGTCACAGAAAAATGCAGGCACAGTGTTTATCTATTCTGCTATCTTGGACCTCTGTGTTACTTCATCTGAGAATGGCTTAGCTGGAGGAGCTGGAGCAGTCTAGAAGGGAAATTTGAGGCCCAGAGAGAGCAGGGGATTGTCCATGGAGTGACATGAATATGGGCACCAAGGAGGAAAACAAAGCTTGGTGGGGGTGGGTGGGGTGGAGAAGATCAAGCCCAGGCTGTGGCCATCGTCTTTGGATCACCTGGCAACTCCACTGTCTCCTGAGGGGTAGCAGGAATGTGGCTTTGGATCCACTAGACCTACTCACCAGGCAAATTTGCAGATTCAAAGGCTGTGCAGGGAGGGGGTGGACCCAATGGGAGGGGCTGGCCTGAATAGATCACCTGTAGGGTAAAGAGGACATCTGGCTCCTGTCCATGCCCCTGAACTCTGAGAGGCTAAAGGTGACTTGACAGACATTTGGGCAAAGCTGGAGTGGGGACCCCCTGCCCTTCTCAGCTGAGCAATTTCCCTATGCACCTGCCCTGGTGAATTTGTGTTAGTGGGTAGAGTCTTCCTGGTTGGGTCACTATCTAACATCACCATAAATTCTCTGAAGGGCAGGATTTCCCAGATCCTGATGTTGGCCCTCAGACATCCTAAGCTCTCAGTAAATAGTTGCCCCATTCCTTATTTGATGCTAGGCCTTGTCACATGAGGGACTGCATTTCATTCTCACAGTGATCCTGGGAAGTAGGTGGTGTTTTAATCCCCATTCTGCAGAAGTGGAACCTGAGGCCCAGAATGGGGATGTGTCTTGGATAGGAGTTTACTGAAAGTCAGGTAGAGGTGGAAGCAGGACAGGAATCCCAGCAGGCGGGTTCAGAGCTTGGCCTGGTTGCCCCTCCTCTTGTCCTTCCTAGGGCCTGGCCTTCTCTCTCCTGGGGCCAGGCTCTGCCACGTGGAGGGAGCCTTTCAGGAAGCAATTCCAGGCAGAGGACGGCCAAACAGACAATTCACAGGACTTGTGCTGAGAGGTCGTCCTTGGCAATGTGGAAAGTCTGACAGTCTTATAAATGCTGGAAACTGAGACCCAGTTTTCCTTCATCTTGCCCCTTCCCCCAACATGGATCTAAAACCCCTTCAGACTCCATGTTGGGAGGGGGCAGTTGGAAAAGAATGACAGATGACTTCAACCAAATGCTGATGGGAAGAGGGGGCAGTAGGAGAGAGGAGGACTCCATGGAGGGGAGACTCCTCTCCAGACTGCAAGAGACATTGACTTGGAGGGGGGTGGGGCCTGCCCAACTGGTGGGGTGGGGGTGGGGGGCGGGACGCCACTGATGCTGCCTGCAAAGGGCCCCACCATGAGTATGAGGTAGGTGGCTGGAATTTCTGGAGTCCATATCTGTAATTGTTGGGTGTGCTAGTGCATTTCCACTCTTTAGGGTTAAGGAATTCATCCAGGGTGAGGTCATCAGTTATGAGAACTACAACTATGTGGCTTCGGGAAGATGCAACAAACTCGTAAAAATGCTAATACATGTTTTTGCACTAAGTTGGAAATAACGCAAAGCCCCTCAGTTAAAACAAAATCCATCAGAATAGCATGATTTCCTAGAGTTGGAGGAGCTAAGTGAGTTGTTAACAGAATTGTAAACCTGCCATGTGGCAATGTCGCTTTGGTCATTAAATAGAAATACCCACTTTCTATATGCATGCACTGTAGTTTGCAGGCATCCAAATTTCTAATTCTGTGGGGAATTCTGGAGAACGATTGTGCTGCTTTCTCAACATCCACAGTTATTATAGCTTCAAATCTCTTATCTCTATTCTGTAACAGTGTCATCCAAGTGTTCTTTAAGCGGAGGTGCTGAAAAATGCACCTGAAAATCAATAACATTGGAAAGGAAGTGAGATGTGATAAAAACATATGAAGAAGGCCAAACCACTGGCAGGAAACGCTGTGATGTTAATTTAGCAGACAGCGTGCTGTGAAATATTAGAGATAATGCCGGGAAAATAAAAAGCAGCATTAAAGCAAAAGTATGCCACAACGGGGGTAGATTTATGCAACACATTCTTTCTGCGTTGCATTCATTTCTATGGCAAAATTAGTCTGGAATTATGCACGTTTTGAATTATGCAAGGTCTTCAGAAACACGCACTTTGCATAAAGTGCTGCTGCCCTATGTTTTCAGTGGCTGGGGGAATGGGTGACAAACACCAGGGTGTTCTTAGGCCAGAGCATTTTATCTTTCTGTCCTGGCTTGGGCCTCGGTGATGTCATCTGTAAAGTGGGATAGTTGGACTGGCTTCTCATTCTCTCTATTAGATGTTGTAGAGCTAGGCACCATCGTATTTCTGCCCTGAGGTGTCTCATTCAGGACAGCGTCCACAGAATACCCTAAACTCAACTTTATTAATTGTGAAGTGGGCTGTTCAAATACTAGGTACCAGAGAAGGTCCCTAACTCATCTGAATCCAGGTGGGATGAACCCTGGAGACAAGATCCCTTTACCTCTGCCCCCAGAGTCTCACAGAGATGTGCGGTCGCGGTCGGGGCTGGGGACAGGTGAGTGGGAGATTAAAAGGCCAGGTGCCATGGAGCTGTGGCACCACCAGAGGGCAGCACCAGCCCGCAGCTGGGCCTCCTCTGCCCGCCTGGTAAGGAGGGCATGCTTCATGCCGCTTACTGCATATCACGGGTACCGGGCACCCTTCTGGTTGTGAGTGATGGGGGCGGGGGCAGGGGAAAAGACACCCCAGGTCTCTGCTCTTATGTGGCTTACGTTTTCCTGGAGGAGACATAATAAACATATACGTACATCAACAAAAAAGGCAGTTTCAAGTAGCAATAAGTAGTAAGAACATGATGCAAATATATTAGTTTTGTGGTGCAGCACCATCAGGGAGTCCTGTCTGGGGAGGTAACAGCATGAGACCTGACTGGGTAGGAAGAGCGGAGATCCAACGATCTGGAGGATGCAGGAACAGTCTGTCTAGGGGCCTCCAGAGGGAATGGGGAAGCCGGTATGGAGAGTAGCTTCCTCTCGGATGAGAAAACTGAGGGACCGAGAAGCCAAGGCACTTATTCAGGTCGCAGCAAATTAGGGACAGTGTCTGACAAAACCTCAGGAGAACTTGCCTTCCATATCCCTAACTTTCCCTTGGCCTTTCCTCTCCAACCACGACGGTGACAAGGACATGTTCCTCCTCACTCTTCATTCCTGACCATAATCTCCTTAGGGAGACAAGTCAGCGGTCATTTGCTGTGAACCCGAGCAGGTCCCCTCCCTCTCCCGGCCCCAGCTTTCTCAGTTATAAAACGCAGGGATCCCTCCGCCCCCCATTCTGAGTATTACTTTTACAGAGGCTCCTGAATTCTAGTTCCTGAGCACCCTCTTGTGGACAGCTTTGGAATCACATGCTCAGCTGGAAAAGATCGTGGGAAAATTTCTGAGAGGCTGATGGATTGATTCTAAGATACCGTGTTTCCCGGAAAATAAGACCTAGCCGGCAATCAGCTCTCATGCATCTTTTGGAGCAAAAATTAATATAAGACCCGGTCTTATTTTACTATAATATAAGGCAGGGTCTTATATAATATAATGTAATTAATATAAAATAATTAATATAATATAATACCGGGTCTTATATTAATTTTTGCTCCAAAAGACGCATTATAGCTGATTGTCTGACTAGGTCTTATTTTCGGGGAAACAGGGTATCATTGAGTGACCATGCGTGTGTCTGTGTGTGTGTTTGTGTGTTTATTTGTGCAGGCATGCATTGTGTGTATGCGTATGTTGGTTTGTGTGTCTGTATGTGCGCTTGTTTATGGGTGCAAACTGTGTGTGCCCGTGAATGTGTGTGTGTCTGCTTGTGCGTTTTTATGGGTGCATGCATACATATGTGCATCTGTGTGTCTCTGCCTGCATCAGTGTGTCTGTCTGTATGTTCCTGTGTGTACATGTCCATGTGGATATGTTTCCACAACTGGGACATACAAGGATGATGTGAGAAGCCCCCGGCTTTCTCACAAGGGCTCTAACTGCTCTCCCTGCAGCCCACTTCCTCCTCCCCTTGCTTCTGTCTGTATCACCACCTTGTTCTCCTCTCTCACTTCTCACCTGCACTATTTCAACGACCTTCTTTGACTGTTTTTTTCTTTTTTTGTCACTTGAGGCTCATTTGAATGTCACAGATCATGGCTAAAGAAACGATTCTTCTCTATTCTACCTACTCAAAACATTAGATCTATGTCCCTTGAGTGGGGTTGATCACCCACGGTGCTGTTATGGGGTAGCCTGGAGGGCAGAGACCTGGGAGCAGTACACAGCTGTGTCCTGGCTGGTTGAGCAGAAAACCCGGCACATGGTAGCTAAGACACAATGGCTTGTTAATGAACTGCTCCGAACTCCCCGTGCACATATGCCACCTCATTTATTTACATGATGATCCCTCAAGCTTAGGCCAGGTGGGACTTGTCCCCATTTTACAGATGAGGACACTGAGGCCTAGACAGGGAGATAATAAAGATAGCCCTGCAGGAACTATGGAAGCAATATGCAAATTCTTTTGTGCAGTTTTCATAACACCTAGGAGGTATTTATTCTCAATTCCCTTTAACAGACAAGGACATTGAGGCTTTAAAAACATTAGGTGAGTGCCCGAGGCTGTACAGCCAATCACCAGCAGAGGCAGGATTTGAACTCTGCCCCAGAGGATAAACCCAACTGCTCACCACAGTGGCAGGTGTGAAGGCTCCCTGGTGACTGCCAGGAAGACTTCATACCTGCCACTGTGGCCCTCAAGCTCTTTGGGTACAAACTGTCCCCTCACCATATCTCTAGGGCTCATATCCTAAGAATATTCTCCTAGGAAGCCAGGGGAGGGTAGCTCCTGTCTTGAGTCCCCTGGTCCTCTACCAGAGGTGGGGGTGGGTGAGTGGTGCTACCTGTGTCACTTTCAGAAGCTGCTGGCTGGGGCTGAGCATTAATTATGCAATAACCTCACCGCGGTATGCCTAATTGTCTAATAGCCATAATTGAATCTTATGGATTACAGCAACATTATTGCAGGGAGCAGTTTAAAGCAGTTCATGGGAAGCCGCACTTGCATTGTGATCTTTGCTTCTTATCTCCCAGCTGGCCTGATTGTGAGCCCTTGCCTGGGGGCTGTAGGTGGCGGTGGGGGGGAAGGGCAGTCAGAGGTGAGCCACAGCACAAAGATCGCTTCTCCTCACTCCTGGAGGGCACTGTCTTCTTTGCCAAGAAAAGTCTGCGTGGCAGGTGGAGTTGTCATTTTATACATGAGAATGGGGCAGAGGAGAGACTCCCAATTTCATTCTTGATCATTGCTGCTGGGACCTTTTATAAAGAATCTCAGGCCCCACCCTGGACAGACTGAATCAGGAGTCCCAGGATGCAGCATGTGGAGCAAACTGAACCCCAAACAACATAATGATTAGACATTTACACCTCTCTGAAAGTGATAACCCCAACAAGTCTACGACCCATCTGGCATCGTACATAGCTGTGACAATGCCATTGATTACATTCCCGATGCTGAACTTCACGTGCTGTGACCACATCACACACACACACACACACACACACACACACACACACACGGTGCCAAAAAAAAATGTGTACACATTTTAAGAAAGGAAAAAACTGTATTAAAATTGTAATAATATATACCGATAACGAAAGATGAATACAAGTCACGTTTGACTTCTGCAATGACAAGAGGTGCTCAAAGCGGTTACCATCAGCGTCTAGACACTTCTGATTACGGCAAAGTACTGCTTGAGCAACGTTGACCAAAGTGTCTACTTGCATACTTTTTTTTTGGCACCTCCAGTATATATATAAGAGTTGACATTCAATACTATTTTATATTAGTTTTGGGTGTACAGCGCAGTGGCCAGGCATCCATACAACTTATGAAGTGATTCCCCCGTCAAGTCCAGCACCTACCCGACACCATACACAGTTTTACAACATTTTGATTATATTCCCCATCCTGCGCTTCACATCCCCATGACTACTTTGGTGCTTCCTATCCCGTCACCTTTCTCACTCACACCCCAAGCCCCCCTCCCATCTAGCAGCCATCAGTTTGTTCTCTGTGTCTATGAGTCTATTTCTGGTTTGTTTTTTTCTTTAGATTCCACATGTAAGTGAGATCATATGGTACTTGTCTTTTTCAGTCTGACTTATTTCACTTAGCATAATATCCCCTAGGTCCATCCATGTTGTTGCAAATGGTAAGATATCATTCTTTTTTATGGCAGAGTAATACTCCATTGTATAAAAGTACCACAGTCTCTTTATCCAATCATCTATTGAAGGGCATTTCAGTTGTTTCCATATCTTGGCTATTGTGAATAGTGCTGCAGTAAACATAGGAGTGCATATATTTTTTCTAATTAGTGTTTTGGATTTCTTTGGAAATCCAAAGAAATCCAAAGACCCAGGAGTGGACTTGCTGGGTCATAAGGTATTTCTAGTTTTAATTTTTTGAGGACCTTCTATACTGTTTTCCATAGTGGCTGCACCAATTTGCAATGCCACCAACAGTGCACAAGGGTCCCGTTTTCTCCACATCTTTGCCTTATTGTCTATTGATTTATTGATGATAGTTATTCTAACAGGAGTGAGGTGTTATCTCATTGTGGTTTTTATTTGCATTTCTCTGAGGACTAGTGATGTCGAGCATCTTTTCATGTGTTTATTGGCCATCTGTATGACTTCTTTGGAGAAATGTCTGTTCGGGTCCTCTGCCCATTTTTAAAATTAGATTGTTGTTGTTGTTGTTGAGTTGTATGAGTTTTTTAAAAATAAATTTTGGATATTAACCCTTCATCAGATATATCACTGGCAAATATCTTCTCCGATTCAGTAGGATGTCTTTTTGTTTTGTTGATGGTTTCTTTTGCTATGAAAAAAACTTTTAGTTTGATGTAGTCCCATTTGTTTATTTTTTTTGTTTGTTTTCCTTGTCTCAGGAGATATATCAGTAAAAATATTACCAAGGATAATCTCTGAGAATTCACCTCCTGTATTTTCTTCTAGGAGTTTTATGGTTTTGGGTCTTACAATTAAATCATTAATTAATTTTGAATTTATTCTTATATATGGCATAAGAGGGTGGCCTAATTTCATTTTTTTCATGTATCTGTCCAGTTTGTCCAGCACCGTTTATTAAATAGACTGTCTTTACCCCATTGTAAATTCTTACTTCCTTTGTCATAGATTAAATGAACATATAGACATGGATTTATTTCTGGGCTTTCTATTATGTTCCATTGATTTGTGTGTCTTTTTATGCCAAAACCATGCTGTTTTGATTATTATGGCCTTGTAGTATAGTTTGATATCAGGTTGTGTGATACCTCCAGCTTTGTTCTTCTTTCGCAGGATTGCCTTGACTATTTGGGGTCTTTTATGGTTCGATATAAATTTTAGGATTATTTGTTCTAGTTCTGTGAAAAATGACATTGGTATTTTGATAGGGATTGCGTTGAATTTATATGTTGCTTTGGGTAGTATGGACTTTTTAACTACCGTGTTTCTTATATAACATAATATAAGACCGGGTCTTATATTATAATAAAATGAGACAGGGTCTTATATTAATTTTTGCTCCAAAAGACACATTAGAGCTGATGGTCCGACTAGGTCTTATTTTCAGGGAAACACGGCATATTAATTCTTCCTATCCATGAGCATGATATACGTTTCCATTTATTTGTATCTTCCTTAATTTCTCTCTTCAATGTCTTATAATTTTCTGAGTACAGGTGTTTTACTTCCATAGTTAAATTTATTCCTAAGTATTTTATTTTTTTGGATTTGTTTTCTTAACTTCTCTTTCTGATATTTCATTATTGGTATATAAAAATGCAACCAATTTCTGAATATTAATTTTGTATCCTGCTATTTTACTAAATTCATTGATCAGTTCTAATAGTTTGGTGGAATCTTTATATGTAGGAATCTATATATAGTATCATGTCATCTGAAACAATGACAATTTTACTTCTTCCTTTCCTATTCGGATGTTTTTATTTCTTTTTCTTGTCTGACTGCTGTGGCTAGAACTTCCAGTACTATGTTGAATGAATGTGGACATCCTTGTCTTGTTCCTGATATTAAGGGGAATGATTTTAGTTTTTCCCCATTGAGTATGATATAGCTGTGGGTTTGTCATGTATGGCCTTTATTATGTTGAGATATGTTCACTCTATTCCCACTTTGCTGAGAGTTTTTATCATAAATGAATACTGGATTTTGTCAATTGCTTTCTCTGCATCTATTGATATGACCGTATGATTTTTATTTTTCATTTTGTTTATATGGTATATCACATTAATTGATTTGTGGATATCAAACCAACCTTGCATACCAGGAATGAATCCCACTTGATTGTGGTGTATGATTTTTGTAGTGTATTGCTGAATTCAGTTTGCTAATATTTAACTGAGGATATTTGCATCTATATTCATTAGGGATATTGGCTTATAGTTTTCTTTTTTTGTAGTGTCTTTGTCTGGTTTTGGAATCAGGGTAATAGTGGTCTCATAAAATGTGCTTGGGAGCCTTCCCTCCTCTTGGATTTTTTTTTTAATAGTTTGAGGAGAATAGGTGATAATTCTTTTTTGAATGTTTGGTAAAATTCATCTGTGAAGCCATCTGGTCCAGAGCTTTTGTTTTTTGGGAGCTTGTTGATTATTGATTCGATTTCATTGGTAGTCATTGGTCTGTTCAGATTTTCTGTTTTTTCTTGATATAGTCTTGAAAGATTGTATGCTTCTAGGAATTTATCCATTTCTTTCAGATTGTCCAGTTTGTTGGTGTATAGTTGTTTGTTGTATTTTCTTATTATTTATTTACTTTTTTATTGTATTTCTGTGGTGTTTGCTGTCACCTCTCTTTCATTTCTGGTTTTATTTATTTGGGTCCTCTCTCTTTTTGTCTTGATAAGTCTGGTTAAAGGATTATAAATTTTGTTTATCTTTTCAAACAAAAAACCAGCTCTTGGTTTTATTGATCTTTAGTATTTTTTTTTTTTTAGTCTATTTCATTTATTTCTGCTCTGATCTTTATATTTACTTCCTCATACTCACTTTGGGCTTTGTTTGCTGTTCTTTTTCCAGTTCCCGTAGGTATAAAGTTGGACTGTTGATTTGAGATTTTTCTTATTTCTTTAGGTAGACCTGCATTGCTATTAATTTTCCTCTTAGAATGGCCTTCACTGTGTCTCAGAGATTTTGGGTTATTGTGTTTTCATTTTTGTTTGTCTCAAGGTATCTTTTGATTTCTTCCTTGATCTCATTGTTGATCCATTCATTATTTAGTAATGTGATATTTAGCCTCCATGTGTTTGTGTGTTTTTCAATTCTTTTCTTGTAATTGATTTCTAGTTTCATACCATTCTGGTCAGACAACATGCTTGGTATGGTTTTGATCTTAAATTTATTGAGACTTGTTTTGTGGCCTAACATGTGGTCTGTATTGGAAAATGTTCCATGTGCACTTGAGAATAATGTATATTCTGCTGCTTTAGAGTAAAATGCTCTGAAAATATCAATTAAATCCACCTGACCTGGTGCATCATTTAAGGCTACTGTTTCCATGTTGAATTTCTGTTGGGAAGATCTGTTCATTGGTGTCAGTTAAATGCCCATACTATGATTGTGTTATTGCTGCTCTCTGCCTTTGTGTCAGTCAATATTTGCTTTATATTTTCAGCTGCTCCTATGTTGGGTGCATAAATATTTACTAGAGTGATGTCCTCTTATTGGATTTATCCCTTTATTACTATGTAATTGTCCTTCTTTATCTCTTGTCATAGCCTTTGTTTTAAAGTCTATTTTGAGGCAGATGGGTGGCTCAGTTGGTTAGAGCGTGAGCTCTGGGCAACGGGGCTGCCAGTTCGATTTTCACATGGGCCAGTGAGCTGTGCCCTCCGCAACTGGAGTGAAGTCAATGAGCTGTCGCTAAGCTCCCCAGTGGCCAGGTGGCTCAGTTGGTTGGAACACGGGTTCTCAACCACAAGGTTGCCAGTTGGACTCCTCGACTCCCACAATTCTCACAAGGGATGGTGGGCTGCGCCACCTGCAACTAACAACGGCAACTGGACCTGGAGCTGAGCTGTGCACCCCCTACCCCCAACTAAGAGTGAACACAGCACCTTGAGCTGAGCTGCGCTGAGCTCCCGGATGGCTCAGTTGGTCAGAGCGTGTCCTCTTAACCACAAGGTTGCCAATTTGACTCCCCCAAGGGATGGTGGGCTGCGCCACCTGCAACTAACAACGGCAACTGGACCTGGAGCTGAGCTGTTCCCTCCAGAACTAAGATCGAAAAGAAAACAACTTGACTTGGAAAAGTCCTGGAAGTACTTACTGTTCCCCAATAAAGCCCTATTCCCCTTCCCCAATAAAAATCTTAAAATAAATAAATAAATAAATAAATAAATAAATAAATAAATAAATAAATAAATAAAGTCTATTTTGTCCGATATAAGTATTGCTACTCCAGATTTTTTCTCATTTCAATTTGCATGTAATATCTTTTTCCATCCCTTTATTTTCAGTCTGTATGTGTGTCTTTCGATCTGAGGTGGGTCTTGTTTTCTTATCCATTCAGCTACCCTATGTCTTTTGATTGGAGCATTTAATCCATTTACATTTAAAGTGTACATAGTTATTGCCATTTTATTATTCATATTTTTGATCTTTATTTGTTTGTTTTCTTTTTTATTCTGCTTAAAGAAGTCCTTTTAACATTTCTTGTACTGGCTTGGTGGTAATGAATTCCTTTAGCTTTTTCTTGTTGCGGAGCTCTTTATCTCTCCTTCAATTTTAAAGGATAGCCTTGCTGGGTAGAGTAGTCTTGGTTGTAGGTCCTGTTTTTTATTACTTTGAATATTTCCTGCCACTCCCTTCTGGTCTGCAAAATTTCTGTTGAGAAATTCTCTGGTAGTCTTATGGGAGCTCCCTTTGAAAGTAACTAGCTGTCTTTCTCTTGTTGCTTTTAGGATTCTCTCTTTGTCTTTAACCTTTGCCATTTTAATTATGACGTGTCTTGGTGTGGGTCTGTTTGGGTTCATCTTATTTGGGAGTGTCTGCGCTTCCTGGGCTTGTATATCTATTTCCTTCACCAGTTTAGGGAAGTTTTCAGTCATTATTTCTTCAAATAGGTTCTTAATCTCTTGCTCCCTCTCTTCTCCTTCTGGTACTCCAATTATGCGAATGTTGTCACACCTGACGTTGTCCCAAAAGTCCCTTATACTATCTTCATTTTTTTAAAAATTATTTTTGTTGTTCCAATTGGATGTTTTCTGCTATCTTGTCTAAATCTCTGATTTGAGCCTCTGCTTCATCTAATCTGCTGTTGATTCCTTCTAGTGTATTCTTCATTTCAGTTATTATATTCTTTATTTCTGACTAGTTCTTTTTTATGGTTTCTATATTCTTCTTTATACTTGCTATCTCTTAGTTGAAATTCTCACTAAGCTCCTTAAGCATTCTTATAATCAGTGTTTTAAACTCTGTCTCTGGTAGCTTGGTTGTCTCCATTTCATTTAGTTCTATTTCTGGAGGTTTTTCCTGTCCTCTTATTTGGGACAAGTTTCTTTGTTTCCTCATTCTGGCTGTCTCTCTATGTTTGCTTTTATGTCTCCTATGTCTCTCTGTCTTTGTGGGTGACACTTTGTAGTATGTGTCCTATGTGGTCCAATAGTATAGTCTCCCTGGTTGCCTGTGTGTGTGTTCCAGGAGTGTCTCTTGAGTATGTTGTGTGTGTTCTTCTGTTGTAGTTGAATCTTGATTGCTTTTGGCATGTCAGTGGGTGGGATTGCCTCCCAGGCTGACTGACTGTAAGGATTGGCTATGCCCACAGCGTATGAGCTGCTGTGTGTGGGCTGACCTCTCAGAGGGTGATTCACCCCAGGCTCTTGTGCTTGTTGAGACCATCCTTTAGGTGTGCTGCTTATGGGGCTAAACCAGGTAGTGCTCTGGTCTCATCTGTATCTGGCCTCTGGGTGTGTTGTTTCTGGTGTTTCTTGGGAGGGGCTCCTGTGCAGGCAAATTTCAGTCTTGCCTGTGACCAGCCCACAGCTAGCTGGTAAGAGCCACAAAGCTATTTGTGGTTGGCTGCTCCTGTCCTGGACCTGGAGGCATGTGGGGCTCGCTGTGAACCAAGGCCAACTACCACCAGTGTTGGACCTGAGACAGCTTAGCAAAAGACCCAGCGTCCCCTAGGCCTTTTGCCACCTGCTGGCTACTAATAAGGCTCAGCTGTAGAAAGAGCCTCCTTAAGTCATGGGCTGGGCTGGTTGATCCAGAGTTGAGAGTGCCCCCAGTGATGCACCCCTATATGGGTGGGGTGGGGTCCCAGGGAGTCATGAGGTATGGCCGGTTGTTTTTATAAAGTTAATACAGATTCAGGTCTTGCACCAGTCCCCAAGCTGCGAACACTTTGCAAACACTGAAGAACACAGCTAGCCACTGCTTGCCTTAGGCTTGCAAATCCCTGAGAGCTGCCCACATGAGGCTGTGGTGCAGGTTTCGTGTCACTACCCACCACCATAAGCCCCCTGGGCAGCCACGGGCCATCTGCTGCTGTAAAAGGCTTCTGTGGCCTATGGGGCAGGGCTAGTCACCCGGAGGCTGAGAGCATCTCCAGCAATGCAAATCTAGGTGGGCTCAGCTGGGTGCCAGGGAGCTACAGGGGGTGGGTGGTGGTTTTTACAAAGTTAATGCAGTTTTGATTCTTGCACTGGTGCTGGCCCTGTGATCACTTTGCAAAAATGTCCTGAGAGCACCAGGGCCAGCCACCACTTGCCTCAGGCCCACAGGTCCCCAAGAGCTGCCCAAAAGAGGCTGCGGTGCATGGTGTGGGTCACTGTTCACCACCAACAGTTCCTGGGCCACTGTGGGCTGTCCATTGTTGTAAAAGACCTTCACAGCTTGTGAGGGCAGAGCCGGCTGCTCAGTAGCCCAGAGTGCCCCAGGCGATGCAGCACCAGCCATCCAGGGCGTCACCAAGGTAGTGTGCATGCGCAATGTCATTAGACCAATGCAGTCTCAGATTTGGCCCTTCGGAGGAGGGTTCAACATAGAAAAGATGGCGTCCTCCTGTAAGCTACACATGAGTCAGCCTCCACTCAGTGATAATGGCTCCCTCCCTTCAGACTTCACCTCAAAGCCACACAACTCAGTCTTTCCCTGTATGACTCTGGTGCCTCTCAAGTTGCTGCCTCTCCACCAGAGACCAGGTGAGTGTTTGCAAGTGAGCAAGTCTGTGTGCAGGCTCTTTAGGAGGGTGTCTGGGTTGCCAGCCACCTTCCCTCTCACTGGGATGGGCAGACAGAGACCTCGCTGATTTTCACTGTCAGATGTGTGGGAACTCCTCTTCCCGGCACAGGACTCTTGGGCTGGGGAGCCCAGTGTGGGGCTGGGACCCCTTCCTCTTAGGGGGGGACCTCTGCAACTGAGGTGTCCCTCCTAGTGTTCAACTACTATCTGTGGATTTGGGGTGAGCCCATTTTGCTTCTCCACCCTCCTGCCAGTCTTGATGTGGCCTCTACTTTATATCCTTAGTTCTGTTCAGTTAGTCTTCAGATGATTTTTGAGGTTGATTGTTCTATAATTTGCTTGTAATTTTGGTGTGATCCTGGGATGCATGGTGTTTACCTAACCCACTGTCTTGGACCTCTAAATGGATTTCTTTCTAAGTTGAGTTTGTCTGAATGCTCAACAAAGGGTAGGTTGTAGCACAAAGCCTTCCACCCTTGAAGCTCCTGGAGACAAGCCTCTAGTGGACTCTGGGTGGTTCACTCCTAACTCTCTCCAAGGAATCTTTGAAGAGGAAAAGGGACAAGGATGTGAGACAGTCAAGACTCTTTGATCCACTGGTTTAAAACCAGAAAGGGAATTAGTGGCTCAAAAGTGAAAATAACTCAAAAGTCCAGAGCTGAAGCAAGTCAGGTGAGGCTTGATCCAGCAGCCCACAGATGGACCCATGTCTTTCTCTATTCTGCTTCCTGTTTTGTTCTTTTCATCTCGAGGCTGGTTCCCCTTGTTAATATAGCATGATGGTTCCTTCCTTAGGTCTAATAGGAGAGAGCGTTTCTGCTGGAAGCAAAGAAGCTTCTTTCCCAGGGGCGGCAGCAAACATGTCCTTAAATCTCATTGCCTGAAGTTGGGTCACACTCATCTCTGAATCCATCTTAGAGGCTGGGTAGATGGAATGCGCAGACTGGCCTAAGCCAACTGGGACGGGAACAAGTCAGCTTCATTGAACCACAGGGAACTTCATGGGAAAATTGGGACTGGCGTGGAGGGTGACGAATGCTGGCCAGGAAGATGTATTCATTTCCTAGGGCTGTGGTAACACATTATCACAAACTTGGGGGCTTAAAACAACAGAAATTTTTTCTCTCAGTTTTGGGGTCTGGAAGTCTGAAATCAAGGTGTCTACAAAGTTGGTTCCTTCTGAGGGTGAATCTGTTTTATGCTTCTGGTAGTGGCTGGAGACACTTGGTGTTCCTTGGCTTGTAGATGTGACACTCCAGTCTCTGCCTCTGTATCACACAGTGTTCTCCCTGTGTGTTTGTATGTGCTTTTGCATGGCTTTTTTATTAAGACACCCATCTGTCATTGGATTTAGGGCCCATCCTTTCCCAGTATGACCTCATCTTAACTAATTACATATGCAAAGAACCTGTTTCCAAACAAAGTCACATTCTGAAGTAACAGATGGACATGAATCTTGGGCGAACACTGTTCAACCTGGTACGGAAGACAACCAGCAAATGCTCACAAGGTTATCATTCTCTTATACCAAAATAGGAGTACAGGATCCATTCTGTTTAAATTTTTTAAAATTTTGAAATGATTTTAGACTTTTAGGAAAGTTGCAAAAATAGTGCAGAGTAACCTTCGTATCCTTCATTTAGCTTTCCCCGATGTTAACATCTTGCACAACCATAATCCAATTGTCAAAACCGAGAAATTAACATTGGTACAATACTAGAAACTAACCTACACGCATTATTCAGATTTCACTGGTTTTTCTATTAATAACTTTTTTCGGTTCCAGGATCCAATCCAGAATTCACACTGCATTTAGTTGTCAGGTGCCCCAGTCTCCTCTGGGCTGGGGCAGTGCCTCAGCCCATTTTTGTCTCTCATGCCCTTAACACTTTTGAAGAGTACTGGTCCCTTATTTTCTAGAATATTCCCCGATTTGGTTTTGTCTGCTGTTTTCTTATGATTAGATTGAGTTTGTGCATTTTAGGCAAGAAGACCCCAGAAGTGATGTGTCTTTCTCAGGGGGTACACGGTATCCGTATGTAAATCGCAGGCGATGTGAACCTTGGTCACTTGGTTCAGGTGGCATCTGCTGGGCTTCTCTCCTATAAACCTACCGTCTTACCCTTTGTAATTAATATCTCAGTGGGGGGACAGGCTTTGAGATTATCCAGTTAATTAGTTGGAATTCTTCTGTCGTGAGGACACTATCCTTTCTCCCCCGTCCATGCTGTTTTTACACCCCCTGCCCCACATTTAATGCTAACTCTTGGATAACCAGAGTTGCCCAGTATTCCATGTATGACTATGTCATAATTATTACTTAATAATTTCACAATTGCCAAGTATTATTTACTCATTTCCCCCCAATTACAAGCAATATTGCAATGGATGGACTTGTATTTATTGTGACCCACTTCTGGGAGTATTTTTGAAGGCTACAATCCCTAAAATAGAAAGTCTGAGGTCAAGGGTATGAATGAGCATTTTCAGTTTTTAATAGGTATTAAAAGGGGCTAAATTGCCCCTCAGTGAGATCGTAACAATACCGAGTAACAATACCATCCACAGTGTACAAACACCATTCATTCATTCATTCATTCATTCATTCATTCAAATGGCTTGCTACTGGTCAGGCAGGGCAGAGGGCACACAGTGGGGACAGGAAGCCCCTCTGGGACTCCCAGGCCCTTTACAATGTCAGCACTCTGTTCATCGTCTCTTTCTTTTCTTCCCCGTCTCATCTTCTTTAGCAGGAATCAATTCCATGTGTACCATGTTTCAGAACAGTGTCTTTTTTTGAGATATAAGTCACATAAAATTCACTCTTTTAAAGCATACCATTTAGTGGTTTTTAGTATATTTACAAGGTTGTGAAACCATCACCATTATTTAGTTCCAGAACATTTTCGCCACCCCCAAAAGAAACCCCATTAGCAGTCACTTCCCATGACCAGGATCCTGCCTCTAGCCCACGGAAAACACTAAGCTATTTTCTGCCTCTATGCATTTGCCTATTCTGGACATTTTGTATAAATGGAATCATACAACATATGGCCTTTGGTAACTGGCTATTTTCACTTAGCATAATGTGTTCAAGGTTCGTTTGCATTGTAGCGTGAGTCAGTGGTTCATTCCTTTTTGTGGCTGAATAATATTCCAGTGTACGGCTATACCACCTTTCGTTTATCCATTCATCAGTCGATGGACATTTGGGTTGTTTACACCTTTTGGTTCTCAGGAATAATGCTGCTACGAACATTCATGTATGAGATTTTTGTGTGGACATATGTTTTAATTTCTCGTACATTCCTTGGATAACCATACCAAAGTTACACGTAGTAACTTTATGTTTAACTTTTTGAGAAATTGCCAAACTATTTTCCAAAGTGGCTGCATCATTTTGCATTTCACCAGCAGTGTATGAGAAATCCAAATTCTCCACGTCTTTGTCAACACTTACTATTGTCTTTTAAAAAATATTTTTATATCCTGTGACTTTATTGTTATCTAATTGTATTTTTTAAAAAGGTTTTTATTATTCTTTATCTTTTTGATTACAGCCATCCTCGTGGGTGTGAAGTGGTATCTCATTTTGGTTTTGATTTGCGTTTCCCTAATGACCAATGATGCTGGACATCTTTTTGTGCGTTTACATGTCATTTGAATATCTTTGGAGAAATATTAATATTTATTTGAGACCTGTGCCCATCTTCAAATTAGTTGTCTTTTTATTGTTGAATTGTAGGAGTTCTGTATATATATATATATATCCTGAAAACTAGTCCAGTTTTTTGCAAATAGTTTCTCACATTCTGTGGCTTGCTTTTTCACTTTCTTAATAATGCTCTTTGATGCACAAATGGTTTAAATTTTGATAAAATCCAATATATCTATTTTTTCTTTCGTTGCTTCTGTTTTTAGCATCCTATCTAAGAAACTATTGCCTAATTCAATGTCATAAAGATTAAAAACTATGTTTAGAACAGTATATTTTTTTAACAAAATTTTTTGACCGCTACTTGTGGGAAGAAAACATTACGTATCGAGACCCAGTGTTCCCATATGTGCACATATTACTATTCATGTATATATATTCATGTTCTATAAAAAGTTTCATGAAGCAATATTCTTCTTGTTTTCTATTCTATTCTGTTTTGTTAAAAATGATGTTGGCCAAGACACTCTCAATTGACCCATTTTTTGGCTGGGACCCACAGTTTGAAAAACCAGTGCTTAAGAGTTTACAAAGAACTCTTGTGTACCTGACTTCATTTTCTCCTCCAGGCACAAGTATGAAGCAGGCGATATTGTATCTGTTTTATAGATGAGGAAACTGAGGCTCAGGTTAAGTGACTTCCGGTCACACGGCTGGTCCCTGGCAGAGCTGAAAGTCTAACCTACGCCTGTGCATTTCCATCTTTGCACTCCACCTCCCTGCCACGGTTCCCATACATTAGTGTGCTTAAGAATCCCCTGGGGAAGCTTGTTACAAGTACAGATTTCCAAGCTCTCCCTACAGAGATTCTGACTGCGATGTTAAGAAGCATCTTTTGGAACAGAAGACAGTGAGAAGAACTGTGCGTGTGGAAGGGGAACTGACTGAGGAATTGTGGGACCTGGCTCTCCTCTTGTCGGTTCTGGAACGGGCCTCCACGGATGTTCCTTATGACCGATGGAGCACCTATTTTGCTGGCCTGGGGAGATGGCAGGGGACAAGAATGCAGCCTGCCCTGCAGCTCAGGAGCTCGAACTCCAGGGAGCGCGATCAGGAGGGGACGGGATTGGATTTTTAGAGGTTGCTGACTGTGGCCAGTGGGCTGGAGCCAGGAAGCAGTGATGTTTTGTTTGCCTGAACAGTGCTTGTTCATTCTCTTAAACGAGGAACCAAAATATACCCATAGGGGGATTTCCGCTAATAATTTGATATCTGGCATTTCATGAAAAGTCAGAGGATCTGGTGAGCCCGGGCTTGTGTGTCTGCCTGACCAAGATGGGCGGGGCTTGAGCTGGGCCTGCCCCGCTCTGTTTACCACAGTCCCCAACTCTCTCTGTCATCTCCCATCAACGCATGTGCAGGCTGCCTCGCCCCTGAGCACACGTCCATGCTGCCCGAAGGCCCTCTGCTCTGGCTCGGACAGAGTAGATTTTTCCCCAGCCCCACTTGACCCACATTTGGACACCCTGCTATTGTCCCTCTGTGCTCTTCCTTGTACTGTGTGCAAGGACTTTCCCTGGTGGTGCGCTTTTCTCAGAGAGATAGCTGTGGTGATGTGGGCAACCCACAGGCTCTGGAATTAGACAGCTCTGGGTTTCCAAGCCAACCCCGTCATTTCCTTACTCGTTGACCTTGGGCAAGTTTCGTTACCCCTCAGTTTTCACACCTGTAAAATAGAGGGAACACTTCTCACCTGCTGCTGCTGTTTCTGTCCATGTAGAATAACATTCTTGCTCCCCCCACCAGCCCAGTCTTCCCCAGGGAAGAAGAGCGACTTATATAATTGGCAAACTTGGGACTAATTGCTGCTGTGTGTGGCCCAGCCACTTCTGCTGTTTCTCTTTGGGAGTCTGCCCACCTGCAGAGAACATGCATCCTCTCCATGCTTTTCTGCACCCCAAGTTTCACAGGGGCCAGCTTGGTCTCAGCCAGGGGAGGCTGGGTGGTGAGGTGGTCAGCAGTCTGGAATGAGTGGGTTTATCTAATCCTGGGCTTCAGAATTAGGAAACCACAGACCTAAAACATACTGTCCCAAATCAGCTTTACCAAGAGTAAAGAGGCCATTTGAAATCCATCTCCCTGTGTCTCTCTGTCGGTTCTGAACAGGGGCTGGGAAGACGAGTTCTCTTTAACATGTCCCCTAAGACCTCCGCAGACAGTAGCTCCTTTGGTGGTTATTGTGAGGGGCAGTGCCTGACACATAATAGGTACTCAATAAATGGCGATTGTTATTTTTTAAAATATCACTCCCCCTGTTTAAAAGCAGGGCCAGAGCCTGGGGATGGGTTCAAAGGAACAGGGAAAAATAGAGAGATAAGGAGGGGAAAGCAGGCTTGATGATACTTCTTATACGTGTATGCAAATCACATGCAAATCTCACGCATATTTGTTAGCATCCCTTCTCAGGAAGTCTGAGTGGATGTGGCCCTGGGGAAAATTTGGGTGGAGGTCACTGAATTCCAGGGAGTTTGTGGTGAGAACCAGGGCAGCAGTTGCCTGGGAATGGGTTTTGGAGGGAGGGCAGGGAGGAAGGTTGGTGGTGGGTAGAAATGGGAGGGGTGAGTCAGGTGGGGCTGGGTTCTCTGGAGTGAGGGTGGAGGAGTAGGCCAGTCAGAATGGATCCTGTGGAAGGAGGGAGACCTGAGTGAAGGCGCCAGGTGCCGCCAGTGGCACGGGTGGCTTGCTGTCCACATCCTGCACTCTCCAGCAGCTGTCAGGGGTGGGACTGCTCCTGGGCTCAGGTCCACACCTTAGCCATTCCTGAAGCTTAGATAGTGTGGGACACCTGGGCTTTGGCATCAGACCGACCTCAGTTTCCTTCCAGCTGTGTGTCACTTTCAGCTGTGTGACCGTGTGTCAGTTACTGAGCCTCAGTTTCTTCCTGTGTAGAATGGGTCAATGACAGTCTCTGCCTCACGGAGTTCCCATGAGGATTGCGTGAGAGGCACAGCGAAGGTCTGGGAGGAGCGTGTGCAGCATACATGACTTCTGTTAGCTGCCCCATAACCTTCATGGCCCAGCTCGGAAGGCCACACTGTGCCTACTACTCTCTCTCGTTTAACCCTGATGAGCTCCCCATGTGTACACTCCACATTTCTCCCATTTTACAGATGAGGATGCTAGAGTGCAGTGAGTTTGCATTTTGCACGTTTCTCACGATGTTCTACTGCCTCCTCCCCAGATGTTAGAGCTGGTGGGTCTCAGAGACAGGGAACATCTTCATTTTATAAATGAAATGAAGCCCAGAGAGGTTGGGTGACTTGCCCAAGGACATTCAGCCAGTTAGCAGTGGCAGAGCTGGAGCTAGACTCTGGAGTCCTAACTGTGGTCATGCTCTCTCTCCTGCACATCACATGAAACCTACCCTCCCAGGCCTGGGGCACATCTTGGGGCACTTATTGCGTGGGGTACATGCTGGGTACCTCTGGGGTTAGTCTTGTCTCTCCAAGGAGGCTCCCAGGTCCTACGCCCAGCGGTGGGGGCGGGGGGATTCTGACATGGTGCTGCCTGCTGGGAGCTCTAGGGGGCTTCCTTTTTCCTGCTCACCTCCACTCCCCCCCCCCCCCCCCCCCCCCCCCCCCCCCCCGTCTCTCTGCCCCTGCTCATCGCGGTCCCTCCCCCCTTCCCAGCTCCCAGGCTGTCAGTGTTTGAGGGAGATTATGCAGTGTTGACATTGGAATATGAATTAGTTGAGAGCGGCAGCCAAATATTGGAATTAGGGAAAGCAGGAGCCCAGGCTGCGATCCAAGAGTGGCTGGAACATCTGTGTCCTGGCTGTTCCAGATGCCTGACCCTACCGCCCACCCGAAAACGACCGGTCCCAGAGCCACAGACAAGTTCTGCCACAGCCAAGATTCGGTCCTCCACTTGCCAGCCGCGGCCACAGCTATGCGTCCCGCAGACCTGGGTCTCGTCAGCTCTCTCTGTCCTGAGGCCCCGGAGGAGGCAGATGGCTTCTGTGGTGATCTGAAAGGCAGAGGGAAGAGCACCCAAATTCTTTAAGTGACTGAAAGCCCACCTTTAGTGTTTCTATTGGTTAGGTCAGTATTTGCCAAAATGTGTTCCCTGAAAACCAAGTTCTGCAGATTGTCAATGTTTTCCATAAAAGAGGCCACATGTTCAGGAAATGTGTTAAACAGAGTTACTGCAGGACTTCTCAGAGCCTTTAATAAATAATGTAAGAGGCATTGCGATTCTTCAAAGATGGGATAGAGTTTGTGGTATTTCCCAAACTTGTTTGATGGGTAAGCCTTTCCTCATGCAGAAATGTTTGGACCAATGTTAACAGGTCTTACTCAAGTCTAGCAGCTACTGGTACTGCTGTCCAGGGGCTGGCATGAGGTGGGCATTCAGCACATCTGGGCTGAATCGGAATTTCTCAGAACCTGTTTCCTGCCTCCGTCAAACAGAATTGTTGCACCTGCCCTGGGTGTTTATTTACTTTTTGAAGCCAAATGACAGGACAGCACGTGTAAAAGTGCATTGCGAATTGCATACCTGCCCACATTTCAGGGATGATAACGATCAGCCCTGTTTCTTCTTTTAACTCATCTGATAAATGTAGACACACTGGCAGCTGTGTGGTAATGCTCCCCCAGGGGCTTCTCCACTTTCCTCTCCAGGACGAGAGCCATGTTTAATGCAGCATTTCTCAGTGTGAGTTGTATGCCTTCGTTAGTCTTTTTACATGGGATTGGTACATGGCAAGCTCAGCGGTAGTTTACCGAGTGTCAGGACACAAGGCCCTAGGGCTTGACTCCTGAGTCCAGTGCTCTGTCTGGGCCACCACAATGCCTTCCCCCTGGCATGGGGCAGGGCACCAGCGAGTCAGGTGACAGAGGCATTCCCTGGACCAGCTCTTGGGGGCACCATGCCTGCCACTAGCCATCCTTCCCAGTGCCCCAGTACTGGTGAAGCTCCTTGCAGACTGGCCAGGCCCTAGTGTGTCGCGCGGAACACTCCCTTAAGGAGGCCCAGATCTCTGAGTGTGACCCTTGCCGCCCACACATCAAGGGTGTTGTCCTCTGTGTCCCTGTCTTCTTCTTGCAGGGGCTGTTTGGGCAGCGGCCCCTTTACCCAACCTCCTCAGTGCGGACTGTTTGAAGCAGAAGCCAAAAAAGGCCAGGCCCTCAGAGAAGGACTGCGCCACCTCCTCCAAGAGGCCCAGAGAAAACTCTAAATCATAAAACCAGTGCCTTGGAATCTCTCATTTCTCCTGTCTGGGCCTCAGTTTCCCCACTGTAAGTCAAGGAGTCCCACTTAGCTCTGACAGAATATAAGTCTGTGAATTCATAAACTCCTGCCCCTACTTATGAAATACTTCCTGTAACTCCTTCTGCCCCACTCTGCCCTCCAGTAGGGTCCTCATCATATCTCTCCTGGGGGATTCCAGAAGCCTCCTAAGGTGTCCTCCTGCCTCTGGTACTTGTCCCCTTGAATGCATCTACCTCACTGGCGCCAGAGAGCTCTGTCTAGCCTTTGCTCTCCTCGTGTTCCTTACCTGTGTTCAAACTTGGGCTGGTTTCCTACTGCCCCTGGAAAAAGTGTGTGGCGCTTTTCTGCCATCTCTGCACACAGACCACGTGGAATTCTCTAACACACCCAAACTTCCACGCTTCTCAGCCCGAGCTCTTGCTGTTTCTTCTGCCTAAAATGCCTTCCACCCTCTCCTTATGATGAGATTTTAGGCAACCTGAAAGATTTCATTTCTTCCCTCCTACTTTCCTTTTTCCCCTCCCTACATGCTCTTGTTGAAAATACCTCTCTAGTGTGGCACTTTGTGTTATGTTACAACCAGCAATAGATACACTTTTGACCCGTAAATTTCATTATAGTATCAACTAACCTACGTATTCTCCAATATTTAGGATTTTCTTAAAATTATAAAAATAATACATGCTCTTGTAACATATCCAAATGGTTCAGAAGTAAAAGTGAAATTCCCCCCGCCACCTCTGATCCTATTGGTCAATCTGTTACTCCTGGGGGATCACTGCCCATAATTTCTCGTGTTATTCCAGACCTATTCGTGTGTATGTTCAACATATGTGGACATAATCAAATCTATTTAACAGGCCTCCATGGTGGGGCATTGAAGTTGTTTCCGATTCTTTACTGTGACAGATAACATTGCAGCACCCCTCTTCAGATGCAGCCGTTTCTGTAGGCGGAGTCTTAGAAACAGGATTGCTAGATCACAGAGCTTGTGCCCTTAAAATTTTAATGTACACTGCCAAACTGTCTTCAGAAAAGGTTGGACTATTTACCCCTCCAGCCACAGACTTGCACTGAGGTTTAAATGTCTGTCTCCCTCACTTGAGAACAAGGCCTGGGTCTTATTAATCACAGCATCCCTGGCACCTAGTAGGCTCAGTAAATGCTTCTTGAGTGAATGGATGGGTTGCCAAGCCCTAGCCCTCTTCCCCCGCAAAGTAGAGACCCTTATGTCCCCAAAAAGTCTGTGAAGTCAACTGTGGGACCAGGAGAACTTGACCCATTCCATTCGGCAATCTGGACGGCAAAGAATCCTGAGAAGTCCTGGGTACTTCCTTGTAAGTGGGGAGTGTGTGGTTTTGGTCTTCAAAGCTGGCCTCAAGGATCTGGGTTGCCATGGCAACTCTTGAGCAGTGCCGCCTTTTCCCTTTCCCCTTTCCTCCATTTTGGGAGCCTTGGTTGCCATAACAACGATTGGTCCACTCCTCTTCTCCCAATCCTGCCATAGGACCTCCAGCTTGCTTCCCTGTGGGGGAACCAGTGTTCTC
Organism: Rhinolophus ferrumequinum; assembly: GCF_004115265.2. Lineage (NCBI taxonomy): Eukaryota > Metazoa > Chordata > Mammalia > Chiroptera > Rhinolophidae > Rhinolophus > Rhinolophus ferrumequinum. The sequence continues at coordinate 15,075,680 of NC_046294.1, forward strand.
AGGACTGGAGTGACCTTGATGTCAATGGACCCATGCACTTTGGGACCCTCGAGAAGAGATCTGAGGGGCACACCCCTTGGAAAGGGGTGGCAGCAGGAAGCAGCATAGCCACTGTGAAGGGGAGAGGGCCCAGATGAGGGAAGAGTGAGGGCCTTGCTCCTTCCAAGGCCAATTGGGTCACTGTTGCCTGATGACCAGAGGGTGAGGTTTAGGGGTGGGTTTGGGGGATCAATAAACTTCAGGGGCTGTGTAGCCAAGCATGCTTCCTCAACACTCCCATTTTTTGGTGGCAGAACTGATAGAGCAGACACCCTGACCCATCCCTCCAGGGGTCCTCTGCCTTGGAGGGAGCAGGAGGCCTGGACCATCGAGGTCCCTCACGGGCCCTGCAAAGAGCACCTTGGGGTTTACTGCAGTCCTCTTTAGAATGCTCAGAACAGAGGCCTGAAGAACACCATGCATTTATTAACACGATGGAATACTCTGTGGCCAAATTACAGAAGGACATCTGAGGATTCTGGTGACACTTGGAAAGTACTGCTCAGAGAAAAAAGCAGGACCCAAATTGCTATGTGGATATTGACAGCAACTATATAATACCAGTGTGGACTTCTCAGAGACTGGAATTTGGAGGAATGCAATATAAATGCAAATACAGTTTCCCCACACACACCTGCTTCTCCTCCAGCATTTCCCCCTCTCTGTGAATAGCCTTGCCACCTGCTCTGTTGCCCAAACCAGGAACTTGGGATTCAAACTAGACTCCTCCCTCTGCCCTCATGCCCCCTTCCTATTAGTCACAAGTCCTGTTGATTCTACTTTTGAATAGTTTTCATGTTTATTGTCCCTTACATGGTGACTGCCATTGCTTGAGTGCACTTCTTTGTCATTTCTTATGTGGAAACCATTGTCATATTGCACAGTGGGTCACTCTCTTCCCGGGTGTGTCTGCCCCCTACTCCCTCAGCATACCTGCCATGCTGCTTCCTGAGTGGCAAATCTAGTCAAGTGACTCTTGTTCTTTATGCTCTCCATTTGCTCCTGGATCAAGGACAAACTTCTTGGCATGCTCAAGGCCTTTCATGATCTACTTCCTTACCCCCCTCCAGCCTCTCCTCCTTTGAGGCTTGCTTCCAGTGGCATAAAACTAGGCAGTTTTCTTTCATTCCTTTTGACTGAACACACCGTTCCCTCTGCCAGGAAAGCCTTTTCTGTCTCATCTTCCTGGTCAATTCCTATCCATCATTGAGATTTAGCTCAAGACTTTACAAGATGGTGGAAGAAAGATAGATAGTTCCACTCCATTCTCCTCCTGAAAGCTGTACAGATACCACCACCAGAGCAGGAATGGAAGGCTGAATTCTGTCTTTGATGGAACTAGGAGACTTCTATACACTCCAATCTCAATACATGGAGGGGGAAAACACAAGAGGTGGTGTAAATGACTTAGCAGAGAAGAGGAAGATCTAACCTCTGGGCTTATGGGTGGGAAATTACCGAGGGGAAGCAAGCTGATTAACTGTGCAGTAACCCAAAGAGGGATTGGAGGCATCAGATGCCACAGGGAGTGGGATAGAGACAGCGGCTAACAACAGGGAGTAGTTTGAAAGTTTGTGTAAGAAGCAGGTAGACCTCCAAGGCCTCACCTTCATCCTGTGCATCCAGGTGTCTGTCCCTCTCCATCTCTTGAGAGACAAGAGGCTCTGGTCTCAGGGAGGCCAAATGTAGATAAACGGAGGAGTGAGGAGTCCTACTAAAAAGCAGGGGGACTGAGCCTGCAGTTAAATGGAGCGATCCCCAGCCCTTTTCTCTCACCCAACTCCAGATCACTAGAATCAGGCTTAGGTCTGCATCCTCCTTCTGAGTCCACAAGGAGATAGAAGGATATTTTCTCTGGAAGAACTAAACAGCCCCAAAGAAATGACCACTAGATGCTTAAGTTTAGAGGTTAGCAGATAAGCTGGCAAGAGTGACTGGTTGTCCTACAGTGACTCTCATCCAATTGACATGTCCAACTGAGGCATTTAAAGTCTCCAATTGACCTTTTGGTGGCCGACTTTTAGATGTGAACATAGAGAAGAGGATCACTGACCTCTGAGGGAAGTTTTCCCTCATTTTTCTCTGAGGAAAATGTGAACCAAAAGGAAATGGAGATTATTCAGTGAGCAGGACAGAAGGTCAAAGAAGCCATAATTGATATCCTTAGAGAGATAAAAGGACATATTGCATTCACAGAAACATAATGGAGTGGAATAAAAAAGAAAGAACCAGAGAACAAGAAAGAACTCTTGGAAGTAAAAACTCTGATAGCAAATGTTAAAAACATATTAAGAGTTGGAAGATGAAGTCAAGGAACTTTCTCTGGAAATATACAGAGAGACAAAGAGATGGGCTAGAGAAGAAACAAGAGAGAAAGCATAAGAAATTAGGGGATCAATATAGGGATTAACATTCAGCTAATATGAGTTCCAGACACAGAGAAAGGAGGGAATGAAATTTTCAAAAAAATAATACAAGAAAATTTCCCAGAATTAAAAGATATGAGTTTCCAGATGGCAAGGTCCACGGAGTATCCAACTCAATGAAGAAAAAAATACCCATATCTGAGCTCATCATTAGATCTCAGATGCAGAAATAAAGAGAAGTTCTTCAAAGTTCCTGGAAAGGGATGGGATTAGGAGGAGATGAGAGAGGCACTTGCTTTATGTGCAAAATTTAAGGAAGCACCAAAAAATTCAGTGACCAAGATAAAAACAAACAAACAAACATTAATGCACTATTTAAAAAAATCAAAAATAATGGAAAATAATCCATGATGAACAAATAGCAAAATTTAAAATAAAGACAAGATCTGATCGCGCTTGAAATAGGGTGAGGCAAATGAGGTTCTTGTCTTTATTTAAGACGAGTATTTCATTCATGAATTTTTTTATTAATTTATATTTTAAAAAAATATGCATTAAATATTATATATCTTGATCAGCACATTTTTTGTGCTCCCTTAAATTTTGCACTGGAGGCAAGTGCTTCAGTCACCTTACCCTGGTCCCAACCCTGCACATAAAGGATCAGGAACAACAATGGAATCAAACTTTTCAACAGCAACATTGGAAGTTTGGAGACAATGGAACCAATGCCTTTAAAAATTCTGATTGAAAATGTGTTTCCACCTAGCATTTTATACCAACCCAGGCTATCAATTAAATATGAGGGTGAAATAAAGACCTTCCTAGACATACAATATCTTAAAATAACTTGCCCTCCCATGTACCTTTTCTTATGAAACTACTGAAGGATGGGCTCAATTAAAACCAGGGAGCCAAGAAATAAGATGTGGGATCCAGGAACCCACAGGGACCCCGCAGAGAAGACAGAAGGGTGGGGACCCCGCAGAGAAGACAGAAGGGTGGGGACCCCGCAGAGAAGACAGAAGGGTGGGGACCCCGCAGAGAAGACAGAAGGGTGGGGACCCTGCAGAGAAGACAGAAGGGAAGGTATTTAATTCCTTGGGTAACGGCTAAGGGCCCATCAGGAGGACTGCTGTGCTTTGGCCCAAAGAGCAAGTAAACCCAGTCAGCAGGAAATCAGAAGGCTTTAGGAGGTTAGGGAGTTTGTCCCCAGGAAAATAAATGAGACTGACAAATTATCCGACAGGTTTGGTCATGTGGAAAATTATATTGAGGGCATGGAAAGATTTAGTCAATTGTTTTTGCAAAAAACAAACCCAAGTTGATGAAAAATGAGGTAATTATTCACAGGAAAAACAAAAGTGGACGGCAATAGGATCATAGTCGACTACTTGGCCTAGGAATAAAACGTAGTTACACGGTCAAAATTGAAGACACAGAGTAAGAATTAAAAAACAAAAAACTGAGATATAAGAATTTGGGGAAGATGGGGGAAGGGAAAAAGAAAGGGAAGCAAAACTTCTTGTCTATCACACTAAGATGTTGATTGAAGTTGAAGATGATGATGATGATGCAGTTATTTAGAAACAGGTAAATAACAGAAGAAACAGCTTAGGGAGACCAGGTGAGGAAGATGGGGTGAAGGGTGGAGAGCAAGAGTGTTGTTTTCGATTGTAAGCCTTTTAGCACTGTTTGGCTTTTCAAAAGATTTACAAGTAATACTTTGAGTAGAACGAAACAAAACTGAAAATAGGTTTTTTTCATGTTCTTCCTCTGGGGAGACTTCCTTAACCACTCCAGGCGTCCCGACCCTTTCCTCTAGGAGCCACTTGATCCCTGGAACTTGTGTCACCAGCACTGACACACAGCAGAGGCTCAGGAAGGGTTCTTGGAGACTCAGTGAAGGAATTCCTTTTTGTTTTTTTAATGGTTAGGTTCAGTAGAATTAAAACAAAATACAAAAAACTTTTGAAGAGGTTGAACTGGGAAAGTTATGCTAACGATTAGGGAGATTTGTCTCTCCTTGGCTGTCACAGTTGGTAATGACATTTTTTTTTCTTTCACTTCTGGGGGTGGGGTGGGGTTGGTTGAGGTCATTGGGTGGATGGAAACAGGTTGGGATTTAGAGACAAACACAGCTCCACCATTCATTAGCTGTGAGTTTGAAGCAACTTACTCCACCTCCCTGAACCTTGCTTTCCTCATCTGGACAGTGGGGAGAGTAACAGAGAAAAAATACTTTGTCAGGTTGTTACAAATCAGGTTGTTAAGGGTTAGGAGAATATGGGTAAAGTGCCCAGCACACAGTAGGTGCTGGTTAAATGGTGGCTGGCTTTATTAAGTTCCAGGATATTTGGTGATAGCCGTTTTCCCCTTGATTCCTCTTCCTGAATTCCGGTCCGTACAGAACCTCCGGGAAGCTCTGGCTTCTGCGTCAGACTCCGGGGACACTGGGCTCTGTGTGGGTGGACTGTACATTAGCAGAGTGGTTCAGAGCATCTACACAATTTCAGGGACATCTGAGTCATTCCATTTTGGGAGCTGTGCTAAGATGGTTTCAGTGGCTTTGCCTGGTTTCTAAACAGAAATTATTTAGGTGGGAACAGATTCAACTTGAGGTTTCCATGATTTTCACACGACCTTTAAATATCTCTAATTTGTAGTTTCCTTCTTTCTCTAATGAAAATCAGGATCATCTTGGAAAAAAGAAACAATGTGGTGCTGTTGCCCCACATATGTTTTAGCTTCCGTCTCTCCCTCTCATCGACTCCAACCGTCTCCTGCCCCCCTCGGTGCTCCGCTCACCCACTCACCCGCAGAGGGCCTCCATCCACCACTCCGTGGGAACTGCTGGCTTATAAATCACCAAGCACCTCCCACTGGCCACATCCAGAGACCTTTGGCAAGTTCTTTCTTCAGGCTGCATTTAATGCCCTTCTGGAAATGTTCTCCTACCTTGGCTTTGGGACACAAAAGGAGTCTCCTTATTTGTGCATTATTTTTGAACTCCTTTGTCTTCACTGTGATTCTGTGATCATTCCCTAAGGTCCAGTCCTTTCTTTTCTTTGACTCTATTGCCTTTATTCTTGGGGACTGTGGTGACAGTCACCACTGTGTGGATTGTTCCCTTGGCTCTCCCCCCATTCCATCCTAGTCTCTTCCTGGACCACCGCTCTTGAGTCTTCAGTGGGCTCCCCGACATCTTCCCTGAAGTGTCTGGACGTTACCTCATCTCTAAGACAGACCCTAACTCCCATCACCTCACTTCGCTGTCTTAGTCAAAGGCTCTTAAAACCCTAGAGTCACACTTTGCTTCTTTTTCCTTCATTCCTTCCCCCTCAGTTTTACTTCTTGAGCCAGTCCTCAGATCTAACCAGGGTGGCCACACTGTTCCAAAATACGTGGTCACCCCTCTCTTACGCTTGTACCCTCTGGGAGGGCACACACACTGTCACGGTCGCGTTTTGCTCATTGTCTTAGTGTTAGCCCGTGACATGTTGTCTCAGAGACAACATTGCATGTTGTCAAATGGTGCAAAACATCCTTTGTCCCAGTGAGTCAGCCACCAATCCCCCCAAAACCGAGCCACGGGCAGTGTGTGGCCTTATCGCCGTGCAGAGCATCTGTCCCCGAGGGGCAGACGGATGGCATATTCTTGGCATCAACTTGCCCAGAGCTGGGTGTGGAGGGGGCAGGCGTCCTGTGAGGTTCATAGTTCAGCTCTCTCCATAAAGTCCTGTCTCCACTCTGCAGGGCAGGTGTTACAGCCCTAAGAATTTGAATTCTCCAAATTCTTAGAGCATGTCTAAGACAAATCAGTTATTCTCTCACTTCGCTAACACATTATTATGCTAACAAAGTCTCTGCCTTTTTACTTAATCTTGCCAAAGAGACTCTCACCTCAGGAGATGGGAGGTGATGCACAGCCCACCCGCCACATCTCGTATTCCTCCCCACAACGTCTGTGTGTCTGCTGGTCATCTATGTGGGATATCCGTCTACTTCTCTTCCAGCTATGTAGTTCCAGTCCCGCGATTCTCCAAGGTAGGGAGGGGTCTTCGCCATTTGCGGGCCGTGGATCCCTGTGGCGGTGTGATGAAACCTCTAAACAAACCCCGTCTCAAAAATATGATTTCAAATACATTAAAAAATACACAGGATTATAAAGGAAACATTAGAATGCAGTTATGAAAATATTAGAAAAGCAAATTGTGATATAATAATACCATGCTTCTTTATTAACTTATTAAATAACCATTATCATTTCAAAGTAGCAATGAACATAAATGATATTTTGACATATCTGCAACAGTATATGTGATAGGAAACTATCTGTTATTTATATCTACCTCTGTGGATTGTAGCCCACATTTATAATGGAAGGAAAAGCTGAGTTTCAGTTAGAGATTAGTGAACACAAAGATTAATGTTTTTCCTCATCCAAGTTCACAGGCTCCCTGAATTCTAAGATCACGTGACTTCTTACTGTGAGCCCCAGTTGAGAAACTAACTCCTGCTTCCATCATGAACCTGTCCTCGACTACCACACTTCTGAGTTTTCCCTCATGCTGAGCTCTTAAAGTGTTCATTCATTCATTTTTCAAAATTGCTTATGTTCACACACGCCATTGTCCCTGATATTGGAGGTCCAGATAACAATAAGCAAGACCCAGTTTTACAATCAGTGGGAGAGATGGACATATTGTCACCCAAATATAACCCCAAATATAACATGAAAAGCTTCATGGGAGAGCTTTAAAAAAAGGTCTGTACTATTCAGAGAAGGCACAAGTTAATAGTTCAACTTGGCTTAGAGATGGGGGAAGGAAATGTTTCAAGAGGAAGATGACATTTGAGCTTGGCTTTGCAGAGGGAGTAGGATATAAACCATTTCCACATGGTTTAATAGATCTGGCTGGTATTTTTCTTTTATCCATCTTGCCACAAGTAAATATGAAGCTCCAAGCAAGTAGGGATCATGTCTTATATGTTTTTGTATTTCCCAGAACCTGTGACAGGACTGAGCATGGACACCCAATAGATGCTTATTGATTAATTAATAGTATGTGTATTTTTTAATGTAAGTCTCTGTATCAGTTAGTTATTGCTGTGTAACAAACCACCCCAAACAACAATTTGTACTTCCCTTGGGTCTATGGGTCATTCTGCTGATCTAGGCCAGGATTGGTTGTTCTCAGTTGGGCTCTGTGGTCACTGGCAAATCAGCCAGAGGCTGGCTGGTCTAGAATGGCCTTGGTTGGATGACTTGGCTCTCTTCTGCATGCTGTTTCAAGTTGTGCCTGCCTCCAGTTTGCTGCTGTTCCTTTGGCCAAAGAAAGTCATAGGCCATGTCCCGAGTCAGTGTAGGGTACACTACCCAAGGGTAAAGATACAAGGAGGCATGAAAAAGTTTGGCCATTAATATAATCAGTGTACCATAACCTTCACAACTAAACAATCAGCTTCAAATCCTTTGTGGACTGGGACGATCTAAATCAATAAAGAAAATAGTTAAGTATAGAGGGGCAATTTATAAATTCATCTAGTGATGTGGTCTCTCCTGTGGCTATATCCTAAGTGTTTTAAAAATGTTATCTACAGAGACTGGCTGCACCATCCTTTTATTATTATTTTTAACTGGATGCAAACCCATTGAATTGTCCTTTCATGTTTGATGTTCCATTAGTTAAGCATCCCACACAATTTTTCATAGAGATGTTTTCTTTCCCCCCGAGGATGTCTGCAACAATCCAGAGCACACTTTCCTTGGTACTTGACTCTACGTTGCTATAAATATCAGACATTCTGTCAGCAGCTCAGGGTCGCAGCTCAGGTTTCCTGAACCAATATCACTTGCCCCTCTGCCTTGAGTTGTGTCTGTTAGAGGCAGCAGCCTGGGAGCCAAACTGTAGTGGAAAATACAGGTCAGAAAATGTGTTCTCTGAATAATGAAGGCCAAAACTATGTGTGTGTAGTGGGCAGATTTATCCATACAATTGCTTTTAATTCTCCAGGCTTTAGTGTAGGTGAAAGCCCAATTTGAAAATAAAGGATGGTAATATAGAGTGTGGGGGGTGTGTGTGTGTGTGTGTGTGTGTGTGTGTGCACGCGCGCGTGCGCGCGTAGCAGGCTCTGGGCTGGTGGTCACGTAGACCTGAATGTGAATCATGGCTCACAATTTATGGGCTATGTGACTTCTGGCAAGTGGCTAAAATGTTTGAGCTCCATTTTTCCCTTATCTGTAAAATGGAACCATTCATACACCAACCTTTCAGTTTGTGGTGAGGATTAAATGAGGTGTCATGCTTACAAATATTCACTAAGTGTTCGATGATATTTCTTACAGATTAAAAAAAAAATCTGAACGCAGTTACCAATAGTAGGAACAATGTTCTCTGTTTGGGAAGAGGACCTAAGCAGCCTGTCTTCTAATCCTAGCCTTGTCACTAACTGCAGGGCCATCTAAGCCTCAGTTTCATCATCTGTTGAGTAGAGCAATTAAAATTGTCCTGCACGTAATTCACAGCCTTGTTTTGACAATCGAATGGCATATTGTACAGGGAGTTCTTTTGCAAAAATAATTTAAAATCCCCTTGAATCCATTTGAAGTAATGCTGCAGTTATTGGTCCCTTTCTCATGAGATTTTATGGAGTGCCCAGCAAGGGTTTTGGTCCTGTCCCTGTTGTTTGTTAGTGGTACTGAGGAGAAATTAAAATTACAAGCGTGTTTCCTCCCAGATGTTGTTGGTACAGGCTCAAGGTGCTCTTTTTTAACTGGGACATTAGGCTTTCTTGACATAGACAAGAATTCTAGAAAGATGACATTGTGCCTGATTCATTGCCTCTGACTCATTCTCTCCTTGATAGTTTCTTCAACAGTAACTTTAATTACATCACTTACTTATTGTTTTTTTCCTTGATTTATTCTCTCCCTATAATTCTTGTTTATCATCTCAGTGATTGGCCCGTCTCATCTCTGAGACTTGTATAAACTTTTTGGACTCTAGAAATAGGATCTGAGTTTCTCATGTACCTCTCTTAATGTGTACGTACACCCCCAGGCTGGTATACTTAAAATACGTCAGCAGAAAAAATACTTTTGCCTTTGCTAGTGTTCCACAGAGCTTGTCTTACTGAATGCTCTCAGGCACCCTACAACGCAGATGTGACCCAGTTAAAAAACGCAGGAACAGAGGCTCTAAGAGGAGGCTATAACTTGTCCAAGGTCAATATGGTAGATTGCAATGGTGGCCCCAAATCTTTATTTTTTTTGTATCTACACCTTTTGCCATGTCATCTGCAATGTCCCCCTTCTCGGACTCTGGGCTTGGCAATGGAACTTGCTCTGGCCAATGGGATCGTGGCAAATGTGATGTAAGCAAAAGCTTGAAAGGTGCTTGTATGATCTATCTGGTTTGCTTTCTTTCTTGTACCTCTGCCATTGCCATGAAAACATACCTGGGCTGGCCTAACGGAAGTTGGGGGGCAGGTGGAATAGAGCTGAGTCACCCCAATTTTCCCAGCTGAGACAGCCTAGATCAGTCAATGGCTAACCAAACCCTAGCCATGGAACTGGGCAGAACCATCGTCAGTAGAATCTAGCTAATCATCCTAGATGCATGAGCAAGAAATGCTTATTATTGTATACCACTGGATTTCGTGGTTATTTGTTCCATAGCATTATTGTGGCAATATATAATGGATAGAATCAGTGTACAGGAAAGAGCAGGTTTTTGGAGCTGGGTGGGCCTAGGTTTGAATTCCAGCTCTGCTCTTGGGAGTGTGTTCCTTTTTGAGGCTAAATTTCTTTATCTTTACAATGAGGTAATAATACTGCCCTCATAGGGTTGCTGGGAAGATGAAACACAAGGCGAGATAAATAAAGCCCTTGGGATGCAGTGTGGATCATAGGTGATGTCCAGAAGGTGGTGGCTTCTCACAGCAATGCTCCAAAACAAAGAACTATGGGCCCAGACCAAGGGCTGTTCAGATACCATCAGCTCAATGGTAGCAATGAGAGCAGATGGCTCGGTTCTACCCTTACAATGAAACGCAGCTTACCTGAACCCTCTATTGTAGTATATTGAGCAGGATAGGCCTTAAAAACAAGAAATAATAATGCTGCTTAAATTGGGGGGCTGGAAAAAAGCCAAATTCAAGATTTTCCTTTGGGCCTGTGGTTTAGCCAAATAGATAGTAGTGAATTGACAAAGGGTGTTGCTTTTGTCTTGGGTGTGGATTTGGTACAGATAAAGGTGCTCAAAGCACTGTCGGGGGCAGTGGTTGGCTGGTAACTCTTGCTCGGACACTGTCGTTTGTACTCCTGCCTGCACTTGCATTTTGGATGACAGATCATTCAGGAAATGGAATATTTCCCGAGGAGGTTTTGCTTTGTCACTTGGCCTTCTTTTCTGGGCCCTTTCCCTTCCTTTGAAGCCATTGTCTTCTTGACATGACAAATGTACTCAGGTAAGCTTCTGGCTAATTATCTCAAGGGGGAAGGAAAAATAAAACACACCCAAAGTGAAATACAGGGCACTTAACTCTGTAAACTCCAAAAAGGTATGAGACACTCTTTGAAGATTAAAAACCATATATAAATATATATACATACATATATATATATATATATATATATATATATATATATATATATATATTTTTTTTTTTTTTTTAAGGACTAGTTTTTTTCCTGAACAGAATTAAATTGGGATGTTTTCTATAAAATCCAGCTCCTTTCCTCCCTCCCTCTCCACTCCTGCCCTCAGATACCTCCCTTCTCTTTATCTTTTCTGATGGTGGCAACAGGGTGACAACAGTTAAATGCACTGGGCTCTTCCTCTAGGTCATTGTGTGACCTTGGATCCATCCCATGGCATTTCTGAGCATCAGCTTCTCAGCAGTAACGTGTCTACATTTCTATAAAGATCTCTTTACAATTTTTTTTTTTTTTAGGAATGTAAAACAATATCATTTCTTAGTTCCATGGTTGATTGGGCTCAGCTGGGAGATTCCTTCCTGGGACTCTCATGTGGTTGCCTCAGGTGGTAGCTGGGTCCGGAGTCACATGAAACCTCGAAGGGGCGGCCTGTCCAAAATGGCCCCCTCTCACCGCTGGCAGTTACAGCCGCCCGTTAGCTGGGAACTCGCCTGCGAATGTGAAATGGAGTACCTACACGTAGCTTCTCCATGTGACTTGGGCTTCTCACAGTGTGGTGTCTGGGTTCTGAGAGGAAACATTCCAATACGGGGTGTTCCAAGACACGGCAAGAAGCTGCAAGACTTCTTATGACTTAGAATTAGAGGTACCAGGGTATCACTTTTGCTACATGATCAGGTTTCTTTTGATGCTCAAATTTTACGATTTCATGACCTGGATCTCCTGTCTTCTGCTACTGAATCAGATATAAGTTTATGAAGCAGAGCAGAGAGCCACCTGGGTCTGGGCACAGAGGGAGCTATGTCTGAAGCTAAAGATGTGAAAATGTGATGTATGCATCATCCCAATTATCTGGGGAGGGGGGCAGGGTAGATTGTCATCACCAGGGGCTGCCGTGTTCCTTCTGTGCCCACCCCTGGGCTCTGAATCTCATCCCCTTAGTTCACGCTGCCACTCTCTCTCTTAATACAATTAGGATATTAAGCATGTGAGGGTGAGAAAGAGAAGATATAGTTTCTGCTTTTTACCTAGATGAGAAGACAAGCTATGAGGAAAGAAAAAGATTGCCACGCACTACAATGAGTGTTGAATGCCAAGTGGGTGTCACAGAAAGTGCTAAAGGCATTCAGGGGAAAGAGAGATGGGGGAAGGAAGTCTTCCTGGAGGAGGTAACGCTGGATTTGAATCTTGAAAACTGAGTAGGAATTACCCAGGAGACAAGTGGGAAGGGTATTTCAGGAAGAGGGACCTGTATGAGTAAAGCATGAGGAGTGGTGTGTCAGGGAACAGCCGCCAATCTGGGGTGACTGCCATTGAGGAGAGAGGTGGGAGGTAGTAGAAGACGTAGCAGGAGATGCAGGCAGGACCCAGGGTCATGCATGGCCTGGGAAGACCGGCAACATCATCCTCATTTTTCTGGGCAAGGATGCAGAAACTCAGGAAGATAAAGGGACTTGACTAAAGTCCCTTTGTAAGTGACCAAGTCAGGATTTGAACTCAGGGTTATCTGACTTCTCAGTCCTGTCCTTTTCCCAACATAGCCAGCTGTCCTCTAACTTCAGTTGCTGCCACTGGGGTTCCCAGCACCCTCTCTTGCTTCTCTGAGGTTCCTGGCAGACTAAGGGTGTTGCTTTTCTGCATCATTTATTGTAATGACTTCAGTGAAACCATCTTGTCCTGGATCAGTGAGCGGCTCTGGGATCGATGAGCAGGGCTGGCTACCAGGGAAGTAGGTCTCCTCCCCTTGTCCCTGCCAACCCCAGGGCTGAGCTCCTGTCCCCATGCCTGGGGAGCAGGCAGTAGGTCTCAAAGTGACAAGGAAGCAGAGATTTCCTGGCTGGCTCTTGGGTGCTCAATCTCCCTGGCCCTGCCCACTGCTCTCCTTGCCTGTTTGCCTTCCGCTGGTTAATTTGGATTTACAGCTGCAGCTCCAGGACGGTGGAGCTTCAGTGCAGACCCAGTAGGCAATGAACCTGAACCCCAAGGGAGAGGGGCCACTAGCCCTGTCCAAGATGCTACCTGACTTTGGGCAAGTTGCCTATTCCCTCTGAGACTTCTGGGAAAAATGACGGGGTGGAAATTGAGATCCACTAGGCTGTTATTCTCCATTTGCTTCCCTCTGATTTAGGGTCTCCCCTTCTTTGCCCTGCTCTGTGCCTCAGGAGGCTGACGCCTGTGAAAGGAATCAGTGGGTGTCCTTGCCAGTTGGTTTGGTGAGTGGGAGACACTGGCAGAGGACTGGAGTTTGGGAGGAGAGAGAGGTTGGAATATTTTTCCCCCACAATCTCTGTTTTGTTGTAGAGGTTGTGAAAGCACTGCCCTGCTTGGCCACAGCTCCTGCCAAACCGCCCTACCCCTCTGCCCCAGCCCTCACTGGGCTCCAGTAACACTCCTTCCTCCCCGTGATCCTTTAGGCCTGGCGTGGCTTTCAGGGTTTTTCAGCATCCCTTCTTGATTTCTGTAATCATGCCCATCGGCCTGGAAAGAGTCCTCCCTCATTAAGATTTCTTGAGTGGCATTGTTTCCTGCTGGGACACTGACACATCCTCTGGAGGCCCCTTCCAGCTTCAAGGAGCTGGCCGACTCTCAGGGCCCCACATGTCGGATTATCCTGTGAGATAACCCCAGAGAGTCCAAGCCGAGGGACCCCAGCTCCTCAGCAGCGTTTCCTCCTTTCCCCTCTAATCCTCAGCTCCCACAGCGGTAGCTCAGATCCCCATTATTTGGTTTTGTTTTAACCTTACTTCATTGAGGTGTAAACTAAGTACAGCAAACTGCATCCATTGAAAGTCCAATTAGATAAGTGTCCATCCTTTTCCCCCGGGTCTGTTCTAACAGCTTTGTAATTGGTCCCCAGCCTTCATTTTCATCCCTGCAAATGTACAATTCTCAGATCGGATCATGTCATTCTCCTGCTCAAAAACCTTGCCTGGCACTTCTGTGCCTTCAGGTCAAAGCCCAAACTCCTTAGAGTAACATGGGAGGCTTTCATGGGCTGCACTTGAATGCTCCAGGCTCAGCTGCCACCACATCCCGTGGGTGCTCCCGCCATCCAAAACTGAGTCACTCCCTCCAAGCTCTCTGCCTTTGCACGAGCTGTTTCCAGACCTAACGTACCGCACATCCTGGCCCTCCGCGCGCCTCATGGATTCCTCTTTGCCCTTGAGCATCAAGCCGAAGCACGATCCCCGCTAGGAGTTCCTCCCCGGTGGTGCTGGCCCTGAGCAGAGCGCCCCCTCTGTGCTTCCCCAGCACTTCGTGGGTATTTCTGTTATTACACTGATCCTGAATCATAAACGATGTCTGTCTCTCTTATTCGAGTGTGAGCAGCTTAAGGTTAGAATCTGTCTTTCATCTCCATACCTTGTTAACACTCTGCGTGGTCCATCATTTATCATTCATTCATCCATTCAACAAATATTCATTGAGTGCCTACTATGCGGCAAGCATTCCTCCAGCACGGGGTTAAGGGAATTGCACAGATAGGTCTTCTAGTTATTCAGCGGCTGTCTCTCAGCTCCATATCCACCTTTTATATTCTGCTTTGTGATGCTGGGGCAGGGGGGTGCCACACGCTACTTTCCTCCTTTGCGGTGGGACTTCTGTTGCCACCAGCAGTGGCACTAGAAGGGGACTCGAAGGCAGAAGGAGCAAGTAGGGACCTGTTCTTTCCTTTCTGCTAGTTGGATCCCATCAAAGTGGCCTCGGCAATGACCCTTCTCTCTGGTGGTGCAGCTGGTTCTGGCCTCCCGCCCCATACGAGGCTCCCAGAATAGCCTCCAGTGCCTCCTCAGAGGTGAGCAGCACCCGGATGGTTGGAGGGCCGGGTCCCAGCTCTGTGGGCTCCTTCTCCGAGTTCCTAGATTCTCACAACCCACTGCTTCCTGAGGTTATTACCTCTGTCTTACTTCAGTGCTCCCTTTTATATTGTTCTCCCCTTGTAGTATGATTTAAACTACCCCCTTTTATTAAATTACCACTGTGGAAATATCTAGTGCAATTCTTGTGTTCTTGGCTGAACCCTGACTGAGGCAACCGGGAAGGTCCCTGGTCTTGTGGACTTCCAATTCAAGCCGGGGACGACAGACAACAAACCAATACAAAGGCCAGTAATAAAAAGTGTTCTGATGAAAAATGAGACAGGGTAATGGATAAAGCCTGGGCTACTTTAGACTGGGGAGTCAGGGAAGGTCTCGCTAAGATGACATTTAACCAGAGAAAGAAATGGTAAGTTTCTGTCCATGCAAAGAGCTGGGGAAGACTATTCCAGAGGAAGGGCCCAGCTGGTGCAAAGGCGTTATGGAGGGAGTGGACTTGTATTCAAGGTTCAGAAGGAATGCTGGAGTGGAGGGGGGGAGTCGGGGGTGCCGCAGAGGATGAGGTCGGAGAGGAAGGCAGGGGCTAGGTCATGGGGGCCTCCTTAGCCATCAGATAGACTTAAAAAAGATTCTGAATGTGCCGGGAAGACTTTGGAAGGTTTTAAAACACGGAAAGTGACAAGATCTGTATTTTTAAAAGATCTCTCTGGCTGCTGAAGAGGAGACAATCTGTAGGGTGCAAGAGCCGAAGTTGTTCTCCCCCCAGCAGAAGGTAGGCATCTTGCAAGGATGAGGAAACCGAGAGACCGAGAGAGCTTTCAAAACTTGTTCTGGGTCACCAGGTTTTGGACTTCAGGTTCCCTGATCCATGCTCCTTTGTGGTTGCCCATTCTCTAAGTGAGGTGTCACTGACTGAGCCCCAGGCAAAACTTCTCAGCCTTGCTCAGGAAGGGGACGAACCCCTGGGCAGCCAAACACATGCTCTTGACAATGTTCCTTCTTCAGGAAAAGTCTGGGGGTGCCCAACTTCAGGTTTATTCAGGTTGTGCCATCCTGGTCAGTCACAAGAGGTGGGGGAGCCTAGAAAGAAAACAAGGCTCCCTAGGGATTTCTGTCGATGTTGGCATGAAGACAGTCCTAAAGTTACATATTCTTTTTTCCTCTTCCAGTCCATCAGCCAACCCTTTTGACTCTCCCTCAAACCATTTCCCGACTCTGACCACTTTTCTCCAGGACCACCAGGGAGCACATGTTCAGGAAGCACCATTTCTGTTCTATCCCAAAAGGCATCACCCACATAGGTTATAATGTGAATGCTGCCCCCTGGAGTTGTGCAGAGGTTCTGCTTCTCCCCATCCCCATGGCCGTCGCCCTCTTTCAGCCACCGTCCTGTCTCACACCTGATTTATTGCAGCTGAGAACTAGGTCTTGTGCAAGGGAAGATCTCGGCCAGGAGGGGCTTCACAGATAGAGTGGGGCTTTGGGGTTCACCTTAGACAGGCAGAAGGGGCACTTTTGGGTAGAAGGTAGGGATCTCTTTATAAGTAGAAGTGAGAGTAAGAGAAAAATATTTCTATATACTTCAGGTAATAGGTCTGTTCTTTACTGAAAGAATCCTTCCTCCTGTGGATAATGTAATCTGGCATTTTGGGGGATGGGAAGAAATGGCTGGATGGCTCCCAAGAGTGCTACTTGAGGCAATTTCAGCATTTTTCTCCACAGTTTGGAAAAAAGGATGGATGGAAGACTGTGGATGAAGCTGAGAAGTCCTTTCACGCTTGGGAGCTGGAGAGGCACAAGGTTTGGGAAGCCCCAGAGCCTCTGACCCCCTTCTAAACTAGCCCTGTGTTCTGACGGGCTGTCTCTGCCTGCCTCAGTTTATTTATCTTACTGATTTGACCACGTTCTTCCTCCCTCATCAGATCCCTATTCTGTCTGATCGGGCCAGGCCTCCCACCTGTCAGTGTTACCTGAGATTGGCTGGGTTCTGAAAGGTCCGGCTGGCTTCCCTCTTGCCGCCATCAGATTCTTCCTCATTAAACAAATGAATCACAATCCTAATTAATTTGAGCAACAGAATTTATGTAACTACTCCCAGCAGGATGTCTGCTCTCAGTCGGTAGCGAGATTAATTCCTCTCTCTGGGAAATTCCAGCCGTGCTGGTCAATAAACCTTAATGATGACTGAAATCTCCCATCTGTCTCTGCTCAGGGCAGGTAACCCCTGCTAACTAGACACCCAGTGGGCTTGATGCAGTATTCCAGACACCGGGAGGACGAGAACGAGAATCTCCCAGCCTAGATGGGTCCTGAGCCATGTGGAACACACAGTAGGTGTTCAATGAAGGACACGGACTGCCCACCTTAGGGACGTTCTGAATCACTTAAAACCCACAGGAAATGTTCAGTTTCTATTTACAAAATGAACAAGACTGTGTGCTGCTCTGTTACTTAGAAAACAGTCTCAATGTCTTGAATGGTAAGCAAGCCCCTCTGGCCCTTTCCATTCTTTACTCTCACTACTTGCCATGACCGTACCCCGTTCAGTCTTTCACTATTTTTGAACTTTCTGGATTCAAGAGACTTGGCTCTTGATGTTCCCTACCCTTGAATTGTCCTCGTCCTCTTTCTCCAAAACAGGCCCCATCCTGGCTGCATGGGAGGGAAGAGTAGTGAAGTGGAAAGTATTCTGGAATTAGTTCTAATTCTGGCTCTGCCACTTACTCGTTGTACTTCACCTCTCTGTTCTTAACCTTTCCCTCAGATGTAAACCACACGAGGTTCTCAGGAAGACTAAATAAGGAAACATGGGGAAGATATATCTCATGGTGCGTGACTCATTTAGTGACAGGCAGTGTTTTAGGCAATGGGGATACAGTGGCGCTCAAGACGAGATTCTTCCTCCCAAAGAATTTCTAGGAGATAATAAGCAATAAAGAAAATACATAATCTTAGAGAGGAGTGCTCAGAGAAAATCCAATTGAAAAAAAATGTATGGAAAATGACTGGAGTGAGGAAGTCTTTGAGGAGATGCCATTTGCTTTGAGACTCAAATGACGGGAACAAACCACATTAAGACATGGGGGCATGGCATTCCAGAAAGGGGGAAGACTGATTGCCAAGGCCTTGATGTACAAGTGAGCGATGATCAACAGGCTAAGTTTCCATAGGACTGAATAATTTGCTGGTTACCCAAGTAGGAGGTGCGAGGGGCAGGATTTGAACCCAGGTCTTCTGCTCTGAAGTGGGGGGTGCTTGTCACTACAGCACAGAGAGAAAAGTGAGTGGGGGGTGAGGTTAGCGTGGAACACACTGTCTTGTCCATCACATCTAACTCTTGCTGACAATTGCCTTCCAACTCCACCAGCCCAAGTTGTCATGTTGGGGACCACCAGCCCTAAAAGCTCCCCCAATGGATCAGTTCTAATTCCTTCTTCATTTACAGCAAGAAAGAACCAACTGCTTTTATAATTTAGATTTTTTTCCTGATTATAATACATGTTCACTGTAAAAAATAGAAAGTGTATCACAAAATAAAAATCAGCCAGACTCCCAACCTCTTCTTTAATTTCTGGTGTTTATCCTTCTGGTAAGTTCCTACGCATACAGGTACTTTACAAGATTCTGAACATCCTGCCTGTACAGTTTTGGAATATGCTTTTGTTCCTCCTGTCATGAAAAAAAAAATGTCTTCAAATGTATTTTCCACGGCTGCATAATAGGTGACTACACGCCAACCCAAATGTAACTATTTTAGGGCTTTTATCATGATAAATAACACAAAGATCCTTCTTACCTGTAAATCTTTGTTACATAATGTTCCAGGGGAGTAGGGGAGATGCCCTCCCGCCTGAGTACTGTGTCCTGTGCTCAGGGAAACCACTTTCTTAGTTGTGGGGAGAGGGGCACTTGTGCTCCCAGACACCCTGCCCAAGACTGTATAACATGGTTCATAGTTGCTCTACGGAGAAATGGACATTGTCACACTTTATCTTCATTCTCCGCCTCTCCTTAGCATTTTTGTCCTAGGAAGGATGCAACCGGGAACGTGAGAAGAAAGCAGGGGGAATGCAATTTAATGTTACCTTTTGAAACATATGTTTAAATAATACTTTAGACACATGAATATTGTTTCACAATTTCTTTAGTTAAATAATAAACTGGCAGGAAAGTGAGACCAATAAGATCAGGGCCTGGCCTCAGTAGGCCAGAGTCTAAGGTGACTATGCTTTGCTTCTGTAGGGACCTCCCAAGGGGGTGGGCACAGGAGGCAGGAGTCAGTGGTTCTAATCACTGGGGATGTTGGGTTAGAGTGGGAGATACCCATGTATAGTAGGCCTGAAGAAATACCTGGTACCCAGGGGATGTCCGAGAGAACATTTGAGAATCTGAGTGTGTGTGTAGGAGGGCACCATTCACTCCCACTAAGGCAGGGAGGGTGGGTCTGTCTTCTATGCTGGGTGCTCAGGGTAACGCTTTGCCTTTTGACTACCACCATCCTCACAGCTTCCTCAGGTTCCTGTTTGGCCTCAGAAAACAAAAGGAAAAAAAAATCAAACCAGAGAGAAAGACACAGGAAAAGAGACAGTAAGAGAGAACAGAGTAAAAGTGAGAAAAATAAGACAGAGGGTAAAAATAGCTTTGGGGGAGGCTGATGGTTTGAAAAGTAGAAATCTTTTTGGTAGATGCTTAAGCAGAAAGGGGTACTTTAGGTCTGGAAAAAAAATTGTTATATCTCTACAGCTGACAACCTCTAACTCGTAAGGGCCAATGTCAAGTACTCAGATACCCCATGGGTCAGAGAAATGGCTTTGTCAATTGTACTCACTACAGACCATCCCTCTAAACTGGTTTGATGCCCTCTTGTAGAAAAGCAATTTTTCAAACTTTCTGGAAGTTGATTACTTCTCAATGGAGCATACAATGGAGAGCTTGGGCCAGGGAATAGCCCTTCCTGAGCATGCCTTAGGCCCCCTGAATTTCTGGGGGAGGGAGTGAAAAGTGGACATGGGAGTGGCCGGGGCTAGAGCCAGCAGGTGGGAGGAGTGAAGGCCTGGAGAGAAAGATGTGGAGAAAAGAAAAGGAGAAGAGGAGGACAGCTGGGTGGAGGAGGAAAAAGCTCCACTCTCCTTACCCACACTCACCTCTTGCTGCCAAACAGTTATTCTGCCTTCCCTCCAGGCTGCAGGAAAGGGCATTCTAGCATCCACTGGAAAATCCCAACAGTCATTGTCAGCTTCGGCAGGTGGTGTTGGTTGAGAAAAATGGAGAAGACGGCAAATGCAGGCCTTACTCAGGACTGTGGGAACAGATCCTTGTTCAACACTTTTCCAAAGGACCCTTTATAGAAAACTACAGGAAAGAAACAAAACAACCATAAATGGGGTTAGAGGAGATTCTTCACTCCTATCTCCATAGATTGCCCTCATCCCTAGCCTTGAGTGAGTAGACACTAAAATGCTTCCTTTATTTTGAGTCCACACTCAGAGGCCCTTCTGGTAAACAATTACCCCCGCTCCCTCTCCATTTTGGCCCTAAAGCTCTCCCTGCTAGACGGCATGTCTCTTTCATTCTTTGTGAGCATTCTCTTGGCTCTGGATCGTGGAAGCACTTCTTCGCCACTGACCCATTGCCCTCCCTTATGTTCACAATAAAGTGGCCTGTGGTTAAGCTGGGTTCTCTTTCTTGAGATCTTCCAAAACAACAAAAAGAAAAGGGGTTTCAGAGATCCTGGGGAATCAACCTTCTCCTTATGAAAAGGCAACTTGAAGCCCAGGACAACTG
Source organism: Rhinolophus ferrumequinum (assembly GCF_004115265.2). NCBI lineage: Eukaryota > Metazoa > Chordata > Mammalia > Chiroptera > Rhinolophidae > Rhinolophus > Rhinolophus ferrumequinum. The sequence continues at coordinate 15,096,349 of NC_046294.1, forward strand.
GGAGGCTGACCCAAGGTCTCGCGGTGGGGGGACTGCAGGGGTGGGGAAGAATCCAGCCAGCATAGCTTTCTCGTGCTATCACTATCATTAAACCCCAACACGTAGATGGTGCTAAGCCTTTCCCCTTCCTCCTTCACAGAATGTAACCTGCATGTGGGTCTAGGCTGACTCAAACATCCTCTCCCCACGCCCACCAGCTCATGAAGTGAGCTGAGCAGACAACGTGAGCAGGACACCATCTCCGTAGGTTCAAATAGCCAGGGAACTGTTGGCCTGCCCTCCAACATCTGTTTCCTGTGAGACGGTGCTGCTTATTGGCCCAGCAGACGTGATTGACAGGTCAGTAGCCCAATGACTGATGAGTCTTGGAAGCTCGCCCGGCAGTTACCAGCCTGTTCTCTCATCACGAGACTCTGGGGTAACGGTTTTGGCAAGATCAGTTCAGCTATTTTCGTACTCAGAATCCAGGGTCGTCTTAGGATATGGTGAAAGAGATGACTTTCTCCCTCAAAGAAGGAACACATTTGAGGGTCTAAAAGTACAAAATGAATCCTCCAAAAGAATATGGGCCCGTCATACTGAATGAGTCATTTAATGAAAGTGGAGCTTGATTGGTTAAAACTCTGGTGGGAAAATGAATGGGCTGGAGGGAGGAAAGGTGGCCAGGGATGGGGACAGAGGACTTAGGCAGCCCTCAGAAGGCCAGAGTTTAAGGTGTTTACTGCAGCTTTTATAGATTGTGTAAGATGCTGAGGGCATTCCTGGGGCCTAGATAAGTGCTGGGACCTGGGTGAAATGATGGGGTCACTGCTGGGGACTCTAAAAGTCCCAGAGGCTAGAAACCAGACTGGTAGGCAGGTGAGGCGGTGGTTGTGATGTTTTGGCCATGGAACTGGCCTCTCTGCAAAGGTCTCTAAGTAAGAGCTGGCTCGGATGGTGAAAGAGAGGCCTAGACTGTGAGATGACTACTTAGAATATATAGGGGTGGTGGGAGCACAGATATGGAATGGCTCATCTTTTAAAGCACAGCTGCAGAAGAATGGCAGTGGATCACCACATAACTTTTTAGAAGAAGTAAGAGATAAAGTGAGATGAGACAGGAGTTAAGAGAGAAAAAGTTATCACAAAAGAAAGAGAGAGCGTTGTAGGGACTTAGAGCTAGAGTCCCAGACAAGCTGAGCAAGTATATGCTTGACACATAATTGTTAGACTCAATATGTGCTAGCTATTATTGCTCCTCTTGGAGGCGTGGGGAAGGGGCTGCCCTAATGGGATAGGAACCGAGTAGAGCAGTAAGAGGGAGAGCTAGGAAAACAGGACATTCCAGCTGTCTCCTCTGTCTCGCCTGTGATTAGAGAATTGCGGAAGCCGTTCTTCCATTGGGGGATGAGAAGGGAGGATTGAACTAAAGAATAAGGATGTTAGTGTGTATTGGAGCCGGGAGACCAAAGGATGGGAGGTAGGAATGAGGAAAGATTGTCCTTCCCAAATGTATCTTAAATGAGTCCTGCTAGCAGTGAGGTGAGAGAGGGAGATACAGGTGAGAATGAGAATGAAACATGATGTGGGGAGGCACTGGGTGAGCCATGTCATTAATGGCTGGCATGGTTGCTGGGGTAGGGGTGTGGGGAGGAGCCCATCTAGTTGTCTTTCCTAGGAAAAGGGAATAGTGGTAAGATTTAAGACTCCGTTGGAAATTCCCGTCAATCATTGTCACAAGTGTCAACTTTCTCAAGGACCTCCGGTCTTTGAGGGTCGAGAGGGAACGATTCCCCCAAGAAGCCTGAGACAAGGAAACCATTTTCTATTTGACATGGAGGGCGTGTGTCAATGGAGGCTCCTGAATACTCTGGAGAATACATAACACAGGTCCTAAAGGTTCGGAATAGAGAAAAGGAAACTCCTGTGAGGAAACTTCATTTCCTTTGGCCTTTCCTATCTTCACTAGTTTCTGTGTTACCCTTTATCAAGGCCTTGAATCGGAGGCATTTGCTAGGGGGTGCAGAGTGGGCAAGGCTGAGATTGCTAAGAGAAGGTGATGTTGAAGGAAGAACGAAGAATGCTTTTGAGTCTCCAAATTACTTAATATAGATCTGTTGAGGGGCGGGGACCCAACAGTCCCACAATTGAGGTGGAAAGCCACTTGGACCAGCCTACCCAAACTAAGGGGCTCTGGTCCACAGTGCCTAGGGAAAAAAGGAGGGAGGGAAGGTAGGCCAAAGAGAGACAAGAGGAGATACAGAGAAGAACGCAAAGACGAAGATGAGAAAGATTGAGGCAAAACGGAGACCAGTGACAACAGGTGCTGGGCTGGGACTGACCAGACTGAGACACAGCCCTGAAATGAGCTAGTTAACTTAGTTGCCAAGTATTCAAAGTCTTTCCTATTTCTGTTTCCACTGAATACGGTTTCAGTAATTTAGAAAGGAAATTTATAAAGTTCTCAGCGTCTTTCAAGAGTCCAGGAAATATTGCATTTGCTAACTTACAGTAACCATTAAGGTAGTGGCATTGCAGCTGGGGCACTAAGGCAGTGATAATAGTGACACAAGAGGGACTGTTGGCCCTGGAGTGGAGGGTGACGGAGTACTAGTACGCGGATAGGTGAGCATTAGACCAGCCCACAAGGAAGGCTGGTTTGTGATGATTTGTCCACAGTCAGAGACTACAAATGCTTCTGATAAATTGAGTAGGGACCCAGGCAAGAGGCTGGGAAGGAAGTATGACCTGGGCAAGAAGGACACAGCTACTAAACAGGGCCCTGAAGCCAACTGTTGCTAATAAGGGAAAGTACTCTCCCCGCCTCTCCAGAGGGAAGCCAAATAAGCCAGAGAGGGTCATGATTGAGTCAGAGGGAGAGAAGAGGACATAAACAGAGAGAAACAAACAAATATGCTAGGGAACACAGAGAGAGGAAATCCCATCAGGTTGATTCTTCTTCAGGTCCATCTCGGGAGTGTCTTTCTGCGCCTCCTGAGATGGTCCTAACACAACACCAAGGATGTTTAGCATAAGCCCAAGGTTTTTTGAGACTTCAGAAAATGGCCTTCATACTCTACTCACTTCTGCTAAACTCAACGTCTGGGAAGTATATATATGATGGAAAATGGATTGTTCAGTGTGGGAGGGTGAATGCCTTCCCTGTGGATTGGCCTTGTCTTGGTGACTCCAGATGTGGGAAATGTCCAGGAGGCAGGGGGATGGTTGGCTGGCCAGGAGCTAATTACCCCTGATCTCACGTATGTTACCCACGGTCTTTTCTCACGCCAGCAGGAAGTAGCGATGGGGTCTGATGGTCATGAAGAGGTTTTGAGAGGCTGATGGGGGAAGTCAGGTAGGCAGAGGGAACTTATTCTGAAGGGAGAAACAGCCTGTGGGAAGAGGGCTGGTAGGCATACACATCACCTCCCTTCCCCTCTCCCTCCCAGGCCATGTCCTGCAGCTGGCCTCTCTGTGAGACTTCACTTCCCACCCTTCTCAGTCTCTGAGGCCTGTTATGTCATGTAAAATTGACAGTAAAATGAGGAGCAGGGAGTGAGGGAGGGGAGGAAAGAGCCAGAGAGACAGGGACAAGGAGAGACCGAGCGAGCCAAGTTAGTATTGCACAGATACACAGATCCTCTGTCTCTTCTGCCTTTCATCATGATTACGCTCATTCGCAAGGGATGTTTACCTCCTGAATCAAGAATTTAGAGCCCTCTTCTCTGGACCAAAGGACTTTCTGAGCTAAATTTGCATTTGGTGCCTCTACTCGCTAAATAGTGGTTCTTCAGCTTACGAGAAGTTCAAGTGACCAGAGACACAGTGGTTTGCACTAGTTTCCATACAGTGAAAGGCATTTCTGGGAGACAAACCATGCCAGCTGCCCCTTTCCCTTCCACATGGGCAAATATGGGGGAAGGTAAGATGGGGATAAAATGTGCAATAGGAGGCAGAGAGGAGTTGCGAGTCCTTATCCCCTAAATCTGCTGAAATAGTCTGGTTGGGAGAGCAGTGTTGAGGGGGGTGGACATGGCTGGATAGAAGAGCTGATGAAAATCAAATGGGAACGCCATGCGGGGAAAATCAGAGCTGTTTCAGTGTTACTTGGCCCTTCGGGGAGTCGTGTTACACAATCATTAAGTCTGCCCATAGGTCACAAGAAGCACAAGTGGGTATCCCTCAATTGTTTCTTCTACTTGTGGCATAATTGGAGCTTGATGCTTGTAACATTCAAGAGTGATATTTTGAGTGCATTGTGTTTCTCTTTGAGAATGGGAGGAATCCCATCCAATGTGTTGTAAGAGTCACAGGAAATAAAACTCCCTGTCATTGGAAGGCATTTTTTCACTAATGTCCTTCTCTCACCGCAGCTCTCCTTTCCTCCACCAAAGCCCCTCTTAGGAGAAGTGTCCAGCAGGTGGGAGAGTTGCCAACATGGCTGCAGCATTATTGCTGCCACAGGAATGAGCAGAGCGCTTTTACCATAGCAGCCTATGACAGGACTGGAATTTGTCAAAAGGAACTTTGACAGGGAAATAAAAAAGTAAAGAACAAAACAAAAACAACCATCAAATAAGCACATGTGAAAGATAGGCGCCAAGAGAGCTTTCGACTGGTTTGTAACGTGCTGTGATCCTAAGCTTTGCTCTCAGCTGTTTGGCTCTAGTAGATTCCAAACCAGTTCTTAGCTTGGTCTCCTGGAAAATGGATTCTTCCCCGACTCTGGGGGTTGTCTCCTCCACTGTAGTGTCTCTTTCTTGGGTGGGGCAGGCCTGTCCCAGCCTTCCTGTAAAGCTCATCTTTACAGGTTTTACTTTCGTCTCCTTAATCCTCTGGATGGCCCCTCCGCTTTGGGGTCCTGTGCTCTGGTACAGACTTCTCTTTGTTGACTATTCGGGGTGCAAAGCCCTGTTGTCATCTAATTCTAACCTGCATAGGGGGTGTTTTGGGGATGGAAAGGGGAGTCGTCAGATCATTAGCAAAGGAAAGAAAATGCTGCCCAAAGCTCACGGTTCTCTTTGTTCCCTTTTTGAAGACTCGTAAGACTCCTGCTGCCCCACGCCCACACATTCCCTTCTCCTAATGGTCACAGTTTTACAAAATTAATACTGAAAACACAAGTACTGTCAAAGGCACGTTTTCAACAGAAGGGTTATTATTTCTTCACAGAGAAGATAGGTTTGGAGCCTGTAATAATACAGACTAAACTTCAAAGAAAACATGAGCATGCTCAATACTTCATCTAAAACATGTATTATTTATGTTAATATTATATACAAATAAAAGAGTGAATTCGTGCAGCTGCTAACATGGTGCCCAGGCAGGTGGGACGAGACGGTGTGGAAGGACAGGGGCTCTCTTCAGCAAGCTCTGGAGTCTAGTGGTCTGTTCAGGACTCTCCTTGGACGTTGGCTAGCTCATGGGTATGTGGCCTGGGCCTCAGGGTGTCCTTAAAGGGGAGTAAGGTGAGGGATGTGCGGAGCAGAGCCCAAGTTCTGAATGACTCCAGGGTGGCTGAGATACTCTATGACTGAGGTGACTGACGAGGGGCAGGCTGCCTGAGGGAGGCTTTAGGCAGCCTGAAAACTGCGTCTCAGTGGGTGTGAGCAAATTTGCTTCCAAGAAAACTTCCTGGGAAGGGAGAGGAGAAAGCTGGAGAACGGCATGCCTCCTAAAGTAGCCTGAGTATGTCCTGGGCTATGGTAGGAGTCCCAGGGAGAACCCTGGGCCCCACTAGAAGGCCCCGGGGCCCCTCATTACAGCATAGTTGTGGGATAGAAACTTCTAGGCCAAGATAATTTCTTGCCAAGTCACTGAATCCTGGAGAAATAAGAATCGTGATGGTGATTTGGGGTAATTTACTAAAGAAATGCATCATGTTCCTAAATAAAAATGTACCTTTTTAAGGAAGATGAGCAAATAAGAGGATCCGCATCTGACTGTTCCCGTGGAATGCTTCAGGAAGCACACACTTTCTGCTTCTCATCCTCTCTTTCATTTTCTGTAGTTCTCTACAGTGTCCAACACTTCCCTCCCATCCCCAGCTCCCCCCTGATTATTGCGTGAGATGAGGTCAACTGGCCGGTCAGGGGAGATAGTGAGGAAAGAGACGGCTTCATTGAAGGATGGTAGAAGAAATCGTCGTGTCCAGAATTGTAAATGGGACCCCTGAGAATGTGGCCAGACTAGACCACACTTAATAAAACAGGCGGGAGGGCAGGGTCACGGTGGCCCTCAGCAGGCTGGAGTCTAAGGTGCCTATGTTTGGCTGCTGTAAGGGACCTGGTGGCCTCTAGGGTGTGTTAGGAAAGTATTAGAAGGGCCCACAGGTGGAGGCCTTCTGCTGGGGCGCTCTGAGCGACGTGACTGGTCTTCCTGTGGCTAAGCAGGCGAGCACTGCTAGGTGGAACAATGAAATGGTAGGAAGTGCTAGGGATCATGTCTTCGCTGCCTGTCCTGGGGGCCTGAGCCGTGCGTGGGTCCCCGAAGCTAAGGGATTGGTGATGTTCGTCTGAACCCCCACGGGCATCTCCACCTCCTAGGCTCTCCCTGCTCTCCTGAGGGGAAAAACATGACAGATGGAAGGGAGAGAGGGGTAGAGATCAGAGGAGAGAGAGTGGCATGGGAAGAAGTTAAAGTACATAAAGAGGGATGGATATACAATTGAGGAAAAGGTGACAGCCAAGCTCTTGTGTTCCATCAAACATAGTTCAGCTAATGCACAGAGCGTGATTATCGTGTTTGTAGAACGCTGCGAGCATCAGGAAACACTGTTGATTTCCACTGTGCGTTTCAGATAAATCCTCTGAGCTTGGAGAAGGTGTTCACTTGGACAGACGCAGGGCTGAACTTGGTCAGGATTCATTATTCCTGGTTCCCGGTCTCCGCAGGAACGTAGAAGGGGCCGTGGAGCTATGGAGGTTACGACCCCTGCCAGCTGCCTTCTCTGTTTCTTTTCCTGGGGGCTAATGCAACAAAGATAATGCCTGTACGTTTTGTGGGCGGCCCAGAAAAGAGGGTTGTGAAAAGCAGGGGGCTTGAGTGTGGGGGAAGGGCTGTGGTTAGGAGTCCAGTCGAAGAATAGAGGGAAGAAAGGAAACAATGAGACCCCTGTAGGCAGCCCTAATCAGACCCTAGCAGTGTAGGGGGGGGTCTGGGACTGGTGAGGGAAAGAGAAGGAATGGAAGGCGAGAAGAAGAGGAGAGTTAGGTTCCTCCCACTTCACTCAAAACTCATTCTTCAGATGCGGTTTCTCCGCTGTCTGTACCTTGCTCTTGATGGAAATGTCCAGATGCAATGTCTGGGCAATGGCTGACATAATTCTGAGGGAGTTACCCCTGAACAGTGGCCAGGGATAGTGTGTTTCCTTCTTCTTCTCAGTTCTGAGAGAAGGTAGAGGCACAGCCATCCTTTTTTAGCTCCTTCCTGACCTCTTTGCCGTCCCAGCTCGGCTTTTCTCTCTTAAACCTTCTCCTCAGATTAGTGATGTTAGAAGAATTGAGAAGTTTAGCAAAACAAATACAGATGGTAGCTAAAGGTAGCAAAAGGCCGAAGTGGCTTTTTGTCAGGAGAGAGGAGTTTTGGGGTGTGAATCTTCCAATCTACTGGAGCTTGTATCTAATAACTATATTGGTGAAAAATAAATATGCCGGAAGGTGGCTGGGAAGATAAACGGCAAATGCTTTCCTTTGGCTGGCCAGCATCTAAGCTCAGTGGACTAGGACATGGCAGGCCTCTTCAAGTGAGGGCACGGGTGAGGGCATTATGGCATATTGGGTGACATGCATGGGCTGGGTCATTCCTGCGGAATGGTACCGGGAGAGTTTCTGATGAATGAGAAAAGCCTCTCCTGAGAGGTGGAGATTAGGAAGAAGGATCTTTAGATGAGGCATAACATGGTCAAGGTGGCTTCCCCTGTATCAAGGCTGCTTTTGTGGCTGGGTGGTGGCAGGTGCCCTCTGTCCCCTTGTCTGTACCTTTCCTAGCTTCCTAAGGTTTGTTTCCATCCTGGGGGTGGCGGGGGGAGAGGGGGAATCAGATGAGCTGAAGGAGAGACACAGAGAAAACCAGATAGTGACGGAAAGACAGAAACCCAGAAAAGACTTCACCTACCTACTTGTCACCTCTCCTAGACCAGCTACCCCTCAAAAAGAGTCTCCTGATTCAAAGTTATATTTACAAGGTCCTCAGAGCCTTTTAAAGGTGCAGGAGGGGGAAAACACTCAACTGGAACTATGTACAAAACCACTTTTGCTAAACTTTCCAAGCTTGCAATGGTCATCATCTTGGTATAAATCTAATACTCATTTTGTTAATTACCCATGGGCTTGGGTTTGTGTGTGTGAAGAGGGATAGAAGACGGAGAGATGTTTAGAGTCAGAGCCAGGCAGAAGACAGGTCCCCTGTTTCCTTGAACTCCCTGAGGGCAGAGAACAGGCTCCTTTTATCTCTGTGCCCTGAATGGCTAGCATGTTGTAAGAGCTCAATAAATAGGTGTTTATTGAATTGAACTAAATTATTGTATTTCCATGGGGGTAAATACACAAAATTAGCTCTTGTAGTGGAACAAGGGACTTTACAGGTAGAGGGTGGAGCATGATGACATGGTCTGAATTTGGAAATCGACAGGAGAGAAGCAGACTATACCCCAAATAACCACTATTAGGAGAAGGGAAAAGGAGAAGGTCCAAGGAGACAGAAGAGAGAAGAAATGTGAGGCACATAGAGAGGAGCTAACCTGCGCAAGCGCTGTCACCTTTGAACCTGAGCTTGCTTCTTCCTCAGAAAGTCTTGAGTTTTTCCTTTAGGTTCCAGTTCTGGCAAGTAGGATCCTGATCCCTCATAAAGAACACAGCATAGTCAGAGACGACTGTTCCTTAAGACTCAGGATGTAGAGGGAGAGGATGACTTCCCCGGTGGTGTGAGAGTTGGGGAGTTCAAAGCTCTAAAACCATGGTGGAGGCATAGTGGTGGACCTTAAAATAGGACAGTAACAGAGAAGAGTTACTACCTAAATGAAAGATAACTAGTACAGGCAACAGGCGAGATTCGCCATCTGCAACATCTCTTCAGATTGATCTCTCTGCTCAGAGCTGATTTGTTATGGTGTAAATGTCATTAAGTTCAACAGCAACCCAACAGTCTCAATGTAACGCCACAGGAATCTGTCATCTGGGAAATGGTGGCAGTTGCTGTGAGACAGTGGAGTCATGACTACAGAAGAGGGGGAGGTGGGCGAGGAGACCCCTCATCAGACCCCTGGAGAAGAGGGGGCCAGGAGCCTAGAATGAAGGTCCCGTTCTTGGAAATGTATGTGTTGGAAAGTACCTCAAAGGTCTTCTCTCTCCTAGTGGCTCCCAGACTTGGATTCACAAATAGAAAAATTGCCCCTGTAAACTTTGGGGGACAAGGAGTTCTTTGATCAGAATATTAAAAATCTAAATATGAGCTAAAATCACTATCATTTTACAAAAGAACAGTTATTTTAACGCCACAAAAGAAGGAAGGATATAATCTCAGAACATTCTTCTTACGACTCGTTTTTGGGGGCAGACTAGCCAACACTGGCACTGAAGAATCTTGGTCCAATCGACGTCTCTGCTCTGCTGCCTTTACTTTGAAGGCAGAATAGGCTCATACATGGAGCCAAAACAGACTCCTGGAGCTGGGCAGCTGATAGCGACAGCAGCAGTCGCTTCTGTTCAAATCACTGCTCAAATCACACTGGACTAGTTAGTCCCGACTTCCTGAGTGTGATGGAGAATTTCATGCCTCAGGGTTGTTTTTATGCTCTTTTATCAGCAGGGAATGCGTTGCTCTCCTTCACATTTTCCAAGTGGCAAAATCCTATTCATCCTTCAAAACCAGCTCGAGTATCATGTCCTCTGACGTCTATCCTGAGAACCTTCCCTGTTGCCACATCAGGAAGGAATTGTTGATGACTTCTCTGGATTTCATAGCATTGTATGTTCTAATTTTTCATTCATACGCTCTGTTGGTGGCATGAACAGTGTGCTAAGGGGATGACTTCCCTGTGAGGTTGGAGGCTTCTTTTGAGGTGAGGGCTGTTTATGTTTTGTATCCTCAGGGCCTCATGTGCAGGAGGTAACTTAAAGCCCAAATCCTCAGGAGGTGATGGCAGGGAGTTTTGTCAGTTGCTCTACAATTAATGGCCAAGCTTGGCATCCGGTCTCTTGGCAGTGGGTAATAGGCATTGATCCAGGCTGGCAGCTGTTTGATGCCTTGGGCATTTGACAGGTTTACCCTTGGGGGAGGTCTCAGAGACCTACCTGGAGAGATTGGGGAGCAGAGATAAGACTCCAGTGTAAGAAATAGTGGACAGAATGAAAAGCAAGATATCAGCTTGCTCTTGAGGACCAAGTAGCAGAGTAGCAGAGCAGTGGCTTCATCTATGGAAACACTTGTTGGAGGAAATGACCTATTTATCAGGCCTAGTGCCAAAGGCCCCAATCCTAGAACCCAGGTTCCTGGGTCAGAGCAAGATCACCAGCAGTTTGACTTGGCCCAAGTCTACCGGAATGTTCTTCAACAGTTTTGTTACAAAGCTGGCCCCTTAATCTCTGAGTTGCAGATGGGGGACTGACCGGGGTGCTTCTTGGTAGGGAGCAGGTCATAACAGATTGCCGTTCAACGTGTAATTAAAAGTCTTACGATGGAGAATGCTCAACTTCATAGGGCAGTTTATTTTACTGCAGGATAGTTGTGATTATTTTTAAGTTATTTTGATTGGATTAAAATCTGTCTTCTTTATAACTGGAACCCATTGGTTCTATAATAGTTCAGCCCTTGGGACCCTGGAAAAGTCCAAAATCTCTCCTCCGCATAAATAGATGAAGAAAGCCAGCAAATGTCCCCACTAATTACTGTAAACCTTATTGGCTTCCTCAATCATTCTTCCCCCTCCCCCTACCTTCCCTACCATTCTTCATCGAATGCATTTTTAAGTCCTTTACCATTCTGCTTGCCCTTCTCTGGACTTGCTCTAGGCCATTAAATGTAGCACTGCAGTGGGACGCAGATGGGCACAGAGTGTGTAGTTAATTCATTATCTGGATATTGTTGTTCAATTAATGCAGCCCGAGGAGGTGGCAGACAATAAAAACCCCAATCTCTGTTATGTTTTCCATTTTTCTTGAAGGTTGAATGGCTGGTAAGTCAGCTCCTCCATTTTACGCTCAGTGCAATCGATTTATTTTATGTACAGGATTTACCCACCATCCTTAGTAAATTTCATCTTTTTAGGTTAATGTCCTATCTGTCGAGATAGTTCTGAGCCTTAATTCAGTCAGGCAATATTAGCTCTACCTCTATTTTGTGACATTAGCATATGCGGAGGGACACGGTTTTTGTGACTTTGTTTCCATAATTTAAAAATACGGGAGGGGGTGGAGCCAAGCAGAAGACAACTGTGGTTAGGTTCTCACGCTGTGGTGGGTTTGCCTCATTGTCCTGTCATCCTGCACACATATTTCTGCCTGGTTGATGTGGACACTTTCGTTAAACACTTTAATGGGCAAGGTGTCTATTGTGTCTATTGTTTCCTCCTGTCCTTAATCTCAGTCACCTTATCAAAATAGGAAATTTGATGAGTGTAGCGTGACTTGTTATCAGTGAACCTATGATGGGATGGTGTCCTGACAGACGAGAGGAGGATAACACCAGGCTATATTTAGTTTTTGATGCTAATATCCATTGAGCAAGACAATATCTTCTCTTTTCTGATTCTGTGTTTACCAAGCGATATTCTAGTCTGGTCTCTTCGTTGTACCGTCTTTCCAAGAAGGACATGTCCTCTGTAGAGAACTTGGGCTGGCAAATTGCTTATTGCAGAGGAATTAAGTAGCAGTTAGGCTTTAACATCTGTTTCTTAGGAACTTGGTGAATGTGTATCTGTTCACTGGAGCCTGACTGAGGAAATGATAAAATCAAATTTGCAATACATATTCTGCAAACGCAGTGACTCTATCAAAGGATGGCTGTCTAAGGAAGTTCATCCTAAAGCAGCCAACCAGAATTTAGATGAGAGAGAAATCACTTGTCGTTCTACGGTAGGGATCAGGGAAAACTTCCTGGAGGGGTGAGAAAAGAGAAATCGTGTCCATTGGTATCCTTTATTTGTCATTTATCCCTTTTCCTCCTGGACTCCCAGGAACGGATATATAAAGGGAACTGGCAGAGTTAATTTATTAGTTTGCTCTGCCATAGGTGTTGGTATATGAAAGCCATGAGACGTTTAATTGAGGCTGGGATGGTTTTGTAAAGTCCAGTAAGAGTGCTTTCCATTCATCATGCCCCTAACTAGTTGCTTAGATAAGCTGATAGTAGGTTACATCCATGAGTTTACTTTTGAACTTCAACCTCTGTCATTCCTGCAGCTCCTTACCATTGCATGGTTCCAAGGCACTCTGACTGATCAGTCACAAGTCTGGTCTGGTTAGGACCAGTGGCCTTTCTTCCATTTCACGTTTGGGAAAGAACGGGAATAAGATCTCTTGTTCATTTCTTGGCTTTTGCCACTTTCCCAGTGTCTTGCTAGAGAACAGGGTCTGGTTCCTATTTATTTGAGGGAACATTAGACCTTGCCCCCTTTTTGAACTTGAGATATCTCCTTCCTCACTTCCCTGTTTATTACAGACACCCCCTCCTCTGTCTCCAGAAAGATCGACTGAATGGATTTGGGCTTTCCCCCAAACCAAGGAGTTCATTTTAGGTTGTTTCAGTTTTCTGACGTAATGATGTCCCTGAAGCAAGGATTTAAAAGCCTAAGGTTACCAGGTTGAAATTGGAGGGAGAGAGAGAGAGAAATGAAAAAGAAGCCACAACACAAAATTAATATCTAAAATAATGATCCTGATATAAGTATGTTTGTCATGCCACACTTCGTTCCCATGTCCTCCCACTTTTCTTCTCTGCTCTTCTCTTCCCTGATACATATTTCCTCAATCCCTCTACCATCCCAAGTTCTTAGGTTAGTACTTCTTTGTTTTTCCAACATGGCTACGATAGAGAAAATGCCACTTACCAGCGTTCCACCTCCCTTGCTTGTTGTTGGTCAAATGATTACCTCACTTCTGCCATGGTGAAACGCTACTTTAGATTCCAAGAACCTCAGAAAGCGCTAGCCCTAAATGTGTACGTAACCCAGTATGAGTTTTCGTGTAAGCTGTTTTGCCAGAGACAGTGTTAGTGTGCAAAGTTGGGTCATCTCTTTAGACCTTTAGGGTTCCTCATGTTGTGGTGACTGGTGTGACTTCTGCAGGAGCTCAGGGCCATAGAAGTAGAAGAGGCAGGGTAAAGGGGACGGCTGAAGGGTGAGAGCCTCTAAACTATATCAGAAGTATCTTCACAATCCATCGTACAGACTTCACCTCCCTCCATTACTAAGAAAATTCGGTAATGATAACCTTGATCGAATCCCAGTGACCTCAAGGATTTCTCCTTTGAGACTACCATCTGACTTCAGAGCTGCTCATGTCATTATAGTAACAGGATTTACCTCGTGCGCTTGTGTTAAGGGATAACAGGGAAACATCAAAGGTGATCCCCCTTCTCTTTCTACTGTCACCATTTGCATTGTTTTGCTGGGGACACTAAATGCCACCGGCAGCTGATAGTCCCTGCCTTACAAGTTGGGCTTGCAAGAAGCTTGAAAGCTCTTAGAAGTTGAATAGAATATAAGTTCAATAACTAGGAGGTTGTGCCACAGCCTATGTTTAAAGATCTATTGATCTGCACATAACACAGAAGGATTCCAACTATTGTCTGGTAGCTTTAACTTTCTTTTCCCATTGGTCTGTGTTCTGCTTTTTTCTGGTGTTGCTGTAATTGAATCAGAAGCTGTCCTGCAAGAAACGAAATTTAAATTTCCTTGAGGGTAGGGCCATGTCTTTTTCATCACGATGATCCCCGTGCCTGGCAAAACCTTCCACAGTGAAGGTGCAGAGAGCTGGGTAGTTACTAAACGTGGGTTGATGCCTCCTCCTCCTCGGCTTGGTTCACACTTTCCTCTTTTAGTTTCTTTCTGCTTCGTGAAGCACTTCTCAGTGCCCTCTGTGGGGCTAGGCCAGGTCCTGGGCATTTAAAAAATAAATTATTTCTATACTTCCCTGTCCTCAGCCAGATTCACGATTTTAGATTATATACCAATGACTCCCCAAATGTATATCTCCAGCCTCAGACCCTCCCATGAGGTCCAGATTGAACTTTTAACTGCTTGAGTGCCTAGCAGGCATTTCATCCATATCGTGTTTCAACAGAACTCTTGATTTCCTTTCCCAATTTCACCCTCAAATTGTTCCCAGCGCAGTCTCACCTACTTCAATAATGGGACCTACATTTGGGCAGTGCCCCCAAACTGGGTTCACACCTGATTTGTCTGCTTTCTTTACACCTCCACATCCAATTCATCACAAGTCCTGTTCATGCTACTTCCAAAATACATTCTCGGCTTGTCGACTTCCTCATTAGCTCTGCTGTTACCACCCTCATGCGAAGCCACCATCACTGCTAGTCTAGACGATGGATCGATTGATTGGCGTAGACGCCTGTGCTCTGCTTCCCTAGGTCTCACCTCTACACAACAGCTGAACGAGCTTTGCTTATCCAGTTCTGCCTTGCTTAAAACTCTTCTCTGGCTGTCCTTTGCCCTTGGAATACGATCCAAACTCCTTGCCATGGCCTACAAGATGCAGTGTTCCCTCATCCCAGCCTGTCTCTTTGGCTTCGCCATCTTCACTCTGCTCCATCCACTTGAGCTTTCAAGTACTCCAAACGTACTGTTTGCTCAGGATCTTGGCCTAGCTGTTTCTTCTGTCTGGAACGTTCTTTCCTCTGATCTTTGGGCTGGATCTGTCTCAACATTAAGGTCTTAGTTCAATATGGCCTTTTCTGAGAGGCTTTTCGTGTGTCCTCCCCTGAGACCATGTCCGCTGCAGCTCTCTGCCTCCGTCCTCCAGGCTGCGTCTACATAGCTCACATCACTATCTGAAATTATTTTTTTTTCTGATTACTGTCCATTTACAACAACTGACATGCAGGCTCCGTGAAAGCAGGAACACTCTTGCATATATTTCATTGTATCCCCAGCCTCTGGCACATAGTAAGTGCTCAGTCAATAGCTGGGTGTTGAGTGTTGAGTGAGTGAGTGATGACCGCGTTGGCAATGCATATGCAAACGATGCCTCTGTAGAGGTCCTGTTGTCTTCTCCTTTCACAACGCAGGGTTATGCCATATCTCTATTTCCTTAGTAACAAAGTCCTGATGAAGCTGACCACCATCTCTACTTCTTGGGTGGAATTAACTCACACATTCAATGAAAAGGCTAGCTACGATTTGACCCACACCCAGCAGCTGAACATGCTAAGCTGTTAACAGCTTTCCTGGAGTTTCATTTCTTTCTCTGACGCCTTTAATGACTTTCACATGTTAACCATGTCCGAACACTCGAAGGAGGCAGAAAATCTGGAACTTAAGTATCCTCTAGAGCAGGGGTGTCCAAACTTTTTTCAACGTTTTTCACCAAGGGCCCTATGTGGTAAAATACACAAACAGCCGGGCCACTCACTCGAGGTGAAGTACGTATTGCCTCACCTGGTTTATTTAAGTAAACTAAATATATTTTTGGAATTTGCTGCGGGCCAATTAACAATGGATTGCGGACCGCAGTTGGCCCGCGGGCCGCAGTTTGGACACCCCTGCTCTAGGGTCTGTTTTGGGGTCTGGTTTGACAGGAGGTGGAAAGTGTACGGAAGGATGTTCAAATCAATGTCCTTAGTGTTGAACATCCTGTGAAGGTCATAGAACATAAAATGTCCAAGCTGAACAGTGAATGACACTGACTGGACTGCGTGTTTATTGGACAATTTTTGCCCCTTGTAGCTCTTCTAGGTGGTTTCTGATTTCATGCCTCCAGTACAGATTATTCCTGTCTGTATCAATTTAAATTAAACTTCTTTGAGAACCTAAATTTTCATGCCAGCGATGGTGACTTCTTTACTCGCACACATCACTTTACCGACATGTGTCCTTATGTGTGTCCTGACCTTCACGGGCAGCTCTCTGCACCCAGACATGCCTGCACGTGCACAGATGGGGAAGAACTTCAATCTCCATGGAAAACTTTGTTTAAATTTTGTTTCGTAGGTTCTGTAGCAGGAAGGAAGGAGAGCAAGCATTTGTCAAGCTCCCTTTAAATGTTAAGCAATGTTTTCACATGAGGAATCTAGAGACTTTAAAATAATAAAATAATTCTAAAGAACTCTTTCTATCCACTAGGTCTGATGGCATCTTGGTAGTAACAGGCTATCAGAGAAGAAGATGGGTATTGCGTTCAAATAACATTGCCTCTAATTTGAATTTGTTATAAAGAAGTCAAATAGCAGATAAAAAGGGGCTGGATGTTCTAGTCAGTGAAAAAAAGCCTTATTGTCAGAAATCTGGTCCTAGTCAAAGGGGGTATGAGATTCTAGAAGATAAACCAGGATGCAGAGGAAGTTTAGAGTAATGAATCATCCTAGAAAATTCCAACCTAGAGACATTTGTTAAACACATAGTTACTGAGAACCCACTCTAAAGGGGGCTCTCTTCTAGTTGCTGGGGATACCTGGGAAGAAGATGCAAAGGTCTCTGTCCTCATGCAGTTCCCCCCAAGGGAAGGGTCCCTCTTAGGGGGATGATATGTCTTGAACATGAGAAATCTGAAAAAGATGTAAGGCTGGTCCTTTTACACTGAGCCTGGAGAGGATAGCTGAAGTTCTTCCAGATTAGATTTAGGTCCTGCCCTCAAGGAGCTTATAGTCTGGGAGAAAGGAAAGACAAGTAACGGTTGGACTGCAAGGCAAAAGTGCCAACAGTTTCTGCTAATGCCACAGTAATTCAGGGAGGAGAGGTTCTTCAGACCTGAGGTGGAGGCAGGGGGAAGACACAGGAAAATGTTTTGGAAAAGGTGGTATTAGTTAAGCTCAATCTTGTACCAGGGATAGCATTTGGGTGGGTGGAGATTGGTTTAGGGTGGGGAGGCCCTGCCTGGTATAACTCCATGATACAGGCAAAGACTGAGGCGAGAGAGGGATCGTCTCTAAATAGCAAATAGAGGCAACCTAGCAGATGAGCCTTTGTGGCTGGAGGGTCTTCGACAGACTTCTCTACACCCTCGTTGCTGTCTTCTGCTCCTCCAAGGGAAAGAATGCAGGAGCTCTGAAAATAGTGGGGTTTAAGGGCAAATTAAGGCTTTTACCCTCTGATTGACTTGAACAGCCTCAGCAGGGGGAACTAAACAGCTGGAGAGAGAGAGAGAGAGAGAGAGAGAGAGAGAGAGAGAGAGAGAGAGAGAGAGAGAGAGAGAGAGGAAGGAGGAGGAGGAAGAGGAGGAAGAATGGCTATCATTGAGAAGGAACCCAGGGGTGGGGGGTTGGGTGGCTTTGTGAAGGTCAAGGTCAAAACAATGGTACCAGGTTCTCTTTCCAAACAAAAATGCAAGGGGAATTGATGAAAAGGTTTAGGATTGTTGAGAAAGGTACTGAATTTTGTAACCTAGGCATCGATTCTTCAAAAACATGTGTTTATATAGTTTTAAAAGGGTTATGTGATATCTGCTTTTGCATTAAAGTATTTTAAAAGAGTATGTCTTTTTAACAAACAAGAAGTGGGACATTTGTGGATAAAAGAGAAAGGCTGAAAAAGAAAGGCAATAGCAGGGGAAAAAAATCCTCCACCCTGGATCACATAGCCATGGAATTTTTCTTTACCAGGTGTCAGAGTATCTAAATATAAAAATTTGTGTTGTCGTTGCCTCGTTTAAAAGTTAATGGAGAATCCCCCCCACCCCACCCCCGAAAGTTAGCAGGTTATTCAAAACCTCAAATCTCATGATCCTCATCTGTGAAATGGTGAGATTGTGATAAAAGTTACCATCTTGAGAAAGATGGTGTGAGGATTAGCTGAGGTAATATCTGTAATGAAGCTAGTCACCGCCGGTGTGAAGTTGGTGCTGAGGAAACATTGTTGCCCTTCTTTTCCTGTCTGCCTTTATGTGCAAAATCAGGACACAGCGACCCTTCAGTTTTGACACCTATTGGATTTTGTAGGCTTTCCTGTCCCCTACAACTGTTGAGTCAATCTCTTCCAGACTTTTTCCTTTCCCTTTATTTCTTTCTTCCTTTCATTGTCAAGTTTGGCCTGCATACCCCTTCCAGAATGCTCTAAAGCTAATTCTCTACTGAGGTTATTGCTACTACCTCCGAGATGTCCCAGTGGGGTGGACACCCCAGATCATGGCGTCCATCTCTTAGGATTACTGGAGTTAACTCTTGTTATCCTTCTAAACCTGGAAATCCAAGATTGTAAGTCTTCCGGTTTTGGAAAGGGCCACGCCTGACTGCTGAGCATTTAATCCTGGGCTGGAAAGGAGTGTTCGGTGACCTCATAGAACTTGCCTGCAGGGACACTGCCAGGCAGAAGCCATTGGCTTTTTGGGCTTGAGCATTAGATTGTCAGCTGTGCTTTCTCTCTCCTTCTGCTTTTCTGCCCCGCTATCTCCACCACCAACATGGGAACCCCACACATATCTTTTCTTCCCTGGTTAGAGCCTCATTCGCATTCAAGTAGACACATAAATATTCTTGCTCAATTTCATGCTTAGTGAGCTTATTGAGGGCCCACTGGCTGCCTGTTGTAAGGTGGATTGTCGATTTCTCATTAGTAGACGTTCATTGCTGCCTCCTCACCTTTAGGGAGAAAGCAGTAGCAAAAGGAAGATTATTATTATTAGTGGTAATATGGAAAGCTACCCTGCATGCCAGCTACTTTACATACATCATTTAGCATAATCCTTACAAATCTTCAATAACGCTGGAAATAGGTACCTTGTCCCCACTTTACACACAAGGAAATAGAGGCTCAGAGAAGTCAAAAGCTAAGCAAGAAGCATAGCGAGGACTGAAGTCTTTACGTCTCCAGGGCTCATGCTCTTTCAAGTCCTATTATTGTGCCAATAGTATTGAGGGCTGGGCTAGCGCTGTTTGCATGTAACCCGCTACTATGGAAGCAAGCCGTTTGGAACTGCTTTCCTGCGGGAGTGCTTCGGTCCTAAGGCACAGCACAACCCTAAACCTTTCCAGAATGAGACCACCTGCCTCGCAGTATTCAAGGGGTGTCTTGAGCCTTGCTTGAGCTCCAATATATCCCCCATTGCTTTAGATATTTTATTGTTTTCCTCTTTCCCATCTTCTTCTCCCAATACCCAAAGAATTTTTGTATCCAAGTTCTCACTGGATCCTCAAAATAGCCCTGTGACGTAGGTAGGGCTGAGAATGTTGAATGTATGGATGAGGAAATTGAGGCTCCGTTGACTGAAAGGAGCTGCCCCAATTGGCACCGCAGCATTTTGGGGGTAGTACCTCTTTCTGGTTGCCAAAACCAAGTCATTCTCCAAGGGGACCGACTTGCTTGGGGTTTTCAGTTGGGGGCCAGCTTTCTAGTGAAAAGATTGCTTTGTTCTCAGCTGGCTAAGCTGGTCCTGGGGAGGGAGTTCCTGAGCATGGGGGGGGGGTGGGGGTCTTCTAGACCAGTTAATCCTCTTGCCTCCCCTCTTTGGGTCACTCCTTCTATAGATTGCTTTTGTTTTGTTTTTTCTTTTGGGTTTATGTATTTCTGATTTCAGTCTGACATGTGCCACTGGGTGATGTGTTCATCTCCACTGCCAGGGTGATAGAGTTAATCTGTAAGAGAAAATTGCAGGCAGGAGAACAAACCAGGATCTCCTGCAAGAAGACCAGTGTGAGATGAGCTCAGGGTCCTGTTGGGGTTCGCTGTGTAGCTCAGCTTGGGCCTGGAGCAGAACCTGCTGAGGGAGCACAGGGAGTCGTCATTTTCTTGGTAGCTGGAGGTACAGTCGGGAATGGAAGGTGGGAAGGCGGTTCTCAGGGACAGCTCCAGCTTGGTCTGGTTGGAGGAACAGCGTGGACCTGGGAGAACAGACTTCCATAAATCTGGAGGGGAAGAAGGGGGAAGGATGGACGTAGGTCCAAAATGGGCTGAACGCAAAGGCTGGACAGAGGCATCCAGAAGAAAGGGATCTAAAATGAAACAAGTATGTTAAAAGGCTAGGACAACATTTTAGCATGTGGTAGCTACTCAAGAAAAGCAAATTTTCTTTTTGGTGGGGCAAAACCATAGCCAATTGAAAATCGAATGTATATTTTTCATCCAGAATAGAGTTGGTGCCGTTGTTGCTCCTTACTTCTCAACTGAGGGAGACAGGACCAGGGAAAGGCATCCAGTGTGTGACCCTGGAATCAGTCACGCCTGGGTTTGAACACTGAGTGCCACTGTGTGACATTGGCCAGGGGCATTTCACTTCTCTGAGCCTGCTTCTTCATTTGAAAAATGGGGAGACTTTCCTTGTAGGGTTAGAGCTAGATGTCTGTGCAGGAAGGTTTTAGATGCTCCGTCGCAGAGCTATAAGCGCGGTTAGCTGCACTCAGATGGACTGGCCTCGGTTGCTATTGAGACTGGAGGAAGACTGATTAACGAGAAGCCACAGCTCTGACTCCAAGGCCTGTGTTGAAGGCTGCATCCTAGGCTGGATATCCTGGGGTGGGAATTCCATGGGGTCTCAACATCAGGAATCCCTATAAATTAGGTTTCGCATCCATTCAGAAAGGGATGACATCAGCCATGAGGAAGACTTCAGAGTTCCTCATCCTAAATCCCTGGGGATGTGATGACCCTCTAAGTTGGGAGGAGGCTGTTTGGATACAGAGAGTTTGGTCAGGTAGAGAAGCCTGGTCTATTCTGCCTGTCAAGACAACAGAATCTCCTGTAGCCCTTACTCGGAGGACACTTCCTAGATGTCATGCTACAGGCGTCAGGGACAGGTACCTTGTCAACTCTTAGTCCTCACGCCCTGCTGCTGGCTGGCTTCCGAGTTTCTCATGCACGTCTTCAGGACCCTGCTTCTTCATCTGGATCTAGCTGCCCAAAGCCAGCCTGCGGCCTCACGCTCCTCCCTTAACCTGCTGTGATTAGCACTGGAGAATTTGAGACTGTTCTCTCCCAGAAAGCCACTGGGGGCCTTCAGGGAAGCAACTCTCCTGTTTGTACTTTCCTGAGACAAAGCAGTGGAGGATGAGGAGTCTGGATGCTTTGCCGGGCTTCTTGGCTGGTCCTTTCTTCAGATTCTTTCCCAAATCCTTTCCTCCCCAGGGAGCCCAGGCCTCCTGCCTAACCAGGGCCAGGGATCTCTACTTGTGTCCTCACGTCTTTGTCTCATACGCCTCCAGGAATATTGCAATAGCTGCCTAAGCGGTCCTCCTTCCTCTAGTCTCCACCTGCTGCAATGCATTCTTCATATTACTTCCAGAATTTGTTTATTCAGGCCATCACCTGACCATATCAAGTGCGAACGGAGTCTGCCACCTCTGCTCTCCTGGAGTTTACAGTCTAATTAACGACCCTCCGTCAGGGCTGACAGGGCTTTTCTCTTTGCCCTCAAGTGAAATATCCCCAACCATTGCTCCTGGGGTCAAAGCCCGGTGGGGACCCTCAAGCCTTCAGGGCCAGGAGAAACCCCTGTCATGCTGTGCTGCCACTTCAGGCCTGGGCTCTCGGTACCTTCTTCCCTGCGCCCCATGTTCTTGTACTTGTCTTCATGTTTCCTGATTCCCAGACATTCACTACCGGTGCTCGCCTGAACCATCCTAGCTCAGGACCTCACTGAACCTTCCTTCTCAACTCCCCCACGCCCTGGGGGGTAACAGCCCACAGCCTTGCCTACTTTGGCTCCTGCCTCCCTGCGCAATCTTCTTATTGCTTCTTCCCCTTTTGACACTCTTTACTCTTTGGCCATTTTCTCTTGTGTCTCAGAGCTGCTTCTGGAATGCCTTTGGCCCAGTTGCTCCTCTTGAACATGGCGGCCCGTCCTTCCAGGCCCAGCTCAAATGCTATCTCCTCCAGAAGCATTCCTTGACTCTTTCAGGCACAGTGAGGCTTCTTCTCCCCGGCTGCTGCTGTGGTCTCTGTATGCTCCCTTTGCTGCAATTGCCTGAGATGCATGCTTTCCACTAGATTCTAAACTCCCTGAGAACAGGAACTATGGTAATCCTTGTCTTTTTCCTGCCCAATTCAGGGCCTGGAACATACGTGTTACTACACACTTCTGGAGTGAAGGAATTTTTAGCTGAGTTCTTCCTCTCCTCCACCTCCAACCTGGAACAGGGAAACCAGAGGGAGTGGGAGAGGTGGGAGGTGGGGTGGGGGAGCAGAGCGTGAAATGAAAATAAATAGCTAATTCCTCCTAATAATGCCTAACTTCCTGATTTGATATTCTGCATTAATTATAATTACTTGCTAGGAGATAGGGTATTAATCTCCCTGTGTGGCATTTCTGTAGAGTGGCAACACGGTGCCTGTTGCCTGGCAGCTGGTATGCTCAGAAAACCCCAATGGAGATGGAGCAAGGGTCACTCAGAACTCCTGGGCGGTCCTGTTATGCCTCTGCTGGCCACACGAGGGTACCAAGGTTGGTGAGAGATGGGCTTCTGCCCCCAGAGAGCTTGCCACCCCCTTGGGGAGCAAACTTGCACGTATTCTGAATAATAGGGACAAGTCCAGTTATAAAGCCTTTGACTGAGAATCAAGAGGACAGGTTCTTATCCTGACTTCACCACTAACTGGTGGCGTGAATTTAACAAGCCCTTCTTTGGGCATTGGTTTCCTCTTATTAACGCAAAGGTAGGCTGGGGGGATTGAGCTACATTCTAAAAATGAAAAGGGCGAAGCCCTCTGGAATTATTTCCTCCCTCTATCTGTGCCTGTCCAAATACTACCCATTCTGGAAGGTCGGTCTCAATGCCTCGGTCTCTGCAAACCTTTCCCTGTTTGCACCCAGCAGATGGGGGGCTCCTCCTTAGGAGCTAAAGCCATTAGTAGTTGGTGTCAGCTTCCCTTACCGGTCATGCTACTGCTGGGGGCCTTTGTACTCACTGTTCCACTGTGGAAGGCTTTCCCCCCAGGTAACCACATCACAGGCCGCTTCACTTCTGCAGATACTTGTAAATGTCACCTTTGTCTGCAAAGGTGACTTCCTTAACCATTTCTCTCTCGCCATATCGTATTTTTTTATAGCACTTATCCCTGCGTGGCATTTGATATATTCACCTGTTTGTTGTTTCTCCTCTGTAGTTAGAAGGGGAAACAGTTTTGCTGTTACACTCCTGTGGCGTAACACATAGGGAGCACTCAATGAAAATTGTTGAATAAACGAATGGATGAATGAATAAATGAGTCAATGAACTGTCCTCATCACCCCTTTGCCTCTGAGGAGATCCTGTATTTCATGTAGCTTAAAGGACACCTATTTTTTTATTGGTGCTATAGGCTAGAAAGTATTTTAGGGCTTTTACTTACAGTTTCTCTCATTTAGCTCTCACAAAACACTTTGAGGTATCAGTACCCCCCATTTATCGATGGCAAAACTGAGGCTCAGTTTTTTAAGTAATTTGCTCCAGATCACATAGTTAGGAAACAATGGAGTGGGGGTGGGAGCCGAGGCCTGTCTGACTCTAAAGCTCTTTCCATTTTCTGTGCTGCTGCCCCCCCGAGGGTGCAGAGAGAGTTAGCTGCACTGGGCGCCCCAGGGTGGACCCTGCCACCAGACGTGACATATGACTAGTGACACTGCTCAGGGAACTGCCCAGCCCTATTTTCCGTCTTGCTCATCTTTCTTCTCTTTATCCTCCTCCTTCTCTCTAATTTTTCTTGTCTCCAAGCCTGGAGTGCCTTCAAATGCCTGTTTTTCTAGAATAGGCATTTCAAATTCCAGCTGATCCATTGGCGTCCAGTAGGCCTGTTTTTCTCAGTCATTGATCCTAAACTCCTGGGTTGCTAATGAGAGACGGCATGGCCTGGGTTACCTATAGTGACAGCTTGTCTCAGTGATGCCAACGCAGCCCTTCCTTGAGGCCACACGTAGTCTGAGAGACAGGAAACACGAAAATGCCTTCTTCATTAGGTTTATTGTCCCAGTTGAACATCAGGGCCCATCAGTGGCCTTGCTCCTCTGGGGCCAACTGAGGATAAAGCAGAGGAACGGTGGACGTGGCGGGGTGGGGCGGGATGGGAGAGGCCATGGGAGGAAGACACTCGGAGCCCCTCTCCTTTTTAGGATAGTTCTCCTCTCTTGAGACTCCTACTCCTGGACTGGGACTCTAGGTACCTGCTGAGCAAAAGGATGGAAGAGGCAGGCTGTAGCCCCTTTCTTAAAATCGTTGCAGTTGTACCATTTGTGATTGTTTTCAGTCGGAGGATTTTCTAGGACCATCAAACATTTGTAATCCAGGTTCCTTCAGAGCAAGCCAGGAGAGTTAGGTGAGAGTCTGCGTTAATTCCTTTGGGAGGGCTCAGGGGCTTCAAAGGAGAGCAGTGGGAGAGGGTAAGAGCCTCCGGTTGGCCCTGGCGACTCAGAGATAGAGAGAGGGCCTGGGAATGGGTCAAGCTGGAATCTGAGTCTTGGGTCTCGTTTTGGGCTCTAGGACAATTTTAACCCTCTGTGGCAATCTTTGTGACAATACCTGTGCAGAGTGGATGGTCCTTTCTGCCCTCCCAGTGCCCCGTGGATCCCGGATCTTGTACAGACAGAGCAGGCTGCCCCTGTGGGAGCAGGAAGAAGCCTGTGGTTGCTTTCTTTGTCCCAGGACCTCGCAGAAACAGCATGGGGGTCAGGGGCAGGCAAAGGGGGCTGCCCTGGATGTCTGCTGAGGGTTCTTCCAGCTCTGTCATCTTCTGGTTTTATAGGAAGGAGCTTGAGAGAAGGGCAAAGCCTGCACCATCTGAGTCTTCATTCCTACTTTCCTAAGACGGGTGCTGGAGCGACACAGTGTGATAAGGAGTCAGGCCCAGGGGACTGTAGAAATTGAAAGGGGACGATGGTGGAGGCCAGAATGGGCAGCAGGTGGTGCTGAGAGATAGCAGATCCACTGGACCGGGAATGGCCCTCTGGGAACTGGAAGGGGGAGATGGAGAGGAAGGGGCAGCTGGGAGCCACCCAGGTGGAGCTGGGCCCAGGGCAGGAAAAGAAAAACGAATCAAACCCAAGATCTGAGGGTGGAGCCCTGGGGGCTGGGAGGAGAGGGAGAGGTGAGGCTGGGAGCTTTCTCCACAAAAGGCTTCCTTTGCTGTTCAGCCTTTCTTGCCTTTGGCAGCCTGTAGGGGGGGGGGGGGGCCCAGAGATAAGATGATAGGGCTGCAAGATGTGTGTGTGTGTGTGTGTGTGTGTGTGTGTGTGTGTCGCGCGCGTGTGAAAAGTCAGGGTTTCTCGGCAGGGACCTGCTCTGTTCAGTTGAGAACTGGCCCCAGGTGACAGATGGCATTCTTGTCCTAGCATCTAACAAAGAGGAATAGATGCCGGGGCACAAAGGCTGTGAAGCTGGAGGTCCAAACTGCCCTCTGTCCTCTCCCTTCCCGTCCACTCTGGACTTGGGGATTGGCCTGGGGCTAGCTTCTTCCCCCCCACCTGGGATTCGGCATGTCCCCTGCCCCCAACTTGGCAGTCTCTGAGGTCACACTAGTCTAGTCCCCCCAGCTCAGCTGAAGGATGATGATGATGTACGCATCCTTCCTCCTCCGAGGTCCTCTGCGCGGATTCCCTCTTCTCTTCCCATTCTTTTCCTTTAAACTCATTCCTCCTTCCTTCTCTCTTTTGCTTCCTTGTGATCTGATTCCTACATTATAAAAGGAATTATAGGAAACTTGGAGAAGTGCGCACAAAAAAAAAAATACGTAAGAGAATAAACTCAGAACCTCACTGGGCAGAGATAACATCGTTTCTGATTTCTTTTTCTGATCTGGTGCTTTACATAGTTCAGCCTGTAACTACTGTGCATATAGTAATATGGCAAGCTTTTCTCTATAGCATATGCATTTCCCTATGCCATTAAAGATTCATCAAACAGAGTATCAGTAATCATCTATCCTAAGTATTGCCACTATTTATCTGACCGTTCAACTTTCATCAGTTATTACATTTTTACAGTGCTTAATCATTATAAATTATACAATAATGAGCCTCTTAGAGCATTACTCTTTGTCTGTGATTTGGATAATTACTTCTTCCTTTTTTTGCTGCCCGGGAAGTGTTTTCTACCTAACAGGATGGACCTCAATCCAGAGACCCATCTGCAAGGCTAGCTCTAGAGAAAAAGTCTTCACCTGCCCTTTTCCCCTGAGGTATCCAGTGCTTTTCTGTGGCCTTTCCTTCCTTTAGCAAGGAGCCAGGGAGACACTTTTGAGAGGGGTTCTTTGCAGCATCAATTATTCCTCGCCCCGACCCCCCCCCCCCCCCGGAAAACCCCCAGCCTAACAAAACTAAAAGTCAATGTAGCAAGGAGACCACCTGCCTGACTTTTGGGTGAGGTGGATTTTCTTGGCCACATTCTGTTAAATGTGGAGTAGTTCATATGCTCTCTCACCCGTGTGCCTCGGGCCCTGGCCGGGCATCAAACTCGCACGTCTAGCTGACCACGTGGAGCACAGCGAGGCAAAGGGCACCCTTCACCCTGATCCCGTGTGCCGGGGGAGGCTCCTTCCCAGTCCTCCCGAGAAGCTGCTCATGGAGCAGAGCCCCACCCTTGCCTCTAGTACAGCCTGCTTCCAAGTCAACAGGCATTTAGCAATAGACTTGGGGTTTAGCTGGACAGTGCTGTGCCGGTGCCTATGGAAGGGCCAGGCGTCCCTGGTCAGAGATATGTCCCAGTCCAGGCTCATGAGGGAGCCAAACCTTTGCTGGTTGCTATTTCTGTGTGGTTGGACCAGCGCATGTGCGTGCTCTTGTTCTTTTGTTCCTTTTCATTCATTTCTCAAGTATATATTGAGTGATTACTATGTGTCCAGGCCCTGGGCTGTAGTATGAGCTGGTTTAGGAAAAGAGCATGAATGGTTTCTGTTAAAAAGCAGATAATCTGATGGGGGCCTTGCAGGCACACAGAATCCTCACAGAGAACCATACGATAATGATGGGACTTGAAAGGAGCAAAGGTTCTCTCCAGCCTGGGGGCCGAGCTGCTTCCCACGACAAAGCAGCTCAATTCATGTCGGGCCTTGGAGAAGGAGCAGGGGCTTGAGTTGAAGAGATATGGGGATAGGCATTCTAGGTGGTATGGGCCAAGCTAAGAGGTGCAAGGTGCTGTGGGAGGAGAGGGCGCTCTGTGGCTTCCGGAAGCTTCTGTACCCGGTGGTGTATGCAGCTTATCTGAGGACGCACTTTCCCGTAAGACAGGAATATGCTGGCGAGTTGGCATCCAAGTGCGAGGGAGGACGGTGACAAGAAAATGTGGAAAATGGATTTAAGCCTTAGTGAGGAATTCCCCAGCAGCTGGCAGCTGGCCCCTGCCCCCTCACCCCCACCCCGTGGGCTGCCTATGAAGCTCTCCTTCAAGCTGAGCCCCCGTTGGCTTAAGAGGAGGTTGCTTCAACCATGGTGTGAAGTGAGGTCATGTTCGTGAGAGCATTCCCTAAACTGCCAAGCACTCGAATAATGTACCTATTCTGCGGCTAGGTTTTGTACTGGGAGCTTTCCAGGCGTCACCCCGAGTCCTCCTGACAACCCAACAAAGCCCCACTTTACACATAGGGAAGCCAGGGCTTCGGAGCGTATGACACAGTCTCACGGGTGAACCCAGGTGGCTTTCTCAAGCCCATGCCCTAGTCATTCTGCTGCGTTGCCTCTTCATCTAGATGTGAAAAAACCTCTTAGAGAGGCTAGGAGAATTAACGTCACAGTCGGTGACTGACTGGGGTTCAAGCTCGGGCCTTTTGTCTCCGAGGTCTATGTTCTCCATACCTATTGCAGGTGGGGTGGGGGTGGGGTTGGTAGTGAGGAGATGAGAACAGGGGGCCGAGAGGAAAGAGAGAATGGAGAATGGTGAGGACACCAAAGAGCTTTTTTAATTTTTCCTGGTAAGGTTGCCAAGGCCTTATGGTATCCATTCTTGATATATGTGCAAGTGGACATTTGGTCTCATCAAATGAAGGCCATTTGATTCTAGACCTCGAAGGCATGACTCTTCGTGACGCCTTCCTTTCATGGCAGTGGCGTTGCATGTCTCCCCTACGCTGTGAAGTAGGCAAGGTGGGTGAATAGCACTGTCTGAGAGGGGGTGTCTTCTCTGAAGTGTTAAACCAGAACAATTGTGGTTGAGAGAGTGGATTCTTGGACTCGGCCCTGTGTTCAAATCCGGGTTCTGCCACCTGCCAGCTCTGTGATCTTCGGCAAATGATTTCCTCTCCCTGCACCTGCTTCCTCATCTGTAAAATGGGGATAATAACAGCGCCTACCTATTGGGTGTGTTGCAGAGATTAAATGAGTTAATGTGTGTAAAGTGCTCAGAATGTAGCCTGCTTTAGAGTAAATGCTATACGAGCACTTGTGACGATTTCCCGACTGTGGTTGAGTACTTGCAAATACCCTCGGGTTATTCCAGCCCTATGGCTGGTAGCATCCATTCAAAAGTGAAGACCTCATAGCCACCATCAAGGTGACTTTGCTAGGCTTTGGGGACCCAGTCCTTGTGGCTGGAGCTCCTTGCCTTCGGTCTTCTCACCCTGCAGCTCTCTGTTGTGGACCAACATATCTATGAACATTAAAGACTCTAATCCTAGAGTCTTAAATTCAAAGGGTTCCCTGAGACCACCTGGTCCAAATCCTTTGGTCTTCAGAGACTGAGATGGGGAACACGACTTCCCCAAAGTCAACCAGTCCGTCGTAGAGCTTGGACTAGTCTAGGCCTTTGTGTTTCCAGTCCTGTGACAGTACCCCCCAGTTGGCATCTTAGGGGGTCGTGGGACTCTGAATGTCTGAAGCCTCAGGATGGTGGGGAGGCCGTCTGGGTAACCAGCAGAGGTTTAATGAACTATGACATAAAGTGTGTGACTGAAAATGCTCCGCACGTTGGTTTTATAAAACACATTAGCATGCCGGTGGGCCGGGCAAAGAGGAGGAAGAGAGTCACTTCTTTCTTTGTCTGTGTGAGGAAGAAACTGTTTAAATCAGTGGTTAGAAGTGACACGGGGCCTTGGGGAGGAAAGGCTGATTGAAGGCAAGAGCAACTTGGAGTCCTGCTGGGCTGATGGGAAGAAGGAGGGACGCGAAAAGATGTCAGGTGGTGACGGGGGAGCAGAGTGGGACAGGGAGCGGCCCTTCTGTCATGATTTGGTTGGAGGAACACGAAGATGAGTGCCAGGGACTTACAGCGATGGTTGGCAGGTACAGAGTCACAGACGCAGCCCCTGCCCCCGCCTCCTCTTATCTCCACCCCAGGCTGGTGGTACTATATATCTATAGTATCCTTCTTGCAAAACCTGCTCTAGAGTCTGTGGGAACTCAGGCCAGAACCGGGAGCCCCCTGGAGTTAGCATTCTGATTTCACAGGTCTGGGGTGGAGCCTGGGGAACTGCATCTTTAACAAGCTTGCTGGGTATTTCTGTGGCCAGAGGTCCATGGACTACATTTGAGAAGCCTGATTCTGGAATCTGTAGAGCTGAACAGACTTTCTTTTTGGTGGGAGGGAGGAGGCAGCTACTTGGAAGGAATGATGAGTATTTATGCGACATCTCATTGACAATCTGACATTTGTTGACACTTTTTACTGTGTCTCATGTCCTGTGCCGGGTACTCTAGGACCTACAGAGGTGCTCTGCCCCTAAGGAGTTTGGAGACAAGCTCCAATTTGGTATTGGAGACAGACCAATACCAAATTCTTCACACGTGACTTAAAATGGGACAAGTGCTCTCGGGTGGACAGACAACGATCTTGGGCTTAAAGCAGAGAGTGTCAGGAAGAGCAGGCTGGAGAGAATGGTGGCACCGTCTGGGGGACGGCTGGGGTTGCCATGCTGAGGAGTTAGACTTTTCTCTATAGGAGGCCGGAGAGGTCAAATTGAGCCCTACGGAGGTCAAGTGACTTGCCCAAGGTCACACAGCCAGTTAGCAGCAGGACCAGACTTCAAACCCATTCAAGAGAAATCACTCAAGGAATTTTAGTAGAGCCATGATGTGATGAAAAGTGTTTTGGGGAACCTTCATCTTGTATATAAGATGATGGGTCAAGTGTGAAAAATTTTTTTGTTTTTGTTTTTTAAATTATCAATGGAGGATGGGCTGTGCTAGACGGGGTGACCACGTTGGGGAAAAGACTGTACTTGCCCTTGTACTAGGGTGTGCGGACACAGTGGAGTGGAGGCCGCAGGGGGATTCCAGAGGTGTCAGACTTCTTAGGACCTCTCGTAGCCTCTAGTATAGGATGAGTGCTGCCGGGCCTTTGCTGAATGGCTTTATTAATAGAATCTGGAAAAAGATCTTGGCCTCCCTCGTTTATTGGTGGTGAAGAGAATAGATGCCTCTTAGGCAGAAAGCAACTCTCAGCTCTGCCTCCACCCCTCACCCCAATTCATCCTCAGGGCTTACTAAGAACTCGAGAAAATTCATGCCTCAGTTCACCCCGGGGAATCCACAGTCTGCCAGTGGAATATGCATGAGGGAAGTAGAGTGAGAGCCGGTGATAAACAGCCTGGGTGATAACTTCCTCCCTCCTCTCCACAGTCCTGGACAGCTATGTGGGTATGTGGGGAGGGGACGATGAACTTTCCTTCTGTCCTGAGCTGCCTAGGTCAGTCAGTACCTTAGGACAGCAAGGGATGAAAGGTAACACACACCCTGGAGGCAGGTGAACTTGTTAGGGAGGGCTGTGGCCATGCAGGCAGGACCTGGGTGTGGGACAGACCCCACAGCCACCAGAGAAATGAGCAATTTGTCCAGTCCTGGGTTGAGTACAGAGAAAGAGCCCTAACGGAAGATTTAGGTTTCAGGTCCAATCTTGGCTGCTTTCCAGTAGCATAATCTTGGGAAAGTCATTTTGACCTCTATGGGGCTCAGTTTCTTCAAGTGAAAATGTGTGAACAAAATGCAATAACAGTAAGGGGAAAGCTTGGGCTCATTTTATTCTTGCAGAAGAGGATGAGTCTCACACATAAACTTGGACATGTGCTTTGGGAGCTTGGTTGTGAGGGGCTCCGGCTACTGGCTTGGGCAGGGGTGGAAAAGTGGGATGAAGTTTCTTCTAGGAATCTCACCTTCTGATCAAGGGCCTAAAGAAGAAAAAGAAAAGGAAGAAAAGAACTTGCAGATTTTACTTCTGACATGCCAACCTTGAGTGAGGCCCTACCAACTCCACAGCCTTATGCCATATCCTCCCCACCCCTGGATGGATTCTTACTTGGAGCTTTGGTGGCAGCAGGCAAGCCGAGGAGATAACGGGAAGATGGAAGTTCAGGGTGTAGGATGGGGCTGGAGTCAGGAGTTGAGTGTCTGAATGGAAAACAATATTTTCTTACCTGGGACATGGGTTGGTCCAATAACTAACCTTGCAGCTGCCTTCTGGATTTCCTCTTCTAATCCATCCTGTACACAACTTCCAGCTTAATCTCAAAGCACTGGTTTTATGACGAACTTCCCCCACTCTCTCCACATAAACCCAACCTCCTTCAATTCCTTGCAAAAACAAAACAAAAATAACCTGGTTCAGAGTGCCTGACACGAAACATCTAAAACACTGTATCTCATTGGTTTGACACCTTTCTGCTCTGTAATCTATAATTGTCTTTTCACATTTTCCAATTAAGTTGGAAGCCTAGTGATTGAATTTCTTATTGGTTGCCTTAACAAATGTGTCTCGAGCCTGTATTAGATGCCCAGCAGTGTGCTTCAAGAAAAGTGACTCCTTGTGTTCAAGGGGTATGTCTCATCTAGAGACGCTGAGAGATACAAAGACGGAGAATTACAAAGCCATGTGATTAACGAATGGCCTGTTAAGGGGTGCGTAGGATGGCCATGGTGCAGGAGGCTGAGGTATGGTGGTGCTGATGGAAGTTTCATAGGGGAGGAGAGGTTAGAGCTGAACCCACCTTGAAGAATGCGTGGGGGTTGACCAGATGGAGCAGCAGGCTGGAGGGTGGTGGTGGTTTGTGTGTATTGAATGAAATATTCAAAGGCCTGGGGGAAGAGGTGAGAAAGAGACCTGAAAATATCTGGAACGTGGTGTGTATGGGAGCACAGCAAGCTGTGAGTCCAAAGAGATGGGGAGAGGCCACATCCTTATGCGTGTGACTTCCTTCTTTAGAGCTCAGCTCCTGAAGGCAGTGGGAACTTCTGAAGGCACTTTCAATTGGGTGGTGGGGTGGGGCCTCCATCTGTATAGGCTTCTTGGGGGACCCCTGCAGCAATCTAGGCAAGGCATGATGAGGGTGTGAACTGCCTGCAGCTGTAGGAAGGGAGGGGCCAGAGGACCTGCATGGCAGAAGGCAGCCTTACAGGAAAAATCTCCAGCTGCTCTTCCTCTCTTGAACTTCTCATCTTGCCTCTCTTAATCTCAGTCATAGTATCACAGAGCTGGAAGAGAACCTCGAGATCATGTGGTCCAGCGCCTCTTCCATTACACAGAGGGACACGCCTCTGCCGAGGTTAAGAAGAGAAATGGCTGCTGGAGATGCGTAGGGCTCGTAACTGAACCCTGGCTGGATCTGGAGATTAAATCACCTGCATCCGAGGACCACCTGCTCTCCAGTTCCTGAAAAAGAGTGATGCCCCATCCTTTTGGTGAATGAGTCCAAGACAGGCCTGAGCCCTGAGCACAGGAAGCAGGGAGTTAGAGAACGGTGAAGCCGCCTACCTTGCAGTGCTGTGAAGGTGCCATCTTGGTTCTGCTGACCAAGGAGGCCAAAACTCAGTTTTAAAAGGTGACTTTAATAGAAAGTCCCATAGCCCTTTAGCTCCGTCTAATATTAGGAACAGCAAAAAAAGCATGAGTTTGAGCTTTTGAAACTAACATCTAGAAGTACGAACTGAGGTCTAGGAGATACTTCCCGGGAAACAATCTGGGAATTAAAACATGATGGCTTCCCAACTGTGCACATCTAGAAGGGTCAAGAATTTCAGCATCCTGCCATAGTCAGACTTAACTTTGGAAAATAACTTTGGAAAGCTATGCGGTCAATGACTGTTGACGGTACCTGAAATTGTGCTTTGGCATGAACAAAAATCCAGGCTAGTGTGTGGTTTGTGAGGATTTTAAATGCCTATAAGGTGTGAACGAACAGAGCTCTCAGAATCCCTGGAGAAGGGTTGTGGCCCACCCAATAGTTTAGTGTCTTGATTACCGTAATTATGTATCCATAATGCATGTTATAGGAAAGGAAAACAGGCAGGTCCTGGACTATATAATAGTCTAGGTGTGTGTAAGCTGTGTGCAGCCTCTCACATGCTATGTTAATAGTAAGGTCTTGGACACACTGTAGACTGCTTACCTAGGCTTGAACCTGCTCTGCTCAGTGTTTCAACCATGCTATAACATGTCAAAGAGAAGGCAAGCTTGTCCCAATCAATCTAGGCCATTCAGATTTTAGAGGCTATAGTTGAGGTGATGTTGTTGGAAGAAACAAACAAACAATGGATCTGGAATTAAAGAACTTGGCTTGGACACTCCAATGTCATCAGCTGTCATATTGCTAGGCCTCCATTTCCTCATTTGTAAAATAAGCGTTTGTAAACCAAGAGCTCCTTCTACTTCAAGGCCATTTTATAATGAAATGCAAACGCCCTTTGGTATGGCCTTGGTACTTAATAGTTGGTAGGGGTGAAGATGAAGACTTGGGAGAAACATTAGGTAGGGACAGCTCAACAAATGAGTCTAATTAGGTCAGGTGCCCCTGTGTCCCTGGGTGTTCAATGACTTGTGGTGTTTGTCACTTTGTGAAGAGGAGAGCTTTTTGTCTGCTTGATTTTGACGTTCTCCGGGCACTGTAAAGGGCATGAACATGCGTTCAACATTTTCTTTTTTACCATAATAATGACTTTCCCTTTCTTTTCAAATGTGCTCTCTGCACCCCTGCATGCTTTGCGTGGTAACTTTGTTCCTGCTTTGTGCACGTGGTGCCCCCCACCGTCACCCCCAGTCACTCCCTCTGCTGAGTTGGAATGGGAGAGAGGACTTTGCCCCTCCTCCCCACCCCGTGGCGGCAGGAAAGGGCAGAAGAACAGAGCCGCTGTGGTGGCAGATGGGCTGCCGCAGTCACTGGTACCATGAGCAGACAGACGGGCGAGACCAGTAAGAGAGCAAGGGCAGTCCTGCTTGGGACTAAACTCCAGCAGCTCCCAGCCTCAACACAGCAGTCTTTCTTATCTCTGACCCAAGCCCTTCCCTCCAGGGATTCCAGGCATTGCTCTCGGCAGAAACTCCTTCCAAGCACCGCCTGAGGCTCCCCAGTCCAGGAATGTCAACACTGACAACTGTCTTCCTCTTCCTCATATCTGGGTCCCTCATTATTTTGCTGGTCAAGACATGTTTTCTTGGCTGTCTGGACTGTGCTTGTTTAGTTCAGTCTAGTCTCCTACTTCTAAAAGAAAGACAAAACAACCTCTTCCTGCCCCAACACGAATGATCATACCCAGAAATGTTTACAAGACAATTTTTTGATGCACAGTACTTAGCAATGCCTCTCCATAGTAATAAAATTTCCACCTTGAGCGGAGGTGTGCCTCATAGCACATACCGCCTTCTGCCTCTTTGCTTATATGTGTCAATGTCTTCCAGCCAAAGGTTGCCAGAAACACACCTCAAGTTGAACAAACTTGGTTTATCAGCTTATTGCAACAAAGGAGAAATGTACCTCAGGGGGCCATGGGTAGTCTCAGTAAGAGGTGTTAGAAAGGACTTACTATTGCATCTGGGTTTGTTTAAGTGATGTCGGAGGAGGATTCGAGGAAGAGGGGCTTCGCTCTGAATTGGATGCTACCAGGAAGAGACATTAATTCTGCTTGGTATCTTATCTAGAAGGCAGGAAGGATGAAGTGAGACTCTGGCCACAATTGGTAAAGAAGCAGAAGTCACTCTGTATTAGCCAGAATAGGAAGATGTCTGGTCATTGTTGTGAGGTGGAGACACAAAGCGCTAAGTGACACTGCCAAGTCAGGACCTGTCAGAGGCCACTTTTCTCTCTCTTCCTTTGTCTCCTTTCTGGCCAAATGCAAAGTCAGACTGAAAGGCATTCATCTGTGATATTCAGCTCTTCACTGTTGCCAAAGTTTTGCTGATTAGGAGGCTGTTTAGCGAATATAGTCTGTAGTTGGACAAGAGTTAGTGTCTCTTGCTCCTTTGTGGCAGGGTGAGTTTCTTACTCTTCTGAGGTGACAAGGGCCGCCCAGTAGCTTTGACAACTCTGAACAGAAGGCCTCTGTAACACAGGTGGTGACCAGAAACAAAATGTGTTATTGGTTCTTGTAATTGATCCTAAAGACAGGAGCCTGGATGATCAAATCCAGACAATGAACACGTGTCCCAAATCCAACTGGTTTTTTTCTAGAGATACGGGCGGCTTTTTCTTTTAACCAGCTTACAGATCATTCAACTTCCACCTGTAGTGTTTATGTAGGTGCGGCAAGAAGGGTTCGCTATAGAGTAGATTCCCTTGGGCGATCTAAGAAGAAATTAAGGGCCACGGGATCATCCACGACTCCTCTGGCTAATCTATTTCAATTTTAACCGGTTGGTTTGGCTTCCTGAGCAGAAGTTGTGTAATTTTTGCTGTCTTCTGGGGTCGGGGGACATTTTGGACCCTGTTTTCCAGCTGAATTACCCTTACTGTGGGAACTGCTGTTTGCATAGGATACATGAAGAGTGAGTCTGTTTGTCCACTCTGGCAGTCTGTGTGTGCCTCTTTTTGGAAGTTTCTGGACGCTGTTTTCAGAGAAACATGATCCACTCGAGGGGCAATCATTTTAAACATCAGAAAGTCTCTAAAATTTGTCCTGAAAAGAGGAAAAGTTTGTGTGTGGCAGGTCGTATAAGCCTGATGTCCACTTAAAAAGTAATCTCAGTGGGGCTGTCATGCAGGGTTTTATGCAGGGTCTCAGCTCCCACTCCCCACACAAGAACGCAGGACATGGTGAGGCCACAAAGGAACACCCACGGAGCCCTAGATAGGGGAGTCAGACCACTATTTCTTGCTGGTGGCTGGGTAGGAGACACAGGAAGCAGGAGCCACACTATCCGCAAGCTGCTGTCTGCATCTCTGCCAACCGACCTCACTTGCTAACTGCAATCTGCCTCTCTGCAACCCACAATTCACTCTCCACGCTTGCTAGCTCAGCCACGGCAGTTATATCAGTGGCTAATGGCTAACTGGTAACAGCTGATGGCCAACTAGTCACAGCTGACGGCCATCCAACAACCGAGCCAGCACCTTTCCACGTGAGGCCGAGAGCCTGGAAACTGCTCTCTGGGCCTCTGTCCCCACAGGGTCACAGACCATATTGGCAACGTCATTTATCCCAACAGGAGTGACCTGTTTGCCACGCCCCCCCTACCCCCGGCAGAAGCTCTCCTGAGTGGAGTTAAACAGTTTCTGCAAAGCAGGATGGTGTGTCTCTGAAGAGAACAAGCTATTGTAGCAAGAATAGTCCCAATATTAGTTTCTACTTCTGATGGGCTAAGTTTTGCTCATAGGGTTATAATGACCTGAACAGAAGCATATTCTTGACATGGGATCAAGGTCAAATTTTTTTTAGCAATTTAAGTTTGGGATTACATTAAATGAGGGAAATTTAAGTATCAGAAAGGCTTTTAGAAGGAAGTCTACCTTCTGAAGTATTTAAAGGAACAGTTATGACATGTTTGTCATCGATTGTCAGCAGTAGTTATGGGGTGAAAAAAACACACCGGGGAGTTTTATTTTTTCTTAGGGGTCGGAGGACCTCAGGGGGTGTAACATAGGATTTAGATAAGGGAGGTCGTGTTGAGAATTCTTTTAGTAAGTTCATAGAGAGTGTTGAAATATAGTCAAAGACAAGATTAGTGGTAAAGGGAAAGAAAAATGGTGCTGAAGAATTAAAATTAATCTTGTTTCGTAGTCTCAGGTGGAAGTTATCCACTTGTTTAGTCAGCAGCTTTTCTGTTATCTCAGGAAGAAGTGCTCCTTTTCTGCAGTCAGCTTTTTCTCGAGTTTTTATAAGAATCCTCAGTTTGAAGTCCTCCAGGGGGATAGAGGGCCAGTAGTGTGACCACGCAGCAGCCTACCCGTCTGTCTCCTTGTACCTGCCTATAGAAAAAGGAGAGTCTGTGAGACAGATCCTTTCAGGGACTTTGCTTCACCTTTGTGTTTGCACTTTATGTCTCCCTGTTTGGTCCCAGAAAGATGGCTTGTCAGCCAATGACGAGTAAGATTCCCCACGGTGGGGACAACTCAAGCCAGGCACAGCCGAGTGGGGACCAACAGGAGGATCCACGGGATTCATAGAGGTGAGCACAGCCCCCCACCTTCCCCAGGCTAAGGAGAGCCTCTGCCTCTGTGGCTGCATTCCTTCCCAAAACCTGCAAGGGCAGAGATTCAGTGGTGTGCTCTCCATCTATTCATAGGCATAAAGGTTTTGTCCCTTGGGGAAGTACATACATCCTGAGACTTAGGGTTCAGCTGCCTGCAGGCAAGGGGGATTGGCTTGAATCAGTTTCCTATTCTGATGTGTGGGATTCACAGATCTTGAGATTGACAGGCTTTATCTCCTTTACTTCCCCACCTAAGTAATAAAAGCTGTGCTAGGCCCATGCAGGGCTCGGTCCTGGAGGCTGCAGACCCTTGGCCCCGCTTGCACACTGTTCTTGGCTACTGTCTTTCTTAACCCTGCGCCGCCCTCCTCGCTCCCCACAACACTCGTGGCGCGGGATGCGACACAGTAGTTCAGTTCTTTTTTAGTTGGGACACACAAGCCCAACGATCAACACTTTGGCATTTTCCTGCTGTGTTAGTTGTTAACAGTACTTGATTAGTTCTTTCAAGGCTGTTTTTGTCTAGCTGTTTCAGAATACCAGAACACCAAACAGGTCACACAGAGGCTGTTGAAGTGAAACCTCGCCTGGGTTGTGACCCCAGAGTCTCAGACGTGTGCCCTATTATGGAGTCCAAGGTCCTGGGCTAAGGCGGAGAGAGCTGGAGGTGAATCTGGCTAGAACCTCCATGTCTGTGAATACCGTCTCTCCAACATACCTAGAGTTGAACAAAGTTGGGTTTATTGCCTCATTGTAGTGAAAGAGAACACACACCATGGAGAACGGTGGGGCTTTTCAGTATGCTTTTTGTCTTTCGTTGACTGCACTGGAAGCTTTGGGAGGACAGAGCCTATGTGAAGCATTCTCAGGGTGTCTAGTGTTGCTTCTGGCACAGAGTAGGTGACTCAGCAGAGGCTATTGAAGTTATCTTCTGGGTAAGGCCTGAAGGGATTGTAAACCTTTTAAGAAAGGCCTGTGGCCTGGGAGAGCTGAGAAATTAGTTACTCCTCTTTTCCCTTTAGGCCAAAGGGGCCAAAAGGAAGACACAGATGGTACAGAAGATGAAGAGAAGATGAAGACAGCACTCCAGAGAGAGCAAATCCCAAACTAGAGCCCTCCTTCCTCTTGTTTTGCGAAGATAGAAAGTTGAACTTCTACCTCAAGACTGAATTGGAACCATGAAGACTGTGTGGAGTGGGGGTTCTTCAGGGAGAAGGAAAGGCCTGGAGCAGGGAGGGAACTCAGAGATGCCTTTCCTGAAGAACTGAAGTGATAACAGCAAGAATAATTACGATGATTTCTCACCTGTTTATCTTGGTTTCTGTTGCTTCTCCATCATTTTCCTTTCCCTCCTCTGTCTTGCAAATTCACTAAATCCATAAACACTTGTGACACTTATATTCCAGGCACTGGACTTGGGTCATAAAAATGAGTAAGGCATGATCCCCAAGGCTCACCCTGCAGTGATTTATGGGGCTGGGGATGATGGCAGAGAAATAGCAACCATCCAGTTACAAGTGCTTCCTATTTCAGAGCCCTGCGATCCAGGCGGCTTTTGGCTTCTTCTTTAGGTCTGGGCAAGTACACAGAGAAAGAGGCATCATTTTGCTCCTTGAAAGGCAAGATGAGACTCTCCCGATGGCTACTGTGGCCACGTAGAGGAAGAGGAGGGGAGCTCACGTACTGGATGTGTGACCTTAGCCAGCCATTTCCAATGGTCCAGGACTGAGGGGTCTGGAGGGATAGGACGTAGAGGAACAAGGAGTAGAGGGGTTAAGCCGTGGTTCAGGTTGAGTCAAGAAGGACCAAGCTCAGAACTAGGGCTGGGAATGAAAAATGGGGCCCCAAGAGTGGTCTGGTGGCTGGTGAGAGAAGGCTTTGTCCGGCAGCCCCCAGGACCCGTGAGCCGTCAGGAGATTCTCATCTTGCCTTTCAAGGAGTAAAAAGATGCTGGGCCTAGATACATAATGCTTTTCATATTTAATTTATGAATAGCTCTGCAGCCTCTTTGGGGTGTGCTGGGTTAATTAAGAGCTGAATTAGATGGAGCTCCATCTCCCTAAGGAGACTCAAATTCTCTCTGGCAAAAAAAAAAAAAAAAAAAAAAGGAAAAAAGGTGGTTGAAGAAATGGGTCCATTGGAGGACACCGTCCCTTCATCGTGACCGCAGCCTAGGGCTGCTTGGAGGGGAGCTCAGGAGGCTTTTAGTTCAGCCTTTCCTTCCTTTACAGTTTAGAGCCCCCTCCAGTCCCTGAGGCAAGCGGTTCAGTGTGTGGGAAGTGCAGGGTATTTATCGCCAGGGTTGCCAGGTCAGCTTTTCTGACTGGCATGGGGTTAGTGCTCTGTAGCCAAGAAACTAGCCTGGAGCTGGGCCAGTTGCCCATGGGATGCTGCGAGGAGTTGGATGTGATGCTGGAGAAGCTGATCCCAGGCCTTGGGCCAGGACTGTGGCTCTGAAGTTCCAACCCCCTTTCCCAGGCCTTCTGCCCCCAAACCCAGTCCTCTTTGCTGGGGCTGGACAGATGAGAGCTGTGAGCATCCTGAGCATTCATAGACAGTTGATGAAATCCCACAGAACGCTGCCCTCCATGGGGAGGGCTGGGGCCCTGCTGCTGGGGGAACTACTGTGGGGGTGGGGGCCAAGACGCCTTTCTGGTAGCACTGCACCCCCACCCTCACACACACTTCAGGGGATCAGACCACAGAGCTCAGACAATTTGGTCCACCTTTCCGTCTTAAGGGGAAGCAATACGTCCAAATGGTAACAGTAAGTTGGTACATAGATGTGCCCATAATCTCAGGCTGCTGCCACCCACACACTCAAATGTGTGTGTGCCTACTCACACACACCCTTTCATGGGCTCATTGAGTCACAGAAGGCTCTTACACACCTCTAGTGCCGTAGCCCTCAGGTATTCCGAAGCCTGTGGGGACAGAAAGTAACCCCTGGATCATAATTAGACCTCCCCAGTGCTCTGTTCACACTTGCCGTGCAGACAAGAGCTTCCCACACCCCTGGAGACCCTGTCACATACTGTGAGGCCACAGAGTCTGCACACTTTCAGAGTAATAGACACCGTCAGCAGCTCCCTGTGTCCCCAGATTTAGTCACCGAGTGCCAGACAATCACAGACTGTCTCCTGCCCTCATTACCACACTCTGACCCTCTCCGTGTGTGCCTCAGGCTGGGGAAACAGTCTCTGCCGAACATGCATGTGCATGCGTGTGCATAGACACACATGCACACACACCTCAGCTCAGGGCTCACGTCCAGACTGCTACTTTGTTATGCAAAAAGATGGAGCGCTCTTTACGTGGGTCCCTCAGCCGCCCGAGCAGTTATCTGTAGACTTGGCAGCAAGTGGAAAATGAACCTTCCCATGAAGAACAGGAAAAGCAGCCCTCCACGTAAGCACAACGGGACGTCGCTCTACCTTGCAGGACTCCAAGAGGACGGCCTTCACTCCCCCATCCATCAAACCTGGCTTTGTGACTTCTTATACTGTGTGTGTGAGGGCCTGTTTCCCAGACAGGGCTCCTGCAGAGGCGTGGCCTCCGCCTGTGCCTTCCCCTTTGGTCAGATTTCCATCCTTAGGAAGATGCTGAGACGTGAACAGAAGGGGGCATCTCGAGATGGGCAGAGGGGCGTCTCTGGCTCTCTCGGCACTGACCTGGTTCCTTGATCTGTGGCTTGCTTTGCAGTTTCATGGCTAAGTTCCTACTTGGAGATAGATTTGGCTTCTCTAGCTGGCCCTGGAGTGCTTCTCCTTGGGCACAGGCTTGTTCTTTCCCTTGATACCTTGCAGGTATTCACCAGCACCACCCCTCAGGGGAGACAGACTCCTCAAAACAGTGTTGGGGCCTTCAGTTCTGACTTGAAGGCTGGGAGGGCCTCAGAAATCATTTTCCCCCACCTTTTGGTGTGCAGAGGAAGAGAAGGGACTTGACCGCAGCCACACAGCAGTCGGGGGCAGACGGAATTCAGACCCAGCGCTGTGGCTCCCGCCAGCCTTCTTCCCTGCCACTCCACACTGCACACACCACAGCTCTTCCCATCGTGCCTTTTCTTCCATTGTTTCATCTTTCTCTTGCACAGGTGTATCTCGCTTTATACAACAGATAAGTTTTCAATGTCTTTTGTAAAGAGAGCTTTTACACATTGTAAAGTGTGTCCTCTCTCCCCAGGGGTTTGCTCTTTAGGCCCTAATGTTTGCAGAGCTGTAATTTAAAAGGGACTTTACCTATTTCCTTTGATCCTCACAACAGCCCTGGGTGGTGGCAGGGTGGGCGGTGGAATGACCCCTAAGAGAGAGCGGCAGAGCTCGACCTTCTGCCTCTTGGTGGGAAGTCTCTGTCCCAGGATATCTGAATTCCTTGTTAAATTAAATACTCAACTTGGAAACTGGATCGCTTAGATCTAGTTCCGTGTTTCCCAAAGCATGTTCCATAGAACACTGCTCCTGAGAAATCTGCTGTGATTAAAGGGTTCCCGGGTCCCACAAGTTTGGGGAATGCTGGGTTCTATCCCTCCCTCTTGGAGTTTCACCATGCACATCTGTGCGTTAAAGGCTCTGGCAAGTCCTGCTATACAAACCGCTTAGCTCTGCTTCTCTGAGACTTATTTGACCGTAGAATCCTTTCTCTCTGCTAATTCCTGGTCTGTGGAACACATGATGGGGAACATTGGTCTAGTCTATTTTCTGTGCTAATCTGGATTTTTCACCTCTTAGGTTTAAACGAGGCCCCTGCCACACTGTGCTCACCAGGCTTCAATCCCTTTTTCCCTTGCACGCGCCCAGCCTCCCGTACTCCTCAGGGCATGAGAAGCAGTCGCGGTTTTCTCTGACTCCTCAAGTAGAAGGGATGAGAGAATGGGGGGCTCGTGGTGGGGCTGGGCAGAGTGACCTGGGAGAGCTCAGTGGACTAAGTGGGACAGGAGGCTGGTGGAGGTGAAACCAAGCCACCCCGGAGCATAACGGAGGGGAGGCGAGGGTCCAGCTGGCCGGCCCCCGAGTGTCTGTCTGGGGCCCCGCTCTCATGCACTGCTCTCTCTTGCCGCCCCAACCATGGCCTCCCCGCTACTGCCCTCTCTTCTGAGCATTCTCCATCACTGTCAAGCACCCTCTCTGGAGCCCTTAGACACATCTCCTCCTCTCCTTGTCTTCATTACTTCTACCATAGCTTGGATTTCTTTCCTTCACCTCTTGCCTGGACCTGAGGCCAAGGGGCTGTGAGAAATCGGGCTTTCCCACCACCTCCTTGCTTTTGGTTATGTTGTCTGTCTCCTCCACCTGCCATGGCCTGTCCACCATGTCCTGTGTGAGGCTCAGTTCAGTGAGCGCATTTGCAGTGCCTGGCCGGGAGCGGGGCCTCCCCAGGCACCTGCTGAACGATGGGGGCATTGCCCTCAGAAGGGATTCCAGTGCTGGTGACGCGAGCTACCCCTGGAGAGGAGGATGGGATGGGCTTTCCATCTTTCCTGACATTCCTGTTTGAGTGCAGCAGGAGGCCAAGTACTCCTTTGTTATAACTCTCATTGACACATCAGCACTTACGCTTAACCCGGCACAAGGCTCCTTTAGGGTGCTGTCTGCCTAGCGCTCCCTCGGGTGCCCGCTGTAGGCTTTTTGGATGCAAGGACAGGAGTCCACTTTCACCCGGTGACATACGATGGTTGGCTCACTGTTTCCTCCCTGTCTGATGCCTCTACAATCTCAGACTTACCATTTATCACAGTGTGCAAGAGGGCAGCAAAGGACGTGAAGCCAGACAGGTTAGTCTTGGAGAAGCCACTTTTTGCCTCTTGTTTATTAATAAGCCTCAGATTATTAACTTTGAAAATAAGGGAGACTAGTGCCTTCCTCATAGGGATCTAGTGGGGGTGAAATGTAGTGATAGATTGAAATACTTTATAAAACTTTAATAAAATAAAGGCAGCTTGTCAATTCCCTCCCCCGTCGCCCCCATCGCCACACACTGAGAATGGGGGCCCACATGACATTTCATTTCATGCAAATGACGATGCATAGTCCTCATAGGTGATTGGTAAAAGCAAACTTCTATCGTTCTCACAAAATCTTCCACTTGATGTCAGTCACTGGAAAACCCTGGTCAAAATCACATCTGCCTCTGACCCGAGTCTGTCTCAAACTTCTTTGTGTTCTTTGCCTGAAAGCTTAGCAGGAATCGAGGCCCTGCTTCCGCCCTTCCAAAGCACCGTGCTGGTCACCTCCAGGACAGTGCCTGCCCCAATGCACGATGACCTCCTGGGGTGGGATTTCACTGGGCACTTCCTGTGTATGGAGTAGTGAATGATCGATCCAGAAAAACCAGGGCCCACTTCTGGCCTGGA
Organism: Rhinolophus ferrumequinum; assembly: GCF_004115265.2. Classification (NCBI taxonomy): domain Eukaryota; kingdom Metazoa; phylum Chordata; class Mammalia; order Chiroptera; family Rhinolophidae; genus Rhinolophus; species Rhinolophus ferrumequinum. The sequence goes on from NC_046294.1 coordinate 15,140,066, forward strand.
CACGAGGTCCTTCTGAATTTGTCACCCCGGGGACTCCCAGAGCCATAGCTGAGGCTCTTCCCAGAGAAGCAGTCTGCAAACACGTGGGATTCACCTGCGTTTCCACCTGGGCTTTCACCTCAGCCTCTCCCCGACATCTTGCCCTTGGGGACGGTCTCCTAGGAGCCCCGTTTTTCTTCCCTCTCTGCCTCCTCCTGCTGGATTCCGTTTCTGCGTGAAGGATATGGTCCGAGATCAGCACAAGGCAACTAGCCTCCTTCTGCAGGCACGTCAGAGACCAGGGCAGCAAGCCAGTCTTTGGATGGGGGTGGCCGTGTTGGATGAGTGAGTGCTGTTCGGAGAACCTCAAGGCACCCCCAGTCTAGTGGGAGAGGCAAGCAAAGCATTATGAATTCCACTTGCACAGGAGGGAGATGGAGGGAAATGGCTTGGCAGAGAAGGCGACTGGGGGTGAGACATCAAACATCAAAGCCGAGGGGCTGCTCTCCTGACAGACAGGGGTGAGGTAAGGAGAGAGCGCCTGAGCTGGCTCCTCTGCAAAGTGGGAAGGCGTTGGGCCAGACCCTGGTGCCTGTGGTGACATGGGACGGGGGGATCCAGAGCAGCAGGTGGTCTGGAAGAGTGGTGGGCCAGCGCAGACTCAGCCCTTACCAAGGGACGGCCTGCGGGCCATGTCGAAATTAGCCCAGGGGCAGAACAGGTGCTCAAAGCCAGAATGCTCAAGCCAATGTTTTAAAAAAGCAGGTGGAGGGTGAATGAGGGCTTCCCTATTGTTTATTCAGATCCCTGAGTTGCTTAGCATGTTAAAAGGGATTTTGTCTGGGGTTGGCCTTCTGGGGAATTGTCAGGCCATCAGTAGCCCTTCAGGTCACAGTGTTGTCCCAGAGCTTGGGAACAGGAGGCAGCCATGCCCTACTCTTCAGGAGCGTGCCGAGAGAGCTCGTCTGCCTCCTCCAGGAGAGAGCTGGGAGTGGAAGGACCAGAGGATGCTGAGGGCGTGGTAAGAGGTGGGATCGGTTGAGAGGCTCCACAAAGGTCCTTCCAGGTTGGACTTTGACCTGTGGCAAGGGCCCCTAGTTCTCTGGTTCCACGGAGAGGGTGCTGACCGGTCTCTCTAAGGGAAAACCTTAACGTTTTCCCCACTGGTCAAGGTTCATTTTCTTTTTCCCTCCCTGTAAGACAGATTTGAGAAAAGATCCTCCACTTGTGGCACTGTAGGTTGCCTTTGTGTTGCTGCCCCTGCCCCCACTCATGCTTTGATTGGTCTTCTAATTTCTTTCAGTCTCTCTGGCACACTCCTGTCGGAGCCCTGCTCTGCTTGCTGAGCTCCTGCTATGGCTGACTCTGGCCCTTATCTGCTGCCTGCAGCTGTCCCTGGGGACCCAGGTCCCCTCTCTCCGTTTTCCTTTACTCTCTACTTCTGGCTCCAAAGGATTTGCACATCTCCCAGCAAGGCCTGAAGTCCCGTTCCAGAAGCCCAGAATTTTTCGTGGTTTTTTTTTTTTTTTTTGGAAGGTTGAGCACACACGTTATTGGTAAAGGAGTCAATGGGGGGGGGAGAGTAGGGGAAGAGGTGGCAGAGGTACACTTTTCAGACAGTCTTAAAGCCATGGTAATAATAACAGCTGGTGTTTATTGAGTGTCTACTATGTGCTTGCTACTTCGTTCAATGGTTTGTTTAATACATTTATTTCCCCTACTCCTCTCAACCATCCAAGGAGGTAGGTACTATTACTGTCCCCATTTAAAACGGAGGCCCAGAGAGGTGGTGAGAAGAGCCAGCTGTTTCACTGTTCCTCATTGGGAGAGTTTGCTCGGAACCCAAGGGGAACAGCTTTCTAAAGCATCCTCTGCCTTCCAGCCGGGACTGACTCAGAAAACTCTGCCTGATGAGGAGGTTAGGACAAGGCCGAGGGTCTTGGTCCCGGGGCTGCTTAAGCAGGCCCTTGGTGTCTTGTTCTAGGTCATAGTCAGAAGGCTGTTCTTGCAGCCTCATGGAAACCCTTCCTACCCCCAGCACATCCCTGTATTATAGGGAGTGTCAGTCGGGGCTCCTCCAGTGTTGGGCCGTGGAAAGGGGTTTGGGACAGTATTTTCTCTCTTACCAGGATCTTGACTTAGGTCCCCATCTGCTCATCGGGTTGAAGCAGGTGTCTATACCCCAAAAGCCTTCCCCAGGGACCCTATTTCAGTATCCTTCCTTTGGGTCCCGGGACCCTAACGTTCCTTCTCTGCCCAAGGAGCTAGGTCCCAGGCTTGGGGCTCTCCATGCCTCTCTTTCCGTCACATCACAGCCAGTACCGCCCTGCTCTGACAGCCCTACCACTCCAGCCTGAAGAGCACGGGGGGGGGGGGCACAGGGGCACTCAGTACCCTCGACTGTGTCTCTTTGCTGTTTCTACAGCCTTGCCCAGGGTCCTGCAGGCTGCAAGTGGAAGATTTTGCCCTTTAAAACATTGTCTTTCTTTTAGAGAATGAGGGGCTAGTCATTCATGTGAAGAGACCCTTTCCGGACGGATGTATCCTGGGCCCGCTTCAAAAATAGTTGAGCAATAATGGTTGAAGCACTTTGGAGAGGCATAGAGATAACTTGTCTCCAGGGAAGAATTTTCTGGAATGCCCAGAAAACCGGATGGGTTGGTTGGGTGTACCCCACCTGCCTCTCAGGCTCTAGGGGGTTGCTTAGGCTCAGCGAGGGCCTCCCAGAGGTAGGCAGTCAGTGAGGCTTGATGAATAGCTAATGATCACGGGGGTCTTTTGGACATAGAATTTCTGGTATGGATTTGAGCAAAGGGGTGGGTAAAGCTGAGAGGTGGGGCTGTGTTAGGGTCTGGGGAGACACTTCACCCCACCCCACAGAAGGAACTACCTACAGCTGTCACTTGCCAAGAAATGACTGAGTGGTGGGAAGTTCCTCACCTTCATGAAGGAGGCGGGGCCTGGCCAGGTGCAGCCAGGGACCTGGGGAGGCGTCCTGGGTGGAGATGTGTCCTGGTTGGGGTGCACTGCATGGCCACAGGAGTGCTGGGGAGCAGTCTGCCCTGGGAGCAGGGGCTTCAGGCACCCATCCCAGCGCTGAGCTGACTGCCCTCTAGCGCAGAGCCTTGCCTTAGCGTGCTCCCTTGTAAAAGGAGGTGTTACTATTTGTCCCACCTTCCTGCCTCATTTGCAGCTGCCCTGAGGATGACATGACCCATTGATGTGATGCTCAGAGCAGACCCGTGCCAGGGGAGCTGTGGTCTGCAAGGGACCCCCTTCCTGGCAGAATGAACCCTTCTTTCTATTTTCCACGTTATTTGGCTCCCCCTTCGTTCCGCCATTTATCGCCGTGTGGCCTGCTCGCTTACATTCCTGCTTGTCTCTGCCGTGCCCCCACCAAACTGGAATGTGAGCTCATTCAAGACAGGGCTGCTGCCTGTTTCTTGTCGCCTCTCCAGCACCCAGCATAAGGTGTGTTCACGAAGGTGGTCCTTAAAGTCCCTGAGTGAAGGCGGCAGAGGGCAACAGACTCTGCCTCCTCCAGGGATGCCATCGTGGAGGGAGGGAGGAGAGGGCCGTTGACAGGCTATAAAGCGCGGAGCCTGGGTGATCCTTAGAGTTAGAAAAATGGGGCTCAGAGATGTGGTGACTTGTCCATGCTAGTCCGTCTCCAGGTCAGCGTCCGCTGCAGGCGTCTAGCGCAGAAGAGGTGTGTCTGCAGGCCTTGTGCTCGCGGGATCTGATAAAATAAGGAAAGCCAGGTAGGTGACAACAAGTGTTGTGCTGACACCTGTCCTGTCTGAACTCTCGCTGTCTCTGTCTTGGTGTTCTTCCTTGTGGTAACTATTAGAGACCTGGTGTTCCACGAGGCTGCCTGCCTCTTGGCCCCGAGACTAGACACCAGGTTTCCAAGCCCCTGGACATCCTGGAAACCTTCCCGACTGTCAACATTCTCCATTTTCTTAACAACCCTTGTGGGGGGAGGAACCCAGAAGGGACCTGGAGCCAAGGTGGGTCCTCTCTCTTGGTCACCCCCTTCCGTGAGGCACTTTATAGACTTTTACAAAGCTCTGGTTAGGTGATGCTACTCAGTAGTGGTGAGTGGAGCTTTTTGAGATGTGCCTGCACTGCTCCAGGCTCGGTGCCCAGGCTCCCCAGTGTCTCCTTTCTCCTTACAGTAATCCTGAAAGGGACGCGCCATCATCTTCATTTTATAGATGAGAAAACTGAGGTGCAAAGAGATGAAGCACTTGCCTGAGGTCCTATGTCCAGGAAATGGCAGAGTTGGGATTTGAACCCAGGACTCTAAAGCAAGTTGGCACGTTTCGAGAAGCACATGCTCAGCTGTAGTGAGCTTAAAGCCCTGCGTTCCTCCAAGGACTGCTGCCTTTCCCAGCCCTCCTCCAGCCAAGCTGGACAGCTGTTCTGACTGCACTTGCTGGCCTCCCCAGACCTGGGACCTGCTCGGTTTGCTTGGAGACACAATGGAGAGGAGTGCACCAGTGACAGCAGAGTGAGGAGAAGTGGGCTAGGAGGAGACCTGACAGTGACCCTCAGCGGGAGGGCTTTGGGGAGGTGGTGGCAATCCTGCAGCACCCACTCCCTTCACAGTGGGTCAGCAGCTTCTCTGCAGCTCCAGCCCTGGCCCAACCACCTGACCCTCAGGCCACAGTGGATTCTGGATAGTCCCTAGCGGAGCCTAGTCACGAACTTTTCCCAGCTGGGCAGCAGCCTCCAGATGCAGTCTGGCTGGGTTTGAGAAAGGGAGACAAGCTAGAGGTGGGTGGGAAGAGTGGAGAGAGGCTGTTTGATTTTGGAATTAAACACAGAAACAATGGGCATAATGGCTCAGGAATTGACAGTTCAGGCACTCATCTATTGTTATAATTTCACTTACGTTTTGAATAAGTAAAGACTCCCAGGGTTAAGTAAAGGGTATATATTGTGGAAAGTCTTCTCCAGCCTGTGTGTCCAGCAGTGGGGCTCCTCTTCCCAGAAGCAGCCATGGTTTGTGTGTGTGTGTCTGGAGATGGTCTAAACACACACAAGCAGGTATGTATAGACAGTATTTTAAAATATATATTTTCATACTATCTGGAAAAGACTGCTTTGCACATCACTCTTTTTTATTTAACAGCGTGTCTTGGTGATCTATATTAATACACAAAGAGCTGCCTCGTCTTTAATTACGGCTGGGTAATATTCCGTTCTATTGATGGGCCATCATTTTTTTTTCAGTGAAATATAATTCACATAATAGCCAAACGCATGTCTTCAGTGGAGAGCGCAATGACTGTTTGCGTATGGATCGTATACACCCATGTGAACACCACCCAAGCAGAGAAATTTCCATCACTCCGGAACGTTCCCTTGTGCCCCTTCCCAGTCAATACCCGCGTCTTGCCACGGAGATACACCAAGAAGTTACCATTATTCTGACTTCTATGAACTCACCTCAGTTTTCTTATCTTTAAAATGGGGGTAATGTTGGAATTGCGTCACTTGTTTGTTGTGAGGATAATGCAAGCACCTAGTACAGTGCCAGGCACATCGTAATTGTCTGACAAAGGATGGAGATCAGGATTATTATGAATAAGTCCCTGGTCAGTGCTCTTTTTCCTGCCTCTGCCTGGGCTCTCCAGTTACCTCCAGATTCTCATTCTCAGTCTCTTTCTCTCTCTCTCTCTACACACACACACACACACACACACACACACACACACACACACACTCTCACTCACTCTCACTCACCGTCTAGCCGTGGACATAGACCAAGGGGGTCATTGTGCAAAGCCCGGGCTGTGTGAATGGCCCCATTGTTCCTGGGCTGAGTTCCCAGAGTCGGTGCGCCATTGACCAGGACTGAGCTGTCCAGAGGGAGGTGCCCATGGGCCCCTGACCAAGGGCTGACCACACCTGGCAGGACACCCACTCCCCCTCCTTCCCGGAGGGAGGAAGGAAAGAGCCCCGGTTTGGCCTGGGGCTGGGCAGGGAGAAACCAGAGGATACCTGCCATTCTCCATGTGGCTTCCTGGCTCCCGAATGCCAGGGGCTAGGGTCCTGCAGATGGTGCCCTCTGAGCTGGCACCTCGGAGCTGAGAGGCTGGGGGCAGAGGAGGAGTGGGGACGAGGTGAGAAAAGGGAAGTGGACATTGAATGCTTCCTTATCCCTTCTCCCCTTCTGGGGTGAATGAAGGTGGGCCGCCGGTGGGTCTGGGGGAGCAACCTGCCCATAGGGATCCACCTAGAAGGAGGCCTCCCCCACGAGGCAGCTCACACCCCAGGCACTGGCCCAGCAGGCCAGCCTCCTGGTTGCCTCTGGGCTGGGCTCCCCAGGGCGGGACTCATGCCCCAGAACGGGCATGAAAGGTGAGTCTGTAGGTCTCCTGAGCTCCTCCAGGATTCCTCCGAGGTGAGGCCTAGGGGCAGCCTTGGCAATTATTTCTTGACCTCATGCCTTCCAGTGCCCGCCTGTGAGATGCAGTGCAGTACCTGTTCTCACCCTGCTTGTTGCCATCTTCCAACAGGAATGCGTCTGGGCGGGGAGAGGGGTTTCCTTGGGGGCCAACTAGAGGTGAGTCCCATGAGTAAGAGGTAAGGAGGGATGTGGGATGAGGTTGGGTGATGGTGGAGAGGGCAGGAGGCAGAACAGGGAGGGGCTGGCCTGCAGGCAAGTGAAGGACCTGGGGGGGCCCGTGGGCCAGAGTTTACCAACAAGGATCTAGGCTTCCTGGGGGCTTGACTTCTTCCCGTCTCAGTTAGGAGACCAGACTAGAGTTCTCGGCTGCTCCCATGTCCCTAGAGTCTGGGCCAGAGCCCTGGTGGCCTCCCTAAGTCCTAGGACGTGCCATCAGCTGCTCCTTGGGCCCAGGCACTGTCCTTCTTTACCTATCGCTGCCCACTTGGGCACTTGTCCCACAGGGCCTGGGCCACTACCTGTCCCAGGCCTGGTTCTGTGCTGGACCACGCACCCTGGTCTGAACTGTCCGATCCAGGGCCTGAGGCTTCTGTGGGCAGGAGCAGAGGAGGGAGCTCAGCCCTGCCAGGAGCCTGTTTTTTCGGGCCAACCTCCCTTGCCATGGAAACAGCCCTACAGAGGGCTGGGAATTACCCATGTTTTGCGTTTTCATTGCAGCCCACGATTCTGTTCTGTCTGCCCCCCAACTCCCACCACCTCCCAAGCCCCAGCGCTTGGGAGCTCTTCACTGTGTCCTATATTTAGATCAGACATTCTAGGGCGTGTGGCCATCTTAAGCCTTGTTTGCCTTTGGTCAGTCTGTCCGTCTCCTCGTGGCTCTATGGCCGGGTGGAAGCCTGAGGCACAAGTCTCCTCCAGAAGAACACAGGCCCTTTGGCCACCTCTCCGCTTCCCAGAAGGTAGGCTCCGGAAAACACTGGGGCAAGCGTTGGGCTCGAGAGCACCCCTTGGTTTTCCTCAGCCTGGGCCTCCATGGGGGCAAGTGTGGCAACGGCCAGCAGAGGGGCTTAGGGTAGGTCAACTTCTCTGCTAGACCTCTTCCCCAGAGGGCAGCTGGAGCAGGCCTCTTCCTCAGAAGGAAGTAGACAATTGGTCCCTCTGACCTCTCCCTCCTCCCTGAAACTTTGAGGTTTGAATGAAACTTGCCTTGGCAAGAGGGGGACTAGACTACGTGAGGCGGGAGGAAAGAAGATGGAGACTAGAGGATGGGATGGGGCTGGCTTCAGTGGGCTGACAACCAACACAGACCACCCTGCCTCCCGGCTGTGAGGCCCAGAAGGTCCAGAGCCCTGGGGGGGCTGGGATGGCCTTGGCAGCAGCCGTGTGGTGGCTTGGGTTCTCAGCAGAAGCAAATCCTTTAGTTTCCCTGTTTCCCCTCATCCACCAAGATTAGCTGGCATATCCTATAATTTACTTAGGACACTTTGTTTTGTAACTGGAGGAGGAGAGGGATTGTCTGTTCCGGGTGGTTCTAAGAAGAGAATGAATAAAGCAGGAGTGGTACTCTCCTGGATGGCCCCTTGGCTTACATTTGAGGCCAGGGGTTAGAGGTGGTAGCCAAGCTCTTTGTAGAGAGGTCTTGGGAGCCTGGGGTGTAAGCGGTTAAGCTTCCGGACCCTGAGGACCCAGCGCCCTGTGTTAACGAAGATGTTGCTCTCTCAGCCTCTGGTAGCCCACGGACTGGGGCTGTGGGCGCATCAGGAGTCATCCGTTGGCCTGGACATTAGCTTCTCCACAGGGGCCATAATCAGGGAAGCCTGGCAGGGGGAGGGAGTGGAGGTAGTACTTCAAGTAGCCTTGTGGACTTTGGCAAGTTCTGGGACAGGAGACAAGCATGACAGAGCCAGAGCTGACAGTGGCTGATAGACTGGTCTGGGAGCAATGCTACGTCCCTTTGGAGGGTTCACAGAAATCCTTGTCAGTGGGACAGTGAAGTGACTTTTCAAGGGGCTTTGGCTGAGGACCTGACAAGGCAGGAAAGGGCAAGTACAGAAATTTTGGGGTTTGGCCAAGATGATATGGTCTTCTGAATCCAGGAGCTAGCCAATCATGGCAATCTCTGGCTCCCATGACCCACGGAGATCTTATGAGGAAGAAATGGGATCATATACATCGCAGTGACCAGTCCAGTATCTGGCCTGAGGTAAGTTTATCAAATTTTTGTTTTATTTCAACCACAACGAATTCACCCAGAACAAGAATTCATCCAAAACAGAGCAGAAGTGGAGGGTAAAAGATATGTAAGAGTTCTTTTCCCCAAAAAGCTGGAGATCCAGCTGAAGGTTCAACTTATTTCCTGTGTGGCCTTGTATAAGTGGCTTAACCTCTCTGGGTCTCGGTTTGCTCATCTATGAAATGAAGGAGTTCGTTCAGCTCCTCCAACCCTATCATTGAATTGGTCTCCTCGGCAGCGCTCTTTTCGTATCATCTGTGGGGAAGCTGAGGCACCAGAAGACAGGCCCACAGGGCCTGGCTGCCTCTGCCCAGGCTTTTCTGGTTGGAACTTTCTCTACAGGTGCTGCGGGCTCTGAGGCCTGAAGTTCAGGAAGAGCCAGAAGCCATCTTTACCCCGTGAGACTGGGGAAATTGAGGATTGCAGCCACAGATCTTACCTCAAAGCCTGGGCCATCCGTCTCCCAGGATCGACTGAAATAACAAGGTGGGTGGCGCAGACCGCCACTGCATGGACGAGTGAGAGATATTAAAAAGCCGAAATATTGAGCCCCCAAATCCCTTAACCAATTTCTAAATACCCCAGGGACCTGTCTGCTGAGGGGAGAAGAAGGAATGCCTGATTTTGGATTTCCCAGGAGGGCCTGGGGGCTCTACTCCAGGAAATCCCTCCGTCTTGGGGTTTCCGAAGGTCCTACTGCCTGCTTCTGTCCTCCCTAGAGCACAGGAGCTCTTGTTCCTTCCCTCAGCCATCCCCGTTAGAGTCAGGCTGCCAAACGTGGCCCAGCAGAGTGGTTAGTGTGTGGAGCCAGACTGTTCGCTCAAATCCTGGCTCCACTGCTCATCAGCTCTGCAAACCTGGGCACGTTGCCTCATCTCTTTGGCTCTCAGTTTCCTCATCTGTAAAACGGAAATGATAGTACCTCCTTCATAAGGTTGTTTTAAGGGTTAAACAAAACAACCCCCACAAAACAAAAAGCACAGTGCCTGGCACAGGGTAAGAACCTCAAACATTTGCCATTAATATTAATCTTCCTATTATCTACACATAAGCTCCATCTGGCTGCTGTTTCTTCTCACAGGCTCTCCTGCTCTGTTGCCTTTTAAATCCTAGCCATCCCCCAAGCCTCACTTTAACTGCCTCCTCCAGGAAGCTTTGCCTGAACGACTCTCCAAGACTCTATCTTCCTCTGATCCTAAGGCTATGTATTTTATACCCAATCACGTTTGTGGCAACTGTCCTTTGCCACTTCATTGTGTGGGATCAAAATTCCCTGAGAATAAAACCTCTGTTTCTGTTTTCTCCCTCCTCTCTTTTTCCTATAAATCTTGCCACAGTGCAGTGCACACAGCAGATGCTCATGAAACACTCATCCTTGTCAACTGGGAGATTCCAGGAAACTGGAAACAGAATCCCTGTGTTCCCAAGACTAGGCCTTTTGTCTAGTTTTAGAGTTTAACGTTCTTAAAAAAAAAAAAAATAAAAAAAATCCGAATTGCACTCTGTCTTTACATTACAACCACACCAATCTTTTCATGTCAGCCAGATGTACATTTCCCTCCTCTCCACTTGAAATACACCAGAGTTTGAAAAATGAGGTACTGGGATCTGAGAATGTGAGATAGAGAAAGTGCTCTCTAAACCCTGACTATTCTTGCCAGGCTGAAGACTTGGGGAGGAATTAGCTCTGGGTGAAAGGGAAAGTTTTGATGGCTCAGCTCTGCGCTGTTAGAGGTTGGTTTTCTGTGGAGGAACAAACGGGATTTTGAAACACGAAGTCCTTGCTTCTGGAAGGTCAGCACTCTTGTTAGGCATCTCAGAGCACTGCCACTCCTTGGAGGGCAGGTGGGGAAACAGATCTTGTGACCTTGAAGTCAGAATTGAGGCCTGGTCCTACCACTCTGGTTGCGGGTGCGTGGAGGGCTGGGTAGGGCTGGGGCCAGGCTACTGCTACCACTGTAGGAAAATACATTTGGAGCCCACTGGATCACACTGTGGCTTCATGGGGATCCTCTGCCGGGTGAACGGTGGTGGGGGAGGTTGATAATTACAAATTTGCAATTGTGACCAAGATAAATGACCACTTGGTCTGGTGGGACCCTGCAAGCAGGGGCCTTCATACCATCTGGTTCTGGGTGGAGAGAGAGAGACAGGATGGCCTGAGTTCCAAGTCCTCCAGAGGAGCACAGAAGCCACATTCCCCTCTGGGTGAGTGAGTGAATGTTCGTTCCTGGCTCCCTGAACACCAATCAGCCAGCAGTTACCAACACTGTGCAATTATTAAGTACTTATCATGTGCTTTACATGCATTTTTCCATCTGGTGTTTTCCAAAGAGCAGCCCTGTAAGGTGAGGACCAGTATCTCCATCTTCCAGGTGGGGAGGCAAGCCTCCGTGGTTACCAGCCCGGCACAGTTGGAGGTGATGGCAGAGCTGGGATTTCCTGCGTCCTCTCCAGCCCAGGGGTCACTGATGACATGGTGTTCTCTACTTGTTTACCCTGCTCCTCCACTACACTCTGGGAGGCCAGGGGTCGGTGTGTTTTGTCACCAAGGAGTCCCTGGTGCCCATCCAGATGCTCAGAGGGAGATGCTCAGACAATATTTATGCAAAAATGAAGGACTGAGGTGCTCAGCCTGCGGCTCTGCTGCCAGGTCTCCCTACATAAGGACAGCAGTGGCACCAGATTTCCACCTCAGAGGGCAGTTTGATAGGAAGGGGGTGGGCAGGGTAGAGGACAGGCCTGGAAGATGGTCCGCCAGCAAATCCACCCTAACGCCCCCCTCAGCCACTCTCTGATCCTGCCCAAGAGGCACAACTGGATTCATTTCCACACCTGAAAAGTAAACGGGGGAGGGGTGGATGGCCTAGGTGTGTGTGTTGGAATATGGGTGCGAAAGTGTTTGATTCCTGTTCTGGGTTGCGCTGGCGTCCCTCGGTCGCTCTGACTTGGGAAGGGATAGAGGACAGCTGGGCCTGGGGCCAGGCTGGGGCTCCAGCAGGACTTCTGGAGAGGGGCACTCAGGCAGAAGGGCCTCGGTGAGCGCCCTCGGTGGCGGGCAGGGAGGGAGGGTACAGGAGAGGTGTCAGTGGGCGGCCTGCATCCTCCAGATCCCGGGGTGTGGGTGTGGCCCCCCTCAGGGGTGTCCGGAGCGCTGGCAGCTGGGGCGGCGCCGGGGGCGAAAGCGGGCAGGGAGGCTTGGGGAGCCGAGGGCGCGCGCGGGCGGGGTGAGGAAGAGCAGGGGGCGGGCGGCCGCTGAGGGGCGGGCGGCTTGGGGGGTGGGGGTGGAGCCGGGACCGCAGCGCCAGCCGCTAGATCCGCGCTGTAGCCGCCGCCGCCGCTGCTCTGGGCTCAGGACTCGAGGCGGGCAGGCGGGCGCTCGGTGAGACTCCGGCGCCTGCGGCTGCTGCTCTTCTCGGGCCCCCGGGGCTGCGGCGCTCTGGGTCCCGGCCCCTGGCCCGGCGCCCCTGGGTCCCCGGTCCTGTGCCCTGCCCCAGAGACCGCTCTCCGCCGGCCGAGCCGACTCAGGCTCTCGTCCCCGGGCCATGAACAGGGGCCCGTGAGGGGCGCGCGGAGGCGGTAGAGGAGGAGGGAGGAGGGAGGCCGAGGAGGAAGGCGCGGGAGGCGGAGGATGCCGCCGCCACTGCCGCCGCCGCCGCCGCCTGCCGGCCCGGGGCGAGCTTGACTCCAGACCCGAGGATGGAGCCGGCGCTGGGCGCTGCAGCGGCTCCCGGTGCGCCCCCGACCAGGTATCGGCGGGGCCCGGCGGGCCCGGGGCGGGCGGGAGCGGACACTCGCCGCAGCAGCCGGGAGGGGCTCGGGCGCTATGGGAGACGCCCCTCCGCTCGGGTTAGTCGCTACCGGCGATGCGGGGCCGGGGGAGGACAGGAGCATGTTGGGCGCAGGACTGGGCTCTCCGGGCTGGTGGCGGGTGAGTGCCTGGATCACCCCAGCCCACCCCGCCCCCACTCAGGGAGGACAGCAAACTTGAGACGCGCGCCGGCCCCGAGGCGCCAGGCTCCCTTCTACCGCGGAGCACACGGGGGCTGCCCGGGGCTCACCGTCCCGCAGCCTGCCTGGCTCCGGGCTGCTGAGGCGCCTCGAGACCCTGAGGTCCCCACGCCTGCACCAACTTTCCAAATCAGGACGGCACCCAGAGGCAGGGGGTTGTCCCCGGTTTCCTGCTCCCAGCCCCGTTCCCGCACTCGCCCGAACACTTTGCGATGAGCTGGCTCCCGGCGGGTGCCCGGGTCCCCAGATGGTGCAAAGCCCCCCACGGGAAGCCAGAACCAACCTCCCGCTCTTCTCTGGGTAGGACGCAGGGACCAGCCTTTCTTAGGCTCTGGGAACCCAATGCCTGCTTTCACAGTAACAGCCCAGAGTAGCCCAGGCCGGGAAGCTAGGGGTTAAATGGTAAGACCTGAGGGTCCTTCTAGGGTGGCATGTTGGTGGCCTGTTTTTGTAGCCACAGGGCGTCCCCTCCCCCGATCCGGGACCTGGCCTTTCCCAGGATTAGGTTCCTTACCTCTGGTGCAGGTTATGTCCAGGGACTTAAAACACTGCTCCTAAGTGGGAGGCCCTAAGAAGGGCTGCTTGGGAGTCCAAGTGCCGGAGGATGGGTAAAACCATTTACACAGCGGTGGAGGCAGGAGATGGGGAGGTGGCCGTCCAGTCAAGGACAAACATCTCTCTGAGATCTGGGAGGCATAGGGGACCGAGGAGACCTAGGAATTGAGGGCAGGAGGTAGGCACCCTGGCTCGGAGGGAGCTGCTTTGGCAAGCCAAAGGAACCAGTAGGTGTAAGAGGCAAGCAGGTGGTGGCCAAGGTATCAGGTAGCTGTCTTCAGGGGATCCCCTCGAGGTGGGGCCACTTGTCTCAGGCAGAGCCCTTACCTGGGCAGGCAGTTCCCAGGCTCCAGTCCCCAGCAGCTGTCAATGGGGACATTGACAGGCATCACCGTGACCCTGTTTCTTTTTCCAAGTGCTCTCACCGTCATGACTCACACATTGGATTCACCAGGGAGGTATCAAGACTCCAACCTCTTCTCTTCTCCTCCCTCCTGGGTCTTCAGGGAACTACTGGGGAAAGGAGGGCGTGACTTTTGGGGTTTTAACCCCCTGCAGGAGGCCAGGAACCCATCATTGCAAACTTTAATTTCCCTGCCTTTGTCCCCAATCAGGTCAGGTGTGTGGCTCTTGGCCAGGCCAGGGTGGGGGACAAATGATCCCCCCAACCCTCAAGGGTTGGCTTTGAAATCATGGCCACGCCCCCCCTCCTGGCACATCTGCTAACACCTGGCCTCATCTCAAAGCAGAAACACATGTCCCCCCTAAAATCCAAATTTCCCTCTTTGCTGAATATTGCAATGCTTTTGGCCAGAGTTTTCCTCCTTGGCATCTGAAATCAAACTCCTCTTGCAGACAACTTCTTTTCTCCCTGTCCCTTCAGCCCACTGCCATGTGAGGCCCCCTTACCTCCCTGACTTCACCCTCAGGGCCCTAGATCCATGGGAAGGCTGGTGCTGGTGGAGGGGTGAGTGCGTGCTGGCTGTGCACGCATGGAGGAGGTGTACATCTGTGCACCACTGAGTCTGCAGGGGGCCCAGATGCCAGGCTCTCACTGGGGAACTAGGCTTGTGACACCCCCCTCCCCCGTTCTCCCTGCCCACATCCCTGTCTCCCTCCCTTACCCACTGTGGGTCTCTCTCTACTTTTCCAACTCACTCTGCATTGGTGTGTGGGGAGGGTGCATTTGATATTCATAATCTGGTTCAGAGAAGGTCCCGAAGCCCTGAGTCACTGTATGGTTTCCATGGAAACAGACTTGTTCAGAGGACTTGGTGTAGTGGCGGTGGGGAGAGGGAAACATATAGTAAAAATCGGGCTCCACAAGTGTGGCAGGAGTTGGACCAACTCCCTTCAAGGGGGGCAGGAATAGGCTGGGCAAGGCTCTGGGGGCCCTATAGGAGGAGCTGCCTTTCCCGCTCCCACTGGGTTCCCCCATCAGAAGCTGCTCAGCTCTCTCTGTGGCTCTTAGCAGGCTGTTGCTTCTCCCATGGGCCTTCTGGCTAGGTGCCAAGGCTCCAGAGTGCTACTATATGCCTCAGTTTCCCCCCTGTGAAATGGGGAGAAGAGCACCTGCCTCACAGGGCTGTTGTGAAGGTCAAGTGCATTAATATGAGGAACTCTGAACAGAGCCACAAGTTCTTTAAGTGTCAATATTAATTCGGGGGGTTGGAAAGAATGCCCTCAGTGTGTTCACCTGGATCCATCCTCTTTGTCCTGGTAGGTGGTCTTGACATCTGGCAGGGCTGGCCTTCTGCTTTGGAAGAGCCACCTCCAGCAGCCCTCGTACACCCCCAGCTGGGCACCAGCTATCCATTTCTTCTTCCCACGGAGCATTTATTAGGTTGTTGGGGGCCTGGAACCATGCTAGGGAGCACTGGCTGCTGTTCAGATTCCACCTGTCTAGGGGCCTTGTGGGAACAATTCCAAGTCCAGATGGATGGGCAGCTTCCTGCCTCAACCCCCTTGGGATTAGGCCAGGAGAGGTCCAGGCTCTGAGGACAGACAGAAGGGATTGAGATGGGGCAGCTTTCCCTGATCCTGGAGAGGCTTGTTCACCTGGCTGGAGAGGCCAAGGTGTGACCAGGAACTCCCCGGAAAGATAACAGACCCTGCCCCCCCCCCCCCCCCCCCCCCCCCCCCCGTTCCTTCCCCCAAGTTAAACCTCTGTCATTCAAGTGTTCCCAGCACACCCTACAGGTCTAGACTTGCTCAGGACTCCAGCCCATTCCCTGGGAGAGGGGCCTGCCCACTGCTGTTTATCCCAGCAGTAACTGCCTCAGGCAGCGGCTCAGGGACATTCTGGGTAACAGTGATACCTCAACTAGAGTCTCCTGTCACTAGCCCTTGTCACCATTGCTGCCCTCTCCTCCCTGGCCTGCAGACAGCCTCTCCTCTTACAGTGTCACTGTTGTCTCCAAGGTGGAATTGGGCTCCAAGCTCCCATCCCTACCAGCTCTCGGAGCTACAAAGTATCCTTGATATCTGCCAGCCCTTCTATTTTACAGGTGGGAAAACTGAGATTCTTGGGGTTGCCTGTTTGGCCAGAACCCAAGCTCGCTGTGGCTGCTCCAAGCTTCACACCAGCCCTAGGGATGCCCTTCCTTCTTCCCTGGTTCTCCAGGTAGCCCCAGATGCCTGCCAGCACCTCCCCACCCCCCACACCCCACACTCAGTTTCCTGCCAAGGCTCTTCCCCCCAGGTCTCTATGGACCACTTTGCTGTCCTCATTGGTGTTCATAACACCTTCCAATGTAATATCCTCTGCAAATTTCATTAACGGACTGTTTACTCCCTCTCTCAGGATCATTAATGAAGATGTTAGATAAGATCTGACCCAGTGCCAGCCCTGCCCCCACTCTCAAACTGGGTCCCTCAGCCCCTTCCCGCTTGGGCTCGCCTCCTCCACCTGGGACCCTTGGGACCGGCCCCCCTCCTGCTTTTGGCCACATGACAAGTGCTTAGGGCCAACTCTTTTTGAATTAATTTTGTAAGATTACTCGAGGCGATGTATCAAATGCTTTGCTAAAAATCAAGATATATTACCCTGCCTGCATTTCCTTCATCTACCAGTCTTGTAATTCTATCAAGAAAGCTATCAAGTTTGTCAGGCATGATTTGTTCTTTATAAATCCCCATGGTGCCGCATGGGGCACAGAGTTCCCGCGTTTTCTAAATGTTTAGAGATTCCCTCCTTGTGTTTGCTCCTTGATTAGAGCTGGAAGGCTGTGGGCCCGGAAGTGTGGGGATGCACTCACTGTCTCCTAGGGCATGGGGAACAGGGCACAGCCCTTCTCTATGCGGGATCTCTGCGGGGGGTAGCAAGTGGTTTATCGCCCACTGAGTCCCTTCAGTGCTCTGAGGGTCCCTAGCAGTGTCCCTTCAGTGGTGGGTGGATGCAGGAAGGGTCCCCTGGCACTCTCCCTCATGGACTTTGCAGACAGATGAAGACAACAAATAAGTAGGATGCGAACATTCAAAGGTATTCTTGAGTGATTGCCGTGTACCAGGCAGTTTGCTAAGAGCATTATGTGCGAGGAGATGTCATTCAAGCCGTTAACCTGGCCCGGGAAGATCTCCGCTCCCTGGCAACCTGTGGCTCAGAGAGGGCCAGGCTGCCCGGGAGCCAAGGTGTTTCACTCTCCGCTAAGAGTTGCTCCTAACCATTTAAGACGTATGTACAGGGTCAGGGGAGCTACTTGGGGTGGTTCAGAGCAAGAGTGTTAGGAGGTCGGAGGGGAAGGAAGGGAAACCTGTAGGGAGAACCTAGGGGATGTGAACTCCTCGCTGCAGATGCACCTCGTACACGATACCCCATAGTCTGAATCCAGAGCCCTACTTGGCCACTTCCCAGCTGTGGGAGCAAATCACTCCTCCTTGAGCCTCCCTTCCTCACCTGTGAAGTGTGTGCTCAGTGAGTAGCTGCCATTTTGTTTTCTTCTGGCGGTCCCTGTTGATGTGGGGGCAGCGACACTCATTGATTGTCATGTTACCAATGGGTGGCTCTCCTTAGTGCTGCTGGTTCGGGAGTGAGAGGAGAGAGAGGTTGAGCCATGCTGGCATCCTCATAACCAGCTGTGGCCTGGAGGTAAGTTTTGGCCTTGGGGAGCAGGGGGCCTTCTCTGGGCCTTGAGCCCAAACCCTGTGCTTCATTCCAGGCCATTTCAGGCCAGGTGGTAATAAAGACATCTTTTGGTGTCCTCTTAGCTGCATAGGATCTCAGCGTTCCTGTCTCCTTGGCCATGAAACCACCCACTCTTCCCTCTGCTTGTCTAGCCAGACCTGGAGCCCTGGATTGGGCAGCAGGGTGTGTTTTGGCTACTGCGTTATCAGGTGTGACACTGTGCCAGGTGTGTCTACACCCCTTAGCTCTTCTAATCTTCGTGATAATCTTCCTTTTTGCCATTCAGCTGGGGAAGAAGAACCCCTGGGAAGTGGTGAGATGGCACAGACTCATTTGATATGCCAGGGAGTCAGGCAGGAAAGGCCATAGGCAGCTTCCCATCCTTCCAGCCGACACTGCAGGGACCTAATCCTTAAATAGGTGTTTGTCGGATGAGCCCATGTCTGGGTCAGAGTGAATGCCAAGGGCAAGGGACCCTGGGGGCCACCTTGGCCCTGGTACTCTCTGCCCCTCACCTCTGGTCTCCAAGTGTTGGTTGGTGCTCTTGTTCTTGGGTATGGCCTGGGGGCTTAAGCTTTGTTGGTAGGGCCAGGGCTTGGGGATCCTCGGAGCTGAGTTTGTATCCTGGCCTGACCGTGGGCTGCACAAGCTTGGACAAGCTCCCTCACTTACCTGGGCCTCGCTGCTCCTCATCTCTGACCGATGGCAGTGGTGCCTTCAGTGAGCACCCCCTTGATGGGAACCAGAACCCTGATATTCTCTGGGCATCCGCTTCTGCAGCCCCCTCCATTCTGTGTTAGAGCCCCAAGGCTCAGGCCAGCCTCCCCCATACCCAGCCCCCTCCCACACCCAGGGGCCAGCTAGGCCTCATGCAGGTGGCTTTGAGACAGGACACTTGGGGATCCAGGGAAAGATGGATGCCCTCCCTGCTCCTTGAGCAGCAGCTGCCTGTGCTTGAGCTCCTGTTGGTGGCTTCCCATCCTTGAATCTCGGAGGATGGGCCCAAGCCTCGGTGTCCAGGGGGTAGGGCCTCCGTACGATTGTGACTCTGACTGTGGCTGCTGGGGAGGGGAGGGAGGACAGGAAACCAAGGACTTCCGCCCAGTGTCAGGGCAGAAAGGTCCCGCCTTCCACAGGCCAGGCTGTGGTGGGACTGGCCTGAAGGAACGGGCCCTTCTGACTCATCCCTCCCCCAAGAGGTGCTGGTTACATGGGACCTTGTGCCAGGAGCTCAGTCACCTCCCCACTGTGGGGGAACACTTTCCTCAGATTGGGCTGCGGGGCCCAGGGCAGGACCATTAGGTGGTCTCTGGAGCCTGAACAGCAAGGGTCTCTAAGCACACAGGCTGTAGGAGCTTCGATGGAGGAAACTGTGGCATCTGTTTTAACTTTAAACATTTCCAGGCCACGATGTTCTGTTTGTAGGTTAGGGTATCCTTAAAAATCACTCTCAGGGCTCCTGCTCATGGCTACTGACCAGCACTGTGCTCAGCTACTGGCATTCGTCGGCTTTCTGTCTCCCAACCCAAATATTTGAAAGAGTCTGTGATCGTCTTTCCCATTTCATAGATAAGAACAACTTAAGTCCTCTGCTCAAGGTCTCATAGCTATAAAGCAACAGCAGCGGGAGTCAAATCCAGGCCTCGCTGGCCCTACAATGAGGGTGACTTCTCAAGGAGGCTTGAGACACCCATGGGAGTCCCCAGTGTCATCACGCATGGACACTGGAGTGACCTGCTCTGAGGACTGCAGAGCTCCTAAGAGGCAGCTGAGGAGCTCTGCTGCTGATGAAAAGTTGGTAGATCAGTCTCTCTTTGCGTGTTTCTCTTGGGAATCAGGACTGTGAGAACTTGCCCCCACTGGAGGTGCTGAAGGGACGTAGTGATTCAGCCCATGGGGTCTGTGGGTTGGCCACAGCCCAGGGACTCGAGAAGTGATACATAAGCACCATGTTTGTGTTGGTGCAGATCCATAGTCCTCAGTGTTTCAAGGTGATGGGGCAGGACCCCAAAGAAAAGCACTGGTACTTCCAGTCTCCCCTGGGCTGACCATAGAGGCTAAGTCTGGACACCATCAGATCACCTCTCCGGAAGGTATTTGGCTGAATTGTGTGCTAGCATACTGCTCACCTTGAAGGCTGTTCTAGAACACAGACCCAGGAAACTTGGCCTTGGGCTTTGTAGGTATGGGGTCTTGAGGATGTCAGTACATGCTCAGGGCTCTCTGGGAGACCCCTTAGGAGAAATTTGGTGCTGAATCCAGTATCAGGAATAGCTGGGCATCTTTTGAGCAGATGCTTTAATCTTCATCTTGTGGATCCTATGAAACATGTAAATGAAATATTTCCCTTTTCCCATTGGCTGCCAGGTAGCTCTGACCCGTATGTGTAGCCCAGAAGTGGTGTGGCTCTTGTACACTGACCTGGCTTCTAGTTCTTTTAGCCTTTTATATCTTTGTTTTCCACTTGCCTCATTTCATCACCTCATTTTCCTTAGGAAGAAGAAACCTTGCTGTTTTATGTGTTTTAGCTTTAACTAAACAAACATCTATGGTGGATCAGCGCTGGCTACTACAGACGTAGGGATTAAGCATTTCCTTTCTGTGTCTCCATCCCAGAGGCCTGTTCACCAACTCCTCCCTCCCTGTCCATTTCCCCTGTCCCTCATTCTAGTTCCTGGGACCCCAGAGCGTTAGGGCCCCTCCATACCGATTCCTAAATCTGGTTAGAAATCTGATATTCAGATATTTTTTCCTTTGCTTTCCCTATCACCCCAGAGCTTCACACACTGTTTCTAGGGAGAAAAAACGGGGAGGGCAGTAATTTTCCCAGCTCAGGCCTGCGCTGCTCCCCACAGCCCAGGTCCCCTTTGAGGTCTCGCTCTTTTTCAGCTCCTGCCCTGTCTCAGCAGCCCTGGCTGAAGCTGTCCTTAGTGGCCCACTTGAACAGACACAGCCCCACGCTAGCATAAAGGTAGTGATTTTGACCCTGGTGCCTTGAACATGGGAGAGGGGAGAGCTGGCTGGCATTGCCCTGGGGACAGAGTCGTTGGCCCAGTGAGGTGCCAGTGATTTTCAGGCTCCACCCTTTCATTAGTCCTCCAGTTCTTGCATGGGTGGCTTCACTCTGTCCCCCAAAGATAATAAACTCAAAGTGAACAAAAAAGCTCAATGGAAACGGTACCCTCCTCCCACCCCAGTCTCCTTGCGGCCCACTCCGGTGCATCTGCAGTTACTGGTTCAGTGCAAGTTCTTTCAGTGGTTGTTTACGCATATATAAAAATACCTACATCTATACACACACGTCACCTGTTAAAAAATGAGAAATGTTGGTACACGATTGCACACGTTTTCTGGCGCTAGCATTTTTTACTTACTATATCTTGGGTCATGACCCAAGGACATACTAATACTCCACATTAGTATATACACATCTATGGAGCCTTCTCTGATAGAATCAGTGGAAAAGACAATCCTAGGGTTGGGAGAGTGCACCCAATGGAGAGGTTAGGCCTCTGGGGAAGGGAAGGGGCACCCATGGGCAGGCTAGGAGCCTTCTAATTGTGTGTGTAAAATTATGGGCACAAATGGATCTTTTTGGGAAGAGGGATTATATCTCTCTAAGGGGTCAGTGGCCCAGAAAAAGCAAAGCTCTGGGTTGCATGGGATTTCATGGGGAGGGAGGAGGATGAGGTGGAGGACAGGGCGGGGCTAACTCGTTAGAGGGCAGAGCCCCTTGGTTCTTGGGCCCCACTGGGGCAGCCGTGGATCACGCTGAGGTGGGAGACAGAGATACCCCCCCTGGTATCTTCTTGGAAGATGACTGGGGTCTTCTGACTCCCAAAAAAGGGTCCCCCTGCCTGCAGCAAGTGTGGCCCTGTCTTGAGAATGGATTATGGGACCTTCCGAGGATCAGAGAAGCCCCGTGGTCAGACCTGGGAGGTCCTTAGAGTCGCTGGATCTATGGAAAAACCAAGGCACAGAGAGACCAGGGGGTGAGTCCAAGGTCACCCGGCCAGGGAAAGGCAGGGACTGCGGGCTACTCCTGCCTGTGACATTCAGCTTAGTGTTCCTTCCCCTGCCAGGGCGGAATGAGACCAGGGAGAAGCGGCCCATGGGATGAGGTGAGGCTGCCTGTTGCTGCTTGCTTCTTGGGGTGTGGGTGAGGAAGAGGAGGTGCACGAGGCAGAGGCCGCAGCCCGGGTGGGTGTGTCATCATCACACCTCACTGCATCCTGCAACATCACCTCCCCCTGGCTTCATCCTCACGTTAAGCTGCAGCCAACCAGCCAGGAATTCTGAACACAGTAGAGACGCAGGGCTAAGCGGCTGCACTACAGGATTCGGCCACTAGAGGGCAGAAGGAAAGCCACTGCAGAGGCTCAAGATGAGAAAGTTCCGGGGCTGGGAGAGGAGCCAGGGAAGAAGGGGCAGGGGGCGGAGGCCTGCCTGGCAGAGGTCTGGGCACAGTGGTCAGGAAGAGTGTGTGCCTCACTGCCAGAGTCAGTGATGATTTGTTCTGAGGCGTTTCTCCTAAACAAAAAGCAAACAAGACATTTAATGATGATCATAGTAACTTACATGTACTAGGTGCTTTACGCCAGGCACTGTATTAACGAATTAGTCATAACAGCCTTGTTAAAATTATCCCCAGTTTGCAGGTGAGAAAACAGAAGCCCAGAGAGATTAAGAAATCTGTCCATCAATGGGGCCGGTACCAGGGCCCATGTCCCAAGCAGGAGGCTGCGCCATATTCTATGCCTGACATTGACTAAATGCTTTAGGTCTTTTAATTCTTACAACCACTACTATGGTTATACCCACTTTACAGGTGGGGAAACTGAGGCTCAGAGACATAGAAACACACAGGTCCACACAGCTGCTAAGTGGGTGTGTTCCATGGCTTGAACTCTTAGCTCTAAATTATATTTCTCCAACGTGCAGCTGTTTTCCACTCCCTACTGTGCCCTAAATCTGTGCCCTAATGTGAAGGTGGATGACACTGAAATCTGAGCTTTCTGTTGGGAGTGGGAGTTCACCAACTCCCCTGCCTTCCAAGAGAAGTTACAGATTCTGAGTCTAAGATTTGCCTGGATTTTAATTAACCAGAGGTGGAGGGAGGCCATGCCAGAAGCTGCTAGAAGCTTAGGGAGGGCTCAGAGTCTGGCTGGGAGGATGAGGGCATAGAGGAGTCCCTTGCAGTGGCCAAAGCTCCTCTGGGAACAATGGGACCTGGCCCCGGGGCCTCCGGTTTTCAGGGCACATGCCTCTAGCATACCAAGGAGGCTTGGCCAGCCCTGGCCCCTGCTCTGCCAGGCTGGCAGGAGAGTGGGGACATTTCTAGGAGGGCCTGCCTTCCTCCATTTTCCTGTTCCCATGCCCTGGCTTTGCCCTCCCAGGGAGCAGGGGGTGGCTTGCGATGGGACTTTTGAACACATTCCCCTCCTTGGTGCCCAAGCTGTGCCTTGTGAATCTGAAACCCACTTTCTTTGGGGTTCATAACATCAAGATGCTTCCGTTACTTCTGATTCATTAGCAAAGGCGGCAGCTTCCAATACTGCCCTAAGTTTCTCTGAGTGGGGGTGAAGAGGGGTAGTGGAGGGAAGAAATCGAAATGGTGCCCTCCCCTCAGGATGTGCCTCTTTAAAGAAAACCCCGGGTGAATTCTGTTTTTGGAACTGAAATCCTACAATTAAATGAAATCTCTGTAAGTTTTCTGTTTCCTCTCTTGGTGGGGACCAAAGGGAGTGGAATGTGAATGGAATAGGGATGGAGAAGGAGGATTTGAGCGTGGACTCCAGAGCACGGTGCCTGGGCTGGAATCCTGGCTCTGCTCCTCACTAGGGGTGTGAGCTTGGGGAAGTTATCTAACCTTGCAGAGCCTCAGCTTCCTTACCTGTAAAGTGGGGCTATAACAGCATCAGTCTCACAGGGTTGGCATGAGGGCGCGATGAGCTAATGCCTGTGAAGGGAGCATATGCCCAGGACAAACATCGTGAATGCCCAGTAAGTGCGATCCTTCCTTCGTGTTATTTTGCCCATAGTGTCTAGAACAGTGTCTGGCTTGTGCTGGGTATCTGACAGACGTTTGTGAATAAATACAAAGAAAGTACAAACAAATGCAATGGCACCACAACTAAAGAATTGGCCCCTAAATGATGTAAAAATATTTCCTAGCACTACATGTTCTTTGAAGGTGTTCACATTTGTCTTAGGGCACTTACGCAGGGTGGGCCTGCACTTCGCAGAGGAGTCAGATTTAATGCAGAGGGGCCATTCTCTGTGGGTACCTCACCCAACCCAGCATCCTCTGCTGCCATGGGGTGAGGTAGGGGTCGGATGGGGTGTGATCAGGGTTGTGTCTTTTCTCTTTTCACATTGGAGGTTCCCAAGAATCTAGACTGTGCCCTTCCCCTATTTACTGACACCTGGTGACATGGGACTGCTTCCTATAGGTACTAAGTGCAATTTCATACTTAGAACAGGACTCCTAGGCCCCAGAGCCTCAGCTGGCCCACTGACTTCTCAGGCCAGCCTTTGTGCCTCTCCCCAAGGCCAGCAGACTGCTCCAGCTCTGTTTCTTCCCCCCTACGCAGACGCTGTAGGGGCAGAGCACTGGCCTAAGAGTCTGACCCAGTGGATTTGAATCTCTGCTACTTCTTATTTGCTTCTGCATGTATGCTTAGTTTTTGAGCCTCAATTTCTCCATCTGAACAATGGGAGTGAGGACCCTGACCTCCCACCGGGGGTTGTAAGGAACCACATGGTGTCGAGAGTGGGGTGAGCTGAGCCAGGTAGTGATGCACATTTGGGAAAGGAGGAGCCACTTACTCCACCCCCAGAGAAGTCGTGCCAAACAGTGGCACATGGGAAGAATATTCAAAAAGCACATGAGTTTGCCCCCTCAGCCATGAGCCCATAGATCAACAAGACCAGAGAGCCAAGGGAAGGAACACGCTCTCAGCCTTGGAAATCATCTATCTGCCCCCTTCTAATGCCCAGTCTCTCTTGCGTCCAATCACAAAGGGGCTGGGGACAGTAATCGAATGCATGTTTGAGGACCAAGTGCAAGTAAGCTGGAGGAACAGAAAGTCACACATTAAAGGGAAGGAGCGTGGGTTCTGGGGAACTGGCTAGATGTGGCTTACACCAGGCATGTAAGCTCAGGCAGGTTACTTTACTTCTGTGCTTCAACTTTCTCACCTGTGAAATGGAGCGTATACTGGTTTCCACATAAAGTTCTTGCGAGGAATAAACAAGCTCACACAGGTAAAGGATATAGCACTTAGGAAGTCCTCTGGAAATAGTACTTTAGCTAACCAAAGTAATGCTATGATCTTGTTTTAACTTAGAATCCGCAGAGAGCATGAAGGTCGGGAATGCTCCCTGGTCCACTTTTGCTTTGAGTTGCAGGTAGCCAGTCTCCTTTCTCCAGTGTGCTTGGAAGACGAACCTCCCTCCCTGGATGTCCCTTCCTTGTGGGTTTCAGCATTTGGGCTGTCGCGACTGAGCTGCCATTTCCACGTGGAGGTGTGGGGTGAGGCCCACTGCCCTTGTTGACTTCCACTAAACCCTTCCTGAACAAGCTGAATTTTGAAAGGTCAGCCTGTTGTGTTGATTTCAAATGCAGAACAAATTGGGGCTGTGCTCCGGCCCAGTTTTCTGGGATAAGTTTGACTCTGATGCTTTGCTCCATTGCCGGAGGCTGAGCACTGGGGCTGGTTGGGTCAGTTGGTCACTAGAGCTGAACAGAGATAGCTAGGCCTGGGGGTGTTTGTGGTTAGTGGATTTCTTTGCAGCATCCTTGGGTGGTGGGTGGGGGTTGCCTCACTGGGGTGTTTGCCTGTGTGTGGCACCAAGTCTTGGGCAGCTGGGGGTACAGGCTTGCCAGCTCCCTCTGCCCACTGGGTCTGGTGGGAGCAGAGGGATTGTGGCTTGTTAGGAGGGTATGGGTTGGGGGAGGTGGGTGGAGGGGGTGAGATGTAGCCCAAGACTCAGAGGGCTGGATCCAAGGCATCAGAGATGGCACTGGGTTATTTGGGCAGATCTGGGAGAGCAGGCAGAGCCCTCATCACCCAGCCCTGGAGGAAGGCAGTGGGGCACAGAATACAGGAAAGAAGGGGTAGAAGTCCAACCTCATCCTCAGAAGTCCTCCTCTCCCTGTCTCCCTGTAGTCTGCTGGCCACAGGGCTGCCTACTGCACAGGCTGGGACTGCCAGCTAGGCCAGGAGACCTGGCGGCTGTGGACTCCCTCCTCGGAGCAGCCCCTCTTTGGTGAGTGGTGGCGCCCTCCCTGCATTCGCTCTTGGAGCAGTCCCAGCCCTTCCCCGGGGCCTGGTAGCTGAAGTAGCCTCACTTGGGGGACTTCCAGGAGCTCAGGTTGGCTCCTTGCCCTGAACCCTGGGCATACCCTTCAACGTTTCCTGCTCTCCGGGGGCCCTCCCTATCCCCCCGGCTTTCCTTGAGGTGCCCCTTCCCCCCCACCCCTCTCTCTCCTCTCCGTCCTTCCTGGTTCTCTGGGGCCATTTCTGGGTTACAGGTGGGTCCCTGAGCTCACCCTGTGGACAGAAGGGGCTGAAGGCCTAAGGGTGGAGACCCTCGAGGACTGGCTGGGGTGGGGGACCTGGAAGGCCAGTTTGCTCGGCTGTCAGTGGGGGCCATCTGCTCCATGGACTGGACTTGCTCCTGTGGCCGGGAGCAAGTTCTGGAAGACCCTGGGGCCTGGGAAGGGATGCTTCTCAGCAGACCCTGGACTTGTCTCTGCTCTGGGTCATTTGACTCTTTAGAGACCCCTGGGGCCCCAGTAGTCCTCATCTGGAGTAAGTTGGTCACCTGCGTCCGTAAGTTGGGGGGTGGTGGTGCTTGACACAGTTGTCCACCTTTTCTGGCCCAGCAGGCATGGGGGAGTGGCTGCTGGCAGCCCACTGACTCACAGTGTGTCAGGGTCCTTACTGCATGCAGGCTTAGGTAGCAAGGAAGTATCTGACATGGACTCTTCTTCCTCCTGGGGGTGAACAGTGGATGGAGGAAAGATGACCACCTGGGGAACTGGTCAGCTCACAGAGGTGAAAGAAGGTGCAGGTGGGCCCAGGAGATGCCGGCCGGGTGACAGGCGGTGACAGGGTAACGTCTAACGGCAGGAGCTGGTCATTTCCTATGTGTGGGAGTCGGGGAAGTGAATTTGTTGCCTTAGGGCCCCACTAAGGAACTGAGAGTTCCGCTGGGAGGCCCCTGCAGCGTTCTGTACGTTTGTACGTTAAACCCTGCGGAACGGGGTACAGGAAATCAGTTTGTTCGGTCCCCAGTAACTCCTGGGACCCTCCAGAGAATGGTGAAGTCTACTGTAGAAGCTGCTCAGGCCTTAGGTGCATGACTGAGCCCTGGGCCCCCTGTAGACCCACTCTTCGTCCCTGTGAGGCGCACAAGCCCAGCTGCCCCCTGACCGCTGCCCGTCTTTGCCTGCAGACCTTGCCGGGTGGAGAAACAGCCCCATGAAGGTGCCCAGCCATGCAATGTTCCTGGAAGGCCGTCCTCCTCCTTGCGCTGGCCTCCATTGCCATCCAGTACACGGCCATCCGCACCTTCACCGCCAAGTCCTTCCACACGTGTCCGGGGCTGGCCGAGGCGGGGCTGGCCGAGCGCCTGTGCGAAGAGGGCCCCACCTTCGCCTATAACCTCTCCCGCAAGACCCACGTCCTCATCCTGGCCACCACACGCAGTGGCTCCTCCTTCGTGGGCCAGCTCTTCAACCAGCACCTGGATGTCTTCTACCTGTTCGAGCCCCTCTATCACGTCCAGAACACGCTCATTCCCCGCTTCACCCAGGGCAAGAGCCCGGCGGACCGGCGGGTCATGCTGGGCGCCAGCCGAGATCTCCTGAGGAGCCTCTATGACTGCGACCTCTACTTCCTGGAGAACTACATCAAGCCGCCGCCCGTCAACCACACGACCGACAGGATCTTCCGTCGCGGGGCCAGCAGGGTGCTGTGCTCGCGGCCCGTGTGCGACCCCCGGGGCCCCGCCGACCTGGTGCTGGAGGAGGGCGACTGCGTGCGCAAGTGCGGCCTGCTGAATTTGACCTTGGCCGCCGAGGCCTGTCGTGAGCGCAGCCACGTGGCCATCAAGACGGTGCGGGTGCCCGAGGTGAACGACTTGAGGGCCCTGGTTGAAGATCCGCGGTTAAACCTCAAGGTCATCCAGCTGGTCCGAGACCCGCGTGGCATTCTGGCTTCGCGCAGCGAGACCTTCCGCGACACGTACCGGCTCTGGCGGCTTTGGTACGGCACCGGGAGGAAACCCTACAACCTGGATGTGACACAGCTGACCACGGTGTGCGAGGACTTCTCCAACTCCGTGTCCACCGGTCTCACGAGGCCCCCGTGGCTCAAAGGCAAGTACATGTTAGTGCGCTACGAGGACCTGGCCAGGAACCCCATGAAGAAGACTGAGGAGATCTACGGGTTCCTGGGTATCCCCTTGGACAGCCACGTGGCCCGCTGGATCCAGAACAACACGCAGGGTGACCCCACCTTAGGCAAGCACAAATACGGCACCGTGCGCAACTCGGCGGCCACGGCCGAGAAGTGGCGCTTCCGCCTCTCCTATGACATTGTGGCCTTCGCCCAGAACGCCTGTCAGCGGGTGCTGGCGCAGCTGGGCTACCGGATGGCCGCCTCCGAGGAGGAGCTCAAGAACCCCTCCATCAGTCTGGTGGAGGAACGGGACTTCCGCCCTTTCTCGTGACGGGGGCTCCGTGGGTGGGGGTGAGGGGCACATGGTGTTGGTTTTGATAAAATGGACCGTTTTTAACTGTTGCCTTATTTCCTCCTCTGTCTCCCTCCCTGTCTTTGTGTCCTTCCTGCTCCTTGCCCACCCCCCACTTCCTTCTGCCTCTTTTATCTCTGAAATTTGCACTATGTCTTGGACAGGAATCACTGGGGCAGAGGGGGAGGGAAGTGGGGTACAGTCCCCACTCTACCCCGTTCAGACACATGGACATTGGGTCTCTGCGTGGATGGTGACAATGTTTACAAGCACCACACTCACACCTTCACATCCGTGCACACACACACACACACACACGCACCCACAGGAGACACACCTCAAACCACACGACTTCCGAAGCTTTGCGAATGGGTGAGTGGTCAGGGTATAGTAGTTTTGGCATTGTCTTACTTCTACAAGGTAAGAGGTTCAAAACAAAAAGGCCACCTCTCTCTGATATATGAATGGTGTCTATCCCTCCTCATCCTGCATCCTGCCCCCCAATGCCCACTGCCCCCTTTGGAGTAGAAAAACTGCTCCCTCCTGCCTGCCCTTGCCTGTCGGTGAGCAGGTTTTTACTGTGAGGTGACTATGGACCTTGTTTATTTTTTCCAGACTGTGGCGATGCTGTCTGTCTGTCTGTCTGAGTCTTGTGGCTGCCCCTGGACCAGTGATGGCTGATAAATCTTATGGATTTCTGATTGATCTTGGGGTCCATCTGTGATATTTCTTTGTGCCAAAAAGAAAAAGAGTGGATCAGTTTGCTAAATGAACATTGAAATGCTTTATCTGTGTTTTCTGTAAATAAAAGAGTGCAATAATATCTGGGTGTGGTTGTGGGACTTTCTGAATGGGTGAGGGCAGGCCCCAGTGGGGTCTAGGTGCTTCTGGCTTTGGGGAGGAGAGAAGGAGTTGGTGGTGGTGGGGACTCAATGACTACTCTCTGGCTTTCAGAACTCATGTCATCCGCGTCACCCTCCACACTGAGTTCAGGGTTTCATTTCCATTCAGTTGAGACCAGGCAGGTGATGTTCAAAACATTTATAGCCAGGGGTGATAGTCAAAACGTAACAAGGGGTATGGTTTGCTGCATCAATGTCCAGAGGTCAGGAAGAAGTCCTGTAACACATTTCTATGCCAGGTGTTACCCCTTTAATTGTTGGGTCGGGGGCAAGGATAGCTGGGGAGGAGGAACATTCGAGGGATGGGTTGGCTCAGGGCAGTAGCTGCTTATCTGCTGGCCTGGAGGTAGTTCAGTGTTTGAACAACTAATGTAGATGTCCTGGTGTCTACACTGGTGCAGGGTCAGACGTGCTTATTTCCTCTCCCATTCTTGGCAATCTACCAACTTCCTTCAAGCAACTTCCCTAGCTCTTTTCTTATTTCAAGAAAACAGCTGGCCGCTGTGGTAGAGGTCACAGCTCTGTTGTCCTGGGACAGTGAGAGTGCCTGGGATCAGGCAGCCCCAGTAGTCCTGGGCTTTCTGAGACGTGGTCCTGGGCTATAGTAGATGAGGCAGGAGGATGTAGATTCAGCCATTATAGCAAATACCTTAGAAAATAGTAGCTTAATCAAGGCAGGCTATTTTGTTTCATTCTCACTTAGCGGTGCATGCAGGCGTAAGCTGGTCGGGGCTGCTGTGGTAGCTCCCATGTTATGTGCCCAGATATCAGGGGCCCTTGCTCTTTCCATGTTGTTGCTGCTCCCTTGTTCTAAAGTGTTGCCCTTGGTTATATGGTCCAAGATAGCTCACCGGGCAGTGGTAAGGAGAAAAGGAGGGAAAAAGGAAGGCATACCGCTGTCATTTGTGAGCAAAATCCCAAAGTTACAGACATTACTTGCACTCATGTCTCACAGGCTAGAACCTGGTCATGTGGTCACATTTAGCGGCAAAAGAAGCTGAGAAATGTAGTCTTTTATCTGAGGGGTCATGACTATCAAAGTGGCCAATGAGTTAAAGGTTTATCTCTCTGGGCTTCAGGTTTCTTTTCTGCAAAAGGGAGATAGTATGATTTAAATCCTCCTGTTTCAAGACCAGGAAGCTTTTGGTGCCCCTTTCTCGGCCCCTGGTTCACAGGCACTGCTTCTCCAGCTCGTGGTGAGTGAGCCAACCTATAAGTTGGCTTCCTGGTGTCAGTGCCCAGGGGACCAGTGCCTCCCTCAGGGCCCCGGTCAGCTGTTCTAGCACTTAGGGAAGACGTGCTCCAATGGAGGCCACAGCTGGTTGGTTCTTTCTCTGTTACAGTAAATGATGTTGTGACACTCGTCTCCTAAGGAGCTCCTTTTCTTCACTCTACCACTGCCCTGCCTTGGATTGTTCCAGAGCCAGGGGACTTCTCTCCTCTGAGTGGATGGCTTTATGTTGAAACTGGGAGACCTGGGAGTTCCTGGCCTAGCTGGAAAGACACGATTCCTTCAACTGCTTTACGACAGGAGACTTAAATAACGCTGGCGGGGGCTTTCAGAGGAGAGTCCTGGTAGTGAAGGAATTCATGCATTCATTCAGTATTTCTAACTTGTGCGTGTAGGTCCTAGGGTTATGGGCACTCCTTCAAGAAAGACAGTCTAGTTGGGGTGGGGGTGGGGGATGATAGATAAAAAGATGGCTACAGTGTGGGTGAAGCACTGTGCCCACAGGTGTGTGCCACTTGATTCCAGAAACCCCAAGGCCACTATAAGTCACAGGCTTATTCCCTAGCCCTCATGGTGTCATTTGATATGTCCCTGGTCTTGGGACTTAGACAAGGGTTTCTCTATGGTGGTGGTGCCTAACTTGAGTGTTGGGGAGGTAGGAACTTGTTCTGTGCAGGATGTGAGAAGATTGTTACCAACCGAGGACAAGCAGGTGCCAAGGCACAGAGGTGGAAAGGTATGGGGCATTTACAGCTGTGTGGGCTGAGGGCAGGCGTGTGTGAGGTGGACCATGTCCCCCATCCTCCCCTCAGCTTCTCAAACTGGGAAAATCCATTTTATTAGGACACCCAGGGCAGTTTATCCAAGGGATTTATTTATGCTGAACAAACCCACAAGATAGAGCATCAGAAACCAGAGGTGTTGCCTGCTTTTAGGGTGAAGACCAAACTTTTAGAGTGCTTTTGGAGGCTTTGTGTGTCCTGGCTCCCACTCCCCTCTAGCTTTGCCTGTGTCATGCTCCCCTTTACTCTTCACTCTCTAGTCTTCCTGCTTTCTTTCAATTCCTTGAACACACTGGGGTAGATTGCTGCAGTGACTGCCCCCAATTTCTTCACACTAACTCTGGGCTCAGCCATGTACCTTGCTTTGGCCAATGGGAAGATAGCAAGTGTAATGGATGTGGACATGAAAAATACCTGAGCTTCTGAGGTTGTCCTTTTTGGCTGCCTTGTGGAAGCCTTTAACTATCATGTGAAGGAAAACAGCGTGGCTGGCTGGACAATGACAGATCATTAGGTGAAGAACCAAAGAGCCCCAGCCAATGGTCAGCCACTGTCTTCGCTGAATGCCAAGTTTCACTGACTTGGCAATTGACACAGATGCATAAGTGAGTCCCAGCCAAGATCAGCTATGACTTTACTTGGATTGTTGGAACTGCCTGGCTGAACCCAGCTAGATTTTTGACTCACAAAATTGTGGGTTAAAAAAAGTGATTGTTGTTTTAAGCCACTAAAGTTTTGGAGTGACTTGTTACGCAGCAAAAGCTAACCAATACACAAGCCATTCTCTATCTCTTTTCAGGATCTTTACACAGACCGTTCCTTATGCCTGGGTTACTCCGAGTCCCCTTTTTACCTAATTAATGTCCACTCATCCTTTGGAAGTCAGCTTCACTATCAACCCTTCCTTGGTTTTACCAGCTGTTAGCCTGCTGATAGGCCCTTATATAACTGATTCTATATCTTACATATCCTCATTATAGACACTTCTGACAGCTACATCTCTTTTATGGTGTTTACCATAGTTGTAATCACACTTTTTATTACAGGCCCTGGCACACAATAGGTATCCAATAAATACTGGTTGAATGAATAAAAGGATGAGTAAAACAGGTGCTCCCCACCTGATAAAATAAGTTCCTTGTCCTGGGTCTTCTAGGGACTGGGCAAGGCCTCTTAGAGATCTAACTGAGACCTGAGGCAGCTAATGCCTCCCAGGCTGTTTCTGACAAGTTAGGGGGGGTGTAGCCAAGCTTTGTTCCAAGAATCCACATCCATCCTCCCCTACCCCACACCCATAGTCAAAAATTCTTTCTAACTCCACACTGACATTGGCTCTCCTGTTCTTTGTTGCAGTACTCTCACCTTCCTTGCCCTCTGTTACAGTTTCCAAAGTTAACACTCTGAAGGAGAATAATAGCAAATGAAAAACACACGTGTACAGAATTCCACAGTTTACAAAGCCCGCTTCCTCCTCCTAATAGTCACACCTCTAATAGCAGCTGTTTCCTGCTGACCCAGAGGTGCTTGTTCTAGCCAGGAAATGGTGGTCAGAGACCCATGTAGGCAGGACGGGCCCCGCCCCCACCTCTTCTGTTTGCAGCGCCTCCGCCTCCGTGGCTTGGCTCCTAAGGCGTAACTTCCGGGTCTTGTCCCCACACTCAGGGCTCCTCTCACACTCCAGGCTCTAGGGACCGTGTTCAGTCAGTTCTTCTCATCACAGGCTTCCTCTGTTTGTGTGTTCCCAGCTGCTCACTCCTCGTCAACAGCAGACACGATGGCCTCACAGTCCCACCTCCCTGGGGCTCTGGGGTGCTCGCTGGGCTCCACTTCCTACCATCCCGGAGGGGATTGTCCAGAACAAACCTGCCCTTCCTGGCTCATCCCCGCCCTGGGGGAGAATTTGTCCCTGCTGGAATGCCTTTCCTTGTTGCGAAGGTAAAGATGTGAGAAGCCCCTTCACAGACCCACTGAGAAAACACACCAACTCCTGTTTCCTGAGGGCTGGGAAACAGGCCCGAATCGGGTCCTCATAGACAGTAGCCACGATCGGGACTCATGGGGCGTGTCGCTGCAGTCAGAGCTGAGTGGTCACTGGATGGGCTTTGTGTGGGAGTGTAGGTGCAGCTGGGAGACTGATGCCCAAGTTGAGGATTTAGCTGGTCTGGGGGCCTGCAGCCTGACTGCCCAGGGCACCCCCAGAACAATGACCAAGGCTTCACGGAGCCGCGAAGTGCTCCATCTAAACCTTGGATCTGCCTACCCTGCCTGCCTCCCTTGAGTTGTATTTTCTGCTTCTGGGAGTTGCCACCTTCTGATGATTGGTAATTGCAGTAGCACCTTACTCACCTAGGGACCAATTGTGATAAAAAGCATGGTTCTAGAGTCCAGTCCCATCTTTGCCACTAGTTGCTGCATGACCTCGGGTGCGTCACTTAACCTTTCTGAGTCCCCATGTCCTTATTATCTATACAGAAATAACCATTATAGTACCTACCTGAGAGAATTACTCTAAAAACTGCCCACGATGCACAGCATGGTGATTGGCACATAGGGTGCATTCAATAAATGCCGGTCAGTATGTTGCTATCATCATCATCATTTTGCCTACAGTTCCTGCAAGGTGTCAGGAGTATGATAGCTGCTCAATGAACATTTGTTGAATGAATGCATTTTTTTTGGAGTATGAGTGTGTGTGTGAGCTCTTCTAATCTGAGCTGCTACCAATGTACTGAAATGGCACAGAGCCCTCATCTGCCAAGGCCTAGAACCGAGGGCTAACTAGAGGGAGAGAAGTGGGGGGTAGCCAGAAACGCCCACAGAATGGCCAGTTAGCACAGGGACAAGCTAGCCTACCCCCAGAAAGGTACGTGTAGGCTCCTAGTGATGTAGGTGATGTTGGATCTGCCGGCAGTTTCTGGGTGCGGGCTGGAATCATGTCTCGTGAGACCGAAGAATGGAAACACGGACCCTGGAGAGGCAAAGAGTTTTAAAAGAGGATAGTTTATTGGAGGCAGGAGAAGAGGTTGCAGCTCCCAAGCGGGAGGGGGTCCTGAATGGGGGTGCCCAGTGACTGAGGCAAAAGGCTTTTACTTTTACATTTTCCCCTGCCTGCTTGGGGAAGGGGGCTGGAGTCTTCTAATAGAATTCATCTATTAGGGTTTTTCCTGTTTGCTCATCCTGAAGGGAATAACGAACCAACCCATTCCTATCTATCAGATCTGCTCCTTTGTCCGGCCAGAAGGGGTTTGAGATTATCTATTAACCTTAAGGCATATTCCCATGTCTCTGTCCTAGAGTAAAGGAGACATTGGAGGGCCTGGAATTTCAGGATATGGCTGCTTTTTTGTTTATTCCACCAGGGACACCCCTGTCTACCTAGCAACCTAGTAACCTACTAACTACCTACTAACTAACCTGTCTCACTAGCACCTTGGAGGAATAACAATCAGGGGTGGAAGTTGGCAGAGTTGACCTGCCATCTTTTGGCCACATTCTAAAGATTGTCTAACTTTCTGGGGAAACGGTTTCCTAGGGTGGTCTCAAGCCAGCGGCCCAGTCACTGGCCTCTAGGTTAGATGAACTTGGCCTTTCTGCCCTCTTTAAGGCACCTGCATTTGTGCTTCTTTTCCATTCAGAAAGGACCATTTTTAGGATCGGGGCCCAGAATGTCTTCTTCCTCTTGAAGGTGATGAAGGATGTCGAGTTTCCTTAAACCTGAATCTTTGAGCTCCCTAGTGGATGTGGGGGACAGCCAGCAAACCACACTCAATTATTGGAGGCTTCCTCCTCTGGTAAATTCTAGCATAATGGCCTCAGGCAACAATGCCTTCTTTTGGCCTTGCTCCCTGCTTTCTTCCTTCCTTGGGAGTACCACACCCTGGCCTTGGGCTGGCTTTGGGAAGCCAGATGTGGCTTTGGGACGGAGGCCTTTGCACCGGAAGGGAGCGGGAGACATTTAGAACCATTCGGGAAGAGTAGAAAATTAGTAATTTAGGGGACAAGAGACTCACTTTGAGACTCTGTTCCACTGCATTTTGCTGGACAAATCAGAAAACTTCCCTGAGCTTCAGTGTCTTAGCTATAGCCCGGGGACAATGATGGAAAAGAATATATCTTCTGCAGTTGTTGGGAATAGTGCGCTACGTATGTCCATCCAGTCAAGTTAAACATATTGGCCAAATATGTCTCCTGTCTTAAAAAAAAAAAGTCTGTTTATTTTAATGGTTACTGAGAAAGGCTTGTTAAAGACTTCACACACTATAATTGTGGACAGACTGATTTATCTATTTCCCCATGTGATTCTGTCACTTTTTTCATTGTGATTTTGAGACTGTGTTTTTAAGGTACACACAATTCTAAAATTGTTAGATATTTCAATTTATGATCTGAACCTTTTGTCATTATGAAGTGGCCTGTCTACCATTATAATACTTTTGCCTTAAAGTCCATTTTGTCTAATGTCAATACAGCAACAGCAGCCTTCTTTAGGTAGAATTTGCGTGATTTATTATTCCATCTTTTAGTCCATAAAAATGCCTTGTAATTATTGATGTATTTGAATTTATAGCTACCATCTTATCTTGTGCTTCCTATTTGTCTCACCCATTAAGCTGTTTTACACCCCACTTTTGATTCAATATTTTTTTGTCTATTACATCTTCTTCCCTTCACTGATTACACAATTACATATCTGTTTCTATTCCTTTTGTGGTAACCTTAGAAATACAAAATTCCTTTCTCAGTTTATCTAAGTCTTAACTTTATCCAGAGTCAATCAATATCTGTACCCTTCTCTTGAAAAACACAGTTAATACTTTAATACACTTTAATTCCTTTCACCTTCTTTTAAACATCTATGTTGCGGTGAATTTTTAAAACTAGAGCGTTATATGTGGTCTGTTGTGTTTTTTTCTAAATAATCAAATTAGTTTGCCATTTACACACAGTAAGCTTCGCTCGGTTTAAGAAAACTTTCTAATAGGTTTTGATAAGTGTATATATATAATGTAATCACCACCACCATCAAAATATAGAAACTCTCTGAACCCAAACATTTGCTTGTGCCCTCTTTTAGTCCATCTTCTTGTCCTCAGCCGTTGGCAACCATTGAACTGCTTTTTGTCACTATAGTTTTACCTTTTCTAGGATTTTGTACAAATGGAATCATATAATATGTAGCCTTTTGTGTCTGGCGTCTTTCACGTGGATGACAGTTGAGATTCAACCATGTTGGCTGCATCAGCGGTCTGTTTCTTTTTATCGTTGAGCTGTCTTCATTCCTTTGTGTGGATCCAGATTTCCACCTGGTATCATTTTCTTTCTGCCTGAAGAACCTTGTATTTAACATTTCTTGGAGTGCTGATACATTCTCCCAGATTTTGTCTGAAAGTCTTTACTTTTGCCTTCATTTTTGAAAGACATTTTCATTGGCTTTGGATTCTAAGTTGGTTGTTTTTCTTTCAGCAATTTAAAGATTTTGATTCACTGTCTTCTGCCTTATACAGTTTCTGATGAAAAGTCTGCCACAGTTCTTAATTTTCCCCCTTTGTACAGAATATCTCTTTTCTCTGGTTACCATTGTTTTTTAGCCACTTTGAGGACGATGTACTTTGGTATGTTTGTCTTTATTCTGCTTGGGGCTCATTGACTTTCTTGTATTTGTTGAGTTTCCATCAAATCTGGAAAAGTTTCAGCCATATTTTTCTTCAACTATTTTTTTTCTGTTCCCCCCTTTCCTGAGTCTCTTATTACACATATGTAAGGTACCCTGACATTGTTCCATAGGTGGCTGATGTTTGTTCATTTTTTTTCATTCTTTTTCCTCTCTGTGTTTAATTTTGAATATTTCTAATGCTATGTTCTCAAATTGTCTGATCTTCTGCAATATTTAATTTACTGTTAATACCATACAGCATATATTTTTTTTTTCAGTTCAGATTTGTATTTTTCACCTCCATAGGCCCTTGGGTCCTTTTATTTTATATATTTCATTTTATCCTCATTGTATTCATGTTCTCCTTTGTACTTCTCCTTTTTGAACATTTTAATAATATTTTAAAGTCCTTGATGACTAATTGTATCATCTCTGTTATTTCCGGGTCTGTTTTTGTTGATTGATTTCTTTTCCTTCTGCCTATGAGTCATATTTACCTGCTTTTTTTTTTCCTTTCTTTTTTGGCATGCCTAGGAATTTTTGATTGGATGCTGAATGTTATCAGTCAAGGGCCAGGCAAAGACAGAAACCACATCAGTCATTTGAACAGGGGCAAATTATTATAAATAATTATTAGCTAGTAAAATGTGGTTAATTACTAAAAGGGATAAAGGAGGACTCTAAGGAATACAGGAATAACAAATGCAGGAAGCTCTATTTCCTCTTGGACTAAGGGAGAGTAGACAAGGAAGGAATTAAAAACTTGGAAGAAGTATCACTTCCCTCACCCCTGCTTAGATACAGACCTTGTTGCAGAGGGTGTGGCTGCTACAGGAACACACAGCCCTCCAGTGGAGAAGAAACTTGCCAGAGGCTGTGTGCCAGGGAGAGATTTCCATAGCAGCAGTCTCCTGGATGGCTGGAAAACTCATTAGAGGGTGCAAATGGGCCATAGCTGGTCTGCAGAATCTGCCTGTTAAGTAGCAAATGAGCTCAGGAGCCAGTGGGCCAGAGCTGTTCCAGGAAGTGGTCTATTGGGTTTCTAGAGAATCTGTTGGAGAATGAGTAGCACTAGGCCTTCTAAACATTATTGACAGCTGTGAAGATAAAATACACTAGAACCAGGAAGAGAAACTTCTTGCAATGGCCTTGCAATGACACCTCCCTACTTGCCCCAGCATCCTTTGAAGACAAAAATCTAACAGTACCAAGTGTTCAGGGTCTAACTTTAGTGTCACAAAACAGGGCAAAAGCGGTACATTTAGAGCTAAGAAGCAATAAACTGGAATATAGACATTATGCATTTTCTGTTGTGAAATGCTGGATTTTGTTGGATT
Source organism: Rhinolophus ferrumequinum (assembly GCF_004115265.2). NCBI lineage: Eukaryota > Metazoa > Chordata > Mammalia > Chiroptera > Rhinolophidae > Rhinolophus > Rhinolophus ferrumequinum. The sequence continues at coordinate 15,178,051 of NC_046294.1, forward strand.
CCTTTATAGAGTATTGGAATTTGTTCTGGCATGCAATTACTTATGATCCTTTCAAGGCCTAATTTTAAACTTTGTTATTGTAGGTCAAAGTAGAGCTACTTTAGTGCCACTACTAAATTGTGACCCTTCTAAGGACTCTATCCAATGTCCCATGTATTGTGAGGTGTCACCACTCTGGATGGTGGGAACATGAACAATTCCCCTCTCTGTGTGGACTCTTGGACTTGTTTAGTCTGCTACCTTCCAGTGGTTCTTTCCTGACCATATAGAGTTTCACCCTATGATGTGTAGATCAGACGTCAATCAAAGGCTCAAAGGGGCCCTTCCTCTGTAGTTCACAGATACCTCTCTCTCTCTCTCTCTCTCTCTCTCTCTCTCTCTCTCTCTGCATGTCCCATTTCTCTCGTAACCTGCCTCACAAATTTCAGCCACATTGATTTCCCTAAGCTCTGATATCCATCTACTTAACTCAGTGAGACCACAGGGCTCTGTTTGTACTACCTGTCCCTGCTCCGCCACCTAGAAACTGTCTCCAGGCAATTAGCTGGGACAATCATAGGGATCATCTCATTTGTTTCTCTTCTTTCAGGGCACAGTCCTGTGCTGTTTATTTTCCAATGCCTGAAAACAGTCCTGTCTTCCTCCCTTCCTCCCTCCTTCCCTTTCTCCTTTCCTCCCTCTCTCCCTTGTACATTTTTCCGAATTGTGTATGGTGACAGGGCAAATTGTGTAGCAGTTTAATCTTTCATGAGCAGAAGCAGAAGTCCCTTGTGATGCATTCTAAATCTACCTTTAAAAAAGTACTCTTGATGTATTCCTTTTTATATACTTTAATGTAGTCAATGTTCGATTAGATTTACCCATATCGTTATTACTTCATTTCTTCCATCTCAGACCTTCTTTCTAGAATTCCTTTTTCTTCTTCTGTCACACAACTTTCAGTGAGGGTCTGCTAGTGGCAAACTCTCATCTGAAAATGTTTAATAACCTAACCCTTGATCTTTCAAGCTATCGTCTCTGGGTATGAAATTTTGTGTCAAGAGTTATTTATTTATTTTCTCGGCATGTTGAAAATAACATTCCATGTTCTTCTGGTTTCCATGACTGCTGATGAAAATCTGCCATCATTTAGTAATGTTCCTTTTTAAAAATAATCAGTATTTTCTTTCTGGCTGCTTTAAAAATCTCATTGACTTTGGATTTTGAAGTTTGACTATGCTGAGTCTAGGTGTGGCCTTCTTTTTCTTTAATCTGCTTGGATTCACTAGGCTTTTGAACCTGTAAATTGATGTCTTTCATGAGTTCTGAAAAGTTCTCAGCTATTAGTTTTTAAAATACTGCTACTGCCTCATTCTCTTGCATTTTCCTTCTGGAATTCTAATGAACTATACATTAGATCTACTTACTCTATCATTCATTTTTTTCCCCCTTCCATTTTCTATCTTTTTGTACTTTGCACTTAATGCTAAATAGTTTCTTTGTAATTATTTTCCAGTTCACCAATTCCCTCTTTAGTTGTGTTTAATTTGCAGTTAAGTATGCTCACCCAGTATATAATTTCAGTTATATTTTTATTTCTAGATGTTCCTTTTTCAAATCTACTTATTCTTTACTGTTTCTTGATTCCTGCACATGTTTACAGACTTATTATTTTTATTTCTTTAAAATGAGCACATATAATTATTTTACAAGTTGTGTGATAAATCCAGTACCTGAAACCCTTGAAGTCTGTTATGCTGCCAGTTGTTTTTGTTGGTTCTCAGTCATGAAATGTTGTTTCCTTGTGTATTTGGTTAGTTTTGTACTGTGGTTTGCTCATTTTCTTTTTGGATATCTATTTATGGACATTTGCGAGACCTGGGATAACAGAGGGTTCTTCCAAAGAATCTTTGTTTCTATTTTTTGCATCTGCCAGGCCACTGGGGGCACTTCTGTCAGCAACCACTGTAAATTAAATCCTTAGTTTATGGAGTTTTGGGACCACCCAGGTTGTGTGAATTCAGGTTTAAAACTTGTGTAAGGGATGGCTGATATTTCCAAATTCTCGGTAGTTACTTTTCCATTTCCATTAGTGCTTAGTTTTAATCTGTTTTTCTTGCGGTCCCCATGTAGGAGGGGGTTGTTGGTATATCTCCTTTGTCCTTAATCCGAGAGTATAGCCCTTTAAAGTCTCAGTTATTTGAGGGGATAAACTTCTATCAGACATCCCACCTTGGGGCGACCCTGGCTTTGGTCAGCTTAGCCCTAGGACACCAGAAAAAGCAAATCTCTGTTTCACAGGGTTCAGTAAATGTCCCCTGGGCAAACACAGCTGCTATTTTCCTTACCTTTTTGATTCCTGCCTCCATTCACTGCATTTTTTTTTTGTCTTGTGAATTAACTTTCTTGCCAGCTTATCCTACATTTAAGAAGAGTTTTTCTCATTTTATTCAGATATTTTAGTTTTTTTCAGTAGGAGGGTCATCCTAGGTATTAAGCACTTTTTCTTACCAAAAACCATAGTACTGAGGTGACACTCAGTATCCTTCTTCAGTACCTGTCATATAGCAGGTTCTCAGACACCATTTGGTGAACAAATGAACAAATAAGGGAACGAATGAAGACACATGCACATAGTTTTGGCTTCATGAACTGTCAGCCAGCTTGGAAATACCATGAGGTCAGAGATGTTGCCTGATGAGTTCACCACTGCCTGAAACTCTGTAATGACCTGTGCCAAGGACTAGCTGACGTCAACTGATCTTGACACAGAGTGGCCTAGAGGCAACAGGAAATCTGTCCTCATATGTGATTCTTACCTTATGTAGAGAGCAACTTTCCAAATCTATGGACCTTTGGGGATGGTCGGTTTTCAAGTGGTGGGGATGGGTTTCAGTGACCCTTTTCTGCCCTTTTCCTGGCTCCTCTGGGGCTATTGGCTACCATCTCCTCCCACAGTGATGGAGTTTTATCTTTGATTTTAGTGCTGTGATCCAAGCCCTTGCAGGTCAAAGCGTGGTCCATGCCCCAGCAACATCTATATCACCTGGGCGCTTGTTAGAAATGTAGACTCTTGGGTCCCACCCAGACGACTGATTCAGAATCTTCATTTTAGATAAGATCTCCAGGTTATTTTTGCGCATGTGAACATTTGACAAACAATGCTCTAACCCAGATTTTTCCAATGTGTGTGTGAAGCTCATGTGGGTTACAGGTGTGCAGTGAGACACTGGCCGTGGAGGATGACCAACTCATTTCAGCTTGCCTGGGACTTTCCCAATTTCAGCACGGAAAGAACCACATCCCTGGGAACCTCTCTGTCCCAGGCCAACTGAGATGGTTGTTCCCCTTACCAGGAAGAGCCCAGGCATCCTGGTCTCTCAGAGGGAAGCAGAATAGGCTCTGCGGTTCCAGCAGGCTTCGTGATGACGAGCCACGTCTGGGCATGGGCGTGGCTAAGGAGGTGCTTTGCCACCTGCACACCTGTGTCAGCAGCCAGCTGCAGAGCGCGGTGCTCTCTCTTGTGGACAAGGTGCCTTTGGACTTGCAAGAGTTCACCTGCCTGGTGTCCTGGAAGCATGGTGCCCAGTCCACTGTGGGCCGAGTCATGAGAGGGGTGACAAGGAAGTTGGGCAGGATCTCCAGGCTGGAGCAGCTCTAAGAGAAGGTTTCAAGTCCTCACCTACACATCAGGCAGCACCTAAAGCCCACTTGCAGGTGAAGTGCCCTTCCCGTGGCATCTGTGGAGCCGTAGGGAGAGAGCTCTGACAATATGGGCACTCGCTACAGGCACGCTCTACAACTCCATCATTATTTTGAAATACTCGATATGAAATGTTTGATTGTATTCACAATCCATTCACAGTATCACAAGAAATTTCAACGTTACATTTGTCAGAAAAAAGAAAAAGAAGAGCTGTTAGATTCTTTTAATGTAATTTCAAGTGTCATACATTTTTCAATG